>NC_082698.1:63423255-64025888 GCF_949987515.2 Delphinus delphis
GAAGTTTCATATTGTCTCTCAGAAATTTCTTCTGCTTTCCCATAAAGAGGTGTTTCAGTCTCTACCCTCTCTTAGTTGACTGTCTGGGTTGTCATCATTTAATTATTTGTAAAGACTGGGAATTTTTAAAATTCCACATTATGAGGACTTGTAGAAAGATATCTGTATGCTGCAATAGTATTAAGAATTATTTTGTTCTGCTGATAAAAAGGTCATTCATTTATTTATACAAGGAATATTTCAGTGTCTGCTACATGCTCAGTGTATATAAGGGAATAAAACAAAGATCCTAGAGTTTACATTGGTTGGGGACTTGTGAGAAAGGCGATAAGCAAAATGAAAAAATAAGTTATATAGTATATTAGAACATGACGAATGGAATGGGAAGAAGTAAAAAGGAGAATGGGGCAAGGAAATGTAGAGGCTACGTGGGTACAGTATTAAATAGGATAATTCGTGATGTCTCATTGGGAGGATGACACTTGAGCAAACTTGAAAACGTGAGGGAGTTTAGCAAGTTGATGTCTAAGAAGGAGCCTTCCAGGTGGGAAGAAAAGCTAAAGCAAAGTCTTCAAAGTCAGGGAGGAGCTTATCGGTTCAAAGAACAGCAGTGAGACCTACGTGGCTGGAGCCAGGTGGTGCTGATGGGGGAAGGAGGTTAGAAAGTTAAAGGGGACAGGAAATGAAGGGTCTTGTAAACCACTGTAAAGATTCTAACTTTTACTTGGAGTGAAGTAGGGAGCCATTGCAGGTCTTTAGTAGAGAAGTGACATGATATGACATGTTTCCAAAGGATTACTTGGGCTGCTCTGTGGAGAATAACTGCAGGGATGTAAATATGGAAGCAGGGAGACCCGTTTGGTGGTTATTGCAGTAATTCAGATGATAGATGATGGTGGCTTGGATCAGGTTAGTAGCAGGGGAGGTGGTGAAAAATTGTGATAATCTGGATATAGATAGAATAAATGATTTTCTGACAGATTAGAGATGGGTAAAGAAGAGAAGTCAAGGGGGACTTATTTTGGTTTGAGCAGCTGAAAGGATGAAGTTGTCATTGAAATGGGAAGGAAAAAAAAAAGTTGCTCACAGATTTTTATAACCATTATAGGCGCTCCTGGTCCAAGTGATATGAGAAAATACCATTGGGCAAGTTACTTAACCTCCCTTTGCCTCAGTTTCCCCATCCTTTAAATGGGAAAATAGAGTACCTACCTCAGAATGTAATTGTAATGATTAAATGAGAAAGGACCTGTAAAAGCCTTGGCATAGTGCCTGCAGTTGAATCTCTTAGCCTAGTACCGGGTACAAAGGAAACCATACGTGTTTTTTTTGTTGTTTTTTTATTAATTAATTAATTTATTTTTGCTGTGTTGGGTCTTCGTTTCTGTGCGAGGGCTTTCTCTAGTGGCAAGCGGGGGCCACTCTTCATCGCAGTGCACGGGCCTCTCACTATCTCGGCCTCTCTTGTTGCGGAGCAGAGGCTCCAGACGCGCAGGCTCAGTAGTTGTGGCGCAAGGGCTTAGTCGCTCCGCGGCATGTGGGATCCTCCCAGACCAGGGCTCGAACCCGTGTCCCCTGCATTAGCAGGCAGACCACTGCGCCACCAGGGAAGCCCCACCATATGTGTTTTTAACCTGATTCTTTTTTTTTTTTTTTTTTTTTCCCCCCGGTACGTGGGCCTCTCACTGCGACGGCCTCCGGACGCGCAGGCTCAGCGGCCATGGCTCACGGGTCCAGCCGCTCCCCAGCATGTGGGATCTTCCCGGACTGGGGCACGAACCCGTGCCTCCTGCATCGGCAGGCGGACTTTCAACCACTGCGCCACCAGGGAAGACCCATACATGTTTTTTATTGGTGATTAGCAGTGGTCTTTGGCAAATCTTTTTTTTTTTAAATAAATAAATTAATTTATTTTTGGCTGTACTGGGTCTTCATTGCCGCACGCAGGCTTTCTCTAGTTGCCGTGAGCGGGGGGCTACTCTTCGTTGTGGTGCGCAGTCTTCTCATTGCCATGGCTTCTCTTGTTGAGGAGCACTGGCTCTAGGCGTACGGGCTTCAGTAGTTGCGGCATGCAGGTTCAGTAGTTGTGGCTTGTGGGCTCCAGAGCGCAGGCTCAGTAGTTGTGGCGCAGGGTCTTAGCTGCTCCGCAGCATGCAGGATATTCCCGGACCAGGGCTTGAACCCGTGTCTCGTGCATTGGCAGGCGGATTCTTAACCACTGTGCCGCCAGGGAAGTCGTCTTTGGCAAATATCTTAAGTTCAGCTGTTCAAAATGAAGATAAAGGCTACTTGACCTTACTCAGTGGACTTTTGTGATGATTAATTGAGCTATAAAGTGGTGTGATAAGCAAGTAAAGATATTGTTAAAAGAAACTACTTATTCAACAGTTTCTAAATAATTTTTATGTGGTTATTTCATAATGAATGGGAAGATAATTATATAAAAAACTATTCTGAAACCAAATATACCGAATGAAAATTATTTTTAGCTTATTCTCAATTTTGAGTAGCCATAAATGTTATTTCCATTAGTTCAGATAAGAGAAGCTTGATATAGAAACTTATATGTGGATTTAATATTTGAGTACAAATAGGCATTTTATTTTTGGGTATTTCAGAATATGCATTTGAGCATCAGTTACATGCTGAGCTATTAAGTAAATGTGTGTGGATTTTGAGTGATTTTGTCTTATATTTTTAAAAGTTTGTAAAGTAAGACTCTTCATTCATTCAGTAAACAGGTATTGAGTACCTGTTAGGTGCCAGGCCCTGAACTGGTCTCTGGGGATGCAGTAGTAAAGAGACTCACAGTATCCCAGTCCTCTTGTACCTTCCTTAACAAATATGCAATGATGAAGAGCTTAACATAACCATAAAAAAGACACCAAGGGGGCTTCCCTGGTGGCGCAGTGGTTGAGAGTCTGCCTGCCGATGCAGAGGACACGGGTTCGTGACCCAGTCCGGGAGGATCCCACATGCTGCGGAGCGGCTGGGCCCGTGAGCCATGGCCGCTGAGCCTGCGCGTCCGGAGCCTGTGCTCCGCAACGGGAGAGGCCGCAACAGTGAGAGGCCCGTGTACCGCAAAAAAAAAAAAAAAAGACACCAAGGACATTTTTGTCCACCTTGTTATAATAGTAACAACTCATTTGGTTGAGTGCTTACTACATGTAAGGTACCTTACAGAAGTGTCTTAGATGGTTCAGGCTACTATAACAAAAATACTGTAATCTGGGTGACTTATAAACAACAAACTTCTTTCTCATAGTTCTGGAAACTGGGAAGTCCAAGGTCATGGTGCCAGCAAATATCTGGGGAGGACCTGCTTCCTCATAGCTGGTGTTTCTGCATGGTGGAAGGGGCCAGGGATCTCTCTGGGGCCTCTTTTTTTTCTTGGCCGTACAGCCTGCGGAATCCTAGTTCCTCGACCAGGGATTGAACCTGTGCCCCCCTGCAGTGGAAGCACAGAGCCTTAACCACTGGACCTCCAGGGAAGTCCCTCTGGGGCCTCTTTTATAAGGGCATTAATTCCGTTCATGAGGGTCCTAATCACCTCCTCTAATACCACCTCCACCTCTAAATACCATCACTAGGAATTAGTTTTCAACGTATGAATTTTGGGGGGACACAAACAGTCTGTAGCAAAAAATCTTTATATACTGTCACCTTAGAAGCATGCCAAGCTATTAGGGCTCACCTGGATTCTGATTTATGCTAAAGCCCATGTATGCACTTTACCGTCATCCACATGTCTGCACAGTGGCATGTGGTAGGGACCAAATACGTAATTGCTGAGTGGATAAATGAATGACTGAATTTTACGGGTGAAATTTGATTATTTCAATGAGAAGTCATCCAGAAGAAGATGTTATTTCAAACAGAGGCTTATAGGTGGGTAAGTCCCTCCAAGTGTCTGTCTCCATAACCACATTTAGCAAGATTCCAATGTTCATCAGGAATTAGGGGGCAGATTTACACTCTTCAAACTTATTAAGTCTGACATGCTCAATAATTAAATTGTAGAGAATGGGGGCCCATCATCTACATATCCCTGCTACTGGGCAGTTCTACCCATGGAGATCAAATTAGAGATTAGAGGGTATGCTAGCCTCTAAATAATGATTTCCATCTGGAAAGAAATGATATGGAATTTCTTCCTGATCTTTTCAAATTTTTTAGGTATTGCTGGATGCTGTGCCAAAACAACAGTTGCTCCTTTGGATCGAGTGAAGGTTTTATTACAAGCTCACAATCACCATTACAAACACTTGGGTGAGTTAATTGATGCTAAAGAGAAAAATGAAAATGTTATCCATCTGCTGTCTTCGTTTCTAGTTGTGAATTATAGTGGAAAGAGGACACAAAAGGGAGTTCAAGTTTGGGGGCAGATTTTACAAGGGATGTATCTCTTAGCTATTTTAATCATTTCATTTGCAATAATGGTTATATATGTTTATCATTTTAGGGTACTAATGTACTCTAAAATCTTTGAATCATTGAAGTAAGTACTACATATTTATTTATTGAGATTAACAAATCACATCCTTAATGGACACACATAATAGCTCAGCTTGATTTAAAAAAAAAATCCAACTAGTGATAGAGATAAGGTTTATTCCTTTAAACACTTAAGCATGTGTTATAGATATCTTAGGGCAAGCAGAATCCAATGCAATTAGTATAAACTTGCATTGTTAAAAGAATATCGAGCCCTTAGTTGTTCCTTGTAAACATAAAAACCAGCTATTATAATTAACATGGACACTCTGATATATCATTGGTGGGAGTAAGGATTTTTTATAGCCTTTTTGGAGGGCATTTTGGTGATATGCATCAAAAGTCTTGAAAAGATACATATTCTTTGGCCTTGCAATTCTAGTTCTAGGAGGTTGTTTCAAGCAAGTAATCAGAAATGTGCTCAAATATGTATATACAAGAATGAAAGCATTATTTATGTTGGTTAAAAAAAAGAAAGAGCCAACCAAAATGTTTAATAGGGAATTGGCTAAGTTAAATAAAAGTATTACTTAAATAGATAAGTCCATATTATAGACTATTTTGCAATCATAAAAAATTGTAAAAGAATATTAATTGACTAGGAAGAATGTTCATAATATATTAGTTAAATGAAAAAATGTTGCAAATGGTTTAATCATATTGCATTTTTATCTAAGTAAATGTGTTTAGACGAAAGGCTAGAAGGAGAAATATGAACATTAAGTGGTTAATTTTCAGTGGTGAGATTATAGGTAATTTTTTTCCTCTAAGCTAATTTATAATACATGTTAAACATATATTAAATTTTCAATTAGAGGGAAGAAGATTTAAAAGAATAAATTTAATGTGAATAGAGACCAAGAAAGAAGTTAGGTCAAGGCAACTAACTCATACTACTCCATTGCTTTACAGTTTCATGCTTCAGTAATGGGAATGATGTGTGCTCTGCATGATCTATGCATCATTTTTAAGAAAGATACTTAACAGAGTGAATAAGAATCAATTATTTTAACAATTGGGTTTTTAAAATGTGATTTTATATTTATCGTGTCTCATTTTCCTGTCAATATTTTTAATACAAAGTCTGTTCTTTAAATTGAAAGAAAAATTTTGCTAATATCTTTGTATCTAGAAATGAATTCTATATCTTCTCAGTGTACTGCTCATGTATAGAAAGAATAAGACCTTTGAACTTATTGAGAGATTATATAAAACTGGAAAGGAAGGAAATGATTTTCTTTTGTAGTCTAAATTGAGGGTGGAAAGGAGATGAATTATATTACCCAATATCTCGTGGTGTTTGACAGTGACCCAGCATATGAATGTCTGAGCAGTATTGTTTTATTCTTTTAAACTTCTCCCCATGCTGATGTATGTTGTTTTGTTTCCTGATTTGTAATCGTTAGTTTACATATTCACATTAGATTTCACGCTCTACAGGGCTGCATGCCACGGGTTACAGTGTACCCTACAAGGCATGCAGAATTTGAAACAGAATTCCTGTAGTGCAGCAATGAACTATTGGTGTAGTGGATGGAGTTTCATGTATCTTTAAAATATACAAGCCAAAAGAAAAGTATTAATGGCTTATTAATTTATTTTAAAAATATTGTTGGGCATTTTATTCTAGGTGCCTCCCTTTTTACATGCATAAGATAGTTTTTCAGTTTTGCTTAAATTTAAAAACATGATTTTTCACAGTCAAACTAAAGATGATAAAGGTATGCTATTGAATAAAATTTGTACTTTAGCTTCTTTTAAAAAGTGTATGGCGTTATTTCCAAGGCATCAAAAACTACTTTTTATTTTGAATCAAAATTATTGTGGCCAAATGAAAAGGAAGGGGTATAATTAGAATTTCTTCTTCCGCAATTTGCACCGAATGTAAAGAATTTTTTCCTGTGGTATATTAAAAATCTTTGACCTCCATTTAACTTTTTACAGTCAATGTGATATAAAAATAGGTAGCTGAATCATAATAGGATTCTTTAAAAATCCTTTAAATTTTGTTATTTTTACATTTTATTTATTTTTTGAATGTATAATATTTTCACAAGTTCATAATTCAAAAAGTGCAAAAGCAAACGTCTTTCTCCTTGTCCCCTCGTTAGAATCAAGCATTTACAGTTTTCTTCCCTTTTCCTTCAGAGCTTATGTATATATACACAAGCATATGCTTATATTTTACCAACTGTTAATTCCTTGTAATCCTATCTTGACAAAATAAAGATACAGAAAAGGATCTAAATAACACACAAGCTTGATATAACATAGACAAGAGGACTTTGCACCCTGCAGAGAATACATATTCTTTCCAAATATGCTTGTAACACATGCAAAACTTGGTTCAGTGTTATGCCATAAAGAAAATCTCAATTTCCCAAAGTAAAAATAGTAGACTATAGGTTGAAGGAGAAAAATAACGTGATTATCTCAATGGATATTTAAATGCCATTTGAAAACATTCAACATTCAGTCTTACTCTGTCTTTCTGTGTTATTGTTTTAGGTGAGATTTTTGTGAAAAGCATTTGGTTAGGCATTGCCTTTTAACAGAATTTGAGAGTTTGGCTTTTAATAGAAGGAGTTATATCTTTTTTTAAAAAATATTTTTAAGTTTTATTTATTTACTTTTCGCTGTGTCAGGTCTTAGTTGTGACATGCGGGATCTTCGTTGTGGGTTCTTTTGTTGTAGCACACGGGCATAGTTGCCCCACAGCATATGGGATCTTAGTTCCCCAACCAGGTATCAAACCCGTGTCCCCTCACTGGAAGGCAGATTCTTTACCACTGGACCACCAAGGAAGTCCCGGATTTATATCTTTTAGATTTTCTTTTCAATCATAGATTTATGTTTTCTGTTCATTGTGCTTTTCTTGTATCCTCCCCAGCCACCCTCCCCTGCTCCTTGTTTCCTGGATTTCCTTTTTTTAAAAAAAAAATTTTATTTATTTATTGGCCCCACGGCATGTGGGATCCTAGTTCCCGCCCCCCCGCCCAGGGATTGAACCTGTGCTCCCCTGCACTGGAAGCGCAGGCTTAACCACTGGACCACCACGGAAGTCCCTGGATTTCCTTTTTTTGAAATAACTTTATTTCACTTCTACTAATGATTTCTCTTTAAATATTTGTAACAATCAAAGAGTTTTAGAGAATAATATAATAAACATATGGGGAGCTGCACAGAACTTCAGAAATAAACATCATCAGTACAGTTGAAACCTCCTCTGTACTCTCTCTCATCGTTAGCCTTCCTGTTCCTGCTAGGTGGCCACTGTTCTAAGTTTGATTACCCTTAAATTATTACAAACACATTTAAATAAAATTAAACTGAGCTTATCATTACTCTTCTCTTCCAGCAAGAGGATGTCTTTGATAGAATTTTTTTTAGGGAGGGGTGAATATATTTAGTTGTATTATTCATGTATTTTGGAAGAACTTTATATTATACATATAGCTGTACGTGTGTGTGTGGAGATATATATATATATATATATATATATATAGTAGAATTCTATTTTTTTTTCCCCCTGGCCGCGCTACGTGGCTTGCGACATCTCAGTTCCCCGACCAGGGATTGACCCCGGACCACAGCAGTGAAAGCCTGGAATCCTAACTACTAGGCCAGCAGGGAACAACCCAAATAAAATTCTTTTTAATACATTATTAGTCCACTTAGATATCTGCTTATTAAAAATGCTTTTAGAGTATATCTTTTCTTGGATGTTAGTAAGTACCTACAGTTTTGATTTCTGCGAAGGTATCAAAAGGTTACTTGAATTCTAAAATTCGAAATGAGCCCAGTGATTTACCTTCATATTTGATCTGATTTTTGTTTGAAAAATTTGGAAAGGAACCTGAATTTAAATAGTTTAATATTGGAATTTAAATAGTTTAATAATGGAATGTAGAAGTCTGTACTGCAAATAGGATTAGTGATTGACATTATTAGAATAATAAACATATCAGTATATCGGATCAGAACTCAGGCCTTTGTTTATCTCTATTCCTAATTAAAGTGTACTACTAATGAAAATTTGCCCCCCAATTTAAATAGTTTTTTAATTGGTAGGTTTTTTATTTGTTTCTTCTATTTAGCAGTTTCTTTCGTAAACAAACCACACAGGTGTCTGGGTCAGTCCGGGAAACCTTCCTTCGTCCTTCCGAATAGTCATCCACAGTGTATTATCTGGATGTTGAATATATTTCTATTAATATTCTTTTAGGTTGCTAGAGATTAATTAATTTACAATAATTATAAATATAATTTACTATAATTTGTAACTGTTCTTGCTATAGTATGTTTTATATTTTTACATGAGGAATATTTACATAATTTGGACATATGATGTATTTTACGTAGCTTTAACTGTTATACAGAAATTACTATTCATGTAATTCCTCAAGCAAAATTATATCATGAATGATGGCATAGTAATCTTTATCTGTGATTGTCATGAAAATTTGAATTTAGGTAGTTTTCTCTGTTTTAATAGTATTTTTCTTCTAAAAATCTTTCTAAAAATAGGAGTATTTTCTACATTGCGTGCTGTTCCCCAAAAGGAGGGATACCTTGGATTGTATAAAGGGAATGGTGCAATGATGATTCGAATTTTTCCTTATGGTGCAATCCAGTTTATGGCATTTGAGCATTATAAAACGGTACTTGAAACTTTATCTTGTTTTCCTCTTTTGTGTCTTTGAATATCATACTTAATTGACAAAGCATTTGCTTTGACCTTTAAAGTTACTTTGGATGAATGGATAAAGTAATGCCTTCTTGAAAGACTAAGGCTTGTGATAGTTTAAGTTTTTAAATATAACTTGGTTTTGGAGTTATCTGTTCCAGGATTGTTAGTCATTTTTTAGTAAATTGTTTATGTTTATACTTACGAAGAAGAGCCAAAGTATCCTTCAAGTAGCTAATAATAAATCCATAAAATATTAATAGCTTTTTGATATGCTTTTTGTTTCTCAGTTGTAGGAGAGGAACACTGGATTTTCTTATTAAATAAACTAGTGAGACCATATTGTGAAAGTCTGTTTTTGAGTAATGCTGTAAGTTAACAGCTTTTCCCATCATACTAAGTTTCTCTTTTCTGGCTGACTGAAAGTTTATTCTCTCAAACATCTTAACACAGAAAGGAGTTTAATGAATTAAATTTCATAGGGTATTCTAAGAATAATTTTTAAAAAATTATCATAGGGTATCTTAAAATGAAAAGTAAGCAGTATCAAGACTTCACTGTCTATAGTAGCATTTTATTCCTACTACTCCCATTCACACTTTGAGTATTTGTGGTCATCAATGTGTAATATAGTACATTTGGCAAGATTGCTTCTGTAAAAGTGCATAATTTGATGTTTTTGGTTTCTAGTTAATAACTACAAAACTGGGAGTTTCTGGTCATGTACACAGATTAATGGCTGGGTCCATGGCAGGTAAGAGGAGTGGGTAATTTTTTGTTTTTAACTGAAGTAGAGTTGATTCACAATGTTGTGCCATCTCTGTTGTACAGCAAAGTGCCTCAGTTATACACATAGAGACATTCTTTTTTTTAATATTCTTTTCCATTATGGTTTATCACAGGATATTGAATATAGTTCCCTGTGCTATACAGGAGTGGGTATATTTTATTTCTGCAAATTAATTTTCTATTAAAATACTTAATTTGCTTTAGGTAATATGTGTGACATTGATTAAGTAGCACACATTTGTTATCTTCCTGTGCTCAATTATGCAAGAAATCATTAATATCCCAACTCAGAGTGTTTTACAGTAGGAGATATAAGGAGTAGTCTAAACTTACAGCTATGTGAAAATCATACATTCCCTTTGACAGTTCTCCTTCTGGAAATGTTTATTTTTTTCTTTCAAAAAATTAAAAAAATTATAATGACTACAGTAATACATATTCCTATACAATGAAAATAGTTCTGCTCCCTAGAAGCAATCACTATTAGCAGTTTCTTATGTGTGCTTTTTTCCAATACTATTCTATAGGATTAGAACTTTTATAGTTATCTTAGGACTCTCTTCTGTATCAGTACATAGATCTTTCTTAATTTTGTGAAGAACTGTGTTATATTCTACGGTAAAAATGGCCCATTATTTATTTACTCAGTTCCCTATTGATTGACGTTTGGGATAGTTAAAATTTTTGTTTTGCAAATAACACATTGTACTTGTGTGAATATATCTGTAGAATAATTTTCAGAAGGGAAATTACTTTATCAGAGGATATGTGTATTTAATTTTTTTTTTTTTTGCGGTACGCAGGCCTCTCACTGTTGTGGCCTCTCCCGTTGCGGAGCACAGGCTCCGGACGCGCAAGCTCAGCGGCCATGGCTCACAGGCCCAGCCGCTCCGCGGCATGTGGGATCTTCCCGGACCAGGGCACGAACCCGTGTCCCCTGCATCAGCAGGCAGACTCTCAACCACTGCGCCACCAGGGAAGCCCTGTATTTAATTTTTGATAGACCTTTGCAAACAACTGATCTCCTTAATGCTTTCAGTAGCCCTTTCCCCTACATACCATATCAACACTGGGCCTTATTAAATTTTTAGTATTTGGCAATTAATTATGAGTAAGCTTGGTCAGCTTTTCAAATGTTTATTGACCATTTGTATTTCTTACTTTCAGCCTTGAATTGTTTCTATTCTTTGAATATTCATTTTTATGAGTTTGGGAATTAAGACATTTTTTTTTCTGTCAAATATTGCTATTATTTTATTTCCCAGTTCTAGATTTGTCTTTTAACCTTATTTGTGATTTTTTTGGAAAAATCATCCAAAAGTTCCCCCCCATATAGAAATATTACATAGCCAAATGGGTTAGTCTTTTCCTCTGTGGCTTCAAAATTTTTTGAATTGTGTTGAGAAATGCCTTCCCCATTCTAAGATAAAAACATTTATTCATGTTTTCCACTAAAACTTTTTTTATATTGATTTTTTTTTAAATGTTAGATTTTCATTGTTTTTTTGTTTCTCACACCAAAAGGTAATTTAAGTATGTAGCAATAGAAGAGTGGTAAAAAAAAAAAATCCATGTCAGAATTCTATACTTCCAGTACTAGATTTTTTTTGTACATTTGTAGAATTGTATTTATTGACAGAGAAGGATGTTTACATCATATGTAGAAAGGAAGTTACAAAAGAGAATGTTTAATATGCTATATCATATTTTGGTTTTTAAAAAGTAAATACATATGTAAATATTCATTAAAGAAACATCTGCAAGGTTATAAACCAACACGTTAACAGTTTTTATTTCTGCTAATGGAAATAAGACCATTGGAAGGTGGTATATCAAAATCTTAACTATGTGGTTATCACAAGGTTTGTAGGATTTCAGTTGATTTTTTTGGACCTAGATTTATAATGTCCAACCTGACCTACCTTATCCAGGGTTTTGCCTTACGCAATGTTTATTTAACTCTTTTTGACTTCTGGCAGACTGACCCAAGATCAATAAGTATTAAAAGTAACCAGGAATATTATCTAAAATATTTAGCAAACCAACCGTAGAGGTACTAACAAATAGGACAGGCTCTGAAAGCCTCCAACTAACTTTTTCATGGCTGGATCAGGACACAGTATGTGGTGGTGGTGGGAGCTCTGGTTGGGGAAGAGACTACCAGAGTCATGATGTGGGAGATCTTGGAAGCTGGAGCAACAGCTATTTGTCAACTGCTATAGAAATATTTTAGTATTTTACCCTGGCATGGCAGTGCTGGTGAGTAACATTAGCTAGCATGTGTTGTTCACTTGCTTTGTACCCTTCACAGACCTGAGCACTTGCCATGTAATCTTTGAGTACTTGACATGTAGTTCACAGAAAGATACTGTGAGGAAAGTGCTATGATTATCTCTCATTTTGCAGAAGGAAAATTTTAGTAAAGTTTCCAAATCTTAAAATTTATGATTTCTTACATCACTTAAAAATTTTTTTGTCTCTTAAATTTGATTTTATAAGTGACAGGTCAAATTCTTTCTTTTAGGGTTGTAGGAAAGATGAAGTAGGATTATGAATATGAGTAAAATCCTAAAGACTTTGTATTATTTCCTTTTCGTGGCACTTGATTATTTCTTGACTAGCGTGTTCATATTTCTGAAATGAAAGACGTGTTAACATCAAGGTTTCAATATACACTAGAAAATAATAATAAACCAAAGGAACTTCAAGTATAAATTTTAATTTTTAAAGAAAAGAGGTTAAAAAAATTCTAGCTATTATAGATAAGACTAGTGCTTCCATTAACCAATATTTCTCTTTTTATTACCATGTTTAAGTAATTATAATTTACATTTTGCTTTTATGGTTTTAAACAGTTGAAATAAATGTTCTGGTTAATTTTATTTATATCTGGTATCTTTGCTTCTGTACTTTTGGTGGTCTTTGAACATAAGTTTGGAAATTTTATATTTGCCAAAATTAAAAATGGTATGTTTTTCATGATCATTTCAACAGAGCTTATTTTAAAGCTTTTTTGAACTTCAACATTTTCCCTCATCCTACAACTACAATCCAGTACATACTGAATCTCAGTCATTCAAAAAGGAAAAACTAGAGACTGAGAATCAAGGTTTGTATATTTAAGGAAGGCCTTCTCCTTTCTTTCTGTATGTTTCACTTGTTTGAAATAAATCTTGATCTGCCAGTTCCTATGAAACTAAGAGTGACAGGATAGAGAAGAGGAAAAAGAAGGAAGTTGTCAGAAACCAGAAGCAACGAGCTGAGTTCTGCTTGTGGCCAGTTCTGGTCTGCTCTAGTTTAGTGCTTGGCGTAAGGCTGGGAGGTCAGATGGACAGAACACTTACTGCCTGGGATCGTGGCTGGCCTCCATTACATACATGTCCTTTGACTATGGGCAGGTCATCTGAGCCTGCCATAATTCATTTATCCATTTGTTAAAGTAGAACTTATGATTGTTCAACTCCCTTTCTTTCTTAATTGTTCTAAGGGTCAGAGTAAAGAATTCTGTGAAAACATTCTGAAAGATCTGAGGTCCTCCATAAGTATGGGGGAATGTTATTAAACTTTCCATGCCAGCGGCTTGTTACATTTCTTGAGCCAGCCACTTGAATTCCTTATTCCTCAGAAAATGAACGGCCCAGTCAAAAAATGGGCAGAAGACCTAAATAGACATTTCTCCAAAGAAGACATCCAGATGGCCAACAGGCAAATGAAAAGATGCTGAACATCGCTAATTATTAGAGAAGCGCAAATCAAAACCACAATGAGGTATCACCTCACACCAGTCAGAATGGCTATTATCAAAAAGTCTATAAATAATAAATTCTGGAGAGAGTGTGGAGAAAAAGGAACTTAATGGTGTGGTATTTTTAAAAAGCATTGACATAAAAAAAAAAAAAAAAGCATTGACATAGTCATCATGAAGTGAATCAGAACTTAGTTGGAGGGACTTTCCTGGTGGTCCAGTGGCTAAGACTCTGCACTCCCAATGCAGGGGGCCCAGGTTTGATTCCTGGTCAGAGAACTAGATCCCACATGCTGCAACTAAAGAACCCTCATGCCGCAACTAAAAGATCCCGTGTGCTGCAACTAAGACCCAGCGCAGCCAAATAAATAAATAAATGTTTAAAAAAAAGAACTTAGTTGGATATGCTCAAACTTACTTTACAGTGCATTATTGTTTCTCGTTTGAACAATATAAGATGTCATAATCTTTTCTGTATTTAGGGCTTTTAGACTTTTACAGCTTTTGAAAGTCTAAATCCAGCCTGTAGAGGGCTTCATAATTTTATACTTAGAGTGAAGGGTAAAATATGACTATCAGAAGAATAGTTCTCACATCCCACTTATTCCAAGGATAAATAAACATTTAAAATCTTTTTTTTAAAAGAAAACATTTAAAATCTTAAAGAGTTTTCAAGATTTATCGGAGTACAAAATTATTAAAAATCTTCTTGCTAAATTCTAAATTTTAAAATTACATTTAAATCACTGAGTTGTTTTTAGAAATAATGAACAACAGCAACAACAAAAAACTTTGTAAGCTGTTTTTTTTTGTTTGTTTTTTTTTTTGCGGTACGCGGGCCTCTCCCTGTCGTGGCCTCTCCCGTTGCGGAGCACAGGCTCCGGATGTGCAGGCCCAGCGGCCATGGCTCACGGGCCCAGCCGCTCCGTGGCATGTGGGATCCTCCCAGACCGGGGCACGAACCCGCGTCTCCTGCATCGGCAGGCGGACTCTCAACCACTGCACCACCAGGGAAGCCCAAACTTTGAAAGTTTTAAACATCCTGGTTAAAAGGTTTTGTTTTTCTTTAGGAAGATTTGATTGCTCAAATTCAGAAGAAATATACCATATAAAAACATAGTGAAGTAAACTGGCCGAAAAATTGTAAAACTAGATCATCAGTTTAGCATTATAGTAATCATTGGCATTATTTTTACCATTCTCTGATGTACAATTAGGTTATGCCAGTTCCTCAGCCTGACTCATGGTCTTACAGCTTTTAAACTAATGCCTCCTTTACCTTTAGAAATTTCTGGATGCCCAGAAATTTCCATTTTCCATTTCCATTTTCTACCAATTTACCGTTTTGATCACTTTGTTAATTCAGTTATTTCATGTTAAGCCACTTGAAACCAGTAAGAAGACAATGAGAAGGCTTGGAGCATGTGAGAAGGAAAGAAGAAATAAATGGAGTGGGGAGAACAAATAGGAGAGGCAAGACGAAAGTGATCCAGATAGGGAGGAGAAAAAAAATATGGGAGTTGTAAAAATGTACAGAAGCATAAAAAAAAAAAATGAATAGTGATGATCTGGGCAAATCCTAGCAAAATCTGATGTTCAAATTGTGTCAGGATGATCAAGCCTTAAAATGGTCAGCCTTTTGATTCTTTCCTATATTTGTTAAACTCCTTAATATGAACCATTTTCAATAAACATGGAACTAGTTTATAGATAATCTCTCCTCATTTTATTTTGTAAAATTTTCCCTTGCAAAATATTTAGCACAAGCTGCAAAAAATTAAACCAAGCTGCGAAATATGTAGTTTTATAAATATCTGGATAATAAGGTATTTGCTGTGACTTAAATGTGATATTATTGCCAAACCTTGTCTTAGGAACATCACATTTGTACTGTATTAGTTTAGATTCAGCTTCAAAGAGGCCATTTAGAAGAGTCACTGCCTTGGCTGCCAGACATGGCTGGTTTGAATACCAATAGATAAAAAACAAGTTAAATAAAAAACAAGTTTGAAAATGAATAGCTTGAAAACAAATGGCTCAGATGTACAGCTCAAAATCAAATTGGCTGAAATGAGGGACTGACATTTCTAATCACTGAACTGATGGAATTTCTGAACTAAAAATTTAAGTTTAGAAAGTACTAACTAAATGTTTGAGAAAAGAAAATTACAGGGAAGGCAATATATGTTGTGATATGAGTCAGAAAATTTAGTCTCAAATTCTACTCTGTGATACAGAAACTGTGAATTTGGTCAACTCACTTAACTACTTTGAGCCTCAATTTTCTACCTTGTAGGATTGTTGGTGGTACTTGGTATTTGAGGATTAGAGGTGGTATTTGTAAAGTGCCTGGTATGGTGTGCTTGGCACATAGTAGACAGTCTTTATTGTTATGTGCAAACTAAAAAAAGGAAGGTTTAAAATATCATTTACAGCTAAATCGCAGATAAGTGAATCATAAATCAGCCTTTCTTCTATGAGTCTAACCTGTTCGGAGTACCATTAGGCTAATCTTGATACAAAGTATTCCTTGCTTTTAAAATTAAACATATTCAAACTGACTTTCTGCTCATTGTCTAAAGTAATTGAGGTCATTCTCAAGAGAGAACTAAGCGGGGAAAAGAGAATGAAGGGTTGCATTTGTTTGCATTAAAGTATTAACAGTATATTAGCTGTGTAGATTTTTAGCTCAGAGATAATGTTATAATCACCCAGGTAGAGATGCCATGAGAGATACCTAGATAATAACATAAAGAACATTGTTTTCTAATCCATGTATAAGGAGTGGCGAACTGATTTAGATTTTTGGGAGAGTGGCAGAAGCTCTGAAAATTAGTATAGATTTAAGTTTGGGCTAAAAAAAATGGATGCAAGTTACAGCAGCATTTGCTAAGTAAGTGGGGTAAGGTATCTCAGGTCTATTTAAATAATATTAAACAAATATTAAAAATTTAACACTGGGACTTCCTTGGCAGTCCAGTGGTTAGGACTCAGTGCTTCCACTGCAGGGGGCACAGGTTCGATCCCTGGAGAGGGAACTAAGATCCCGCAAGCCATGTGGTACAGCCAAAATAATAATAATAATAATGATAGTAATAATAATAAAATGCCAAAAAAATTAAAACTAAAAAGTTAAATTAGGTTAAGAATACAGAAATCACTTAAATTGCCACTTTTATGCCTAGTATGTTATTGTAGGCCGAAGTTGTGGCAAAAAAATTATATTTTCATTTAGTAAGACTAATAAAAAGATGAAATTATCATGTTAAAAGCCTACAGAGAAAAAGAAAGTCTTGACAATACCTCAAGCTCTTCCTTTCCAACCTGGGCCTGGCAGGATGGTTCCTGCAAAGAAGGGTGGTGAGACGAAGCGTCGATCTGCTCACCAACCAGGTCGTGACCAGGGAGTACACCACTAACATTCACAAGCACATCCCTGGAGTGGACTTCAAGTGTGTGCCCCTCAGGTACTCAAAGAGATCCAGAAATTGGCCAGCAAGGAGATGGGAACTCCCGATGTGCTCATTGACACTATGCTTAACAAAGCTGTCTGGGCCAAAGATAGGAGGAATATCCCCTACCATATCTGTGTGCAGTTGTCCAGAAAACATAATGATGATGAAGATTCACCAAACAAGCTCTATATGTTGGTTACCTATGTACCAAGGAGGTAACCACTTTCAAAAATCTGTCACCACTCTCAGAAATCTACACAGGTGATGTGGAAGGGAACTGACCACTGATTGTCAAAGAAAGTTATAAAACTGCCTGCGCCCCCCCCAAAAAAGAAAAAGAATGTCATATGAGAAACAAACCAAAATAACAGTGTTTTTTTGCCCATCCAATGTTGGAAAAATTATCTAATAATTGAATATTCTGCTTGTCTAATAATTATCTAATACTTCTGATAAGTTAGAGAAATAGGACTTATATTCTAACGGATGACATTATAAATCAGCACAATCATTCTGGAAGGCAGTTTCTGTTAAAAGCCTTATGCATTGTCCTGATAATTTTATTTTAGGAATTTAATCCATAATGAAATATTTAGTTATAAGGACATTCATCAAAGCACTGTTTACTATTACAGTATCATGTAGCAAATAATGGAGACAACCTAAATGTCTAAGAGGATTGTTTAAATAAATTATAGTACATCCAGGTAATGTTTTTCTCATGTGGAAAGATGTTCACAATATAATGTGAAGTAGGAAAAATTTACTACAAAATAGAATTACACCATTATCTTTTACTTTTTTAAAATAAATTTATTTTATTTATTTTATTTTTGGCTGCGTTGTGTCTTCGTTGCTGCACGCGGGCTTTTCTCTGGTTGCGGCGAGCGGGTGCTACTCTTCATTGTGGTGTGCAGGCTTCTCTTTATGGTGGCTTCTGTTGTTGGCAGAGCATGGACTCTAGGCATGTGGACTTCAGTAGTTGTGGCACACAGGCTCAGCAGTTGCGGTTCACGGGCTCAAGAGCGCAGGCTCAGTAGTTGTCGCGCACGGGCTTAGTTGCTCTGCAGCATGTGGGATCTTACCGGACCAGGGCTCAAACCCGTGTCCCCTGCGTTGGCAGGTGGATTCTTAACCACAGCGCCACCAGCGAAACCCATTGTCATGTTTTAAATGTGTGTATGTGTTTAGATGTGTGTAAATGCCCCTGTATAAAAGGTTTGTAATATTATATATTTAGGTGGTTATTTCTGGAGGATGAATATGTATATTTAAAAATTATTTTCTAATTTTTTTACCTTGAGCATATATTTCTTTGGTACTTTACAAAAATAGAAGATTATTTTTAATTTTAAAAATAACTGATACATAACTATACCTCAGTAAAAAAGATGCAAATAAAAGTTCAGCTGGGGGACTTCCCTGTGGCGCAATGGTTGAGAATCCGCCTGCCGACGCAGGGTATACGGGTTCGTGCCCCGGTCTGGGAAGATCCCACATGCTGCGGAGCGGCTAGGCCCATGAGCCATGGCCGCTGAGCCTGCGCGTCCGGAGTCTGTGCTCCGCAACGGGAGAGACTACGACAGTGAGAGGCCCGCGTACTGCAAAAAAAAAAAAAAAAAAAGAAGCCAGCGCAATGAGAAGCCCGTGCACCGCCACGAAGAGTAGCCCCCGCTCACCGCAACTGGAGAAAGCCCCGTGCAGCAAGGAATACCCAACGCAGCCATAAATAAATAAATAAGTAAACAAATAAGCAAATAAATAAATACATATTTAAAAAAATTCATCTGGATATTTTATGGAATTTGAAATCATATATTGATGAAAATCTAGAACTTAATACTAAATTTGTTTATCAGGAGATTTTATTCCTAAAATAAATTGTTCCTATGACCTTGGACATTTATATTTTTATTATGTTTAGTCAGTAACAAATTTATGTAAATTTTATTTATTTATTTATCGAATTCCTGTATGTTTTGTTTTTTTATTTTGGTCTAGCTGCTCTGCTGGCAGGATCTTTGTTCCCTGACCAGGGATTGAACCCAGGCCCTTGACAGTGAGAGCATGGAGTCCTAACCACTGGACCACCAGGGAATTACCCTTACCTAAATTTTAAAAAGAAAATAGTGACCATGCTTTGAATTTTTTTAAAAAATGCCTTTATTTTATTTTTAAAAGAATTCCTTAGGTAGGTTAAGCATCTCTCCATTTTAGGATTAGAGAAAATAAGGAAAAAGTCAAATATCCTGCCTAGTGCTTTGGAGATAGTCAGTTTTTCTTTTCTGATGTCTTACCTGTGAATAGACAAGTAATAGAATTTAAAAAATACTAACATGATCCACTAATACTGTACTATTTTGGTGCTAACATTATAACTTCACAATGGGAAGAACTTGAAAAGATTTTACAAACTGACCCTTTTACTTACAAGTTTTTCAGCTGATAATATTATGATATAATTCTGTCAGTAATATTACTTTGATTTCATTGGGTTTTCGTCATTACTATATAATTTGAGAGCATTACTAATGATAGTAATGGTATATATATATATATATATATATACACACATAATATATGATTCTTATACATTTAAGTTTCTGCTTTCTTTTCAGGTATGACAGCAGTTATCTGTACTTACCCTCTTGATATGGTTAGAGTACGCCTAGCATTCCAGGTGAAAGGGGAACATACTTATACGGGAATTATTCATGCATTCAAAACAATTTATGCAAAGGTATTTCGTTTTTACTTATCTTGTCTATAACATGTCCTTTTATATTTAGGCAAATGTTTTGAATGTCATTGTTTTGAATAGTTATTGTTTTACTTATAATTACTGATACTAATCATAATTGTGAAAACACATGTGTTTCAGTGTGGGTCCAGAATAATTTTTCCTATATAATGTATGCTTTTGTTCTTTTGCATTTATCATAATAAGCCCAGTGTAATTTCACTTCTAATTTTTCTTCACTCAAAAGGAAGGTGGTTTCCTTGGATTTTACAGAGGCTTGATGCCTACTATATTAGGAATGGCTCCATATGCAGGTATGTTTTAAATTTGGCAAAATCTTCGTTTTTCATTTTCTTGTAGGAATAATTTTAAAGTTTAGCATGTTATATTTAAGCCCCTAATCTGTCCAGAATTACTTTTTTTCCTCCCTAAGGATAGTCACTGATTAATTTCTCCTTTCCCCAGTGATCTGTAGTGCTACTTCTTAAAACAATAATAGAATGCAGTTTTATAGTAAGTCGTTTTTCTTTTTTTTTTTTTTTTTTTTGCGGTACGCGGGCCTCTCACTGTTGTGGCCTCTTCCGTTGTGGAGCACAGGCTCCGGACGCGCAGGCTCAGCGGCCATGGCTCACGGGCCCAGCCGCTCCGCGGCATGTGGAATCTTCCCAGACCGGGGCACGAGCCCGTGTCCCCTGCATCGGCAGGCGGACTCTCAACCACTGCGCCACTAGGGAAGCCCCCATGTGCATTTTAGAATCATTTTTTGATGTTGCACAAAAATCCTTGCTGGAATTCTGAATGAAATTGCATACAGATCTTGGACGTTTTTGTTAGATATATTCATAGACATCTTATAAGTTTTGTTGTGTCTTTTAGAAAATTACATTTTCAGTTTATTGCTTAATTTAATTTTTATATGATTTTATAGCTAGCCATTATTCTACTTGTTGATATGATAGCCAGCTACCATGCTACTTGTAAATGCTTTGGATTTTCTGTGTGGACCATCACATCCTGTGCAAATAACATCATTTTTCTTACTTCTGTTCAAATCCTTATTTCTTTGTCTATTTATGTTTATCTTATCTTACTGTAGCAGCTAAGGACCTACAGTGCAGTAGTCAATAAAAGTGATGATACTTGGCATTTTGGCTCGTTACTGATTTTATAAATTTATTTATTTATTTTTGGCTGCGTTGGGTCTTCATTGCTACGTGCGGGCTTTCTCTAGTTGCAGTGAGCAGGGGCTACTCTTCGTTGCGGTGTGTGGGCTTCTCATTGCGATGGCTTCTCTTGTTACAGAGCACGGGATCTAGGCGCGTGGGCTTCAGTAGTTGTGGCACGTGGGCTTCAGTAGTTGAGGCTCGTGGGCTCTAGAGCGCAGGCTCAGTAGTTGTGGCATATGGGCTTAGTTGCTCCGCAGCATGTGGGATCTTCCCAGACCAGGGCTGGAACCTGTGTCCCCTGCATTGGCAAGCGGACCCTTAACCACTGCGCCACTAGGGAAACCCAACATTCTTTTTTTTTATATATATATTCTTTTCCATTGTGGTTTATCATAGGATACTGAATACAGTTCTCTGTGCTAGACAGTAGGACCTTGTTGTTTATCCATTCTATATATAAAAGCTTACATCTGCTCACCCCAACCTCCCATTCCATCCCTCCCCCAGCCCTCTCTTCCTTGGCAACCACCAGTCTGTTCTCTATGTTCATGATTCTGTTTCTGTTTCATAGATAGGTTCATTTGTGTCATATTTTAGATTCCACATATAAGTGATATCTTATGGTATTTGTCTTACCATTATGAAACTTTCTTAATATCATCTAGTATATTGTCATTTTTCAAATTCCCCCCATTTATAATTTTTTTTGCCCAGATCCAAGTTAATATTTGCCTGGGATATCTTTTTTCATCCTTTCATTTTCTACTTTGTCATGTTTTTGTTTTAGATATTTATTTTGTAATCATTATATATATATATAGCTGGGTATTTCTTTAATCTGGTCAGTAAAATCTTTTAATTGACAGTATACTTAATGGTTATTGATATATTTGGACTTGTTTCTTTACCTTGCTATTGATTTCCACTTGTTTTTCTTTTTTTTATTCTTTTTAATAAATTTATTTGTTTTATTTATTTATTTTTGGCTGCATTGGGCCTTCGTTGCTGCACACAGGCTTTCTCTAGTTGCGGCAAGCAGGGGCTACTCTTCCTTGCGGTGTGCGGGTTTCTCATTGTGGTGGCTTCTGTTGTTGCGGAGCTCGGGCTCTAGGCACACAGGCTTCAGTAGTTGTGGCATGCACGCTCAGTAGTTGTGGTTCATGGGCTCAAGAGTGCAGGCTCAGTAGTTGTGGCGCACGGGCTTAGCTGCTCCGCAGCATGTGAGATTTTCCAAGACCAGGGCTCGAACCCGTGTCCCCTGCATTGGCAGGCGGATTCTTAACCACTGCACCACCAGGGAAGCCCTGTTTTTCTTTATACGTTTCTTTTTATTCCTTTCTTATCTTGTTTGCTTATTTTTCTGAATCCTTAGCCCCCCCCCAATATTTTATAAATATATAAGTTTATTTGCTTCCTCCTATGCTTGATGGTCTTTATTTAGTTAGTTAGTTTGTTGTTTGTTTTATTTCTTGTGGCTTCTTTTGAGCGGTCTTTAATTATGAGTCCATTACTTGATCTTAACCTCTGAGTTTCTGACCCAGTGATTCCATCTTCTGTAGCCCAGTGGCAGGATCTGTCTCAATGGCTTGGCTGCTATTGCCATCAAAATGTAGAGTCACTCCAACTCTCTCATGGGCCACAATTCCCAAGTGGGCCCCATATCATATTTTTGGAAGGTGGTGCTGCTAGGGATTCTTGGAAACCTTCTCTTCCTTTTTGTAAGCCCAGCAATGGATATAGTTGTTCTGCAATGACAAAGTCCCTCAGAATACCTAGACTGCCATTATGCTGGAATCAGAACTCTTTAGTTTTTTTACTATATTTTTTTCTCTTTCTGATTTTTTTTGTTTGTTTTCAGTTTTGTTTTTGAAATACATTTTTTACATAGTTATAGTATGTATATAATTTTGTTTCTTAATTTTTTCCCATTTCCCAAATGTTTTTCATATTTCTGAATAGTATTCACATTTTTATTAATTGTGTCATATTTCAGTGAATACCATTCTGCATAATTAAGGTATTTCTATTTTTTTTCTACTTGTGTTTAATTTGCTATGAATTTCCTTGTTGTGAGCTTTTCCTGTGGTTAAAATTTCTGTATTTAAGTCTATAGAATAGATTTCCCATATATAAAAGTGTATGGGGACTTCCCTAGTGGCGCAGTGGTTGGGAATCCGCCTGCGAATGCAAGGGACATGGGTTTGAGCCCTGCTCTGGGAGGATCTCACACGCCGCGGAGCAGCTAAGCCCATGCACCACAACTACTGAGCCTGTGCTCTAGAGCCCGCGAGCCGCAACTACTTAGCCCATGTGCCACAACTGCTGGGGGCCCGCGTGCCTAGAGCCCGTGCTCTGCAACAGGAGAAGCCACTGCAATGAGAAGCCTGTGCACCGCAACAAAGAGTAGCCCCCACTCGCTGCATCTAGAGAAGGCCCACGTGCAGCAACGAAAACCCAATGCAACCGAAAATAAATAAAATTAAAATTAAAAATTAAAAAATAAAAACCACTTCTTTAAAAAAAAGTATATGAATATTCTAAAGTTGTATAGCATCATTATAAAATACTATAAGATCGTAAGAATTTTATACAAAGATAAATGCATATATTGAGGTGTTATCCTAGACTGAATTTTTGTTAGTGCTTATTTGTTCTTAAGAATCAAGTATCTTTTACAGTATGTTTTTAAAATTCAGTAAATATCAAGATATCTTGAGTAATATTTAGTTGATAAGTATACTTGAGTTCTGCTAATTTTTTTAATGTATGACTTTAATCCTTTTATTATAAAATCGTGTAAATATTCAGCCAGCACCAACTGCACATTATCAATAACTTAATTCAATATTCATTAGATTCCATGTGTCTGGTGAGTCTCTCATTGTCATAACTTTTCCTGGAAGACAACATTAGACATTGAATTGAAATAACAATGCTTTATCACTTTTGAATTTCTTGCCTCTACCTTACATTATCACCATCATTGTTATTGTAAATATGTTTACGTAAGGTTACTAATCATTAATTTAACTTTTACTTATGTAAAACCTTGGAAAACTGTTCAATTCTATTCATGTATAAGGTGGCATTATACTCAACTACTACCTTTATTCAGTGAACTGAACATTATGTTAGTGTGTGAAAAACCAACGTATAATTTTTTATAGGTGGTAATTTTGTTATCTTTAGGTTATTTGTAAACATTAATTAAATCTTTTTGTCTTAGATTAAGCCAAACATTGGAAATCAGGAAATGCATAGTTAGTCCCTTGAGTTAATTGGTTGATAATAACCAATTGAGTTAATTGGTTATTATGTAAGAATGGTGTCTTCTCACAGCTCACATCTCTGTTAAGCATTGTGGTGAATTTATATTTTGTTTTTCAGGTGTTTCGTTTTTTACTTTTGGTACCTTAAAGAGTGTTGGGCTTTCCCATGCTCCTACCCTTCTTGGCAGACCTTCATCAGACAATCCTAATGTCTTAGTTTTGAAAACTCACATAAACTTACTTTGTGGTGGTGTTGCTGGAGCAATAGCACAGACAATATCGTAAGTTTGTTCATCAACTTAATTAAGTTAAATTACATTTATCCAATACTGATTTTTAGCATTGGTTAGTTGTCTTATTTTTTCTAATAGATTATTAAGACACAGGATCCCTTGCAAAATATAAATATTAATTTAATACATTTTTTCCAGTGTGCCTGCACTTTAAGCATATTATAAATAACTTCGTGCCAAATTGACCAAATTAGTTTGAACCTACTCAATTTCTGTGGATTTTAAAAGAAAGGAAAAAGAAAGCTAGAAAGAAACACTATAGTTTTCATCCATATTTCCTCATGAATTGCATGTATGAGTTTTCTGAAATTTGAGCCATTTATTGTGTGTGTGTGTGTGTGTGTGTGTGTGTGTGTATGTGTGTAGGTACAACTTCTCGTGCACTAAATCTTGAAGGCCTACTTTGTGCCAGTCAGTATGCTAGGCATTGGGAGTTTCACTGAAGGAAAAACAAAAGTATTGCCTCAAGAAGCCTATACTCTTTTCTTTTTTTTTTTTTTTTTGGCTGCCTTGGGTCTTTGTTGCTGCATGCAGGCTTTCTCTAGTTGCAGCGAGTCGGGGCTACTCTTTGTTGCAGTGCGGGGGCTTCTCATTGTGGTTGCTTCTCTTGTTGCGGAGCACAGGCACCAGGCTCGCAGGCTTCAGTAGTTGTGGTGCACAGGCTTAGTTGCTCTGCGGCATGTGGGATCTTCCCGGACCATGGTTTGAACCCGTGTCCCTGCATTGGCAGGAGGATTCTCAATCACTGTGCCACCAGGGAAGTCCCAAGAAGCCTATACTCTTATTAAGACAGTAGCAATACAAGGGAGTTTTATATTAATATAAGTGTATTAGGGACATAGATAAATTAGGTGGAAAGTGTAATTGGAAAGTTGGCTGTAGAGAATTTCTGTAGACCAAGAGAGATTGGATAGATGAGATTAAAAAAGAGCTGGAATACTAAGAAGCAGGAACTTTTCAGGAACAGGAAGAAGGGAAGCTCTCTGTGACTGAGGAGTATCCTGAAAAACAGGAAGACAACAGGAAATCGTAGTGTCACAAAGGCTCAAAAAAGAGTATCCAATGGAAAAAGAAAACTCAAAGTAAGATAAGTACTGAAAAGTAAGGTATTCATCGGATTTCACAATGAAGGTTACTTTTGTGAAGGCAGATTCAGTATGCTTGTGTGTGGGAGCAGATCGTACTAGACTGAAAGTAAAGGAAAAAAGGTATAGGGACTTCCCTGGTGGTCCAGTGCCTAAGACTCCGCGCTCCCAATTCAGGGGGCCCGGGTTCAATCCCTGGTCAGGGAACTAGATCCCACATGCCGCAACTAAGAGTTCATATGCCGCAACTAAAGATCCCGAAGGCCACATCTAAAAGATCCCGCACGTGGCGAGAGTGATCCCGCATGCCACAACTAAGACCTGACACAGCCAAATAAATAACTAAATATTAAAAAAAAAAAAAAGGTGTGTAGTTTACTTTTAGAAACATGGCTGCGGAACCTTGTTCATTTGCGGAGACATGATCACCTCTAGCTATTCTGATTCTCTTCTTGGTTTTACTGCCCCTTTTCTTTATTATTTACTTCCAGTTTAGATCTTTAAAATCTGTCTTCTCTTTTCCACTTACTTCATAAGCTATATTCTACACCCACTGACTCTTTTTTTAAAAATTATTTATTTATTTATTTATTTGGCTGCACTGGATCTTTAGTTGTGACATGCGAACTCTTAGTTGCGGCAACTTTCCCTTTTCAGGTATCTTGCTGATTCATGTCTTCCTCCTCCTACCTATCTGTGCTGATTTTTTTAAGGCCTAGCCAGACTTTGGTCCTCTGCTCTTCCCGTAAACATCCAGAATAGCTCATCTATCTTTATTGTTTCAATGGTCACCTCTGTACAGATAACTAATTCTATTTAAATCTTCATTGCTGACTCATTACTTCTCTAGCAAGCTCTTGGATGTTTATACCTGGACTTCTGTCCTCAGTTCAAGCTCTGTAATTCATATACTGCTTTCTTGTCTTTTTTTTCATGTCTGTCCTCGGCCCCCAACTTTCCTATTTGTTATCGATCACCATTAATCTTCTAGTCCTGATAATACCTTGAGATCATTTTTCACATTGTACATATCCAAGTATTTTTGTCATTTTTTTGCTTAAAAACATTACCTAGAATGTTATTTTCTTTCTTTCCCATTGTTATTTCCCTAGTTCTGATCCTTGTACTTTGTCTTCTTACTTTCTCTTTATTAATCAATTCTTTCTACCCGGACACATCTTTTCCTGCTTGGAAACTGAATCCTTCAGGTTGAGGTTTGGTCCCTTTATTCCCCATAAAGTTTTTTCCTATCTCCACCTCCCATTAAAAGATAATTCAGGACTTAACTGGTGGCGCAGTGGTTAAGAATCCGCCTGCCAAGGCAGGGGACACGGGTTCGAGCCCTGGTCCGGAAAGATCCCACATACTGCAGAGCAACTAAGCCCGTGTGCCACAACTACTGAGCCCATGTGCCACAATCACTGAAGCCCGCACGCCTAGAGCCCATGCTCCACAACAAGAGAAGCCACCACAATGAGAAGCACGCATACCACAACGAAGAGTAGCCCCCACTCGCCGCAACAGAGAAAGCCTGCGTGCAGCAACGAAGACCCAACACAGCCAAAAATAAATAAATATTTTAAAAATTTTAAAAAAGATAATTCATGGAGGGGAATTCCCTGGTGATCCAGTGGTTAGGACCCCGCACTTTCACTGCAGGGGACATGTGTTGGATCCCTGGTTGGGGAGATAAGATCCTGCAAGCCGTGAAGCAGGGCCAAAAAAAAAAAAGATAATTCATGGAGATGCTGCTTAGATGCATAGAGCTCTTCATCTGTTAGTAATGTTATTTCTTAAGCTGTTTGGTTGGTACACGGGTGGTTTTTTTATTACAATTATTTCATAGTAAATTTAAATGTATATAAAAGTATATAATTATTTTTGTCATATAATACTTACGTATATATTATATGTATGTATGTATGTATGTATATATACATATGTGTGTGTATATATATATATGTGTGTATGAACGAGAGCTTTGAATAGGGAAGTAGAAAGCAGCTTTATGACATGGCAAATGTCTCTAAGACTCAATTTTCCTTTTTTTAAATAAATTTATTTATATATTTATTTTTGTCTGTGTTGGGTCTTCGTTTCTATGCGAGGGCTTTCTCTAGTTGCGGCGAGCGCGGGCCACTCTTCATCGCGGTGCGCGGGCCTCTCACTATCTCGGCCTCTCTTGTTGCGGAGCACAGGCTCCAGATGCGCAGTCTCAGTAGTTGTGGCTCACAGGCCCAGTTGCTCCGCGGCATGTGGGATCTTCCCAGACCAGGGCTCGAACCCGTGTCCCTTGGCAGGCAGATTCTCAACCACTGCGCCACCAGGGAAGCCCTAAGACTCAATTTTCTTATCTTAATATTGAGATAACAGTACCTACTTAACACAGTTGTAAAGATGGAATGAGATAATGTACATAAATTGCTTAGCACAGGACCTAACATAAGCAGTCAACGTTAGCCCCAAAAAAGTAATTTAAAAAAAAAATCACCTAGGGTCCCACTCCTAAGAGATTACTTTTGTATATTTCATTTTAGGCAATCTGTAAAATTTTTTTTAAATTGAGGTATAATTAATATACAATATTATATTAGTTTCTGGTATATAACATAATGATTTGATATTAAGTCTGGTTAACATTCATCACCATACATAGTTGCAGAATCAGGCAATCTTTTCACATAGAATTTTCTCTATCCTCTATAAGCAATTATCTGTATTGTTAATTTTAGCCCTTAAGGAGAATTTTTTGTTGGCCTACTGTATACAGGGGCACTTGCTGAATACTCTTAGGGTAGTGGTTCTTAACTGGGGTGGTTTCGTCTCTAGTGGACATTTATTAATGTCTGGAGACATTTTTCGTTGTTACAACTGGGGTTGTGCTACTGGCATCTAGTGGGTAGAAGCCAGGGATTTACCTAAACACCCTACAATGCCCAGGACAGCTCCCACAACTAAGAATTTTCCAACCCAAAATGGCAATAGTGCCAAAGTTAAGAAACCCTGTCTTAGGGTTACAACAATGGAAAGCACCCAGTCTATTTCCTCAGGAAGCATCATTTAATTTGGTTTGGGGGAATAAATAGAACTTGATAATGGGTGATGAAAGAGAAGAATCATTTAACCCAAGGGAACCACTTAGGCAAAGGCAAGGAGACCTCTGTATTGTTATTTGATTTTATTCATATGCCTATATCCTGACTCCCAGATTAGACAAAACAGTAAGAAAATAGGAACACATTATTTCCTAGCATACATAGGGCTTTGTATTCAATAATTGCTGAGTAGAAAACTAAAAATCATTTTTAAGTCCTTCTTTTTCTTCTTTTAGCTACCCATTTGATGTAACACGTCGGCGAATGCAGTTAGGAACTGTTCTTCCAGAATTTGAAAAGTGCCTGTAAGTTCTTCATTTGTCATTGTTCAATTTCTTTAGGAAATGTAATGTGTATAGTAAGTAGGGAGATAGGACTGTGATCTCACTAGTAGTCTAGAGCTTTCATTTTATATCCCATAATATTCTTTGGTAAACTGAATTTAATCAGGTCCTAATCCTCCTGTTAAAATGTTCAGTTTAGGTAATTCCCTGGTGGTCCAGTGGTTAGGACTCGGTGCTTTCACTGTGGGGGCCAGGGTTCGGTCCCTGATCAGGGAACTAAGATCCCACAAGCCTTGCAGCCAAAAAAAAAAACAAAAACAAATTTAATTTTAGAGCAGCTCTGTTAAATAGAAATATGATGTGAGCCACATATGTAATTTAAAATTTTCTGGTAACCTAACCACATTAAAAAAGTATAAAAAGAAACATGAAATTGTTTTAAAATATTTTATTTAAACCAATATATTTAAAATTTATCACTTCAACATTTCAGTATTTTACATCCTTTTAAAAAAAAACACTAAGTGTTTGAAATCCAGGGTGTATTTTACACTCACAGCACATCTCAATTTAGGACTTGCCACATTTCATGTACTCAGTAGCCACATGTGGCTAGTGGCTACCACTATTGCATAGCACAGCTCTAGAGTTTTCTATAATCTGTAGAGATTTCGAATCATTCTGTTTGATTGGTGATGTGTTGTTCCTCAGGGGAAGAGCAGAATGTTTATTCAGGACCATGAATTGCCTTCATTCACCCAAAAGATTTTTTGAATATTTCAGTCTACATTGCATATTGAAAGAGAAAGACAAAGCCCAAAATATTGGTTTGAAAGGAAAGAACACTGAAACAAGAAAGTCTTTATTGATGAAATCTGGAAGATAGTCCTTCAAGCTTTAGTAGCATAGAACTTGAGCAGAAACTTGAGAGTTTAAAGGGCAACTGCTCATATATCCTTTAAAAAGACTACATCAATATTTCAAATATTATTATGAAATAGTGTTGCTAGTAAATGTCACAGACATAATGCAAACAAAATATATTGTATTAATGAGCCCCGGAATTCTATGCATAATGCTTGTACTTGTTTGGAATGAATTGCTCTTTTATTATGAATTTTTAGCTTGGTTTTTTAAAAAAAATTAATTAATTTATTTATTTTTGGCTGCGTTGGCTCTTTGTTACTGTGCACGGGCTTTCTCTAGTTGTGGCGAGCAGGGGCTACTCTTCATTGCAGTGCGCCGGCTTCCTTTTAACACTTGCCTTCCAAAAGCTACTCAAGATGGCATTTTTAGCTTCTTTTAAAAATGCTATTATGGATCCTGAAATTGTCTCTTCATGACTGGGCATAAAGGTGTCATCATTTAACCATTCTCTTTCAGTACCATGCGGGAGACTATGAAGTATGTCTATGGACACCATGGAATTCGAAAAGGATTATATCGTGGTTTATCTCTTAATTACATTCGCTGCGTTCCTTCTCAGGCAGTGGCTTTTACAACATATGAACTTATGAAGCAGTTTTTTCACCTCAATTAAAAAATATCGTTATTTCTTTTCCTTAATAAACTCTCAGAGGGAAAAATAAAATGTTAATTTAATTTGGGGAGAACATTACTTGAAGGGGGATATTTACCCTGTCACAGGAACCACTGGTATGTTAGTACTTGATTTTTCTATTCATCACAAATCAAAAGTGCTTACTATACTTTTATGCCAAAAGTTATATCTTAGAACATTGCAAAAAAATCCTAAGCTGATGCTGGCTAATCAGTAAGGTTATTTGAAACCATTTTAAAGTATTATTTGGATAGAACTAACTTAAAATGGGATTCAAAAGGTTGCCATTAGTTTTATCATGCTATTCCAAGCTTTTAATTGTAATCATGATTTTCAAAGACTCTAGTGTTGGTTGCTGTTATTGTTATTATTATTATTAACAGTCTTGGTTATATTGCAGCAGAATGATGAGAGCTGAAATTTTAAGTTATATAAAACATAGAAGCCAGTATTGAAGTATTCTTAATATTTCTCTTCTCATAATTCTGCTCCACTGGATAAAAGGACAAACACTTTTTCTCTTCATGTTTTGATAAATGTTGTATTCAAAAAGTAACCATGTAGAGACTCATCAGTAAGTCAAGAATTTTCAGGTATTGCTCAAATGTTATTCCCAGTTTCTGAGTGATTTAAATGTGTTTTTAAAAGTCAGTGTATTTCCCAAAGGCAGTAATAGTAAATACTGAATATCTTTGCTCTCAAAACAAGTTAGCATTATAGATTTGTTTTTGTTAGATGATTTGATGTATACTAGAAAATTTATTTAAGTGGACTGTGAAATATCCATTAATATAGATGTGAATGTCAAAGAATGTTTCCAAGTATTATGTTATGACACAGCAACTAGTTCTTCCACGTAAAATAATTTTAGTGCAATATAAACTTAAGTAGAAATGTAAAACATGATCTGAATTGCTATCATTTATATTAAAATGGTTTAAAATGTAAGAATTCCAGTTATTATGTTTAGAGTAGTTTTTATGTTTTATTATAAGCATGACAAAAATGGGAGGGGAACAGTTATAGTTCTGTCCTCAGAAACAGCAATTTGTAGAATTGATGTGATTTTTAAGACATTAGAAAACTAAATTGAAAGTGTTATTTCTGCTTCAATTTTTATTTTTTTGCATAAAAGATTTCTTGTCATAACTTGGTAAAAATTTTATGAACTGGTTTCATTTTCAAAGTCTTTATTTTAAAATAAGTGTGTATCTTTGTATGATTTATAAGTGTACCCACAGGTAAAAATACATGTGTTCTTAAAACTATTTTGTATATTTTCATTTCTCGGCTACACTGTAGCTAAATACTGCTATCAAATCTCAAGATAATTTAAATTTATAAAATAAGTATCTCAGTTATGTTAACAAAAGAGGACTGCAAATATTTTTTTAAATAAAAATTTGCATTCTATGTCTGTTACAGAATACATAGGTTATTAAAAATAAATTTTCATATTTCAACAGTTATTCCTCTCTTTTAACTATTTACATTATTGAAGCACAAATATTAAACATAATGGAAGAATACTTAAAATAATGACTGTATTTTTATCTGATTTATTTCAGATTGATAACGCAAAGTGAATCTTGACAGATTATCTTCAATTTGAATATTGACCGTTTCTGTTTTGATCTCCATTGTAATACTTTCCTTGCCTTTTATTGGGTACAGCCCTCTGATTTATAGAATGGGGCAGTGATTTTGTTTAGGGACTGATGAGTGAGGTACCATTCCTAGCTCTTAATGGTGGTCTGTGTGGAGATGAAAAGGTTAGTGGGTATATATAATAATATCTTACAACATTTTCCTCCAGATTACTCAACATCCATTTATGCAGCACCCATTGTGTGCCACGGATTATATCAGCATTATGGGGGCATACCTTGAGAGGTCTGTTAACTGTACTTGCAGTCTGATTTGGATTACCAATAGCATCTATCACTGGGTATTTCTCTAACAGGGTATGTACCATACTTTTTGGTTACTGCATGTTTACGTGTCCTCCCATTGGTTCCTTCATGGGCAGAGTCATACCTTCATCCCCTTTAAGGAGCACAGGGTATGGCATCATAATAGTTGCTCAGTGATGTTTACTGATGGGCAGAAGGAAGGTTTGGTTCCTGTTTTTGGAGAAAATGTTCTAGTAGAGAGAAACGAGGCGCAAATAGTTTAGGGAAAGAGCAATTTAGAAAGAAAGTTATTTGTTTTTTCTTCACAGAAATGTCTTGTTGCTAATTTGAGCCAGGATGAATGGCGAATAATAATACCTATATTATATGAGTATGCGTTGCCTTGCAGAGTTGGGCCAATGATATCTGACATACTTGTATAGCAACTGTATACTTAAACACTTACATCAATTCTTTGAATATTAGACATTGTTACAAACTAGAAATCAATGACAAATAATAAGTCATGTATATTTCCTGAGTATTTACTATGTTCCATTCCTTATTTTAAGCACTTTTGATGCCTTAACTCTATAACAGTACTATAAGATAGGCACTATTAAATATTCCTTTTTTACAGTTGGGATAATTGAGACCCAGGGATATCAAGTAACTTGCCCAGGTTCACACAATAAGTGGTGGATCTAAGATTCAGCCTACAGCGTAGTCTACTAGCCATGATGCTATACTTCAACACAGTAGTATCCTTCCTATTCACATAAAGCTCTAATATGTAATAAATACAAACCAATTAATAGAATGATTATAGATGTTGGAAAGTGCTTTAGAAAATATTTTTGCCCCCCCTGGCCCCCCTCCCCCCAGCAAGTGGCTTGCGGGATCTTAGTTCCCTGAATAGGGATTGAATGCAGGGCCCTCGACAGTGAAAGCACAGAGTCCTAACCCTGAGACTACCAGGAAATTACTGGAAAGTGCTTATTAAGGAAGTAAATAGATTACATGATAGAGAATAATTGTTGGGTGTAAGGATCAGAGTGCTACTTTAGAATGGTCAGGGAAAAGTTTCTTTGATGTGCTTAACCTTAATCCTACACATGAAAAGGAAGTAGTCGTGCAAAGAGCTGTGGGGGAAGAATGGCCCAGATGAAGGGAACAGCACAGTACAAAAACTCTGAAACAGGAAAAAGTTTAGTTTGACACAGGAATTGTCAGAAGCCCAGTGTCATTGAAGCTCCCTGAGAGAGGAAGTAGCAATAAATAGGTTGGAGAAGTAGACAAAGGCATCAAAAGTGCTTAAAATAAGAAATGGAACAGGAAATATATATGACTTATTATTGCCAGGAAATATACATGACTTATTATTTGTCATTCATTTCTAGTTTGTAACACTGTCTGATATTCAGAGAATTGACATAAGTGTTTAAGTATACAGTTGCTATACAAGTATGTCAGATATCGTTATTTGATGCCTTAACTCTATAACAGTACTATAAGATAGGTACTATTAAATATTCCTTTTTTACAGTTGGGATAATTGAGACCCAGGGATATCAAGTAACTTGCCCAGGTTCACACAATAAGTGGTGGATCTAAGCCCTGTGTGAATGAAGCTCCCTGAGTGAGGGAGTAGCAATAAATAGATTGGAGAAGTAGACAAAGGGCAGATCAATGTATTTAGGGCTCTATAGGATGTAGTAATGATTTTGTCTTTTATTCTAAATGCAATGGGAAGACTTGAAGGTTTTCAGTAGGGGAATAAAATTGCCTGATTATATTTTTACAAAGATTACTGCTTTATCAACAATTATATGCACTTAAAACAGAAATCAGGGAATTCCCTGGTGGTCCAGTGGTTGACTCTGTGCTTCCAATGCAGGGGGTGTGGGTTCGATCCCCGGTTGGGGAATTAAGATCCCACATGCTGGCACAGCCAAAACAAACAAACAAAACAACAAAATAAAAAACAACAGAAATCAACAAAATTAAAAACAGATAATAGAGAAAATAACAAACCCCCAAATTGGTTTTTTGAAGAGATCAACAAAATTGGTAAGCCCCTTAACTAGACTGATAACTAAAAAGGAACATAAATTACCAATATCAAGAATGGGGAATTCCCTGGTGGTCCAGTGGTTAGGACTCCACGCTTTCATTGCCGAAGGCCCGGGTTCAATCCCTGGCTGGGGAACTAAGATCCCACAAGCCATGTGGCGTGGCCAAAAAAAAAATAATGAAAAAGATGACATTACTATGGCTCCTATGGATGTTAAAAAGATAATACGGGATTTCTAAATAACTCTTTGCTAAGGAATTTGATGACTTAGATGAAATGGACAGAGGCTTTGAAAATCACAACCAAAACTGATGTAGGTGAAACAAAATCTGCATAACCAATTAAAGAAACTGAATTTATCAAAAATCCTTCCACAAAGAAAACTCCAGGCTCAGATTGTGAATTCTCTTGGACATCTAAGAAAGAAATAATTTTATACAAACTTTCAGAAATTAGAAGACAGCACTTTTATGATGCCACTATAACCTTGATGCCCAAACCTGACCAAGTTGTTACAGAAAAATAAAATTACCAACCAGTATCCTTCAGGAACAAAGATGGAAAAATCTTTAACAGCATATTAGCAAATCAAATCCAGCAATACATAAAAAGTTTATTGTATCGTGACGAAATTGGGTTTATCCTAGGAGTGCCAAGTTGTTTCACAATCTTAAGTCAATAGTGTAATTTCCTGTAATCACAGAATAAAGGAGAAAAACACATGATTCTTCAATTTCTGCACTTCAAAAGTACAGAAAAAGCACTTGGCAAAATTCAAAATTGATACATTATAAAAATTAATCACATTAGGGTAGACCTTCCTCAATCTGATAGAGCATTTTGTCAGATGAATTTTCCAACCATACATCTCATCTCACATGTTCTTCTCGTGTCATTGACACTCATCCCATCAAGAGGTAGAGACCATTCCCTCCCCTTACATCTGGTTGAGTGGGCTTGTGTCTACAGTGGAAGTGATGCTGTGTTACTTCTGAAGTTATGTCATAAAGCTGAAACAGCTTCCATCTGGTCTTTTGGAATGCTTGCTCTTGGAATCCTCACGACATGCTGTGAGGAAGCCAGGCAGCCCCTGTAAGAGAAACTGTCAGCCAGCCTCAACTTGCCAGCCATTTGAGTAAGCCATCTTCAAAGTGGATCCTCCAGCTTCCAGCTGATGCTTCATGGACAGAGAAAAGCTTTCCTCACAGAGCCCTGCCCAAAATGAAAATTCATAAGCTAAAAAAATGATTGTTGGGGACTTCCCTGGCGGTCCAGTGGTTAGGGCTTGCTTCCACTGCAGGGGGCGCAGGTTTGATCACTGGTTCGGGAACTAAGATCCCACATGCCACAAAAATATATAAATTAATTTTAAAAAAGATTGTTGTTTAAAGACACTAAGTTTTGGAGGTTTGTTTTTTACATAGATTAGATAACCATAGGAAATATTCATGAAAAACCTACAGCTAAGCATCATATTTAATAGTGAAATATTGAATGCTTTCCCCCTGAGATCAGTAGAAGTCAAGGATGCCCAGTGTCAGAACTTCTATTTAACCAGTGAACTTAAGAAAGTGAAATAAAAAGCATAAAGATCAGAAAGGAAGAAGTAAAACTGCCTCTATTTGTAGATGACATGATTATTTACATAGAAAGTCTTAATGAATCTACAAAACAACTACTGGCAAAGTCTCAGGATATAAGGTAAATTTTATCTATCTTATTTTTTTGGCCGCACCATGCGCCATGTGGGATCCTAGTTCCCTGACTAGGGATCAAACTTGTGCCCCCTGCATTGGAAGTGTGGAATCTTAACCACTGGACCACCAGGAAAGTCCTAAGGTAAACTTTAAGGATTGTATTTTTATATACTAGCAGGAAGCAATTAAAAAACAATTTCATTTAAAATAGCATAAAAAAATACACTTAGGGCTTCCCTGGTGCTGCAGTGGTTAAGAATCCGCCTGCCAATGCAGGGGACACAGGTTCGAGCCCTAGTCCGGGAAGATCCCACATGCCGCGGAGCAACTAAGCCTGTCTGCCACAACTACTGAGCCCGTGCTCTAGAGCCTGTGAGCCACAACTACTGAAGCCCGCGTGCCTAGAGCCTGTGCTCCGCAACAAGAGAAGCCACCACGATGAGAAGCCCGCGCACCGCAACGAAGACCCAACACAGCCAAAAAAAAAGTAAATAAATAAATTTTAAAAAAACTTATAAAAATATATATACTTAAATTTAACAAAATATATGCAATAGCTTTACACTGACAATTACAAAATGTTGCCGAGAGACATTAAAGAAAATCTATATAAATGGAGAGATAAACCAGGTTAATGTATTAGAAGTCTCTATATTTTAAAGAAATCAATACTTCTCAAATTGATTTTTAGATCTAATGTAATCTCAATCATAATTTCAACAGGCTCTTTGTAGAAATTCACAACCTGATTCTAAAATTTATATAGAAATGTGAAGGACCTAGAATACCCAAAGCAATCTTTAAAAAGAACAAAGACATACAGCACCTGTCTGTATGACTTACTGTAAAGCTGTAGTAATCATGACAATGTGATACTGGCATAAGGAGTCACAAACATCAAAAGAACAGAATAGGGGCTTCCCTGGTGGCTCAGTGGTTGAGAGTCCACCTGCCGATGCTGGGGACACGGGTTCGTGCCCCGGTCCGGGAAGATCCCACATGCCGCGGAGCGGCTGGGCCCGTGAGCCATGGCCGCTGAGCCTGCGCGTCCGGAGCCTGTGCTCCGCAACGGGAGAGGCCACAACAGTGAGAGGCCCGCGACCGCAAAAAAAAAAAAAAAAAAAAAAAACAACAACAAAAAAACAGAATAGAGAGCCGAAATGGACCTATACTTACATAGTCATTTGATTTTTTTTTAACAAGGTGCCAAAGCAATACCATGGGGGAAGGGTAGTCTTTTGTACAGGTGCTACTGGAAAAACTGGATATGCACATGGTTGGGAACACGACTCATTCTCTACCTCATACCACACACAAAAATTAATTTTAGATGGATCATAAACCTAAATGAAAAATAAAACAATAAACTTCAAGAAGAAAACAAAGAATATCTCTACTTCCTAGGGGTTGGCAAGGATTCCACAGGTCACAGAAAGCGAAAAGCATAGAAGAAAAATGGATAAATTAGACTTCATAAATATTACAATTTACTCATATCTAAAGATCTTGTTACCGAACCAAACTTGGGTCTGCTCACCACTGCAGTAAAGCTACTGACACTGGGTTGTGGTGAAGGAAAGTGCAGCATTTACTATAAGGCGCCAGTACAAGAAGGATGGAGGGCTCATGCTCTAAAATCCCCAAACTCCCCGAAGGGTTTCAGCAAAGGTTTTTTTTTTTACATCTTTATTGAAGTATAATTGCTTTACAATTGTGTGTTAGTTTCTGCTTTATAACAAAGTGAATCAGTTATACATATACATATGTTCCCATATCTCTTCCCTCTTGCTTCTCCCTGCCTTGCCAGGTGAGGGGGTGGGGTCGCAAGGTATGTGATCAGCTTGTGAGGTAACAGGGTGTGTCACAGGGGTTAACATCATCAATCAGGCTCCCTCAGGCCTGGGGGCTATGTGTTCATGATCATCAAGTAGTTAGCACCTTCCAGGGAGTTCCCTGGTGGTCTAGTGGTTAGGATGCCCGGCTTTCCCTACTGTGGCCCAGGTTCAATCCCTGGTCGGGGAACTGAGATCCCACAAGCTGCATGGTGTGGCCAAAAAAAAAACCAAACATCTTCCATTTGGTGGGGGGTTTTCACGTCTATAGAACTACTCAGGAAATGTGTATCAGATACTATTATCTAGGGACTTCAGAGAGGAGCTAAAGCAGAGGATTTGGGGAAGGCCCATAGGGTCCTGCAGGGTTACAATCTTGTTAAGAAAATGAATAGGCAAGCGACAGATGGGGAGAAAATACTCACAGAACCTATCTGACAAGTCTTTTATTAAGAATTATATAAAGGATTTCCGGGGAATTCCCTGTGGTCCAGTGGTTAGGACTTCGAGCCCTCACTGCCTAGGTCCTGAGTTCAATCCCTGGTCGGGGACCTAAGATCCCACGCTGTTTGGCACAGCCAAAAAAGAAAAAAAATTTTTTTTGTAACTCAATAATAAAAGGACAATGCAGTTAAGAAAAAAATGGGCAAAGGATTTTTTTAAAAGATTTATTTATTATTATTATTTTAAAATTTATTTTATTTATTTATTTTTGGCTGCGTTAGGTTTTTGTTGCTGTGCTCGGGCTTTCTGTAGTTGCTGCGAGCAGGGGCTACTGTTCATTGCGGTACGCGGGCTTCTCATTGTGGTGGCTTCTCCTCTTGCGGAGCATGGGCTCCAGGCGCGTGGGCTTCAGCAGTTGTGGCTCACGGGCTGTAGAGCGCAGGCTCAGTAGTTGTGGTGCACGGGCTTAGTTGCTCTGCGGCATGTGGGATCTTCCCGGACCAGGGCTCGAATCCGTGTCCCCTGCATTGGCAGGTGGATCCTCAACCACTGCGCCACCAGGGAAGCCCTATTTATTATTTATTTATTTTATTTATTTTTGGCTGTGTCGGGTCTTAGTTGCGGCACGCAGGATCTTCGTGGAGGTACGCGGGATCTTTCCTTGTGGCACGTGGACTCTTCGTTGTGGTGCTCTGGCTTCTCTTTAGTTGTGGCGTGTGGGTTTTCTCACTCTAGTTGTGGCGCGGGCTCCAGGGCGCCTGGGCTCTGTAGTTTGTGGCGCGTGGGCTCTAGTTGAGGTGCGCGAGCTCAGTAGTTGCAGCGCGTGGGCTTAGTTGCCCTGCGGCATGTGGGATCTTAGTTCCCTAACCGGGAATCAAACCCGCATCCCCTGCATTGCAAGGCGGATTCTTCACCACTGGACCACCAGGGAAGTCCCTGGGCAAAGGATCTGAACAGACATTTACAAAGGAGGATATACAAATGACTGAGCACATGATAAAATTTCATTAGTGATGGGGATGTGCAAATTAAGACTGAAAAGACTGATAGCATCAAATATTGTCAAGTATATGCAGAAACTGGAATTCTGAAACATCGTCAGCTATAGTGTAAAATGTTACAACCACTTGCATAAAGGTCTGTCAGTTTCTTATGTTAAACCTAAATATAAACCTACCCATGGCCCAGAAATATCACACCAAGGCATTTACTCAAGAGAAATAGAAGGACACATCCATGAAAAAATGTATACAAGAATATTTGTAGCCACTTTATTCAAGATAGCAAAATACCGTAAATAATCTAGGTGTTTGTCAACTGGAGACTGACGAAGTTAGACTACTATTCAGCAATAAAAAGGAACAAACTGCTGGTTTATGTAACAAAATGGGTGAATCTCAAAAACATTATACTGAGTAAAAGAAGCCAGATACAAAATAGTACATACCATGTGATTTTCATTATATGAACTTGTAGAATAGACAAATCAGATCTCTGGTGAAAAAAAATCAGTTTAGTGGTTGGGTTTCCAGTAGGGATGGATGTGGGAATTGCCTGGGAAGAGGTATGAGAGAACTTTCTGGGGGTGATGATAACATTCTGTATCTTAATAAGCATTGGTGTCAAACACATTTGTCAAAATTCATCAAATGGTACACACAAGATTTGTGCATTTCATTTTATTGTAAATTCTACAATTCACATATGAAATTTACATAAAACATTTAAAGTACCACAGACAAAATATTGAACTCTAGCTAATGATGTGCATGCTAAAGTGTTCAGGGGTGAAAGGCACTGATGTCTGCTATTTTGAGATGCATTTAAAAAGAAACACTTGAATTCATGGATGGATAGATAGATATACATTGTGATAATGAATGATAACATTTGCTAAAGATAGCAAATGTTAATTGTAAAATTTAGGTGATAGGTATATGGTGTTCATGATATAATTCTTTTTTTTTTTTTGCGGTACGCAGCCCTCTCACTGTTGTGGCCTCTCCCGTTGCGGAGCACAGGCTCCGGACGCGCAAGCTCAGCGGCCGCGGCTCACGGGCCCAGCCGCTCCGCGGCATGTGGGATCTTCCCGGACCGGGGCATGAACCCGCGTCCCCTGCATCGGCAGGTGGACTCTCAACCACTGCGCCACCAGGGAAGCCCCATGATATAATTCTTTTAACTTTTCTGTACATTTGAAAGTTTTTATGATAAAATATTAGGAAAGGGAAAAGAATAAATTGCAGGGAGAGAAGAATGGACGCACATGTGAGAGATAATGATTAGGTAGTGACAGTGGAAATGGAAAGGAATGAAGAGATTTAAGATCGTTTTAGAGGCAGAATCTATGGGTCTGCCTATGGATTGGATGTGGGTAGTAACAGAAAGGAATCAAGGATGATTTCTGGGTTTCTGGCCTTATCTGCTAGGTGGTTAGTGCTATTACTGAGAAGAATAATAGGTTTGTTGGGGAAATATAAAGTTCTATTTTAGGGAATTCCCTGGAAGTCCAGTGTTTAGGCCTCTGCACTTCCACTGCAGGAGGCCTGGGTTTGGGGAACTAAGATCCCTGCAAGGCTCGCGGCCAAAAAAAAATTTTTATTTTTCCATTTTGGCCATGTTAAAGAAGTTTCCCCCTTCCCTCCAAGTGGAGATGTCAAGCAGGCAGTTGGACTCTTGAATTTGGAGGAAAAGCTTTGCCTGTAAATATGAATTTGAGAATTGGCAGGATAGAGATGGTATTTAAAGCGATGACAATGGGGCTTCCCTGGTGGCGCAGTGGTGGAGAATTCGCCTGCCAGTGCAGGGGACACGGGTTCGAGCCCTGGTCCGGGAAGATCCCACATGCTGCGGAGCAACTAAGCCCGTGCGCCACAACTACTGAGCCTGCGCTGTAGAGTCCGTGAGCCACAACTACTGAGCTCACACGCCTAGAGCCCGTGCTCCGCAACAGGAGAAGCCACCGCAATGAGAAGCCCGTGCACCGCAACAAAGAGTAGCCCCCGCTCACCGCAACTAGAGAAAGCCCGCGCACAGCAACGAAGACCCAACACAGCCAAAAATAAATAAGTTTATAAAAATAAATAAAGCCATGAAGATGGTTGAAATAACCTAGGGAGCTAGTAGACAAATAAAATTTTCAGAACTGAATTCTGAGGCAGAAAAATGAAGAGACAGTAAAGGAGATTGAGGAGGGCCTGCGATGTTGGAAGAAAACCAGTTGATTATGGCATCACAGGTACAAAATCTGTAACTACTACAGGCAAGGATTTTCCATTCTTGTTTTTCCAGGAAGTTGATCATAACTTCTTCATAATTTTATATGAATAAACATGAATGTGAAAGATAACTTTTGATAAAGATTATTTTAAGTTGGGTGAAACCCTTAGGAAGTGATTTTACACATTTCTGTATTTTAAAAAATATTTATTTATTTATTTATTTTGCCTGCTCCGGGTCTTAGTTGCCACATGCGGGATCTTCGTTGCTGCATGTTTAGTTGCGGCAGCGAATAGGAGTTGAAATTGGATATAGCCTTGAAAAAAATTCTTTAAAGAAGTTTTCCTCAGGAGGGTGGCCAAGAGAGAAAAGGTTCCATCAAGGTAACATCATTTCAAGATGAGAGATACTGGGAAGCATTACAAACCAGGGAGTGATCCAATAATGAGGGCCAGATTGAGGATAGTAGAGAATGAGGGAATAACAGAAGAAGTAATGCCCTTGAGAATGTAAGAGGCCTTGGGATCCCAAGTAGAAGTAGAGGGATTGCCCATTGATAGGAGGAACGCTCTGTCCACTGCTGAAAAGAAGTGGAAAGAGGTTATAAAATGGGGAGGAGATATTAGTGGTTTTGTAGATTTAGTCATGGCATGATGAGGAAGTTCTTTCCTGACAGCTTCCATTTTCTCAGTTGAGCCAGAAAAAAAGGAGGAGAGGTTGTTTGCCAAAGAGTGAAAAATTCCGTAAGCTAACAAGGGACGCCTTGGTTTGGGCAACTGCAGTTTTGTTCATACTAAGTGCGTGTGTCGGACATGGGTCGGCGTGTCGAGAGAGAGGGAGGGAGGGGAAGGGGGAGGGGGAGAGACAGAGAGAGACAGAGGAGCCGGAGCATTTAGTCTGGGCCAGATTACGAAGACTCCCTGTTTTCCAAACTCTAAGGCAAAGGAGCAAAAGCGCCTCACGCGCAGGGCGCCGTAGGAATTGCCCGCGCAGGTCACTTGGGACCTCGGCTGGTCGGCGCATGCGCGCGGCTCCACGCGGTCTCGCGGTCCTTTTCCCCCCGTGTGTTGCTCCGGGTTCCCCTGAATTCACCTGGCGGCAGTTTGAGGTCTCTGCGGTCGGGATGGAACAGGTGGACGAACTGGAGCTGCTAATGGAGAAGAGTTTCGGAGATAACGCTGCGCAGCCGGCGGAGCTGTGAGCGGAGCGGGGGGAGGTTCTGGGAACAAAGCGGGAGATTTGAAAAGCAGGGAGCGGGAAAGGCCGTACCCGCGCCTCCGCGGACCGGGGCTGGGGCAGAGTAACCAGGCTCAAGTCCCGGGGCGCCCGAGGAGCCTCCGGAACTGGGGTCTGTTTCCCAGGGTTCTCTTTGGGGCCAAGCCCGGGCCAGGGCTTGAATATTCTCCCTCACCCAGCAGTTCATTCTTAATCTTGATATCACCACTTCCTGAATTTGGGGAGTCCTAGCCAACTTAAATGTCTTCATAAAACGAAATTGCAACTGCTAGACGCTTTTCTTCATGTTTAATTGGAGAAAGTTATCCCAGGGAGAAATCTGTACCCTCAGAGCGGCTTAAATTGGGGAAATTGGCCCGCAAGCATAGTGTAGAATTGTCAGTAGTAATGATATTGAGGCTAATTATTGTTGACGGAGCTTTGCGCTTTGAGTTGTGATCAGCAGTACCTTTTGGGAGATCCTTAAAGCGTCCCAGCTGACCTTGGGAAATTCATGGCCTGAGGCTACGTGGGTAGGTGAATGAGGAATATAACCTAGGTGGGTTACAAAGGTTGGGTGACAAAGACAGTTTTAGGGTAAAGTTTTAGGGTAATAACTGGAGAGATAATGACTTTGGACTGTCACTGACAAAGACTGCAGTCAAACTGGAAAGATTTAAGAGGGAATTAATGTTTTCTAGAGGAGAGATTAGAGTATTTTGCAGTTTTCAGGCGGCTAGGATCAGTGGATAAAAGAATTGTGAAATCGACTTGCCCATTATAAATAAGACATTTCTGAGTTACTCTATGAAGGAATGGTTAAGATGACAGGTATTAATCTTGCTTTCTCTACAAAGCATAGGCTAGTTGATCCCCAATGAGGTTTTATAGAATGATTTCCTGCATTAAATAGTAGGTTGGACTAGGTGATTTCTAAGTACTCTCCTAACTGAAAGATTAATATAATAATGAAGCTCACAGTAGGACTTCCAGCAAACCACCCACACTATATTTTTCCATAACAAACATCTTTTATTTACAAAAAGATAGTGTCCTAGACATTTCCTTTCACTTGTACTTTGGGAAGGTTTGCACCAGTGGTAGGAATTTGTGTCTAATATTTTTCAATTTACCATTCGTCCTCATAATCATAGATGTCCCAAAGAGCTCCTCATAGAGCTTATATTTGGAAAAATCCATATCATAAGTATGTTTTAAATGGCATTGCTTCTGGGAAGTTTTTATAATAGGAATTCTGCTATGCCCTTGCTCTCTCTCTTTACCTCTTTTAGCCAATGGTCTTGTGATAAGCTTACTGGAAGAAACAAACCTAGAAAACTAGAAGGTTGGTTTGTAGATAAAAGAGATTGGATGGCTTCTTATTTAATGCTTGTGCTACAGTAGTTTTGTATGTGTATGCTTTAGATTTCAGAAGAAGAAGGTGGAAGCTTCCTTTTCTAAAGCAGTTCTGAGCCGAGGAATGGATAACCGGTACCTGGTATTAGCAGTCAATATTGTACAGAATGAAGAAGGAAACCATGAAAAGCACCTAATCATCACTGCTTCGCAGTCGCTAGAATGTAAAGAACTGTGTATCCTTAGGAATGACTGGTAATTTTTGTGTGACTTTGGGCGTTCTTCTGGCAGAGTCTTAAGGGTGCTGTCTTACAAACTATTACATGGGCTTGTGTGGCTGTTGCAATAATTTAATTGTTAATAAAGAGAGTAGATATGAACCTGAATTAATTTTGCATAAGGATTGTGCCTATTACACTAGCATCTCAAGTCCCTTATTCCAAAACTTTTATTGTCATTTGAAAATCAAGTACAAGGGGATTTATTAAATCACTACTTCCTATTTCCCAGTGCTTTCTGGGACTGCAGCTTAAACCTCATTTAGTTCTCACTAAGAGGAAAACTAATCACAGCATAAGAACATCCTTAGGGCTTCCCTGGTGGCACAGTGGTTGAGAGTCTGCCTGCCGATGCAGGGGACACAGGTTCGTGCCCCGGTCCGGGAAGATCCCACATGCCGTGGAGCGGCTGGGCCCGTGAGCCATGGCCACTGAGCCTGCGTGTCCGGAGCCTGTGCTCTGCAACAGGAGAGGCCACAACAGTGAGAGGCCTGTGTACCGCAGAGAACATCCTTAGACTCTAGCTGTTGCTTCTCAAGCAGTGTGTGGTATGTGAGGGGTGAAGGGGAGATGCAGAGAAGGTGGAGGTCTAACTCTGTCTAGGCTGCAAGTTGGATGGTTTGAACTCGATAAATATGATTTTGTTCTTGGTACATTGTGTTCGGCTTCATGCCTCAAGGCTTATAGAAGCTGTAGGTATAAGTCTTAAGAATGAGAGAACTATTATTAGAACAACCTCATCCATAATTGAAGCTATACACTGTTAATAATTTGATAGCTTTTGCAGTAGATAATGCAAGACCCAGAAATTTAGAAATACTTATTTCTTTATATAAGATATCCAGTTATTTGTTTATTTTTTAAAAATATTTATTTATTTGGCTGCGCTGGGTCTTAGTTGTGGCACGTGGGATGTTCGTTGCTGTGTGCGGGCTCTTAGTTGCGGTATGCGGAATCTAGTTCCCTGACCAGGAATCGAACCCGGGCCCCCTGCATTGGGAGCACGGAGTCTTAACCACTGGTCCACCAGAGAGGTCCCTCCAGTTATTTTATTTTTTTCCTCCAGTTATTTTTGAAGCCTCCTTAATATGTTTAAATGTAGGAATCTAAAATATGTATACTTTAATTTTGCTTTATTTTCAGGTGCTCTGTACCAGTAGAGCCAGGGGACATCATTCATTTAGAGGGAGACTGCATATCCGATACTTGGATAATAGATGAAGATTTTGGATATTTGATTCTGTATCCAGACATGCTGATTTCTGGCACAAGCATAGCCAGTAGTATTCGATGCATGAGAAGAGCTGTCCTGAGTGAAACATTTAAGGTGAACAATATTAACAGCCAGTGTTTCCACAGGGTCTTAAGAGTTCACAGACCACTTTTACACTCTTACTTAATCCTCCCAACAATCCTGTGAAGTAGATGGTATTAATCAGCTGCATTTTACTGATTGGGAAAATCAGGAAGTTAAGTGACTTGCCCAAAGTTACTGTAGCTAGTAAGTGGCAGTGTTGGGATTCAAGGCCAGGTGCCCTAAGATCCTTTGAATCTTATTCAACATTTTGTCAAATAATTAGTTCTAATAATAATATAAATTTCAGTGATAAAAATTTTAATTTAATATATCTGGGCATTTCCAAACTTGGCTTCATGTGATTCCCAGTGAACTAAAAGTAAATGTGAGAGTCTCTTTTAAAAACATTATTATGGAAAGTTTCAAACATATGCAAAGAGATGATTATAATAAACTCCCATGTACCCATGTTGCTGTTCCCAGACATTGTATTATTTTGCAACTAAATGAAAGCTGAGGATTTAAAAATATATATAAACACAGTATCTTTATCATACACAATAAAATGAACAGTAATTCCTTAAATTAATCTAATAGTTTTACCTCTAATGTCTTTTATCAAATATTTTTTTTATTCAGTTCGTTTGTTAGCATCAATATCCAAACAATATTATGTTTGGTTGATATGTCTCATAGTTTCTTTTAATCTAAATTCTGCCTTACACCCACTCCCTTTGTTTCAATGCCATTTCTTTTTTATTTTTTGGTTGCACTGCACGGCTTATGGGATCTTAGTTCTCTGACAAGGGATTGAACCCAGGCCCTCAGCGGTGAGAGCACGGAGTCCTAACCACTGGACCGCCAGGGAATTCCCAATGCCATTTATTTTTGAAGAACGTGAGTTTTATTTGTTAAGTTTCCTCTTCCTCCCAGGGTATTCTTTTAATTATACAATTAGTCTCTATGTCTGTAGAAAACCAAAAAATACAGCTAAGGGCTTCCCTGGTGGCGCAGTGATTAGGAATCTGCCTGCCAATGCAGGGGACAGTGGTCTAGAGCCCGTGCTCCACAACAAGAGAAGCCACCGCAATGAGAAGCCTGCCACCACAATGAAGAGTAGCCCCCTCTCACTGCAACTAGAGAAATCCCGTGCATAGCAATGAAGACCCAATGCAGCCAAAAAAAAAAAAAAAAAAATGCAGCTAAGCAAGAGGAAAAATACCCAAGTAGATTTTCTAATCATCTTAGTTATCACTTATTTATAGTTTTTTTAAAAAAATCAGCTTTTTTCTTCAATTGTAGGGATACTATTAACTTCTCTTTTAACCACGTATTATAAAGCAGACCTGAATATTAATATTTTAAAAACCTTATTTTGAAATAATTTTAGACTCACATAGAACTTACAAAAATAGTACAGAGAGTTCCCTGTAAATTAATTTTTAAAATTCCTGATGGGTGTCTTGTGGACTTTTTCTTTTTTTTTTTGATAGTTTCAAGGGGATGGTCCAGGCTAATAAAAGAGTTAATTGAAAACTACTGTTTCTGTTTGAGTGGCGAGAGTTTGTCAAAAATCTCTGCTGGGGACTTCCCTGGTGGCACAGGGGTTAAGAATCCACCTGCCAATGCAAGGGACACGGGTTCGAGCCCTGGTCCGAGCGGATCCCACATGCTGCGGAGCAACTAAGCCCGTGCATCACAACTACTGAGCCTGCGCTCTAGAGCCCGCGAGCCACAGCTTCTGAAGCCTGTGCACCTGGAGCCCGTGCTCTGCAACAAGAGAAGCCTCCGCAATGAGGAGCGCATGTACCACAACGAAGAGTAGCCCCCGCTCGCCTCAACTAGGGAAAGCCCACGCGCAGCAACGAAGACCCGACACAGCCAAAAATAGATAAATAAATTAAAAAAAATAAATTTTCAAATAAATTTGAAAAAAAAAAATCTCTGTAGAGAGTTCCCTGGCGGTCCAGTGGTTAGGACTCAGTGCTTTAACTGCTGGGGCCTGGGTTCAGTCCCTGGTTGGGGAACTAAGATCCCACAGGTGTGTGGGGCAGCCAAAAAAAAAAAATCTCTGCTGTAAGTTTGTTTCATGTTTTGAGTATTTTACTCACATGACTTTATGATCTATGCGTTTATTGACTTTTGTATGTGGGTTCATTATAAAGTGAAATTAGAGATGAATATGTTAAATATTTGAGACCACATTGAACTTTTTCATATAAGTTATTTTAATTTTTTTCAAAATGGAAATATACTGATTTGAAAATAATAACTTGTAAAATAATTCAGGTAATTCTAAATTGAAGAAAGTGAAAGTCACCTATAATTTCACTCACCAGAAAAATAAATTGTTTCATATTTTGGCATTTGTCTCACCAGTGTACTTTGGTTATGGTGGTTCAATAGGTTAGGTAATAAATGTACGATCACATCTGTTGATACGTTGTGAAATAAGATATTTGTATGATTTTTGTGTTTTTTTGGTAGAGCTCTGATCCAGCCACACGCCAAATGCTGATTGGTACCATTCTCCATGAAGTATTTCAAAAAGCAATAAGTGATAGTTTTGCCCCAGGAAAGCTACAAGAACTTGCTTTTCAAACTGTTCAAGAAATAAGGCATCTGAAGGAAATGTAAGTAGTTACGAGAGGAACTATAGATACAGTTTTGTTATATAACTTCTTTCCTAGCATCTATAAGGTTTCTGGCTATTAGACTATTAAATATAAATCAGTATAATACTAGAATGCAGATTTCAGGGCTGTAGTATCCCACTGCAATTCTGCGAAGAGCTTCTGAAATTGCAGAACAGGAATTCTTTGGCTAAAAATACCTAAATATTCTCTATATGCATAATAGACTCCACAGCTGCACTCAGAGAGTGTGAACTTTTTGTTTTACTTCTAGAAACAGTGTGACATCCTGAAAATTGTATGGGGCTGGGAGTCAGATGAACCTCCTTTCAAATTCTAGCTTTGCCAATTTTATGATTGAACTAGTTACTGAAAGATTCTGGAAAGGGTGATAATACCTGTTTGGCAGACTTTTTGTGACAATGGAGATAATGTATGTAAACCCACAAATGGCTAGTCATTGGCGTTTTATGAGTGGCTACCTGCAGAGGGATTGGCATATTCTCTATTTCTTTCTTGACTCCTACTGCAGTCCATCTTTTTTTCACAGAAATTTTTTTATTAGTGGTGATTTTGCTTTCCAGACTAGTTGATACAAACCTACTTTTCCCAGATATAATTCTACATTTCACTGTGTAAATGAGAAAAATGTGTTCCATAATTCTACACTTATTTACTAATGACATACAATCTACTGTCTTAAAAACATTTTAGAACCCTGCCCTATGTCAGGCACTGTGTTAAGTGCTTTTTAGCTATCTTATATAATCTGATAGCAACCTGTTATAAAGGAAGAAATGGAAGCACAGAGAAGTTGTCACTTGGTTACAACCACACACAGCATGGCTTTCAGAATATGAATAGCTATAATAAAGTTTTTGCTTAAGAGTTCTACTTATTGCTTTAGTTGCCACTTTGGTTTTCAAATTAAAAAAATTTTTTGTCACACCCTAACCAGGATCTGTTGTGTATTGTATGGATCATTGCCCTGAAACAAAACACATCAAAACTTAGTGCCTTAAAATGACAAACATCTAACCTGTTATCTCATAGTTTTTGTCAGTCAGGAATTTGGAAGTAGTTCAGCTGGGTGGCTCAGGCTCAGGGTCTCCAATGTGAGCTGCATCTGAAGGCATGACCGGGCAGGAGCATCTGCTTCCGTGATGACTCACTCACGCGTCTGTTGTGGGGAGGACTCATTTCCTAGCTGGCTGTTGGCAGGAGGCCTCAGTTTCTTGCCATATGGGCTTCTCTAGGGGGCTGGCTGATATGTCCTGGGACACAATCTGCTTCCTTCAGATTGAAGGGTCCAAGAAAGAGAGCAGGAAGCCACAGTGCCTTTTATAACCTAGTCTCTGATTGCTATGATGTCACTTCTGCTTTTTTTATTAAGTACTCATTACTAAGTCTAGCTCTCCCTTAACGGTAGGGGAATTAGGTGCCATCTTTTGAACGGGGTGTCAAAGGATTTGTGGACATATTTTAAACCACCACAGGTATTCAGGTATCAGGTAACCTGATCAGTCCAGAACCCAACGTGAATATAAGTATGAAAGAAAACAAGGATTTTGAGCAGCCTTGCTCAGAATTCATGTCCTTGTATTAAACCTTGTGCATGTTACGTAATGGAATGTCTCTTATGCCCTCAGCATCTGTTATTTTTCATTAATATCTAACAGTCTTATCTGGTTTCTAAGATGTGGGAGAAAGGTACCTTCATAGTCATTAGGAGAGCTGATAGCTTCATTACTGTATAGGAAAGGAGAAACTTTTTTTTTTTTTTTGCGGTACGCGGGCCTCTCACCGCTGCGGCCTCTTCCGTCGCAGAGCATAGGGCCATGGCCCACGGGCCCAGCCGCTCCGCAGCACGCGGGATCCTCCCAGACCGGGGCACGAACCCGTGCCCCCTGCATTGGCAGGAGGACTCCCAACCACTGCTCCACCAGGGAAGCCCAGGAAAGGAGAAACTTTTAAAAAAATATAAGAACTATGAAGATCAGAATTTTGTTTTTTTTGGTTTTGGTTTTTTTGGCCGCACAGCGCGGCTTGAGGAAACTTAGTTCCCTGACCAGGGATCGAACCCATGCCCCCCGCAGTGGAAGCACAGAGTCTTAACCACTGGACCACCAGGGAAGTCCCTTTAATTAATTTTTATTGGAGTATAGTTGCTTTACAGTGTTGTGTCAGGAATGTATTCTTAGCAGATCCTTGGGTATCACTGAATTATATATATATATGTTTTTTGAAGTATAGTTGATTTACAACGTTGTGTTAGTTTCTGGTGTATAGCAAAGTGATGCAGTTATTTATACATATACATACATATATATTCTTTTTTTTTTTCGGTACGCGGGCCTCTCACTGTTGTGGCCTCTCCCGTTGCGGAGCACAGGCTCCGGACGCGCAGGCTCAGCGGCCATGGCTCATGGGCCCAGCCGCTCTGCGGCATGTGGGATCTTCCCGGACCGGGGCACGAACCTGTGTCCCCTGCATCGGCAGGTGGACTCTCAACCACTGCGCCACCAGGGAAGCCCCCATATATATTCTTTTTTTTAAAAAAATTAATTAACTAATTAATTTTTATTTTTGGCTGCGTTGGGTCTTCCTTGCTGCACGTGAGCTTTCTCTAGTTGCAGCGAGCGGGGGCTCTAGGCACGCAGGCTTCAGTAGTTGTGGCACGTGGGCTCAGTAGTTGTGGCTCGCGGGCTCTAGAGTACAGGCTCAGTAGTTGTGGCACACGGGCTTAGTTGCTCTGTGGCATGTGGGATCTTCCCAGACCAGGGCTGGAACCTGTGTCCCCTGCATTGGCAGGCGGATTCTTAACCACTGAGCCACCAGGGAAGTCCCTATATATTCTTTTTCATATTCTTTTCCATTATGGTTTATTACAGGATATTGAATAGAGTTCCCTGTGCTGTACAGTAGGACCTTGTTTATCTATTTTATATATAGTAGTTTGTATCTGCTAAATCCAAACTTCTAATTTATCCCCACCCCCCCTGCCCCCCGTTCCCCTTTGGTAGTCATAAGTTTGTTTTCTATGTTTGTGAGTCTCTGTTTTCTAAATAAGTTCATTTCTATCATATTTAGATTCCACATATAAGTGATACCATATGATAGTTGTCTTTCTCTGACTTCACTTAGTATGGTAATCTCTCTCCACCCATTTTGCTGCATTATTATTTTTTTTATCATTATATCCTAAGTCATTAAGGGGAAATATGTTTCATTTCAGTTATGAAAATACTAATTCTCTCATGAATCTTGCCCAACCCTGTTCCAAAGGATACTTTTTAAAATTCCCAGAGCCTAAAAATAACAGATCCAAAGTTCTTTCCTGCCCTCTCTCATAGGCCCTTCTACTTTATTACAGATCTTAGAACAGATTTTTACCTGTTCATGCTCTGTCCTCTCATTATATCTATAAAAGTCTAGGCTTGAAGATGCCAAACCTTAAGTATCTCTATAGCCTCAGGAAAGAACAGGTGGTTACATGTCATTTTGCGGTGATTTGGCTCGAAATTAAAAAGGCAGAATTCAAATGCAGAAGACTTTAAATAACCAGTGTGGACTGGTTTGGAAACTTAGAAGAGTCCTGGTCTGTAAAAAGTAAAACACTAGGAAGGATCTGCCTAAGGAGATGGTGACAGTGAAGAATGGTTCCAGGATGGTTTGCGAAGGTTATTTACGAAAAAGATTACCCAGTTGTGCAGGTTTTTTTTTTAATAGTAAATTATTATTTCTAAATAGCTTATAAATTCACATACAGCATGTGTTGTTGTAATAGTACAAGAGGGTGTACAATGATAGTAAGTCCTTTCTACCCCTGCATCCCTGGTCAGTCACTACCGAGCTCCAGAGGCAACTTCTGTTATCAGTTTCTTGTATGTCCTTCCATAGAGATTTCAAATATTTACATGTGATTGTGTGTGTGATTGTTTATGTTTATATATTATTTGTTATATAAATGGTAGCATACCATACACATTATTGTATATAAATATTAAATCTTGGGAGTTCCCTGGCGGTCCAGTGGTTAGGATTCAGTGCTTTCACTGCTATGGACTCGGGTTCAATCCCTGGTCAATGAATTAAGATTCTATAGGTCGGGCAGCGTGGCCAAAAAAAAAAAACTTGGTGATTATTCCATATTAGTACTGATTGAGCTATCTCATTTTTAATTAAGAGTGGCAAAATGTTTCATTGTATGGATGTACAGTAATTTATTTAAGAGCCCCTGGCATTTCAGTCTTTGCTTTTATTAGCAACACTATAATAAATACCTTTGTACATTTTAATTTTAATAGCTGTGCAGGCATATATCTGGGCTCAATACTTAGAAGTGGAATTGTTGGACCAGAGGATATTTACATTTAAACATTTAAAAAATCTTTTTAAAAAAAATTTTTATTGAAGCATAGTTGATTTACAGTGTTGTATTATTTTCTGCTGTACAGCAGAGTGACTCAGTTATACATATATATATATATTTATATTTATATCCTTTTCCATTATGGTTTATCACAGGATATCGAATATATGATTTATCACAGTTGGACCTTGTTGTTTATCCTTTTTTTTTTTTTTTTTTTTTTTTGCGGTACGCGGGCCTCTCACTGCTGTGGCCTCTCCCGTTGTGGAGCACAGGCTCCGAACGCGCAGGCTCAGCGGCCATGGCTCACGGGCCCAGCCGCTCGGCGGCATGTGGGATCCTCCCAGACTGGGGCACGAATCCGTGTCCCCTGCATCGGCAGGCGGACTCTCAACCACTGCGCCACCAGGGAAGCCCTGTTTATCCATTTTATAAGAGCTTACGTCAACCTCCCACTCCATCCTTCCCCCAACCAGCTCCCCTTGGCAACCACAAGTCTATTCTCTATGTCTGTGACTTTGTTTCTGTTTCGTAGATAGGTTCATTTATGTCATGATTTAGATTCCACGTATAAGCGATATCATATGGCATTTTTCTTTCTCGTTCTCATTTACCTCTCTTAGAATGATAATCTCTAGTTGCATCCATGTTGCCGCAAATGGCATTATTTCATTCTTTTTTATGGCTGAGTAGTATTCCATTGTATATATGTACCACGTCTTTATCCATTCATCTGTCGATGGACATTTAGGTTGTTTTCATGTCTTGGCTATTGTGAGTAGTGCTGCTGTGAACATAGGGGTGTATCTTTTTGTTAACAAATCTTTTTATTTGAAAATAATTTTAAATTTAGAGAAAAGTTGCAAGAGTAGTACAAAGAACATCCATACACTGTTTACTCAGATTTACCTGCTGGGTGTGTTTTTCTAAACCGCTTGAGATTAAGCTGTATATGTGTTATTTTGACCTTTAAATACTTAAATGTGTATTTCCTAAGAATAAGGATTTTCTCTTATGTAACCACAGAACAGTTATCAACTTCAGGAAATTTAACATTGTTATAATACTTGTGTCTGATCTACTGTGCACATTTCAGTTTTGTCCAGTAATGTTCTTCATAGCATTTTTTTCCCTCCAGGACAGGATCCGGTCTGGGTACATTTAAAGTTTTGATATATATTGTCAAATTGCTCTATGTAGACATTGTCCTGTTTCTTTCTTCCATTCATTGTTTTCCAGTTTCGTTGAGATATCATTGACATATAACATTGTATTAGTTTAAGGTATACAACTTAATGATTTAATATGTGTGTATATTGCAGAATTCATTTTGCATTTCTATAGGCAATATATGGGTCCTTGTTTCCCCCACGTCCTCACCTATATCATCTTTCATCCACTCTAAGTTTCCCAGATTTCAAACAGCCTTTTTCAGACAAACACCCTTTGCCTTATGTGGACTGATTGTGTTTCTGTAGGTCATTCGGGGCACTTTGGTGTCAGTAATTGCTCCCTGGTTTGAGATTCTTCAGCTTTGCCTTCAACCTGAAGTTGCTTTTGTGGTCAGGACAAGCAATCTTGGCAGAGCTAGGATTGCTAATTTTGTCTTCCCTGCTGAACTGGCTCTCCCAGAGGACTGGTAGGGCTCTGCTTTCTTAGTTCTGGTAAGCCAGAGGTAGCAGAAACCTAGGAAAGTAGGAGCTTATTAAATTTGGTATTAGAAATGTTACAGAGTTATTATATGGTAAATTTGTAGCGTTTTGGAGTCTCAGATTTTGATGAATATGTTATTGAATATTGTGCTATCTTCAGAAGGAGAGAAAAATGGTAAGTTGTGTTTTTTGAAAGGAGTTTGCAGACTGTTGGAGGCTATACCAGTACTCAGGTGAACTCAGGCCTGCAGGGAGAAAATTATGGCAGTAAATTATTAAAACACAGTGTAGAAGGGAGCATAGGGGTTAAGAACTTAGGTTCCCAAGCTAGAGCTGTGTGTCCTTTGGAAGTAACTTCTGAGCTTCAGTTTCCTTGGCTCTAAAGTGGGGTGACAATAATAGTATCTCATAGAGATATAATGAGGGTTGAAAGTGTTCATGTTAAGCACCTAGAATAGTACCTGGCCTAGAGTCAGCATTATATGAGTATTTACTGTTATTATCTTCATACCTTATTGAGTTCTTATCATAAGCCAAGTATTAATACTTTACGTAGGCTGTTTTATTTAATCATCAAACTAACTGTGTGGTAGTTATCAACTCACCTTACAGATGAAGAAACTGAGGCTCAGCTAACAGTGAATCACCCAAAGTTACACATCTAATAAAGAGTTAGGATTCAAACCTAGGTGTGATCTGACAGAAACACGTGTGCTCTTAACACCCCAGAGTAGTTATTAAGATTGTGATGCTTAAACATGCAGAAGGAGCTGGGAGAACTATCCTGGGAAGGGGACAGCAGGTTTCAAAATTTTTTGGTCTCAGGACCATGTTACACTAAAAAAATTATTGAGGACCCTGAGGAGCTTTTGTTTATGTGGGTTATATCTATAGATAATTACTGTACTAGAAATGAAAACTGAGACAGTTTTAAAATGTTTATTGGTTAATTTGAAAATAACAATAACAATCCATTCCATGTTAATATAAATAACAGTCTAATGAAAAATAACTGTTTCTGAAAAAAAACGTAATGATACAAGTGGCATTGTTTTACATTTTTGCAGATGTTTTAATTTTATGACTTAATACATATTGACACCTGTATATATAAAATAGATAACTAATAAGGACCTACTATACAGCACAGGGAACTCTCCTCAATACTCTGTAATGGCCTATATGGGAAAAGAATCTAGAAAGAGTGGATATATGTAAACGTGTAACTGATTCACTTTGCTGTACACCTGAGACTAACACAACATTGTAAATCAACTATACTCCAATTAAAAAAAAAGACATCTGGTTTCTTATATCTGCTTCTTCATTCTCTATATTGCTATACTGTATGTGTGTATGTGGACTCAGAAATCTCCACTGTGTACTCATGAGAAAACAAGAGCAAAAAAGGCAAATAATGTTGTAGTATTATTATGACATAGTTTTGACCTTATGGGCACCCTGAAAAACTGAGACTAGATTCTGGTAGTCTTTGCTGACTTCTGACTTAAGAAGTTAACATTCCTATAAATTGTCCTTTAATTCGGTAAGGCTGATGTGACTTTTCTGTTCCTACAGTCTTTTTTCCTCTTTTACTTTTCTACTTTCCATTGCTGGGTTTCAGGAGCAACATCTTCTACGGTTTCTTTTTTATCACAAAAGTGTAGCTGGGACCTATTAGACCTGAGATGATAGGAGTTGGAGCAGATCTGAAATTTGATGTCATGTCACTGTTATTTGGATTTTTTGTGTGTGGTAAAATACACATAGCATTAAAAATCACAATCTTAACCACTTTTAAGGGTACAGTTAAGTGGCATTAAGTACATTGACATTGTTGTGCAAACATTACCATCCTCCACCTCCAGAACTTTTTTTATCTTCCCAGACTGAAACTTTATATCCATTAAACAACTCCCCCCTTCCCTCGGTCCCTGGCAGTCACCATTCTTTCTGTCTCTATGAATTTGACTGTTCTAGGTACCTCACGTAAGTGGTCATGCAGTATTTGTCCTTTTGTTGTTGACTTATTTAGTCTAATGTCCTCAAGGTTCATTTATGTTGTAGCAAGTATCAGAATTTCCTTCCTTTCCAAGGCTGAATAATATTCCATTGTATATATCAAATTTTATTTATCCGTTCATTAGTTGATGGGCACTTGGGTTGCTTATTTGAATGTTTTTTTCCTTGTTTACTTTTTTCATATTTAAGCTTTCATATTTAATATCTCTTACTTTGGTAGGTACCGCCTAAATCTGAATCAAGATGAAATAAAACAAGAAGTAGAGGAGTATCTTCCTTCATTTTCTAAATGGGCTGGAGATTTCATGCATAAACATACTTCAACTGACTTCCCTCAGATGCAGCTCTCTTTGTAAGAAACCCATTTTGTTTATATGGTGTTCATATCTTTAGACCAGGATCTTATTCAAGATGTTGAATTAAAGCTTTTTAGAGGTCAAGTTATGACTAGCCTTTTTGTTTGCTTACTTTATAAGTTACAGTCCTGAGTATAATTCTTGGACAAAAAAAATAATCTAGTGAATAGAAAATTCTATTTTCACTATAGTAAAATTTATAATTTTTGGATGTAGGTATAGTTTTTTAATAAAATCTTCAGTTTATAAATATATGGGAGGACTGTCCTAATTTCATATATATTTCTCTGTGTTACTATCATATATGGACTGTCTCATGTGTTGATTACCATGGATTTGTGCTGTATGTTTATTTATTTTTATTTATTTTTAATAAATTTATTTATTTATTTATTTTTGGCTGTGTTGGGTCTTCGTTGCTGTGCATGGGTTTTCTCACGTGGGTTTTGCAGTGAGCGGGGACTACTTTTCGTTGTGGTGTGTGGGCTTCTCATTGTCGTGGCTTCTCTTGTTGCAGAGCATGGGCTCTAGGCACACAGGCTTCAGTAGTTGTGGCACGTGGGCTCAGTAGTTGTGGCGCACGGGCTTAGTTGCTCCGCAGCGTATGGAATCTTCCAGGGCCAGGGCTCGAACTTGTGTCTCCTGCATTGGCAGGTGGATTCTTAACCACTGCACCACCAGGGAAGCCCTGTGCTGTATGTTTAAATAGTGTGTTTAGGCATTCAATACTGTTTGGCATTTGGTTTGTTTTTTACCTTTTTTCCCCTTAAAGTAGCATTGATACAAATTTGTAGGTCATCCTTTTTTTTCCCCCCATTATTTGCCCATTCAGCAAATATTTATTAAGTGCCTAATATGTGCCAAGTAATGTTCTAGGTGCTGGGATCACAGTAGCAAAAAATAAAAAAAAAAGCAACTGACTTTATGGTGCTTCTGTACTACTGAACAAGTAAACAGCAGGGTGCCAGATTGTGATAAGTGCAGTGTAGAACAATGGGGAGGATAAGAAAGAGGAGTTGGAGGGACATGTTATTTCCCAAGAGTGGTCATGAAAGGCCTCTGTATATAAGGTGACATTGAGCAGGAGCCTGAAGGAAGTGAAGGAGGCAGCCATGCAGCTGTTTCCAGGAAGAGCACTCAGGTAAAAGCCCTGTGGCTAACGCACTCCTACGGTGTGGCTGGAGCAGAGTGAGGTGGAACAGGAGAAGCAGCTGTCCTGGGGCCTCATAAGCCTTACAGGATATTGGCTGCCATTCTGAGTCCATGACCACGTGTAATCTGGCTACCATGGGAAGCCATTGCAGGGTTTGTACAGAGGTTTTTGATCTGATTTCTTTCTTTTTTTTTTTTTAAACAGGCAACATTTTCTTTTTCTTTAAGTAGTCATAACTTCCTTTATATCAATATTCTTATCTTTTTCTCAATATTCTCAGTATTTTATCTTGTGACATTTTGTGATCTGAACTTGTTTTAAGATTTGTGAATCAGGAATCTTGGGAACAGTCAGGTCTTTGTGCCAGTGTGTTTTCTCAAGTTCAAAGGACACACTGAGCCTGGATGTGAATCCCAGTTTTGCCACAATTTGTCTGTGCAACTTTAGTCAAGTTCCTTATTCTCTCTGTGCTACTTTCTATATTGATCTGATTTACTTTTGAAAGAATCAATCTTTTAAGACTATGCTATATGGTAAGGGCAGAGGTAGAGACACCAATTTGGAGGTTCTTGCAGGAATCCAGGCAAGAGTTGGTGGTGGCTTAGACCAGAGTGAGGGTTGTGGAAGTGATGAGAATCAGTTGGATTACGGTCAGATTTTCAACGTAGTGCTGATAGGTTTTGGTGCAGGGTGTGAGGGAAAAAAAAGTCAGTGGTGATTTCAGGGGAGAAAATGTGATGAGAATGGAGTCAAGAGAGAATGGTAGAGGAGGATTTGGAGGCAGGGAATGTAGACTACTATATTGACAGGTTGTTCTATGAAAGGGTATGTAGAAATGGAATGGCTTATGTGGGGTTAAGAGAGCTTTGTTGTTGTTTTGAAGATGGGAGGTATAACATGTTTATATGCCAGTGAGAAGAATTCCATAGAGACGGTAACATTAACACTTAGAAGAGATGGGAGGAGTCTTAGAGCTGTGTCATTGAGTAAAAGAGAGGGATTAGAGTACACAAGTGGAGGGGTGGACCTTACGGGGACAGTTATTTCTGTGCATTAAAACCTCATAACTGGACTACTTCATCCAAGGTACTTGGAAAATTTACAACCTTTTGCATATTGCTAGAATTCTTTGAGAATTTTTTAAGTCATTTTAGAAAGTTGCTAGCAATGTTTAAATGTCCTGTGTCTGCCGGTAAGATTTTATTTATTTTATTATTATAATTATTTATAATTGAGTATATTCGTAGAGTTGTACAACCATCACCACAATCAGTTTGCCAATAGGACTCTGATATATCTATTTTTAAAATACTTAGTGGTTGTGCTCGTTGTGGCAGCACATGCAGTAAAATTGGAACGATACAGAGAAGATTAGCATGGCCCCTGCACAAAGATGACACACAAATTCGTGAAGCGTTCCATATTTTTAAAAAGAATACATATATATCTATAAGTATATCACTTTGCTGTACACCTGAAACTTACACAACACTGTAAATCAACTATACTTCAATAAAAAAAAAACTTAGTGGTTAAAAAAAACCAAAGCTTATCTTGCTGTTAGAATTGGGTTTATTTATCATATTTTTTACTTCTGTTGTGGTCATAAATTTACCACCAGGTCCTTACCCTAAAAAAATGCTAGAGTAAATTGGTTAAAGTTTCTTGTAGTGTTTTTTAAATAAATTTATAAGTGCTTTGTTCTTTGTTATTTCTTTGGAGCAGATTGCTATGTCTGGTATAGGGGGTGGATCTTGGTGCATTAGTTGTCATTGTGATAATCTGCTAACTGTTTATTAAGTAGTCATTCTTTTCCTGGTTCCTTGCTTTGTTTTATAATATTTCTGTCATTCTGGTCTCTTGATTTTCTGTAATAATAACAAACTGAATTTTGTTTTCCATTGTTCCTAATTCTTTCTTTTTTTTAACATTTTGCTTAGCAATATTCTTTATATATATATATGAGTTAATTAATTTATTTGTTTTTGGCTGTGTTGGGTCTTTGTTCTTGAGTGCAGGCTTTCTCTAGTTGCGGTGAGCAGGGGCTACTCTTCATTGCGGCGCGTGGGCTTCTCATTGTCATGGCTTCTTTTGTTGTGGAGCACGGGCTCTAGGCGCACAGGTTACTGTAGTTGTGGCACGTGGGCTCAGTAGTTGTGGCTTTTGGGCTCTAGAGCTCAGGCTCAGTAGTTGTGGCTCACGGGCTTAGTTGCTCCGCGGCATGTGGGATCCTCCCGGACCAGGGCTCGACCGTGTACCCTGCATTGGCAGGTGGATTCTAACCACTGCGCCACCAGGGAAGTCCCCCTAATTATTTCTTTATCCTTGTTTACCTTCCCTCCCTACCTTTCTTTCCTCCCTTATTATTTCTTTTGGTCATTTAAATTTGCTTGAGATTTAAAATTGTGGTGGATATCCATTTCTGTGGTTGTTTTATCTTTTTTTTTTTTTTTGTCTTGCCCATGGCTTGTGGGATCTTAGTTCCCCAACCAGGGATTGAACCCAGGGCCATAGCAATGAATGCGCCAAGTCCTTACCACTGGACCGCCAGGGAATTCCTTATGGTTGTTTTAGATACTAGCTTTTCTTTCACTGTTGTTTTAGCATTTCGTTTGCATGTTTTTTTCTTTTGGCTAAAATTTGCTTATTGTTTTTGCAGAGTTAATAAGCTGCCATATTCTCACAGACTTATGGACTTATCTATTCAGCAAAATGTATTACATGCTGCATCTGTGCCCAGGATTGTTCTAGGTGTTACAGGGAGACTAAAACCCTCCAGGAACTCGGTGTATTGGTGGTAGTTGAAAATGTAGAAGTGGAGGGGATTGCTGAGAGAGAATAGCAATCTGCTGAGGGCAACAGAAGAGGCATAGAACCCTGGGAGGTTACCTTGTATAAGGACAGAGGGAGAGAGTGGAATCCGTCGAAGGAGGCTTGGAGTGGACCAGCAAGGGATTTGGTAGCTTGGAAGAAGTTATCATGGAAGCCTAGGAGAGTTTGGGATTCAGAATCATCTTTGACCTGAAGGGGATTTTTGAGATTTCAGTCTTAGATTTCCAGTAAGGAAATTGAGGTCCAGTGAGGTGGTGTGACTTGTCCAGGTTTTATGTGAAAAACCGGTGGTCGAGCAGAGTCTAGAACAAGGAATTTCTTGATTCTCAGCTTGGTGTTCTCACCTCCGTAGCTTGGTATAAGACTCTTCTTTGTTTCAGTTATTTCTGATGGGGTTTTATGTGTCTGTCTGTGAAGGAGGCGCTTCTCTGTACTTTACTTTGCATCATTTCCCCAGCAGTCTATAGCTACTCTTTAAAAGAAACAACAAAACTTTAGACTTTAGAGCAGAGAATGAGACCTTTAAAAGCCATTTCAAGACAGAACCTTTCTTACCCATAAGTAGTAAATGTGTATTTTCTTAATCTTCATGACCTCTTATATTCTCTATCAGGTGACTCTCAAAGGAGTTTTATAGCATTATGTTGATGAAAAGCATAGAAGTTAAATTGAAGTACCTGTCATTTGTTCTACAGATCTAAGACTAAAACCACATTACTTCTTTTTCTAGGGGAAAGAATAGTAATAGTAATAGTAAAAGTTTCATTACCTATCTTCTAAGTATACATGTGACATATTTAATAAAGTTTGCTTTATTTCATATACGTATATTTAAATACATGTCATGATCAGATAACATCCATCAGAGAAAACAGATTAATATTTAAGAAATTTCTGATAAGTTGTGGCTTCCCTGAATTCCTCTATTGTCCTCTTCAAAGATTGCAGAAAGGGCTTCCCTGGTGGCGCAGTGGTTGAGAGTCCGCCTGCCGATGCAGGGGACACGGGTTCGTGCCCTGGTCCGGGAGGATCCCGCATGCCGCGGAGCGGCTGGGCCTGTGGGCTGTGGCCACTGGGCCTGCGCGTCTGGAGCCTGTGCTCCGCAACAGGAGAGGCCACAACAGTGAGAGGCCCGCGTACCGCAAAAAAAAAAAAAACAAGATTGCAGAAGTATACGTATATTCCTGGAGATTATATTTGAAGCATCCTGAAAAGGTTTTTAAAAAATTACCAAAGATAGCATTCTTCCTCTTAGAAAATATTCTCATTTGTTAAGAAATAGATGCTGATCTAAATAACATGAAATTAGCAAAACAAGTCAACTAAATCATGTATTCTGACAGCCAGAATTCTTATACTTTTTGAATCTTGATTTTTAAATGATATAAAATGTTTTATTACTAGAAAATTTATCCTTTTCATTTAAGATTTACATTACATTTAGTATTTTATATGGCTTTGAGTATAAAATAGGATTAATAAATAAAAGACTGTTCCTATCTGACCTTTCTTCTGCAGAATAACTTACTGCTTTGAAAATGAGTAAATCTTAGATAAGAGAAGTGCAGGAGGCTTTAAAAGTTATTTTCATCTCTTCTAATTCCTTTGACATTCATAAATTCCTTTTTTCCTCCTTCCTGTGCTCTTGGCTTATTTAACAGGTAAGATACTAAAATCAGAACCTCTTTTGTAATATAAAACAACAATGTTGAGTACTTAGTGTTAAATATTGATAGTGGCAGAGCTGGATTCATTTAATGATTAAGTAAAGGATATAATGAGTAAGTGCAGGAGCACCTGAGCTTCTCTGAGGGCTGTTGTGGGGTTGAGGGTAGGGATGAAGCGCTGGGTGATCAGGGCCCACACAGCATAGATAGTGGGGAGAGACAGCTTGTTCTTACTCAGGTTAATATGGTGTTACATGGAAAAACACATCCCTTGTTACCGAGGGTGCAACCACGTGCAAGCCATTATATGTTAATCTGTGTAATAATTGTACATCAGAATATTCAGACTGTCATAGTGGCTCCAGCAGTCCAAGGAGTGAGACTTTTGCATTGTAATATAGATAGACTTGAGGAAATAAAGGCCTGAGTTAGGAAGATTATTGTGGGAATGAACTGAAAGGGACAGACGATAAATATTAAGAAAATTTAAATTATATGAGTTAGCAGCCACAAAAAGGAATGAAATTGGGTCATTTGTAGAGACGTGGATGGACCTAGAAAGTGTCATACAGAGTGAAGTAAGTCAGAGAAAAACAAATGTCGTATAGTAACGCATATATGTGGAATCTAGAAAAATGGTACAGATGATCTTATATGCAAAGCATAAATAGAGACACAGACGTAGAGAACAAATGTATGGACACCAAGGGGGAAAGGGGTGGGGTGGGAGGAATTGGGAGACTGGGATTAACACATACACAGTATTGATACTATGTATAAAATAGACAACTGATGGGAACATACTGTATAGCACAGGGAACTCCACCTAATGCACTGTGGTAGCCTAAATGGGAAGGAAGTCCAAAAGGGAGGGGATATCTCTCTGTATGTATATGGCTGATTCATTTTGTTGTGCAGTGGAGGCTAACACAGAATTGTAAAGCAACGATACTCCAATAAAAATAATAAATAAATAAATGATGAGTTAGAACTGATAGGATTCAAACTTGCCTGTGCATCAGAATCACTTGGAGAGTTTGTTAAACAAATTCTGGGCCTCACCTGTTGGTCTGGAATGGGGCCTGAGAATTTGCATTTATGACACATTCCCTGGGTGGTGCTGATGCTACTCATCCAGGAAGCATACTTTGAGAATCACTGCCATAAATGTCTGTAGACTCCTTCCCATCCCCACATTCCGTGCATGCAGTAGAGAGTCAATGCCAGCATATAAGAAATGAGCTAAGTGTTCTAATTCCATTCAATTAAATATTTTAGTTAAATATTTCTAATTAATTAAATATCTTTGTGTTTTGTTTTTTAGGCCAAGTGATGGTAGTGATGGTAATTCAACATGTAATATAGAAGTTATAAACTCACTGGATATTGAAGAAAGCATTTGGTCTCCTAGGTTTGGATTGAAGGGCAAAATAGATGTTACAGTTGGCGTGAAGATACATAGAGGATGTAAAACGAAATATAAGATAATGCCACTGGAACTTAAAACTGGCAAAGAATCAAATTCTATTGAACACCGTAGTCAGGTATAAATATTAATAAGAAAATTATGAGTGTGTAATATATTTAAATTTTTTTAATATGTTTGAAAAGTAGTTGCTTTATATATTTTGATTCAATTCAGGTGATTTTTAATTTAACCCAGCATTTCCTAAACCTAATTCACCACAGAGCTAGTGTTTTCATGTAACATCTACATAGGATACTCTTTAGGAAACAGCAGTGTCAATTTATTCTTTTACTTCTGACCTTTAATCCAATGATGTTGATTTTTTTAAAAAAAAATGTCCCATTGTTCTTTTACAATTTTATTTTATTTTATTTTTTTGCGGTACGCAGGCCTCTCACTGTTTTGGCCTCTCCCGTTGCGGAGCACAGGCTCCGGACGCACGGGGTCAGCGGCCATGGCTCACGGGCCCAGCCGCTCCATGGCATGTGGGATCTTCCCAGACCGGGGCATGGATCCGTGTCCCCTGCATCGGCAGGTGGACCCTCAACCACTGCGCCACCAGGGAAGCCCCATTGTTCTTTTTTTTAAAAAAATATTTATTTATTTATTTTGGCTGCGCCAGGTCTTAGTTGCGGCAGGTGGGATCTTCGTTACAGCATGTTTAGTTGCGGCATGAGGGCTTCCTAGTTGTGGCATGTACGTGGCATCTAGTTCCCCGACCAAGGATTGAACCTGAGCCCCCTTTGTTGGGAGCGCGGAGTCTTGCCCATTGGACCACCAGGGAAGTCCCAATATATTGATTTTTATTTAAAATGAAATATAGAACTGTATCTTACCATTAAGTTAAATTCAAGTTTTCTTAATCATCTTCTCCTTGGTAAATATGTCTTCTGTTGTCCTTCAAAATGACCTGAAATTTATATTAATTATAGTGAGTTAACAAATCAAAGTAACTAACATAAAGTTCTATTTTTTCTAATTATTACCATTCCCTCTGCCAACCTCCACATTGGCAGTCTATGGTATGTTCTAGACACTTTTTTTTTTTAATTTATTTTATTTTATTTTGGCTGTACTTGTGGCACATGGGATCTTAGTTCCCCCACCAGGGATCGAACCCGAGCCCCCTGCAGTGGAAGCGTGGAGTCTCAACCACTGGACCACGAGGGAAGTCCCCTAGACACTTTTAAATAAGCAAAGATAAAACTAAAAGTAGTAACATTATTGTATTTTTATGGTATAATAAGTATTAAAGGAACAAATAATATAACAAATAACATAGCATTTGTAATATAAATTAAACTTCCTTTTGCCCATGGAATTTTCACATTTTATTTCAGCAGATTTTATGTAAAATAGGTTCAGATTCAAAGTACTGAATTGTATAATCAGGGATTAACAAGATCTTTCCTTATTAAATCTTTCTTGCTATTCTTAATTGTGTACCAAGCACCAAAGGTTCTCACAAAAGCTTTTCCATTTGGGAATGAAAAATAGGGTAACCTTGTTGTTTCACCTATCATTGGGTTTTACAGATACTGGAGGTAGAGGAAAAATTAGGCTTCCCCTATCAGAAGACTTGAATTTTTCACTTTGGTAAAACAGAAATGGCTGAAATTATGAACAAAGACTTGGCTAGATTAAAGCCTTCTTGTGAAAGGAAAATCATGTCTAGATAGAAGAAAAGCTATTTTTTTAAAATTTTTATTTATTTTTTTAATTTATTTATTTTTGGCTGCATTGGGTCTTCGTTGCTGCACGTGGGCTTTCTCTAGTTGCGTCGACGGGCTTCTCATTGTGGTGGCTTCTCTTGTTGTGGAGCACGGGCTCTAGGCGCGCAGGCTTCAGTAATTGCGGTGCATGGGCTCAATAGCTGTGGCTCGCGGGCCCTAGAGTGCAGGCTCAGTAGTTGTAGCGCCTGGGCTTAGTTGCTCTGCAGCATGTGGGATCTTCCCGGACCAGGGCTCGAACCCGTGTCGCCTGCATTGGCAGGTGGATTCTTAACCTCTGCACCACCAGGGAAGCCCAAGAAAAGCTATTTTGAAGTCAAAGATTTGAAGAAATGTGTTTTGTGTACGTGAGGCTGAAAATTTTTACTTGTGTTTTTAAGTACAAGTTTGTTTGAAATCACTTCTGAATGCTAAAAGGAAGAGAAATACAAAAGCATTTCAGCATCTAAAGTGGTCTAGATTTAAAGACCTTTCTTCTAAGGCCACTGCTCTAAATTGTAGTGCCTTCAAGGCAAAGAATATTACTGTATTTAATTTTGTTCAGTTGGAACTTTTATCTTTGCAAGAATAGAAGCTGGAAGAAGAACTTTTAAGAATACAGTGGTGTTTATCATATTTAAAAACAGGAAAAATGATTTGGACAAGGCTCAAACAAATATATTGGAGTGCATATTGCATATTCATTGAGTAAGAAACAAGGAGACATTGAAAGAATAATTATAGTAATTCATTGAGATATATACATAGATAGATAGGTAAATAGATAGATATTGCGGATGAGGAAAGACATAGATCTCCCCTTTTAGGAATTTTTTTTTCTTCAAATTAAAACTTTAATGAATATAATTACTAGTGCATAAGCAAAAGAATATTAAATCCAGGTATAATTTTTCATTAAAGATTTTAAATCACTTCCTTTTTTGTTATGTATATATATATTTTTTAACATCTTTATTGGAGTATAATTGCTTTACATTGTTGTGTTAGTTTCTGCTGTATAACAAAGTGAATCTGCTATATGTATACATATACCTTTTAGGAGATTTGACTTCTCACTTTGGTAATACAGAAAAAGTTTATGTTATAAACTAACTTTAGTTAAGGAAGATCTTTATTTTATAAATGGATTGTATTCTAAAAATTCATTTCTAAGTCAGTAATGTGACATTAGAAACATTTTCTTGTTTTTTTTTTTTTGGCCGTGCTGCACGGCATGTGGGATCTCTGTTCCCTGATCAGGGATCAAACCGGTGCCCCTTGCATTGGGAGTGTGGAGTCTTAACCAGTGGACCACCAGGGAAGTCCCCCTGAAACACATTTTCTAAAGGAAAAATATTATATGGAGCTGTGATCTCTAAACCAGCTCACAGAAGCCTATTTCACTTGTGATATAGTTGGATTATAACAGTGTTGTAAAATTGCAGTCCGGCTTTCTTTTATCATAATATGAAGGGAATTTCATTTCAGATATTTTTTCCTTTTAATAAGTCCCAGAAGCAGAATCCTCTTCCTTCTGCCTCAGTTCCCGTGAAGGGAAAAACTTAACATAGATGGACCATTAGTTTGGGTTGACTCCCTTGGTCCACAGCCCCAAGGCTTCACCCTGTCATTTATGAGTTCATTTTAATTTTTAAAAGTTTTATTTGGTTACTTATGCTGTATCAGGCAACACAAGTGGAGTGCTTATAAGAAGACATCCCAAAACATGCTACATAGGCTCAAATGTTGCTGCTAAGGTGTTTCCATGAACTAAAGGAGCTATTTCTAACTTGTCTTAGATGGTTTCTCTGAAGAGCGCCACATAAACTTAAAGCACTTAATGCTCCCTCCTGCTCTGGAAAAAAACCCAGTAAACTGTTAGTAGAGTTAGTCTCATTTAGTTGTCACAGTAACTATGACATAAATAATATGCATTTTAGTGTTTAATCCACTCATTTTAAACAGGGAAAATACTGTCTGAAGACAACTTCAAAATGGAAAACATAGCTTGATTAATTTCCCTCTTTAACTTATTGGAGATTATTTACCATCTAAGAAAAATTCTAAATATTTCTTTTTTGTCTGTGTAAAACTGAGAAGCATATACTATGTTTTGTGGAAATTAAATATTTGACTTTGAATTTATTGTATTACCTTTACTAAATTTGGATCATGTTATTTTCAAAATGGAAATAGCTTGATTCACCTTTTGATTTTAAAATTACAATATGTATTGATTGCAAAACATGTATGTAAATATAGAAAGTTAAAGTTTCATTTGATGAAATATACCATGTTTTCACAGCTTGTTCTGTACACACTGCTAAGCCAAGAGAGGAGAGCTGATCCAGAGGCTGGCCTGCTCCTCTACCTGAAGACCGGCCAGATGTACCCTGTACCTGCCAACCATCTCGATAAAAGAGGTAGAGCTGTTTTCTCTCAATTTTACTTCTCTGGGTTTTGTTGGTTGGTGTTTTCCTTCAATTTTTGGTGACACACATTTATACCTGACAATCACTCACTGCCATCGCTAGGCCTAAAACAGGTTGTAATTGGTAAGTTGTGGTGCTTTTTTAAAAAAAAGAATTTTAGGGAACTCCCTGGTTATCTAGTGGTTAGAACTCCCCGCTTGCACTGCTGAGGGCCTGGGTTCCATCCCTCGTCGGGGAACTGGGATCCTGCAAGCCGTGCGGCGTGGCCAAAAAAAAAAGAATTTGAACAATATACTGTATAGTTGAAAACACTATTAACCTTTTTACTATATAAGTTCATTTAGGTCATAGTTTAGATTCCACAATAAGTGATATCATACGGTATTGGTCTTTCTTTGTCTGACTCACTTCATTTAGTATGATAACTTCTAGGTCCATCTATGTTGCTGCAAATGGCATTATTTCATTCTTTTTTTACGGCTGAGTAGTATTCGATGGATGTGTGTGTGTGTGTGTGTGTGTGTATATGTATCACATCTTCTTTAATTTTATTTATTTTTGGCTGTGTTGGGTCTCCGTTGCTGTGTGCGGGCTTTCTCTAGTTGTGGCGAGCGGGGGCTACTGTTTGTTGTGGTGTGCGGGCTTCTCATTGCGGTGGCTTCTCTTGTTGTGGAGCATGGGCTTTAGGCACGTGGGCTTCAGTAGTTGTGGCACACAGGCTCAGTAGTTGTTGCTTGTGGGCTCTAGAGTGCAGGCTCAGTAGTTGTGGTGCACGGGCTTAGTTGCTCCGCAGCATGTGGGATCTTCCCGGACCAGGGTGTCCCGTGTATTGGCAGGCGGATTCTTAACCACTGCGCCCCCAGGGAAGCCCCGCATCTTCTTTATGTAGTCTTCTGTCAATGGACGTTTAGTTTGGGATTAGCAGATGCAAAGTATTATATATAGAATGGATAAACAATAAGGTCCTACTGTATGGCACATGGAACTATTTTCAGTATCCTGTGGTAAACCATAATGGAAAAGAATATGAAAAAGAATGTATATATATGTATAACTGAATCATTTTGCTGTACAGTGGAAATTAACACAACATTGTAAATCAACTATACATTAAAAAATAAATTAAAAATATTTTACTATATAAAACTTTATTTTAAACTTGCTGTCTTACATTCAAGACACTCTAGATAGCTGTATTTGTCCTTAGCATTCAGCCAGTAAAACACCAGCTTCACAATATTTACTACATATGAGATTCATGGTTATTCAAAGAACTTATCAAGTGAACAAAAATTGAAGGAAATATACCAAAATGTTATCAGTGGTTATTTTAGTATAGTGGGAAATACGAATGTTGTTCTTTCCTTTTTTATGTTTTTGAATCTGAAAGTTATATATAATGGAAAAGATGTATAATAAACTTTACTTAATTCTTAAAAAACACCCATCCTTTTTTCCCTCATAGAATTATTAAGGCTAAGAAACCAGATGGCATTCTCTTTGTTTCATCGTATTAACAAATCTGCTACTGGAGAGGAGAAGACAAAGCTTGCTCCTTTGCCACAAATAATTGAGGAACAGCAAACCTGTAAATATTGCTCACAGATGGGCAACTGTGCTCTTTATAGCAGGTAAACACACTGTCTTCCAAAAGTATTAATTCCAGTTAAGTAAGTATTCAACTCAGAATGATTTTACATTGTTGTCTGGTCTGGCATTGATGGTTTCATTTTGGTTATTTAAAACAAAGGGAATAGAAAAAAAAAAAACCAAGCACAGCTAGTTCATATTATATAACAAGCCTCTTTCCTTGGAGAGATAGAATGCTTTTAAAACTTTTTCCAAAAGTGAATATTTTAATCTTGCTGCATATAGTTCCTGGGGAAATGAAATAATTGTAGAACTTATGGAATCTATTTAAGAAAGATGTAGTATAGGCATTGTTAATACAGCTTTTCTTAAATGATATTTCAAGAAATCTTCCCTTTCTTAGTTGATATTTTAATTTCAAACCTTTTGTAGCTCAAAATAGGGAAATTTGTTCTTCCAGACACTTTGATATGATTCAGTAGACTTGTCTTACTTATATATGTCTATTTTTCTACATATGGGAAGTTTATTAGCTGTCTTGTGAGCAATCATATGTATTTACACCTTCATAGCCAGTGAGAGTTTTGGAGGAAACAAGAAGGTAGTTAGATGTAAATTCAGACTAGGAAACGATCAAATCAGAACCAAAGTTCTAAATCAGCCTGAAAATTCATATAAAGGAGTTTTAAAAGTACAGTTGACCCTTGAACAACACTGGGGTTGGGGGTGGCAACCCTCCCTGCAGTTGAAAAATCTTAGTATAACTTATAGATGGCTCTCCATATACGAGATTCCTCCACATTCCTGTATTTAGCCAACCTCAGATCATTTAGTACTGTAGTATTTACTATTGAAAAAAGTCCACGTGTAAGTGGACCCATAGAGTTCAGTCCCATGTTATTCAAGGGTCAACTGTATTGTATCAAAAGATCTCTTAATGGCAGAGACTGTGAACCATGGGAAATCTGGGCCTATAGTACAAGCACATATTTTTGAACTCTTAAGTTTTACTCTCCATGTTTTGTATGCTATCCTATAATGTATTTGTTTCTATATAAAAATTCAAAATTAATATTGAGCAAAATTGATACTCCACATGGTTCTCCATGTTTTTATGTTGACTTTCTTAATGGCACAGAGCTGGATGTACAAATTCTGTGATTTTGAGAAACGCAGTCCTACAAAAAGCCGAAACTTGCTACATATAGGAATGAAGACTGGGCTATAATGAAACTTCAGCACTTGTTAGGGGAACAGTCATTCAAGGCAAAATAATGCAGTATTGAGTTTCTAGGGCATTTTGTTTTGTAAAAAGCCATTTGGCTTATGAAATGTTGAAATGACTTTAAAAGAAAATTAGGGGCTGTGGTTATAAGTTATGATGATTATCATATATGTGTATTTATTTTAGAAATACCTCATTTCATAACCAGCCAGTGAAATGTTTCATATGCATCTCTGACTTGGAACTTTATCTTTAGAGCGGTTGAACAACAGATGGATGACAGTTCAGTCCCGACCAGCATGCAGCCCAAAATAAAAGAAGAAACCCAGCATCTAAAACTTACACACTTAGAGTATTTCAGCCTTTGGTGTCTTATGTTAACCCTGGAGTCACAGTCAAAGCATAATAAAAAAAATTACCAAACTATATGGTTAACGCCTGCTTCAGATATGTAAGTGGTCCATTTAATACAGTAAAACTTCAGTAATTTGGATTAGCCAGTGGTATGAAATTTGTAATTCATGACAAATACAGGTTATGTAGCATGTTAAAGCCATGCAGTTTCGTATATTCATGCCAACTCCAGATGGCTGTCAGTGAATTGTTTCTAAGTAGAGCACCATTGTTATTTTCAGTAGATTAAATATACCTCGGGACTTCTCTGGCGGTCCAGTGGTTAAGACTCCTCGCTTCCACTCCTTAGGGTGTGGGGCGGGCGGGCGGACGACTAAGATCCCGCATGCCATGTGGCACGGCCAAAATAGATAAATACACAAATATGTAAATAAATAAACCTCAAGAAATCTTACTTAAAAAATTACTAGTGAAATTAAATCCTTTTTCATCAGTGAGAAGACTATAAACTTGAATATATCATAAGGTGAATTTTAGCATATTGGTACAGTGGAAATTAATGAAGTTTTACTTAATATTTTAAATACTAGCATTTTGAAAGTCTTTATTTTTGTAAGTTTTCATAGAGATTCACATTTTCTAAAGTGGGTCAATATTGTATTTTGTGAGATCCGTTCTTTTACAAGTTACTTGTAAAGTTATAACTTTCTATGTCTTTGCATAGTATATTTCTTTATGTCATATTTAGTTGCTTTTGATCCATTTCTTTCTTTCCAGAATGAATATTGATAATAATGTGACTTTAGACCTTAGATTTTTATTTCCTTAATACTAGACTTTAACACAAGGCACCATTACAGTGGACAAAGTTTAAGTCATTTTCAACAGACTACATAAGTACAGTAAATATGTCCAGTGTACGCGCCAGCAAGCTTCTCTAGTATAATAGTAATGCCTGAGAGTTTGTAAATGCTTAATGCTTACTTCTAAGAGGCAGTGGACTTATCACTTTGCTTGCCATTGTTTTAGTAACAATAATTATAAATTCTCTTATAAACAGTAAAGAAATAACGTTACTACTTTCTTCACTTCAGGTTCAGAGTCAGGTTACTATGATTTGTCTTCTGTAGTGTTATATGTGTATCAGCACAGGAGGTGGGGTGTCAGTCAAGAATCAAAGTGCTGATATGCAAGTTGTTCAGAAATCTCAGGGACTTCCCTGGTGGTCCAGTGGTTAAGAATTCGCCTTCCAATGCAGGGGATTTGGGTTCAATCCCTGGTCTGGGAACTAAGATCCCACATGCCTCAGGAAAACTAAGCCCGAGCACTCTAGAGCCCACGTTCCACAACTAAGACCTGATGCAGCCAAATAAATAAATAAATATTTAACAAAAACAAATCCCAGACTGTGGGTGCAACAAGGGAGGTGCTCCCTAGCACCTTTCTAGAGATCTGGTGATGAGAGATTTTCTTTTTTTTTTTGGCCTTGTCGCATGCATGCAGGATCTTAGTTCCCCGACCAGGGATCAAACCTGTGCCCCCTGCAGTGGAAGCATGAGTCTTAACCACTGGACTGCCAGGGAAGTCCTGAGAGATTATTTTAAAACTAATTTCTCTTTTTCTTTCTCTCTCATAGGGAGGAGAGTGGCAGCTGCATTGGGAACCTGATTAGAACAGAACATGTAAAGACAGTTTGTGATGGACAATATTTACATAATTTCCAACATAAAAATGGTGTCATGCCTGTCACAAATCTAATGGCAGGTGACAGAATTATTTTAAGTGGAGAAGAGAGAACATTGTTTGCTTTGTCTAGGGGGTACGTGAAGGAGATTAACATGACAACTGTAACCTGTTTATTAGACAGGTAATGAAATGTTCCCTTTTTGGGTGGGGGGGATAAAGCTTTATTGATATGTAAACATATACCATATGGTTCATCCATTTAAAGTGTATAATTCAGTGATGTTTAGTATATTCACAGAGCTGTGCAGTCAGCACTAAAATCAATTTTAGACCATATTCATCACCCGCAAAAGACTCCCTGTATCCTGTAGTCACACCCCCTGCCCTAGGCAACCACCAGTTCCCTTTCTATCTTTATAGATTTGCCTCTTCTGAACATTTCACATAAATGGGATCATACAATATGTGGTCTTTTGTGACTGGCTTTTTTCACTTAGTGTACTGTTTCTGAGGATCATCTTCATGTAGTGGCATGTACCAGTACTCCATGCCTTTTAAAAAAAATTTAGATAAAATTCACATAACATAAAATTAACCATTAACCACTTTAAATGTAGAGTTCAGTGGCATTTAGCAATTATCCAACTGCTAAACTTTTGTTTAATACATTACATTCCATAGTGCTAATGTGGATGTAATCTTATCAGATTCTCACAACCATGTGTACAGCAGGCAGGACAGATGCCCTGTGTTGACTGTAAAGCTTATTTCTCCTTCTTAGCACTCTGGGCACTCACCGTTTCATTCTCTCCTTTTTTTAAAATATTTTATTTTTATAATTTTATTATTGTTATTATTTTTTGTCTGCGTTGGGTCTTTGTTGCTGCGTGTGGGCTTTCTCTAGTTGCGGCGTGTGGGCTTCTCATTGCGGTAGCTTCTCTTGTGGCGAAGCACGGGCTCTAGGTGCGTGGGCTTCAGTAGTTGTGGCACGCGGGCTCTAGAGCGCAGGCTCAGTAATTGTGGAGCATGGGCTTAGTTGCTTCGTGGCATGTGGGATCTTCCCAGATCAGGGATTGAACCCGTGTCCCCTGCGTTGGCAGGTGGATTCTTAACCACTGTACCACCAGGGAAGCCCTCATTTTTTTAAAGATGATGCGTTTTTCCATTTAGAGTTGTAAATACTTTATATTTATAAAGTATAAGTTAAAACAAAGTGAGTTAATTTAATAATATTAATTAAATAGAAAAGTCGGTATGAAAATTTGTGGTAGAAACTAATATCCATATTTGTTAATATCCATATTCCCGGGCTTCCCTGGTGGTGCAGTGGTTGAGAGTCCGCCTGCCGATGCAGGGGACACAGGTTCGTGCCTCGGTCTGGTAAGATCCCACATGCCGCGGAATGGCTGGGCCCGTGAGCCATGGCCGCCGAGCCTGCGCGTCCGGAGCCTGTGCTCCGCAACGGGAGAGGCCACAACAGTGAGAGGCCCGCGTACCGCAAAAAAAAAAAAAAAAAATCCATATTCCCTTCTTCCTGGACCCCCAGCCTTTCTTGCATTTAAGTGCCGGCATGCGTCACATTTCTTAGTGGATGGAGATCAGTAATTGGGATGCAGTGGAAATGTCCAGGCTTGCTCTCTGCTAATCAGTAATCCTAGTTAAGCCATAACCAGTCCTAGCCTAGCTTTCATGATATCGGAGTATCAGCTGTGATATTTCTGTTGTTTCTTAGGAATCCCTGCAGTCAGTCCTTTGAGGTATTTATTTGGCACCTAACATGTATTACGTGCTTTGTAAACCCTTGAGGAACTCATAGTCTTGTGGGTAACAAATAAATAAATATGTTTTTGGTCTAATATGACAAGTGTTTGGATTGATGGGAACACAGAGGAGAGGCATTTAACCCAGTTTTAGGAGGCTCAGGGAAGGCTTTGTGAAAAAGGTCATTCCAGATCTTCACCCTGTGGGTGAATAAATTAGCCTGATGAAGCAGTGTGAGAGGAGTATATCAAACAGAGGGAACAGGGTGTGGAAAGACCTGATGGTATGAAGTGGAGTGTTCAGGAAAGTACAGGTAATAATTAGTTTCTGGAATGTAAAAGATAAAGAAGGGAATGATTGGAGAGGTCAGGTCATAGAAGGTCTTATATACCATATTAAGAAGTTCTGACTTTACTTTTTCAGATGTACTGAAGAGTTTTAAACAGAAGAATGATAATAATCAGATTTGCATTTTTCTTTGGATGCACTGTGGAGAATAGAGTTAATTAATGGAGGCAAAACTGAAAGCCGAAAAGTCAGGCATCTGTTGTAGTGGCCCAGGCTTGAGGTGATTGAGGGCAGGGTAGTTTTGACAGAGAAGGTGGAATGACTTTGAGAAGTATTTAGAAAGTAAAACTGTCTGACATGGGATCCTGATCGAGTGTGCAGGGTTGGAAGAGAGTGAGGAAGAGGGAAGGATCAAGACAGCTGTGTGGATGCAAGAGCCATTAATTGAGGTCAGGACCACAGAAGAAGGATCGGGTTCAGCTGGAATAAAGAGTTGTTCAGTTTTGAAAAATTGAACTTTCATAGCCTGGGTTTTAACTAAGTGGAGATAAATATCTTGCTGTTTGCTGGATATCCAAACCTGAAGCTTGGGTGAGAAACAGGGTGAGAGAGGAACGTGAGGTCAGGCCTGAAGATGTAGAGTTGGGATTTAGACCCACATAGGGGCATGGGACGAGAGGAAAAATGACAAGAAAGAAGAGTACACAGGACCAGGGAGGGGACCTAGGGAACATCATGGTTTAGGGGCTGATAGAGGAGTGGGAGAAGCTGTCGAGAAAGAGACCTGTACTCCAGGCTGGGGGAGGGAGGAGCCGTATGCTTAGGATCCTTCTGGGGTGGTGAGCCCAGGCTGAATTGCCCAGGTCGAACTTGCCCAGGTCCAACTGAGTTGTTAGCAAATGTTGTAGGTTCCCAATTATTAACTGCTTTGACTTTGGTGCCTTCCCCTTCTCCCTTTTCCCACCAATCCAGGGCCTCATCCTGTCTCTGGTTGGCAAGTATGTATTAGGGGCTGGTAGCCATTTTAATAGCAATTCTGGCTCATTTACTCTTTTAGCAGACAGCAGCATATTTCTTATACAGACCCACTGACTATGTTAAATGAAAAACATTCATGTACATCTGTTTTCTGTTTTAGGAACTTGTCAGGACTCCCAGAATCAACTTTGTTCAGATTGGACCAGGAAGAAAAACATTGTAATATAGATACCCCATTAGGAAATCTTTCTAAACTGATGGAAAATACTTCTGTCAGGTTTGTAACAATAAATGAATCTGAATTTTGCTCCACTTTCCTAAGGAACGTGGAGTAAAAAAAAGCTTTTTTTTTCTTTTCAGTCAAAAACTTCGAGATTTAATCATTGACTTTCGCGAACCGCAGTTTATATCCTACCTCAGTTCTGTTCTTCCACATGATGCAAAGGACACAGTTGCCTGCATTCTAAAAGGTATGTTAATCTAAAAGGTATGTTAATCAGCGTGTTTGCATCCATTAATTTTTCTTGGTTCTATTTATAATTTAATCTATATTATAGTCTAGCATTTTAATACTTAAAAAAAAATAAATTTATTTATTTATTTTTGGCTGAGTTGAGTCTATTGTTGCTGCGCACGGGCTTTCTCTAGCTGCGGCTAGCTGGGGGCTACTCTTTGTTGCGGTGCGTGGGCTTCTCATTGCTGTGTCTTCTCTTGTTGCGGAGCACGGGCTCTAGGCGCCCGGGCTTCAGTAGTTGTGGCACACAGGCTCAGTAGTTGTGGCTCGTGAGCTCTAGAGCACAGGCTCAGTAGCTGTGGCGCATGGGCTTAATTGCTCCGTGTCATGTGGGATCTTCCCGGACCAGGGCTTGAACCTGTGTCCCCTGCATTGGCAGGTGGATTCTTAACCACTGCGCCACCAGGGAAGTCCTTTAATAATTTATAAACTTGTAATTACAACTTTTAGACAGCATCTCTTTGGAATTAGTTTACCTGTGACCTTTACTGTCACCATGATATTTCCTTACTTTGAAAAGATGTATTGAAGAACAGACTAGAATAGAGTCAGCTTTTCTTGTAAAATAGTTAAGGTGCTCAGTGAAATTCAACACTCTTTTTCCTGTTATTTTTAAATTTAAATGTAGGTTTGAATAAGCCTCAGAGGCAAGCCATGAAAAAGGTACTTCTTTCAAAAGACTACACCCTCATCGTGGGTATGCCTGGAACAGGAAAAACAACTACAATATGTACTCTTGTAAGGTTATTATTCTTTTGCTTAGAAACTGAATATTTAAATCAGCTTCTCCTTGGTTCAGAGAATGTGATATTGGATATAAAAAGGGCTGAATTTTAAGTCAAAATGCCTTTATTTCAAACTAAAAGTGACATGAGAAATAGAAAACCTAAATTACCAATAGTTGTGATCACCTTGTAGATATCTTGCATGTAAGATTGTCTAAAATCTCCTTCTGTTGTTGTTATATGTATGTTTTCCTTCCCTTTAAAAAATGATAAGTTGTACAGAGGCGGTTGAAATAGAGTTTTCTTGAATTTTTTTTTCATGTCAGTAAATTACTGAGCAGTCTTAGAATAATCATAATGACGGCAGCAAATATTTATTGACTGATACTGTGTGCCAGGCACTAGTCAAAGTGTATTTGTATTCAGTTTTATTATGACATAATATATTATTAACATATCATTAATAACATGATAATAATGCTTTGTTTTTTTCATAAAACATTTTGGCTATATAGTTTTTTAAAAAGTCACTTGGCTCAGCTCTTAGATATGCTTCCTATTAAGTTTTCTAATTCTATTCAAAAAATATAAATGTTAAAAATTACCAGGAGTTAAAAGTAATGCTGTTTTCCTTTCTTTTATTCATTATTAGGTAAGAATTCTCTATGCCTGTGGTTTTAGTGTTTTGTTGACCAGCTATACACACTCGGCTGTTGACAATATTCTTTTGAAGTTAGCAAAGTTTAAAATTGGATTTTTGCGCTTGGGTCAGACTCAGAAGGTACATCCAGATATCCAGAAATTTACAGAGGAGGATATTTGCAGATCAAAATCCATTAGATCCTTAGCTCTTCTAGAAGAACTCTACAATAGTCAAGTAAGTACAATTATTGTATAATAATACTGACAGTAATTTTTGTAGCCAGAATGAGGGGAGAAATGGTACGTTGGGAAATTTAATTGCATTGACCAAATTTGCACATGATTAATTTATATAAACCACAGGACCAGTTTATGAGTTTATAGTTTGTTCTTTGCTTCTGAACTGAAATACGGTTTCTGGTTTATTATTCAGGGCTCCCATCTTCTAGTTTAAAATATCCTAGTAAAAGAAAACTCTGTTTCTGTCTACTCACACTTCTGACACTGACTACGTGGAGTTAGTGCAGACTCCACAGGTTAAGGACTCAGTCCCACAAGACTGCCCCCTACTTCAGTTCTCAATTGCGAGTTCAAGCCTCCTGTGCCCAGCTTGGGGGTTCCTGTGTCCTCCTCCTTGGATTCTATAATTTGCTAGAATGGCTCACAGAACTCAAGAAAGTCAGCTCATTAGCATAAACTCAGGTATGATTTAAAGGGACTTATGAATAACGAAAGATGTTCCCCTCACCCCAGCAATCAGGGAATTCCAAGGGTTTTAGGAGCTCTGGGTCAAGAACCAGAAGGAAGACCAAATGTGTATTTCTTATTATATTATAGTGTCACACCTAGAAAACTAATAATCAGGATTTTTTAGTGAGTTTGAATTAGAAGTAATGGTATATGAATAGTCTTGTGATAGGTATTTTTAGGCTTTGATATAGAACCTAATTTTTATTTAATGTCTGTATGTATTTTTACTGGGAAGTCTTAACTGATACTTTTGTCTTAAAAATTATCTAAAATAGATTTTAATAGACTCTTCTTAACAACTCTTTTGTCTAATATCTATCCCAATTATTGAAAAATTTTGAAGTGGCTAAGATGTATGTCTGATTTACTTTTTTAAATTAAAAGTTTTTATTTTGAGATAATTATAGATTCACATACAGTAGACAGAAATAATACAGGGAGATTATGTATACCCTTTGCCCAGTAGTAACATTTTGCAAAACTAAAGTAAAATATCACAAGGATATTGACAGTGATACAGTCTACATACAGAATAGTTCCATTACCACAAGGATCACTCTCGTTGTACTTTTATAACTATGCCCACTTCTTTCCTGCCTACTCATTCCTTGACCCCTGATAACCACTTTTCTGTTTTCCATTTCTACAGTTTTGTCGTTTCAAGAATGTTATATAAGTGGAAATATATGTTATCAAACAAAAGTTCGTGTGCCGGACACACAGTGAGGCCAAACAAACTGAAACGTCAGAGTTTGGAGCAGAGAAATGTTTATTGCAGGGCCAAGCAAGGAGACCAGGCAGCTCGTACTCAAAAACCTCAAACTCTTTTCAGGGAGAAGTTTTTATAGGCAAAATTTGGGGTGAGGGCTGCAGGGTGTGTATCTTTCTTCTGGTTGGTTGGTGGTGAGGTAACAGGGTGGTGCTCCAGGAATCTTGTGCTCAGCCTGAAGTTACTATCCTCCACCTAGGTGCCGGCCTTATTTCCTGCAGAAGACCTCAAGGGAGCGGGGGAGGGATAAATTGGGAGATGGGATTGACATATATATACTACTATATATAAAATAGGTGACTAATAAGGACCTACTGTATAGCACAGGGAACCCAATACTCTGTAATGGCCTATATGGGAAAAGAATCTAAAAAACAGTGGATATATGTATAACTGATTCACTTTGCTGTACAGCAGAAACGAACACAACATTGTAAATCAACTATACTGCACTAAAAGTTTTAAAAAAAAAAAAGGAACTCAAAGATATTTGTAACCTATATTCCTTGAGGAAGAACCAGGATCCTTCTTTAATTCCTGCACTATAGTTTCTTGATTGTTCCTCCTTTGTTTCTGCATCCCCTATTTCCCTGATTAGTAGCTGTTTGAATATGCCCTTTGGAACTCTGGGAAGATCGAGGAGGCTGAAGCCTTTATCCTTCAAATAAGAAATGGGGGACCCAGAAAGGCTTTTGTTCCTAGGAGGGCCCCACAAGGTCCTGCTTGGTTTCACATACAGTATGTAATCTTTTGGGATTGGTGTTTTTCACTTAGCCTAATGCTCTGTAGATTCAGATTGTTACATGTATCAATCAGTAGTTTGCTCCTTTTTTTTTTTTTTTTTTTTTTGGCTCCTTTTTTTTGGTGAGTATTGTTCCATAGTATGGATGCGCCACAATTTGTTTAACCATTCACCCATTGGAAAACATCTGGATTGTTTGCAGTTTGGGGCTATTACGAATAAAGCTGCTATAGACATTCATGTATAGGGTTTTGTGTGACTGTAAGTCTTCATATCTCTGGGATCAATGCTCAGGGGTCCAGTGTCTGAGTCATTTGGTAGTTGCATGTTTAGTTTTAAAAAAATCTACCAAACTGTTTTCTAAAGAAGCTATAACATTTTACATTCCCACCAGCAAAGTGTGAGTGATCCTCGTCAGCATTTGGTGGTGTTAACTATTTTTCATCTTGGCCATTCTGATAGGTGGATAGTGATATACAAAGTGAGAATGTCTCAACTTCCCCTTCATTCCTGAAGGGTAGTTTTGCTAGTTATAGGATTCTGGGTAAACATGTAATTCTTTTCTTTTATACTGGGAAAATATTCTGCCATTTTCTTCTGGCTTCCGTGGTTTCTGATGAGAAATATGCTGACCTTTGAATTGGAATGTTTTTCCTTGTAGCAATGTGGTGTTTACCTGGGCTCCTTTTCAGAATTTTTTCTTTTCTTTAGTTTTTAGAATTTTAATTATGATATGTCTTGTAGTGGATTTTTTTCTATCATGTTTGGAGTTTTCCCAGCTTATTGAATCTATAGATTTAATGTCTCTTGCCAAACTTAGGACATTTTTAGCCATGATTTCTTCTAGTGCTTTTTCAGCCCCTCCCTCTTTCTTTTCTGCTAGGACTGTGAAGACATGAATGGTGGATCCTTTATGTCCTGCAGGTCCATGAGGCTCTGTGTAGTTTTTGTTTTTTCAGTCTATTTCTGTCTGTTATTCAGACTGTATAATTTCTACTTTTCTATGTCTTTGTTCACTGATTCTTTTCTCTGTCCCTTGCTGTTGAGCCTATTCCATGATTTTAAAATTCTAATTATTCTAGTTTCAGTTCTAAAATTTCCATTTGGTTCTTCTTTTTACCTTCTGTTTCTTTGCCAAGACTTTTATTTTCTTGAGATTTTATATCTTTTTCTTTTCATTCAAGTGTGTTCATAATTGTTCATTGAAACATTCTTATCATGGCTGCTTTAAAATCTTTGTCATGTAATTCTAACATCACTGTCATCTATTGATTGTCTTATATTCATTCAGTTTGAGATATTTCTGGTTCTATATATAACGAGTGATTTTTGATGAAATCTGAACATTTTTGTATTGTGTTATTTAAAACTGCTGTTTTAGCTCGCTTCTCTAACACTACCCTGGTAGGGCAAGAGTGTATGCCACCTCATTATTGCCAGCTGGGAGCTGAAGTCCAGGATCCCTACTTGGCCTCTTTTAATGTAGAAGGTGACAGGCTTCTCATTACTGTTGGATAGGGGTGGAAGGAAGTCTAGGTTCCCCACGCAGTCTCCACTACATTGCCGGGTGAGGGTTACTACCAGCCAAGAGGGATGAAAATCCTGACTTGACCTCTCTGACACCACCCTGGCAAGGTATTGGGGTGCCTTATTCCAGCCTCAGGCAGGTGGAAGTCTAGGATCCCCCCTTGACCTTTGCTGGCCTTGGTAGGGGGGCAAGGCCATAATTTTTTGGTTTTGTTTTTTTAGAGTTTCTAAAATCTTTATTAGATTGAACATGTGTTTTTTTTTTTCCTTTTCCTTTATGGTTTATTACAGGATGTTGTATATAGTTCCCTGTGCATACAGTAGGACCTTGTTATTTCTCTGTTTTATATATAGTAGTGCGTATCTGTTAATCCTACGCTCCTAATTTATCCCTCCAGCCACCCTTTCCCCTTTGGTAACCGTAAGTTTGTTTTCTATGTCTGTGAGTCTGTTTCTGTTTTGTAAATAATTTCATTTGTATCATTTTTTTAGATTCCACGTGTAAATGATATCATATGATATTTGTCTTTCTCTCTTTCTGGCTTACTTCACTTAGTATGAAATCTAGATCCCTCCATGTTGCTGCAGATGGCATTATTTCATTTTTTATGGCTGAGTAATATTCCATTGTATACATATACCACATCTTTATCCATTCATCTGTCGATGGATATTTAGGTTGTTTCCATGTCTTGGTTATTGTAAATAGCGCTGCGATGAACATAGGGGTACATGTATGTTTTCAAATTAGAGTTTTCTCCAGATATATGCCCAGGAGTGGGATTGCTGGATCATATGGTGACTCTATTTTTAGTTTTTAAAGGAACCTCCATATATTCTCCACAGTGGCTGCACCAATTTACATTCCTACCAACGGTGTGTGTGGGGGGTTCCTTTTCTCCACACCCTCGCTAGCATTTATTATTTATTATTTGTAGACTTTTTAATGATGTCTATTCTGATCTGTGTGAGGTGGTACTTCGTTGTAGTTTTGATTTGTGTTTCTCTAATAATTAGCGATGTTGAGCATCTTTTCATGTGCCTATTGGCCATCTGTATGTCTTCTTTAGAGAAATGTCTATTTAGGTCTTCTACCCACTTTTTTTTTTTTTTAATAAAGGAGATGTGGTTCTTTTTTTAAAAAAATTAAATTAATTAGTTTATTTATTTATTTTTAGCTGTGTCAGGTCTTAGTTGTGACATGCAGGATCTTCGTTGCAGTGTGCGGGATCTTTCGTTGTGGCGCACAGGCTCTTCGTTGTGGTGTGCGGGCTTCTCTCTAGTTGCCGTGCTCGGTCTTCTTTCTAGTTGTGGCACGCAGGCTCTCAAGTTGAGGCACGTGGGCTCAGTAGTTGTAGTGTGTGGGCTTAGTTGCCCCTCAGCATGTGGGATCTTAGTTCCCTGACCCGGGATCAATGCGGTGTCCCCTGCATTGTAAGGCGGATTCTTTACCACTGGACCACCAGGGAAGTCCCTTCTGCCCAGTTTTTGATTGGGTTGTTTTTTTTTTGTTATTGAGTTGTATAAGCTGTTTGTATATTTTGGAAATTAAGCCCTTGTTGTTCGCATCATTTGCAGATATTTTCTCCCCGTCTGTAGGTTGTCTTTTTGTTTTATTTATGGTTTTCTGTGCTGTGAAAAAGCTTATAAATTTGATTAGGTCCCATTTATTTTTGTTTTTTTATTTCTATTGAGGCCATAGTTTTTTATGTGGTGTTTGGCTAGAGTTGAGTGATTATTGTATAAGTTTTCTGTCTGCTAGGCTATCCCTTTCCTGTTCTTTTGGCTTTTGTTGGAACTTCTTTTGGTCTGCATACATTGGCATTCCTGTGTTCCTAGTCTTATCACCTCCAAATCTGGGATATGTGAGGCAAAAGGAAAACCCAGGGAACTGTGGTGTTCCTCGTGTCCCAAGGTTCCTAGCTGGTCTACCTTTTCTCCGCCTTTCAGTCTTTATGTTTATAGTTTTATATTTATATAATGTCCAGGGTTTTTCATTGTACTTTGTGGGAGGAGTAGGGAAAAGTACTCCATCTTCCCAGAAGTAAAGTCCTGGTTGACGTTAAAAAAATAAATTCATTAACTTACTGCCTCTTGAATGTTTCCGATTTCCATTTTGAAATATCAAAATTTGAGCATTGTTATAGTGTCTGGAAAATTAACTTGATTTTTAAAAATTTATAGTAAAAAATTAAAATTTTTTGTATGCTATATGTGTTTCTGCAATCATATTGGGGGATTCCTGTTTTGGGGGACAAAGAGTTCTTTTTTGATCTTTTAATTTCAAAACTGGGAAAAACAAGGTATATTTCTTGGACATATTAAATAACTGATCTATTTTCCCTATTTTTTTTTAGCTTATAGTTGCAACAACATGTATGGGAGTAAACCATCCCATATTTTCTCGTAAAACTTTTGATTTTTGTATAGTGGATGAAGCCTCTCAAATTAGCCAACCAGTTTGCCTAGGGCCACTTTTTTTTTCACGGAGATTTGTGTTGGTGGGGGATCATCAGCAGCTTCCTCCCCTGGTACTAAACTGCGAAGCAAGGTAAGCAGACGTTGAGGTTTCAATTTTAAACTAGATTCTTTTTAAGGGACAGTTTCAGTACACTGATAAGCCTGAACTGGATTTGTTGACAGAGCTCTTGGCATGAGTGAAAGCTTATTCAAGAGGCTGGAACAGAATAAGAATGCTGTCGTACAGTTAACCGTGCAGTACAGAATGAACAGGTATTTGTAACAGTGTCAGCTACGAGTGATTTTTATATTTGTGTTCATCACTAAAACTAAAATTATTTTGTAATTCCCTTAGTAAAATTATGTCCTTAAGTAATAAACTGACATACGAAGGAAAGCTGGAGTGTGGATCAGACAAAGTGGCCAATGCAGTGATACACCTACCTAACTTTAAAGATGTAAAGCTGGAACTGGAGTTTTATGCTGATTATTCTGAAAATCCTTGGCTGGTTGAAGTTTTCGAGCCAAAAAGTCCTGTTTGTTTCCTTAACACAGACAAGGTAAAAAACAAACATTTTCTTTAGTTTTTCTCCTTTTGCTCTGTTATTTGTATTCCTCAGTTTTCAGTAGCGATTGCTTCCTTAGAGCTTATCAGTTAAAACTAGTGTACTTCTTGTACTTTAACACAAAAGAATCTTTTCTTTCTATAGACTCACTGTCTTTGGGAGGTTTATTCTGGTGATTGATAGATGTCAAAATTGGCTTTTGAAGTCAGAAAGGTAGAAAGTGAACTCAACTGTATAATTACATTTCCGATAAAAGAAATTGGCATTGATATTGTCAAAGGTCTGGGTTTACAAATGGACAGCAGATACGATAAATTGATGTTCTTTTGATGACCTTTTTTAAAAAAACAGACTTTATTTTCTAGAGCAGTTTTAGGTCCACAGCAAAACTGAGCTAAAAGTACAGAGATTTCCCATATATCTCCTCCCCCCACCATATGCATCTAAAGATCTCTTTGCAAATGTGTCATTAAACAAAAAATCTGCACAAGGACTTTAAATGACTTGAGTCTTATTTCTGAGAACTAAGAACAAAGTTTTGACCCTATGTTCCTACAGTTTGTTTTATATAGTGCTTCTCATTATTGATTTGGAAGTCTATGTAAGTTCAAATAAAAATATAATGACCAATTATATGTATGCATGTTATTCTAAAATAGGTGTATCTCTTGTTATTAAGATGGGTGGAGCCAGCTGGTTGTTAAAAATAGGGCATTATCATGTGTGTACCATGGTGGGATTTTCATTCTCTTGGACATTGCCTTAGTGTTTCAGGATGAAGAATTAACACCTAGGGGCAGGCAGGCTCTGGGATATTTAGTCACATAAACTGATCTCACAAATGACTGCTTTTATAAACCACAACTCTAATTTATTAGTTATAATTTACCATTTTTTAACCTCACCAGTGATATTTCAGAGTCTTTTTTGCTACTCACATTTCCTCTTTCTTGGCATCAGGATTCCAAATAAGTTGTATTAAAATTAATCAAGGTTACTAAGGAATGATGTAGGAGCAAAACAATCCTTTGGAAGTTCTACTAGGTATGGTAGAAACTGGGGAACCTTATTGCTCCATTATTTGTATGAAAATCAACAAGAAAATGGAAAGGGCACAGATATTAGAGCCAGATCTAAGTTTGAATCCTAGTGCCATGATTTATTGTGAGGCTTGGGCAGGCTACTCATCTCTTCTGACCTTTGATTCCTATAAAATGGGGGATAACACAGTAAAGTTTGTGAAGCCCAGTGTATGGTCGGCTTTCATAGAGATTTTAGTCTGAACTCTATGTAGCATGTTTAAGATGGGTTGCCTCTGGGTGGCTTTCTGAAAGTGACTAATATCATTCATTTTTGTTAATTCTTTTACCTTCAACTTTAAGATGAAGATATTTTTCATCTGTTTCCACATGTGGTAGTACCGTCTCTATGGCCACCTGTGTACTGACAGTACTCTTAACTTCAGAGATTGTTTTGCAAGCAGGATGCGTATTTTTTCTATTTAGGTTCCAGCACCAGAACAAGTTGAAAAGGGAGGTGTCAGTAATATAACAGAAGCCAAACTCATTGTTTTCCTGACCTCAATTTTTATTAAGGTAACATAGAATTTAATTTTGAGGGCTAATTAATATTAAGGTGCAGAGTAATAGAATATTATAATGCCAGGAACTTTAGCTCTAAAGTTAACTTTTGTTTATTAAGATAAAGAGGAATGAAGCCTGATTGTTTTTATTTTGAGAACATTTATCTAAGACATGTAATTTTTTATACAGTAATGGCATTTTGAGTTTCCATTTAGGATAACTTTGTAACATCAGATAATTCTGATTGTTTCAATTTAGTGCTGAAGTCAGTATGATTGGCAATTGGAAACCTCTGGTGTAAGGGATAGCAGAAAGTAAAATGTATTTCTTTGTACTTTTTTTGGTATGGCAACACTGTTTTGGTGGCATACAAACCATTATATTGCCATGAACTTCTAAATAACAAGGGAACAATGTTTGAGGAAATTATTTCATTTCAGGAAATGTGGATATAGCCTTAGAGTGAACTCAATAATTGTATTTACTCCTTGTGATAGGAACATGTATTATAAACATCAATTGGGCACGTTATGTAAACATTTAATAAATTTAGTAAAGCTTAAATAACAAAAGTCAGGATTTTTTCACTTTAAATTGTGTTCTTTTCTGTTTAGGCTGGTTGTAATCCCTCTGATATTGGTATCATTGCACCATACCGGCAACAGTTAAAAGTCATCAATGATTTATTGGCACATTCTTCTCTTGGGATGGTCGAAGTTAATACAGTAGACAAATACCAAGGAAGAGACAAAAGTATCATTCTAGTATCTTTTGTTAGAAGTAATGAAGATGGAACTGTGAGTTAATTGTATTTTCTGCTTTGTTGTCTGATTTGTATTTTATATTTGTTTGGGACATTATTTACCTCTCTTTTTTTATTTTCCTCTCTCTTTTTTAATTGTGGTAAAAAACACATAACATAAAAATTACCTTCTTAACTATCTTTTAATGTACAATTCACAAGTATTAAGTATATTTACAGTGTGTGCAACACATCTCCAGAACGTTTTCATTTTGCAAAACAAATTCTATACCCATGAGCAATTCCCTAATTCCCACTCTCTCCTTTCCCTGGCAATCACTTTCTGTCTCTGTGAATTTGACAGAATTTTATGAATTCTGTGAATTTTCCATATAAGTGGAATCATACGGTATTTGTCCTTTTGTAAGTGGCTTATTTCACTTATCATAATGTCCTCAGGGTTCATCCGTGTTGTAGCAAGTGTCAGAATTTCCTTCCTTTTAACGGCTGAATATTATTCCACTGCATGTATATACCACAGTTTGTTTATCCATTTATCCATCAGTGGACATTTGGGTTGCTTCTACCTCTTGGTTATCGAGTTTGGAGCATTTTTAAACATACAGGCTTCCCTAGGTATACTTTCAAATTTATAGATAATTCCAGGCTTTGTTTTGTTTTTTTGCATTTTTATCTCTCCTTGATTCATTTTTATTGACTATGCGATAGCTTCATATGGTTTTTAAGATACATGTAGTAGAGGGACTTGCCTCGTCATCCAGTGTTTATAAGACTCCACACTTCCAATGCAGGGGCTGCGGGTTTGATCCCTGGTCAGCGAACTAAGATCCCACATGCCACGCTGTGCAGCCAAAAATAAATAAATGAAATAAAATACACATAGTATAAAGTCTCCCTTCTTCCCGGTTCCTCTACTTAGTTCTTACCCTCACAGATAATCACATGTTTGGTTTTTTGTTTTTGTTTTATTTTTGTTTTTTTGGTAACCTTCTATGTTTCTTTAAGCATATGCTTAAAGATATGAATCAGTATTCATATTCCCCTCCTTTTTTGCACAAAAGGTAATATATACACTATTCTGGACTTTGCTTTTTCCACTTAACAGCTTGGAGATCTTTCCATGTCATTACACAGAGATTTCATTCTGTTCTTACAGATGCATAGTTTTCTACTGTATATATGGGTCACGGTATATTTAACCACTCCTCTGAGTCTTCTACTATGACGAGTTTCTACTACTGTTAAAAAACAATGCTACACCGGGGCTTCCCTGGTGGCATGGTGGTTGAGAATCCGCCTGCCAATGCAGGGGACCACAGGTTCGAGCCCTGGTCTGGGAAGATCCCACATGCCATGGAGCAACTAAGCCCATGTGCCACAACTACTGAGCCTGCGCTCTAGAGCCCGTGAGCCACAACTACTGAAGCCCGTGTGCCACAACTACTGAAGCCTGCGTGCCTAGAGCCTGTGCTCCACTACAAGAGAAGCCACCACAATGGGAAGCCCTCACACCGCAACAAAGAGTAGCCCTGCTCACCACAACTAGAGAAAGCCTGTGCACAGCAAAGGAAGACTCAACGCAGCCAATAAATAAATAAAATCTATTAAAAAAATTTTTTTAAAAAAGAAACAGAGAGCTTGTTTCATAGATATTTAAAAAAAACAATACTACACTGAGTGGAGATAACTTCAATTCTTTTTTTTTTAAAAATATTTATTTATTTGGCGGTGCTGGGTCTTAGTTGCGGCACTTGGGATCTTCATTGCTGGGTGCAGGATCTTTAGTTGCGGCATGTGGGCTCCTAGTTGTGGTATGCGGGATCTAGTTCCCCGACCAGGGATCGAACCTGGGCCCCCTGCATTGGGAGCACGGAGTCTTAACCACTGGTCCGCCAGGGAAGTCCTAACTTCAATTCTGTATTATATATATTTAATATTTTAAAATTTTTAGTATATTTTTATTATATGTATTTAATAATTTAAAATTATGGCTAGGATATCATACCCACGATAAAATACTTGAAGTTGTTACTGTGGGCAAGTTTTTCCAACTGTCTGGATTTTAAATGTGTTGATGAATCTTTTTTGCAGTATATGTTTTTGAAAACTGCTCAAAAAACTCAAATAAATAAGAAAACTCAAAGAATGAAAATTACAATTTCTTTCAGCTTGGTGAACTATTGAAAGATTGGCGGCGTCTTAATGTTGCTATAACCAGAGCCAAACATAAGCTGATTCTCCTGGGATGTGTGCCCTCACTAAACCGCTATCCTCCTTTGGGGAAGCTACTTTATCATCTAAACTCAGAAAAATTAATATCCTTTTTGTTTTATATATGGTCACATTTTTTTAAAATTTAAAAAAAAATTTTTTTATGGTCACATTTGATTGTGCTATTGTGAGTACTTCATTTATGTATTTGTATAAACTAAAACTCGGTGTCTCCTGTTTTCCATGGGCATATTTCAAAAGATCTGATTCTGCAAAGGAAAGAGAGAAAACAATTCACAGGAAGTAATTTTAAGCAAAAAGTGAAATAATGAACGTGGTGGTGAAGGATAGTTTGTGAAATGAGCAGGGGGAAAAAAAGGGACTTGATTTTTTTGCCTTAGGAACAGGGTGCATGTTTCCTAGAATACATCTAGGAAAACTGGTTATCCCTTCTGGTTCCTCTCCCCTCAATTTATAACCTTTTTTTAAAAAAAATCTAGGACAAAGTATTATATTTAAAAATGGAGATTATTACTTGTCATATTGTATTAATAGATTATTTTAAAAATAGGTCATCTCTTTAAAAAATTATATGTAGGTCTCAGGCTAATAAGATATGTAAACCATATTGCTTAAGTATATTATTATCCATAGAATGCCATAAAAATCTTTACAATTTTTTTAGCAGCCCTGTAAACCAAATTACAGAATGTTAGATAATAATGTCATATATGTTTTTATGTAATTCCACATTGTGTTAAATATATCTTCCTTAATTTATTTTACATCATGGATCTTCCATCAGGAGAACATGAAAGTCTTTGTCATATATTGGGTGATTTTCAAAGAAGATAAAGCACTGTTTTCCTTGCTTTTTCCAAACCATCATGATCTTCTCTAACTGTTGCCTATTTATAATTCGGATATGCTGTAAAATCAGTGCCTGGTTACACTGTGAAGATAACTTTTATCCCAAGGGTAAGAAATGATGTAAATATACTCTTTCAGAGTTCCAGTTTTTTTGTTTTATTTATTTTTTGGTATAACCTTGTTAAACATAAAGTTCTATTACCATACAAAATTTAACATAGTATTTTTTTAGTACAGGTGAAACAAAACTGAAAAGTCTAAATTTATAGGTATTATAAATGTGGTTTTGTATGATCTAGAGTTTGATAAATTTCTACCACCTTTTAAAGCTGGGGTGAATTTTTCAATCTGAGGCTTAAACCTTTAAGTCTAAATTTTCAAGATTAATTTGATCTTTTAGATTTTTAATCATATTTTGTTTATTTGAAAGATTAGGTAAGAAAATTGATCGCTTTTGTCATTTAAGGACAATCTTGTGATGATGAGAACATAAGTAAGATGTTTTTCTGTATTTTGAGGTCCCTGATTCAAAGGCCATTCTGCTGGTTTTTTTCCTGACTTTTGCTTTCTCCTATCAGAGATGTTTTCACTTTAAACCTAGTCTTTTAAATTATCACTGATAAATGTATTATTTCCAGTTAATTTCTGATTCTCCTTACTCTCCCACTTGTTATTTTCACTTTTCAGTATTCTAGTGAAAGAAAATAATTCCTACTGTTCTTTTGAGAAGAAATTTTGTTTGCTGAATTGATGACAAATTAAAAAGGTGTATTCCTATTTTCACTTATTCATGTTCATATGCCCCTTAGTTTTAGGGCATTTCTCAATTTTCTCTTTTGGTATAAAAATGTTTTGTAAAACAGTTACCTCAAAGTGCTTGGTTACTTATATTGTGACCAATTTTAACCTTAGTGTATCCATCTTTGGCAGGGAGATCTCTCACTTCTCTTAAATGTTTTCTTTTTAATGAATGTTAAGTATGTTAAAAATTGCTGCCTCTACCTCACATGTTTTAAAAAAATTATTACTTGAAGATTTTATTAAATAAATTGTTCTCTTACTGTTAGATCTTACAGTGTCAATTATTAATACTAAATAATAATTAAGTTCAGGGTTGTCCACAGTTTTTTCCAGTGTTGAGAACTGAAATATTGATAATGCTCTAAAGCTGAAACCAAGGAGTGTTGACATTATAAAGAGATTTATGAAGGACACACAGGATGGAGTTGATCATGGAGATACTATGGATTAGACAGGAAAAACTAGGAAGTTTACAGAGATAAGGCTTAAATATTGGTTAGATATTCCTGGGAGTGAGATGAATAATGTAAATTCTTTTGGTTCAATCAGTGGTTGCTTTACAGATTTGTATGGCCTGCAAAGCCCTGTGGAAGAAGAGCCCTGGGAGGGGTTCCATGTTTCTTGTCATTTGGGATTCTTTTTTTATTTTTTTTTGCGGTACGCGGGCCTCTCACTGTTGTGGTCTCTCCCGTTGCAGAGCACAGGCTCCGGACGTGCAGGCCCAGCGGCCATGGCTCACGGGCCCAGCCGCTCCACAGCATGTGGGATCTTCCCAGACCGGGGCACGAACCCATGTCCCCTGCATCGGCAGGCGGACTCTCAACCACTGCGCCACCAGGGAAGCCCTGGGACTCTGTCTTGATTACAAGAGTCTAGCCACTTAGTTGAAAGAGTTAGGATTCGTCTTTTATATATAAGATGCTGTGAGTTGGAGGCTTGGGGTGAGCTGTAAGTTAAACCCAGACTGGGCCATCAAATTGCTAATAGTGCAGTTTAAGTATGACATCCACGCCAAGGACTAAGACAGCAGTGGCTACCAGTCTCTAATGTTATTGGGCAGTCACTTTGTGCAGGTCCAGATCAAAAGCATCATTAGCCTAGACAAGGTCTTCCTTATAGTGTAAAGCCAGGATGTGATGACAGTGTAGCCATTCCAGTGGCCCCATTCCTGAAAATCAGTTCAGAGTTCTGCCTCCTTACCTCTCTTGCTGCCTCCTTACCTCTCTTGCTGCCTCCTCTGATTCCTTTCTTTTCTTCCTCGTCTCTCACTCTCTAGAGACGGGTCTTTCCCAGAGCTCTATGTTTGGTCTGGTCCTGTTCTCCCTCCTTGGACAGTCACTGCCTCCAGCCATGACCTATGTAGCTGTTTACCAAATCTGTATACCCCGCCATGTCTTCTGGATTCTAGTTATATCTGTGTTCCAGCTCCTGCCTTCAGAGTCTTCTGTGAGCACTTCCGAGTCAGCACATACAAAATGTAAATTTCCATCTTCATCTAATGCCTTCCTCTGTAATCTCTATTTCTGTCAAGGACACCATCTACCTCACATTTTCTGAGTTCAAAAGTCTTGGCGTAATTTTCTTTCTTTAAATTTTTTTTTTCTAATTATAGAGTAGTACATGATTTTAGTGAGAATTTCAAACACTACAAATTTTAGAAAATTCAGTTTCTTTGTAATCTTATCATTTAGTTATAACTACTGGTAGTTTGGTGTATGATAATCTGGACTGGTGCTTAAGAGTAGAAATTGCCAGAACCCACAACAAGAAACACATTTTGCATCATGACTCAGCATGAACATATGTATGTGCATGCACCTTAAACAGTACTTTAACAAAATATTTACCCTTTTTATATGTGATATACCCTAATATTTTCCACTATTCCATTAAAAGCAAAGCTGGTTGCAGGGCTTCCCTGGTGGCGCAGTGGTTAAGAATTTGCCTGCCAGTGCAGGGGACACGGGTTTGAGCCCAGGTCCGGGAAGATCCCACATGCCACGGAGCAACTAAGCCCGTGCACCACAACTACTGAGCCTGCGCTCTAGAGCCCGCAAGCCACAACTGCTGAGCCCGTGCACCACAACTACTGAGTCTGTGCTCTATAGAGCCCGTGTGCCACAACTACTGAATCCCGCGCACCTAGAGCCCGTGCTCCGCAGCAAGAGAAGCCACCGCAATGAAGAAGCTCGCGCGCCACAACAAAGAGTAGCCCCCACTCGCCACAACTAGAGAAAGCCCGTGCGCAGCAACGAAGATCCAAAGCAGCCAAAAATAATTAATTTAAAAAAACAAAGCTGGTTGCAACCTACTAACATTCTTTCATATCCCACTAATAGGTTGGAACGTGTGGTATGTAATGGAGGTCATTCTCCATTATTTCTTTGCATATTTGTTCTAATGTACTTTTTTTTTTCTGGCCGCACTGCATAGCTTGTGGGATCCTAATTCCCTGACCAGGGATCCAGCCTGGGCCCATGGCAGTGAAAGTGCAGAGTCCTAAGCACTGGACTGCCAGAGAATTCCCTAATATACTATTTTTGCTCTTCCCTATACATGTCTTTTTTCTTGTTTGTTGTATCCTCTATCTATATTTGTCTGTTTCTCCAATACCATTTATGCAACTTCACCCAGGCTGAAAGACTAGTATGCTACCTTCTCCAGAAAGCCTTTTCTGATTTTTTTCCTTCCAGAAAGAATTACTTCCATCTTTATATGTAGCTTTATACCACTTACTGCTTTTTTAGCAGAGGTAATAATATGTAATATGCTTTATAATTTTCATAGATATTCTCTCAATTGAATTAAACCCTACAGAGTACCTAGCATAGATATTTCACGTTAGCATATGGCTCTGGGCAAGTCATTGCTAGAACCCAGATGTTCTGATTAGTAATTCAGCAATTTTCCCAGGTACTATGTGTTTCCCATTCAGTGTTGTGTACATTTTCCAGGTGCTATACAAATGTTTAGAAGCATTACAATTGTTGGGAATTCCCTGGCAGTCCAGTGGTTAGGACTCCGCGCTTTCACTGCCAAGGGCTGGGGTTCAATCCCTAGTCAGGGAACAAAGATCCCACAAGCCGCACAGTGCAGCCAAAAAGAAAAAAAAGCATTACAATGGTTAGTGTAAGCAAATCACATCTCAGGCCAGCTGGAAACCTTGGGGCATGATTTGACCAGCTGGTCTATGTAGATTCAGTGGACAGCTTTGCTCATTAAAAAGACTGCTTGTAGCTAAGAGGATAGGCCCATCCAACCTCACTCAAGTCACCACTGACTCTCGGCTGATTGGGACTCATGATCCTGGAAAGTATGAACCAAGATGGACCCAGGGGGTGAAGTCTGCCTTTCCTGACTCTCGGCTCTTGTATAGATACTGCTTTGGCTTATTATGAAAGATTTTTACATAAAAATTATTTTTAAGGCTTTAACTAGCTTTCTTTTCATGATGAGCTTTAGAACATTATTATAAAACCTTTAAAAACACACACAAAAGTAGTATAATGAACTTCTATATACCCATCACCCACATTCAACAGTTAGATTTTGCAGCAATTGTTTTCAACCATTTTTCCTTGCTGACATGTTTTAAAGCAAATTTTAGACATCATTCAATTTCATCCCTATATTTCAGTATGTGATGAGTTTTTAAAAAACAGTATTTTGTTACATGATTATATCTGTACGTTTAAAAACCTAGATTCTTAGTTTTAGTACATCAAGAGCTCAGAACAGATTCATATTCTAGTTTAAACCTATTAAGTGTAATAGGTTTTAAACATACACCCTAATTCCAATTCTGTTCAATACAAGGTGGCTAGAGTATCCAGCAAATATGTATTTTGGAGTTTAAGAACATCTTCCTCAAAGGAAGAAATATTTTTTGCTTTAAATAAAGCTGGTCTGTTACTGAACTAAATTTCTTTCCTACATGTTACCTATAAAGTCACTGGAGGGAAAGCAATCCAGAAAATAAAGCTCTTTTCCTTTGTTCTCATGGTTTTATAAAATAAATAAATATATACTTAACATTATTTGCTTTTCTAAACGCACTTGGAACACAAATCCCTCCCTTTTTGCTCATCATTTGGAGAAGAGAAAAATGAACAATTCAGTCATTTCAGTGTTTAACAGCAAGATGGTGGAAGGGGTTAGACTTGTCATCAGTTTTAGGCTCCTTCAAACACTGTAAAAACCACAGATGTATTTTGACATTATGAAAATGGAGGCTAGTTTTGTACTGGTTCAGATTCTGGCTCTGTTCGTTAATAGTACTGTGACTTTGGGCGAGTTATTTAATCTTTGAGGTTAGTTTCATCTGTAAAAGAGGTAAATAATTTATTCCTCATGGGGTGGTTCTGAAGATCAAATGAGGTTTTGGCCTAGGAACTGACCTTCACATACATGCTCATTGACCTTCACTTCCACGCTCATGGGCATGGAAGATGAACGGTGAAAGGGTGATGGGATAGTTGAGGAAATGAAATTTGACCCTATCTCACATCATCACTGAAATTAATTCTGGGTGCACTAACAGGCCTAAATATTAAAGGCAAAACTATGTAATTCTTTTTTTTTTTAAATATTTATTTATTTGGCTGCATCGGGTCCTCGTTGTGGCATGTGGGATCTCTTGTTGTGGCGCTCGTTTGGTCGCGTGGGCTTCTCCCTAGTTGTGGTGTGCGGGTTTTCTCTTCTCTTGTTGTGGCATGCAGGCTCCAGGGTGTGTGGGCTCCAGAGCACATGGGCTCTGTAGTTTGTGGCACGCAGGCTCTCTAGTTGAGGCGTGCAAGCTCAGTAGTTGTGGCGCATGGGCTTAGTTGCCCCGCGGCATGTGGGATCTTAGTTTCCCAACCGGGGATCGAACCTGCGTCCCCTGCATTGGAAGGCGGATTCTTTACCACTGGACCACCAGGGAAGTTCCAAAACTATGTAATTCTTAAAAGAGAGTATCTTCATGACCTTGGAATAAGGAGGATTTCTTAAGACACTAAGGCAAAAACTATAAATTCACTACAAGAAAATTAAGAACTTATATTTAATCAACGGTTGCCATAAGGAGAGAAAAAAAATTAGCCAAAAGATAGTGGCAACACATAACTGACATCAAATTAGTATGTAGAATATTAAGTAACTTGCACAAGCCAATAAGAAAAAGGTAAGTCAATAGAAAAACAGGCACCATTTCTTTGCAAAAGTGAAATTCCAAATAGTAAACATAGGTAAAGTGCTCAATGTCATCAGTAATGAGATAAATAAAAAACAAACCTGCCATGCAATCACCTACCCACAAGACGCAAAAAATGAAAAAATGCTCAAAATTCTAAGCATTAGAATGGACACAGCAACAGAAAAACAACACTGCTGATAGGAGTGTAAATTATGAGAAATTTTGAAAACAGTTTGGCATTATCTAGTAAATTTAAAGAAAGGCATACCTGATTTCTAGTAATTGTATTCTTATTTACATGCCCTAGAGGCTCTCCTGCATATAGGGACCAGGAAGTATGTAAACCTGAAAACACCCTAACCTGGAAACTCCTCATGGACATGGACGATGTTGAACAAAAGAAACAAGTAATGTTCGTAATGTTATTCCACTTTTGAAAAGTTTGTAAACAGGCAAAAATAAACTGTATTGATTAGGGGCACATACTTACGTGGTAGTAACATGCAGAAAAGCAAGGAAACAATTGTCATAGAAGTCAGAATCGTATTTATTAATACTTCTAGGGGGATTGTGGCTAAAGGCCTTTCCCCCAGGGAAGATGACTCTCCTGTTCTATGCTCTCTTGATCTGGTGGTGTTTTCCCAGCTGTTCACTTTATGATTCTTTAAATGTATGTATGCTTTATAAATTTATATCCATGTATGATTATCTCACAATAAAGAAAATTAAAAACCAAAAGAAGTAAAGAAACATAATAGAACTGTATGCTGACCAATGTGATGAAGAGATAAACATCGCTCCATTTCCTCGAAATATCAGTCTATTTCTAACTCGGACACTGTTTTAATAATTGCTGGGCTTCCCTGGTGGCGCAGTGGTTAAGAATCCGCCTGCCAATGCAGGGGACACAGGTTCAAGCCCTGGTCTGGGAAGATCCCACATGCCGCGGAGCAACTAAGCCCGTGAGCGAGCCACAACTACTGAGCCTGCACTCTAGAGCCCGCACGCCACGACTACTGAAGCCCACGCGCCACAACTACTGAAGCCCACATGCCTAGAGCTCGTGCTCCGCAACAAGAGAAGCCACTGCAATAAGAAGCCCGTGCACCACAACGAAGAGTAGCCCCCGCTCGCCGCAACTAGAGAAAGCCCGCGTGCAGCAACGAAGACCCAACACAGCCAAAAATTAAATAAATTTTAAAAATATATTCTTAAAAAAAAACAAAAAACAATTGCCGATCTAACTAGGTAATAGCTCAGTTTCCCCAAATTGATATAACTTAAACCTAGTGTCATCTGACCACGAGAGTGTTTACTCCCTGAAATGAGAAAACGCTGGCTTTATCTCTGCACCTTTCCCTCGATTACTGAAACCATTCCTCGTTGCTTTTTATAAACCAGTGGATTCACTGGTGGTCCCCTGCGAGTTAGTTGGTGAAGAAAGGAAGCGGTCAGGTGTGTTCGATTAAACCCAGCCGGACCCAGGAGATGAAAACGTTTGCACGTGACTCGCATCCCCTTGGAAATGCAGCCCTAGCGCTCCGGCGAGGCCCCCAGGGTGAGAGACCAGGGTCCGCCCCCCTGCTCCTCAACGCGAGGTCCTCCTCAACGCGAGGTACTCCTCACGCTCCTTTTCCTTCTCCTTCCGCTCCGGTTGGATCCGAAGTGGCTCAGAGAGGTTGGATTTCTCCGCTGCCGGCTTCAGGCTCCGCGGCCCCCCGCCCCACTCGGGCGCCGCGGGACCGCCCGGCCGTCCTCCCGCCGCCGGGAGCGCTGTGGGCCGCAGCGGCCCTGGTCGCAGACGCCGTGGCGGCCGCCGCTCGCCTGAAGGGAGCTGCTGGCGGGGCCCAGGGAGTCCTCGCCCGAGACCGCGTCGCCGCCGCCGCCGCCATGGGTAAGCGGAGCAGGCCGAGAGCGGACGCCCGGCCCTCCGTGCTGGGCCGAGGGCTCGGCCGGGCCAGGAGGATTGGTGGTGTGGTCATGGAGGCCTCGGGGTCGGGACTGGGGTCCGAAGCCGGGTTTGGGCCTGGGTGGAGGCAGCCGGGGGCGCAGGGGCGCCCGCGGTCGCCATGGCAACGCGCCGCCGCCCCTCGTTCCCCCTCGCCCCCTTCCCTGTTCAGGGGCCTAATGGCAGAGGTTTGGTGGTCCGTCGGCTTACAGAGAGCGAGGACAGGGCCGGCCGGGGTGCAGCTCCCGGGTCGGGGGAAATAGTCGGGGACGGGCGATGACTTTTCAGGTTTGGGGGTGGCGGAGGGAAGCGTCTCAGGTTTGGGCTTGGGTTCCAGATGCAGTGGGCGGGAGAGGGGCAGCGATGCCGCGCAGGACCCCGGGTGAGCATTCCGTGAGGGTGTCGGGGCGCCCCGAGCCCTTGGGCAGCCTTGCTGGCTGGCAGGCAGGGAGGCAGGGAAGGGGTTCTACAGGCAAGATGCGGGAACCGGCCTTTGGGCGCGTGTGGGGGCCGCAGCCCGGGCGGGGCGCGGCTGGGGTGCAAACGCTCCTCTACTCGGGACCTGCCGGCGACCACCAGGACCTACCTTCGAGTAGTTATAAAGGCGTCCTTTGTCTGGTTGTCGCACCGTACATTACGGATTGTGATGGGCACTGTTAAGAAAAATGAGAATTGCTGCAGATTATGAAACATCGACTGGTTTCGTCCCCGAAAAAAGAGGGAGTCATACCACGATGCATATTTGAAGCAATGATGTCTTGTGTGGAGATTCTCCACCAGCTAGCTTGGTCGTAGCAGTTGTGACTGTTTGCATTTTAAGTTGCTTAGGATTCAGTGTCACGCTTCACGCCTGGCTATCTGTGGTCAGAAGTAAAATACTAGATCATTGGGAACCCTGGACTTTTTATCCAGTGAAGGAAAAACGGACATTTGGTTTACTTGGACTAGTAAACTTGTCAGGGATTATGAGACAGTATACTAAGTGCTTTATTTTTTTACACTTCATTTTGGCATCTGTGTTTGCTGAAAATATTTCTGCCAGTCACAACAGTGATGAGAGTATGGGGAAGCATCTGAATTTATAAGAAAACTGAGAATGAAATTTGTGGGAAAGAAAAATTTTTGTGAATTGAGAGTATCAGGTAAAATCAGTTTTAAAAAATGCATCGATTACCTTGATATTCAACTGGATCAGCTGTGTGGAAGGTCAGGAAACCTTAAGGTGAAACTGGACCCTGCTTTTATTTCCTCTGGGAAAATAAAGGAGTCCTGCAATACAGAACTACAATTGCAATGAAAAGAGACAAGATAGAAAGAGGGTTAAAATGAGTGAGAGTTGAATGGCTTCTCTTGTGGCCCCCTATTTTACTTACCTGTCATGTTTGTTATGGGTGAAATTGGAATCTTAGAATTTTAACTACCTTTTATTGTATTGCCAGTTTATTCTGAACATTATTTTGCTTTTGGATTCATCTGTGATGGTTCCTGCTGTCTGCCTTTGCATGAACCTTTAAACATGTTGTCTGTTACTCTTATCTCCAGAGAAAGATTTAAAAAAACTCATTCTCCCTGAAGAGGTACCACAAAAGTAAAATAAATACCCTAGAATAGCCAATTTGCAGGATCTTGAGAATAATTCATAAACTTTGGCTGGAGTGAGCATTGTTCTATGGTATGCATGAGAGACATAAAAAGAAGTTAACTAGGGGTGTATGTTAGGAAGACTTACTTGTCCACCAAGGAAAAACAAACCACTGTTGGTTTTACAGGGGAAGGAAAGGGTTTGTATAGTTTACAATGTCAGTTGTTGCAAGTGATGTTGGACTCCTTTCTTGTGCTTTCAGCTACAAAAGACCCTACAGCTGTAGAGAGAGCAAACTTGTTAAACATGGCTAAACTCAGTATTAAAGGACTCATTGAATCTGCTCTAAGCTTTGGCCGCACTTTGGATTCTGATTACCCCCCCTTGCAGCAGTTCTTCGTTGTTATGGAGCATTGTCTGAAACATGGTCTTAAAGGTATTGTGAGATTTTTTTTAAAAAACCAACTATAGAACCTCCCCCCTCCCATCTTAAATATCCTTGAAAATGTGATTTGTTTTGAGGCCATAATTACTGTTACTTTAAAAATACTGGGTGGGTTGGTTTTAGGAGAAAATACCCTACTACTTTATGTTTTCTAATGGGTGGTCTTCAGAAAATCCTTAGTTGTTACTGTTTTGTAAAAATGTATTTGTATACTCTTTTGTTTTAAAAAAAACAAATTATTTATTTATTTGGCTGCATCGGGTCTTAGTTGCAGCATGCCGGCTCTTTGTTGCGGCACATAGGCTTCTCTAGTTGCGGCGCGCGGGCTCCAGAACACTCAGGCTCAGTAGTCGCGGCACACCGGCTTAGTTGCCCTGTGGCATGTGGGATCTTAGCTCCCTGACCAGGGATTGAGCCCACGTCCCCTGCATTGGAAGGTGGATTCTTAACCACTAGACAACCAGGGAAGTCCCTGTAAAAAGTGTATTTGATTTAAAAATGTTTTCAACATACTCTGAGCTGATTTCCATTTTCTAGGACAACTATAGAGTTATATAGAAAATCTTAAGCTTGGTGATTCTGGTATGAACTATAATTACTAGTTTGAGCTCTCTTGAATAAATACATTAAAATAGTTGATTGTTGAAATATGAACCTCCTTAGTGCATGGAAACATATCTAGAAAAATTGTCTTCTGGACTGGGTTATTGTAGAAATGTGAGTGCTCCCTGAAAATGATGATAACTGGATATTGTATTCATCTATACATTTCACATTGAATTATTTTTATGTGTTTGTATTATATTACTGTTCTTTTACTAATAGTAACTACTTTGATCTCTGATTCATATGATCAGAGCTGTGTAGAGGGCTATGTAAGAGATGTGTACTAAGGTGACTATTAAAAAAGAAGAGAAGCTTGCTTTTATGTTGGTATACCAGAAGCCTGGGTAAGTTGGAAAGTTCTTTTTTTAAAAAAATTTTAATTGAAATATAGTTGATTTACAATATTGTGTTAGTTTCAGGTGTACAGCAAAGTGATTCAGTTTTATATATATATTATATATATGTATATTTTATATATCTATATTCTTCTTTAGATTCTTTTCCATTATAGGTTATTACAAGATATTGAGTATAGTTCCCTGTGCTATACAGTAGGTCCTTATTGCTTATCTATTTTATGTATAGTACTGTGTATATTTTAATCCCAAACTCCTAATTTATCCCCCCCTCCTTTCCCCTTTGGTAACCATAAATTTGTTTTCTATGTCTCTGAGTCTATTTCCCTTTTGTAAGTAAGTTCATTTGTATAATTTTCTTTGATTCCACATAAAAGTGATATCATATGATACTTGTCTTTCTCTGACTGACTACTTCACTTATTATGATGATTTCTAGGTCCATCCGTGTTGCTGCAAATGGTATTATTCCATTCTTTTTTATGGCTAATATTCCATTGTGTATATATGCCACATCTTCTTTATCCATTCATCTGCTGATGCACACTTAGGGGGAGTTTCTGACTATGGCACATGAGAGTAGGGGTAAATGTGAAAAGCAAAAGAGGAGATTTACCTAAACATGGTTTTAATAAAATGTACTTTAAACTGAGAAGGAGCCTTGGCATCGAAATTTGAGAAACCCTATATGTGATGTTATTAATGTATTCATTTTTAAATTAAAATTTGTTTATATTTATTGAGATATAATTGACATATAACGTATTAGTTTAATGGGTACAACACGATTCAGTATTTTTATATATTGTGAAATGATCACCACAATAAACCCAGTTAACATCCATTACCACACATAGTTACAAGATTTTTTTTCTTGTGATGAGAACTTTTAAGATTTACTCTTAGCAGCTTTCAGATATACAATACAATCTACAATACAGTAACTGTAGTCATTATGTACATTACGTCCCCAGGACTTCTTTTATAACTAGAAGTTTGTACCTTTTGACCATCTTTACCCATTTCATCTATTCCCACCCTCCAACCCTGGCAACCACCAATCTGGAACGTGTATCTATGAGTTTGGTTTTGTTGTTTTTGTTTCTTCATATTCCACTTTTTCTTTAATTAGAGTTAAAATAATTTTAAAAATTATATATAATAGTGAAATATGTTCTTTTTGTACATGAATCAAACAACATAGAAGCACATGGAGCAAAAACATAATTTCCCTTCATTCTCTTCCATTCATCTCTCTAAAGGAATCTTTGTCACTCTTCCAGCTCTTTTCTGTTTTTCTTTCTTTCTTTTTTAAATTGAATTACAGGTGATTTTTTCTTTTACTGTAAATAAAATCATGCTGTATTATTCTGTGACTTTCTTTTTTTCCCTATTTAAAAAAAAGAAAAACTTAATGGTATGGTTTGGAGATTTTGCCATTTACATAGAGTCTTTATCACGTTTTTAATGGCTGTAAAATATTTCATAGTATATGTATACCATGACTTATTTAACTACTTTCCTCTTAATGTACACTTAGGTGTTTCCAGTTTTTTATCATTAAAATTATGCTGTAAGGACATCTTTGGATATATATGTTTGTACACATGTGCTAAGATTTCTTTAGGATTCTTAGGAGTAGAATTATTGGGTCAAAGGATAGAGGCAACTGATGTCTGTAAAGCCTTCACTGATTAATCAAACAACAGTGAATGTGTTTGTTTCCCCACATTTTTGCCTACTCTTGATATTCTCAGTCTCTGAATACTTCTTTTAATACATCAGGAAGTCAACAGTCTTATCTCAGGCCTTGAGTTTTAATTTGCTTTTTGAAAAACTTCCTTTTTATTAAAAAAAAAATAGCAGTGACATAGGTCTTTATTTTCCCCCAGACTGCTGAAATGGAATTGCCAAATGATGGCCACGATAGTTACGTTTTAGACTCTTTTCTGAATATATTTTCCTTTACTTCCCAAAATATCATGAGGCATATCCTAACAGTCAAATGCCTATCTTGATCAACCATTATAAAGCTACTTTGTGCTGATTGATTTTTCTCCCCCAGGGAAAATTGCCTATCTTGCTGGCTTTTGGGTGGTGCATATGATAGGCACACTGGATCTACAGGAGATCTGGTCAGTATTAGAAGGAAACATAGTGATTTCATGGTTTTATATTACCCGAATCTCACATTCAAATAAAAGGAAAAGTAAAGTCACAATTTTTTGTGTTTAAAAGTAAAATAACTATTTGTCCTTGGTTTATTGAATAAACTGGTAAAGATCAGCCTGCTAGGGCCACCAGTCTTATTTTTGTACTGGTAAAGAATGAGCCTATGGGACTTCCCTGGTAGTCCAGTGGTTAAGAATTGGTCTTGCAATGCAGGGGACGCCGGTTCAATCCGTGGTTGGGGAGCTAAGATCCCACGTGCCGCAGGGAAACTAAGCCCATGCACTGCAACTGCTGAGCCTGCACACCACAACTAGAGAGCCCGTGTGCTCTGGAGCCCTCACGCCACCAACTACAGAGCCCATGCACTGCAACTACTGAGCCTGTGCGCCACAGCTATCGAGAAGCCTGCACAAAATAAAATAAACATCTATTAAAAAAAGAAAGTTAAAAAAAAAAAGAATGAGCCTAGTTGTTCTTCTACTTTAATTACCTACTTGCATATTTCTGATATGGAAAAATGACCAAGGTGCATATTTCTGATAGGGAGAATATCAGAATCAACAGGCTTCTGATCAACAGGGCTGTGTAGTGATAAGAGAGGAAAGGTCTGTGAATAATTGTATGTTAAGTTAGAAATGTTGAAACTAAGTATTTAACATGAGGTTACTACAGTTTTGTAAGTTGAAGTTACATGCATTATATTTTCTTTTTAAAGTAAGAAAATCATTTTTGAGTTATAACAAAACTATATGGGGCCCTTTGGAACTGGTGGAGAAGCTGTACCCAGAAGCAGAGGAAATAGGAGCTAGTGTCCGGGATTTACCTGGTCTTAAGTAAGTAATCTTATTACTTGTTCCTCCTTCACCGTAGAAGTATATTTACTGTTCCTTAAAAGTACCTCACAGTCTAGTTTATTATCTTCTCGCAGCCTTATGTAACCTTCTTGCATTCTCTTCTAATAAAATTCTGTTTATTCTTTATGGCTCAGCTCAAATTTCATTTCCTTTATGAAATTTTTCTTAGCCCCTTCAATAAGAATTAAGTGCTGTTTCTTTTATACTGCTATTATTATAGTCACTCTTATATCACTTACTTAAATTCTGCATTGTATTGCAGGAAATAGGCAAGTTCTTTTAAGATAGGATGTATCAATCACTCATTTCCGTTTCCTGAGTATTAAGCTGGTTTGCAGTAGTAGGCAGTTTTACTATTTGAAGACTGATTTAAGCTAAATCCAGGGCAAAGGCTCAGGAGATTTGAGTTCTCTGATAAGCCATTTATGTACCACAGGACTTGTGCAAATTACTTTTTTTTATTCTTAAAATTGGGATCTGTATTGTCATCTGCCTGTTTGACTAGATGAAGGTGCAGCTGGCCCTCGATATCTGTGGGTTTTGCATCTGCAGATACAACCAACTTTGGATCAAAAATATTCAAAAAAATTTTTTTCAGAAGGTTTCAAAAAGCAAAACTTGAATTTGCCACACCCTGGCAACTACTTACATAGTATTTACTTTATATTAGGTATTATAAGTAATCTAGAGATGATTTAAAGTATATGGGAGGATGCGCATAGGTTATATGCAAAATACTATGCCATTTTATATAAGGAGCTTGAGTATCCATGGATTTTGGTATCTGAGGGGGTCCTGGAACCAATCCCCCACAAATACTGAGGAAAAACTGTATATGAAATGTCCTAAAATCTGAATGTTCTAGCTAGTGACTCATGAGCGTTGAAAATTTTTTGCAGGTGTTTTGCTGTTAAGGCTAAGGTTTTATGTTCTTCAGGGTGTGATTAAGATAGAAGAGCTTACTTTAGTTTATCTTAATTCTTGTGAATGAGATAACTTTTTTTTTTATGCTTACCATTTTTTGTCAGATTATCAGTTTGCTTTCTCTTAGCTTTACAATTTAGGGTTTTGTATGTTATAGGGAATATGGTAGTGTTTTCTGTTATCACAACATCCAAATTTGCAAATTGTACTTAATTGAGTGATAAAAGTAAATAGCTATTCATTGAGTACTGTATCAGGGTAACAGGATAATTGTTTTACATGACTTATCTCATCTAGCGCTTAAATCAACCTTAGGGTAGAGATTATTATCGTGATAATTGTATAGATGTGAAAAGTAAAGATCAAAGAAGTTACAGTTAACAAGTGGCAGAGCCAGGATTTAAACCCAGTTTTTAGAATTAAATAGCAAGTGATGTTCACATTTCATATTTCTTACAATGGTATATAAGGTGTAGCAATTTTTAACAAAGAGAGGAAAAGGGGAATTTAACTCTCAAAAAGAGAAATATAAGATTTGGCTTCATTTTAATATGAAGATACATGTTCATATTGTTTTTTAAAAGCCATACAATAAATAAAATAAAATGCTAAGCCATAAGAAAGTTGTTAGCTGTTTGAAGTGAAGATTAAGTTTCCTCCCACATTACCTGCTAAAATGTTCTCTGCATAAGAAAACATAAAAGTGTGAATGATGTATTTCTCTTTAAAAAAGTCGTACATGTTCTGTAAAACTTGGTTTTATTTTTACTAAATGATAAGAATTTGGATAAGAGAGATATGAGATTAAATTTTTTTTAGCAAGAGAACAAATCCACACTTCTATTTATTTACTTTTCAATAAGTTTAAATCCTTGAGGGGTATAGCATCACACCGATTCTGTGTCCTATGACCTTAGCAGGAAGGTTGCTTCAGAATTTGGTGCAAACCATGCCACTGTTACCATGAGCACAGGTTACCTTTCCCTAGATGGCTGGTTTTGTTCAGTTTGCCACAAGGAGTTACTGTGTTGTTTTTTGCTTTGTACACATCACATCTCTTGCCTAGATAGAATTAGTTTTCATCTTGAGCACAAATGCCTTCAGTTTTTTTTTTAACATCTTTATTAGAGTATAAATGCTTTACAATGTTGTGTTAGTGTCTGCTGTACAACAAAGTGAATCAGCTATATGTATACATATATCCACATATCCCCTCCCTCTTGAGCTTCCCTCCTACCCTCCTCCCTATCCCACCACTCTTGGTGGTCACAAAGCATCCAGCTGATCTCCCTGTGCTATGCAGCAGCTTCCCACTAGCCATCCATTTTACATTTGGGAGTGTATATATGTCAATGGTACTCTCTCACTTTGTCCCAGCTTCCCCTTCCCCTCCGTGCCCTCAAGTCTGTTCTCTACATCTGCATCTTTATTCCTGCCCTGCCACTAGGTTCATCCATACTGCTTTTTAAAATTCCATATACATGCATTAGCATTCGGTGTTTGTTTTTCTCTTTCTGACTTACTTCACTCTGTATGACAAATTCTAGGTCCATCCACCTCACTACAAAAACTCAATTTCGCTCCTTTTTATGGCTGAGTAATATTCCATTGTCTATATGTGCCACATCTTCTTTATCCATTCATCTGTCAATGGACATTTAGGTTGCTTCCATGTCCTGGCTGTTGTAAATAGTGCTGCAGTGAACATTGTGGTACATGACTCTTTGAATTCTGGTTTTCTCAGGGTATATGCCCAATAGTGGGATTGCTGGGTCGTATGGTAGTTCTATGTTTAGTTTTTTAAGGAACCTTCATACTGTTCTCCATAGTGGCTGTAGCAATTTACATTCCCACCAACAGTGCAAGAGGGTTCCCTTTTCTCCACACCCTCTCCAGCATTTATTGTTTGTAGATTTTTTGATGATGACCATTCTGACCTGTGTGAGGTAGTACCTCATTATGGTTTTGATTTGCATTTCTCTCCTGATCAGTGATGTTGAGCATCTTTTCATGTATTTGCTGGCCATCTGTATATCTTCTTTGGAGAAATGTCTAGTTAGGTGTTCTGCCCATTTTTGGATTGGGTTGTTTGTTTTTTGTGATATTGAGCTGCGTGAGCTGCTTGTATATTTTGGAGATTAATCCTTTGTCAGTTACTTTGTTTGCAAATATTTTGTCCCATTCTGAGGGTTGTCTTTTCTTCTTGTTTATGGTTTCCTTTGCTGTCTAAAAGCTTTTAAGTTTCATTAGGTCCCATTTGTTTATTTTTGTTTTTATTTCCCTTACTCTAGGAGATGGGTCAAAAAGGATCTTGCTGTGATGTATGTCACAGAGTGTTCTGCCTATGTTTTCCTCTAAGAGTTTGATAGTGTCTGGCCTTACATTTAGTTCTTTAATCCATTTTGAGTTTATTTTTGCGTATGGTGTGTTCCAATTTCATTCTTTTACATGTATCTATCCGTTTTTCCCAGCACCACTTATTGAAGAGGCTGTCCTTTCTCCATTGTACATTCTTCCCTCCTTTGTCAAAGATAAGGTAACCATATGTGCGTGGGTTTATCTCTGGGCTTTCTACCCTATTCCATTGATCTATATTTCTGTTTTTGTGCCAGTACCATACTGTCTTGATTACTGTAGCTTTGTAGTATAGTCTGAAGTCAGGGAGCTTGATTCCTCCAGCTCCATTTTTCTTTCTCAAGATTGCTTTGGCTATTCGGGGTCTTTTGTGTTTCCATACAAGTTGTAAAATTTTTTGTTCTAGTTCTGTGAAAAATGCCATTGGTAATTTGATAGGGATTGCATTGAACCTGTAGATTGCTTTGGGTGGTATAGTCATTTTCACAATATTGATTCTTCCAATCTAGCAGAATGGTATATCTCTCCATCTGTTTATGTTATCTTTGTTTTCTTTCATCAGTGTTTTATAGTTTTCTGAGTACAGGTCTTTTGCCTCCTTAGGTAGGTTTATTCCTAGGTATTTTATTCTCTTATTGTTTCCTTAATTTCTCTTTCTGATCTTTCGTTGTTAACCATAAGATCATCTCAATAGATGCAGAAAAAGCTTCTGACAGAATTCAACACCCATTTATGATAAAAACTCTCCAGAAAGTGGGCATAGAGGGAACCTACCTCAACATAATAAAAACCATATACGACAAACCCACAGTAAACATCATTCTCAGTGGTGAAAAGCTGAAAGCATTTCCTCTAAGATCAGTAACAAGACAAGGATGTCCACTCTCACCACTATTATTCAATGTAGTATTGGAAGTCCTAGCCACAGCAATCAGAGAAGGAAAAGATATAAAAGGAATACAAATGGAAAAGAAGAAGTAAAACTGTCACTGTTTGCTGATGACATGATACTATACATAGAAAATCCTAAAGATGCCACCAGAAAACTACTAGAACTAATCAACGTATTTGGTAAGGTTGCAGGATACCTTCAGTTTTAAGAAGAGCTGTGTACTCCCTCTGTCCCAGAGACACTGCTTATAGCCAGCAAAAATGGCCTGGTCCACAGCCTTTCAGACAAATTTGTTGTTTTAAAAGTTCTGTTCCCATCAGGCCTCCACGTTAAAGAGGAGATTTAATGTTTTAAACGACAACTGGATAAAAGAAACATTTGAAAAATAGCAAGCAGTGATTCTTTCTAATTAATTAGCATCTAGATACCTTCTTAGCTTTGTCATGATTTTTAAAATTCAGATATAATATCAGTTATTTTTTGAGAGCATTATATTGCCTTTATTGATGCATTTTGCATAATCATATTTAGAGGGCTAAGCCTATTCTGATAAAATATTTCTTGTGGAATTATCCTCACTATTTAGAGAGTCATTTTTTCCAAGACATAAAATGGTACCTAGATGTCCTGTAGGCACAGATTTATCTTAGAGACTTAAAAAGCTCCCAGGGATTGGTTTGCATGCTCAAAGAGCTGACTTGAAACTAAGTCAGCTTGAAACTCTAGAAACTAAGATAAAACCGTGATAAATTGCTTTTTTCTTTATTAATGTGTACTTCAACAAAGATAGAAGATGTAGTCTATAATCTTTGGGCTGGGGCTCTTTTCTGACTGTTGGGTTTTGCTTTTCAGGACCCCCCTGGGTCGTGCAAGAGCGTGGCTTCGATTAGCCCTCATGCAAAAAAAAATGGCTGACTACCTGCGTTGCTTAATTATTCAAAGGGATCTCTTGAGGTACTACCATTAAATCATGTTCATTTTCATTTTTTATTTCATTTATATCCTGTTTCCCAAAAATGGTTGAAGATATAGTATGAAAGGATATGTAAAATACATTACGATGGCATAAAATAAAAGGAGGAGCAAAATGAGATAGAGAAGCATAGTGGAGACATAACGTGGATCAAGAACTAGCCTAAAAAATGAATACTGTAAGATTTTTATTGGCTGACAAGGTGGAAATTTATATGTCGTATTTCTAAGTTTTAATTTTTTCCTAAATTAGTTAATTCTATGAATAAAAATTTGTATTGGAATTTGGGGCTTTAATTCAGGAGGTTTCTTTTTAGATCTTGAATGTCCAAACTACTGCTTTGATTGTATTGTGGGCGCTTTTTAAACTGTCAGTTTAAATTGAAGGCCAAATGTTTAAGACAGACTTTCAAAGCAAGGATATCAGTTCTCAAAGGGAGTGGGCCCATGGCAGCCCCTCTCTTCGCCCTTGTTCTCTTAGAGTGCCTCTGTGATATTTTGGAGAATCTGGTCTTTTTTTTTTTTAATGTTTTCTTCTTTTAAATTTATTTTTATTTTTGGCTCCATCGGGTCTTTGTTGTGGAATGAAGGATCTTTTTTATTGCGGTGCTAAGGCTATTCGTTGCAGCGTGCGGGCTTCTTTCTAGTTGTGGCGTGTGGGTTTTCTCTCTGTAGTTATGGCACGTGGGCTCTGTAGTTGTGGTGTGCAGGCTCCAGAGCACGTGGGCTGTGTAGTTTGCAGCACGTGGGCTCTCTAGTTGAGGCACACGGGCTTAGTAGTTGTGGCTTGTGGGCTTAGTTGCCCCTTGGCACGTGGGATCTTAGTTCCCCAACCAGGGATCAAACCCTCATCCCCTGTACTGGAAGGTGGATTCTTTACCACTGGACCACCAGGGAAGTCCCTGGTCGTTTTTTATTTTACTTGTGACTCCAGTTGTACATCTTGGTTTTCCCATTTGTTAAATGAGAATGACCATGCTTTAAACGCCTTCAATTTCTCAACGATATTCTGAAGGTTAATTAAGGTGATTAAGTAATATACATGGGACTTCTTGAGGAAGGCATGAGACAGTGATAAATAGTTTTCTGAGTATTAATTGTCAAGTCTTAGTTTTTAGGCTGTCCTATTTCTTTCACAAGTCTCTTGTTTGAACATTTTTTGGGATCTAGATATCCATAAATATCTTTAATGCTTATCTATTAAGAGCACTTGCAATAGATATACCAAATGCATTGACTAGAAAATGGACTTGAAATGTTTCTTATGTTCGTTTCTCCACATTAGTCTTTATCCTAAGCGTCTTAATAAGTCCTGGGATGAAAATTCAACTGTACTAAAAAGTATCGTAATCAGATCAGCAGCAGTCACTGTATCTTTCGAGAGTCACAAACATTCCAGGGCTCAATGCTGCTCCCTTTTTTTTTTAAATCTCTGTTTGCTTCTCTTTTCTCTCTCTCAAAATTCCTTTTCCTCTTTTATCTCCTTCAGTCCGTTTCTTTTACGTTTTCTTTATAGACATTTAAATCTCAAAAATTTTAAGTTATTTGCATATAGAAAGGCTAATTTCAAGTTACCTAATTTATATTGGTTCCATTCTTGTAATAAGGTATTGAGATTTTAAAATTTAGTTTTCAAAATAAATTTGTAATGTAAGATTTTTATTATTTTAATTTTCACAGTGAATTCTATGAGTATCATGCACTAATGATGGAAGAAGAAGGAGCAGTAATTGTTGGGCTGCTGGTTGGCCTGAATGTGATAGACGCTAATCTGTGTGTAAAGGGAGAGGATTTAGACTCACAAGTAAGTGAGAATGACTAGTGCCAAATGCAGAGTGTTTTCAGTTTGTACTGTTCCTCTTTGATCCAGGTATTACTCTAAGTTGTAAACAGTGCTGTTAAACACTAGAAAAAAATTAGGGATGAAAGTCAGTTGTATGCTAAAGGTACTTCTAGAATTTCCACCCTCTAAATAAGAATAACTTTATTTACTTTAGGTTGGAGTGATTGATTTTTCCATGTATTTAAAGAATGAAGAAGATATTGGAAATAAAGAAAGGTATGATTTTCATAAGTTATTTCACATGTTGTATTTTATATGTAGCTCTTTACAAATCAGTATGAGGTCCATCTATTTGCAATGTGGTTTTTATTTCCTTTTTTTCTGTGTAGTTCCTGCTTTGTTTTGTTTTCACTTCCATTTACTAGGTTTACAAAGCAAAAATCACTTAGAACGAGGTTTTAATCTGAAGTATGACTTCTGGTCATACCAGTAGTTCAGAGACCCATTTTCTTTTTTCTTTCTTTATTTTTTGGTTGTTCTGCATGGCTTATGGGATTTTAGTTCCCCGACCAGGGATCGAACCTGGGCCCTTGTTACTGAGAGCATGGAGTCCTAACCACTGGACTGCCAGGGAATTCCCCGGAGACCCATTTTAATAGTCAGCTCTGTTTCTGTGATAAAAAGAAATGAAAGCTTATTATTCATAAGCTTACAAATGCTGGTTTATTTTAAGACATAACGGTAATCATTTCACAATATTAAATGTATCATATTAACATGTTGTACACCTTAAATTTACACAATGTTATATGTCAAATATATTTCTTAAAAAAATAAATGGGGCTTCCCTGGTGGCACAGTGGTTGAGAGTCCGCCTGCCGATGCAGGGGACACGGGTTCGTGCCCCGGTCCGGGAAGATCCCACATGCCGCGGAGCGGCTGGGCCCGTGAGCCATGGCCGCTGAGCCTGCGCGTCCGGAGCCTGTGCTCCACAGCGGCAGAGGCCACAACAGTGAGAGGCCCGCGTACCGCAAAAAAAAAAATTAATGAATTAATAAATAAATGCAAAAGTATTTAAAAACGTACTAATGGTATTGTTTAATATTAGCAAGTAATTTATTTAACAAAAGTTATAGTTATTTAGTACACAGCTTGCTGCTATATGATTATAAAGATTCTTGGATTTTATTTTAAAGGCAAGATAACGTTGTTTTACCATTATGGTTTAACACAATTTTAGATAATTTAGATCTTTTATGGGGTTTTTTTTTTTTGGTCACCCAGTAAATACCTTTCCAGTTAGCACAAAGCTGCTTTTTCCCCTCCTCTAGGAATGTTCAAATTGCTGCCATATTAGACCAGAAGAATTATGTTGAAGAATTAAATAGACAACTGAAGTAAGTATTATGGACACATGGATACTTAGTACATTTTGGATGTTGTCTTAGGTTTTTTTTTTCCCCCCCTTCAGGTCATCTTAACCCTATTCCTTTTTTCTAAGCATCTTTGAAAAGGGGTTGAGGGGATAGAGAGTGAATGGAAATTGAGAATACAGAGAATTATTGGAAATAACTGATTTTCAGCAGAAAATGAGAGTCATATTTTTAAATAGAATCTTCAGAGACATTTAAAAATAGAATTTCAGACTTATTCCTCTACCCTTGAGAAAAAAAGGCTAGATAGGGTGAAAGTTTATATCATTTTGGTGGTTCAAAAATTCATTTTTCCGGGCTTCCCTGGTGGCGCAGTGGTTGAGAGTCCGCCTGCCGATGCAGGGGACACGGGTTCGTGCCCTGGTCTGGGAAGATCCCACATGCCACGGAGCGGCTGGGCCCGTGAGCCATGGCCACTGAGCCTGTGCGTCCGGAGCCTGTGCTCCGCAATGGGAGAGGCCACAACAGTGAGAGGCCCACACATCGCAAAAAAAAAAAAAAAAAAAATTCATTTTTCCTACTTCAAAGGACTTCACGTGTCAGTGTGACTGTCATCTTCCATGGTGGAAGTTTTCTCCTTCCAATGTCACCTGGTCATTGAAGCTGTTAGTGAATACTCTATATGGGAAGAATTTCTGAGATCTTGTGTGTAAAATAGTATAGTATAGTTCTGTCTAGTAGAAATATAATGTGAGTCACAAAGGTAATTTAAAATATCTAGTAACCACATTAAAAAAATAAAAAAGAAACATGAAATATGAGATATTTTATATATTTTGTTGTACTGTTTTCAAAATTCAATGTGCATTTTACACTTACAGCACATTTCAATTCAGAGAAGCCACATGTGGCTTATGGCTGCCATACCAGATAGCACAGGTATAGTGAATAATATTTACTACATTGTTAGAAACAGACTGTTCTCATTAACTAAGATGAATAATTCAAAAATGGCTATCTCTGGGTGATATTATGAATAATTTTAAAATTTCTTTATACTTTTATGTATTTTCTGAGTTTCACTCAATAAACATGCATTACAATCCGAAAATACAGTTAAACATTTTCCCATTTTAGAAAAAGAAACTAATAAGTTGTAACTCTTACTTTGTCTCTGAAGTTGGAGAGAGAAGAAAGATCTTATATCAGTGTCTTTTCTTTTTTCATCATGGAGTTTTAATAATTGATATAGGAAATATATGCATATATATATGTATTTTGTAATTTGTATTTCTGAGATTGTATATCTGAATGCAACCTTGTACTGCTTATTTATTTACTTTTAAATTTTGACTCACTATTTGGGAATAGGTAATATATTCACATAGTTCAAACTTCAAAAGGAACATAAAATGAAAAATTTCCCTCTTCCCTGATCTCCAACCATCTGGTTTCCCTCTTTGGGAGTAATTAATACACTAGGTTCTTGTGTATGCCTCCAGAGATACATAAGGTAGCATACTTTTTACACTAGTCTGTATTTTACTATTCTTACTCAACTGTTTATCTTTAGAGTTTATTTCATTCAGTTCAGAAGAGCTTTCTCATTCCCTTTTCAATTATGTGTATTATTCAGTTACAGCAATATTGGTACCTTACTTTTGTATATTTTATGTATTAATTTTTTGTTTGTCTCTTTAGAAAGTAGTTCTTGTACATTTAGAATATTTCAAAAGTATAGAAAATAGAAAAAATAGAACTCACTTATTATCCTTCACTTAAAGAAAAAAACTGTTGAGGGTTTATTGTTTTTAGAAGTGCTTTTTGATTATTATCTTACTGATTCTCACATAAAAGTAGGGCACATATCATTGTCTGATTTTATAGATAAGGAAACTGAAGCTCAGAAAGGTTTTACAACTTTGAAGGTGACACAATTACAAAGTAGAAAAGCAGGGACTATAAACTTGGTCTTCCATCTCCTAGTCCTGTACTTATTACATATCACCATCAGGATACCCTTGTGCTGTTTGTGAAAAATTCAAGTTGTTTACCTAAGAATGATTGTATTTTAAAAATGATTTAATATGAGTAGAAAAACATTTTTCTTGTTTCATCAGTTAAACTAATATGCCATTACTTATTTCTGAGGCTAGTGTAAAATTTGTTGAATCTATTATAGATTTTACTGCAACGTATACAGCATATTTCATTTTATTAGAGAAAGTTTGAGATGGTAGAATCAAGCAGGCCTTGAAAAATGACTCAGTAAAATGTACAATAATGTCCAATCTTGATCGATTTAAGTAAAAATGCACAGAACAAATTTGTTCATATACTGTAACCTGACTTTTGACTCTATCCTTGAAAGACGGGTGATTGCTTAGCTGCAGGCTGATTGGATACCTGATGCTGGGTGTCTCATATTCACATTTCCCAAACCATGGGTGAGTTTGGAGGTCTTTAAGTTATTATGAAAGTGGAGAGGGTGAACAGATGGAGCTTGTGTTGAAGACCACTATTTACAAGCTTCATTAAGCCACTTAATTATAAAGTGGACATTTAAAATTCATCCTAAATTTAAAATAATTTTGAATTTAGTTTTAACAATATTTAGTAATCTTTGTGTGGAATTTTAATTCCTAAATGTTATAAGTTAAATGTAAGAAGGACCCTAAGAAGACAGCAAAATATAATGAGCAGCACCAAATGGAATTTTAATGGAAAATTTTATTCTTTTGCTACAGATTTTATTGCTCTGTTAGTCAGATCAAGTTCTCCAACTTAATGAAATTTCCCAAAATCAAAAATTCAGACAGGGCAGTTGGTGCATGTCAGTCAACATGATGAGTCCAGGATAACATACTTTTTCTTGCCTTTGTGAGTTTGTGTGATTCTGAATGAGTTTTTTCTTTATTAATTTCAGCAGCACAGTCAGCAGTCTCCATTCAAGAGTTGACTCTTTAGAAAAGTCAAATACTAAGCTGATTGAAGAGGTATTGTCACCTAGCCATGGATAATTGCCTTTCATGGACCTAGTATTGGTGATCCTTTTCCATTTTAAGTATGAATGCATTAAGCGTGCACACACACAAAAACACATTTTCATCATTATGATGGAATACTTATAGTGTAGTTGTAATTGATGATCATAAGTTCTAAAGAAACCATGTATTCTCTGGCAAATTCTTAGGTGAATCTGTGAATTGTTTGAGATACTCAGCTTCTAGAAATGAGCCCTAAAGATGAAATGCATACAACTCTTCTATAAATAAGCCATGAGTCTCATTTTTTAATCTGGATGACCTGTACCCCCTATAGTTAGGAATTACCATTAAAATGATCCTGTCCCTCGTGTTCTCCTATTCAGATTACTTTTCCTTACAAGCATCAGTCCATGATCATGTACGCCCTTTCTCCACACTCCCATGTGTAAAACTCATCCCATGTGCTCTGGTTTCCTGCATTGTCGAAGTAGTTGTCTGGTGGTTGCAGAACCAGAAATTTACCCCAGCTCTCTTTTTTTAAAAAATTTTTTTAAAAACTTCAAAAAAAATATTTTGGCCATGCCTCACAACTTATGGGATCTCAGTTCCCCAGCCAGGGATCGAACCTGGGCCACAGCCGTGACAGTGCCAAATCCTAACCTCTAGGCCACCAGGGAACTCCCTCAGATCTCTTTTTAATACTATTTATAAAGTTGCTTTTGAGATAAGTTGTGTTTTTTTTGTTTTGTTTTGTTTTAATCTATCTAACCATAGAATTATTGCTTTCCGGACTTCCTTGGTGGCTCATTGGTTAAGAATCTGCCTGCCATGCAGGGGACACGGGGTCAAGCCCTGGTCCGGGAAAATCCCACATGCCGCGGAGCAACTAAGCCCATGCGCCACAACTACTGAGCCTGTGCTCTAGAGCCCATGAGCCTATAGCCCGTCCTCTGCATCAAGAGAAGCCACAGCAGTGAGAAGCCCGCGCACCGCAACAAAGAGTAGCCCCCACTCGCTGCAACTAGAGAAAGCCCGCGCAGCAATGAAGACCCAATGCAGCCAAAAATAAATAATAAAAATAAAATAAATAAATAAATTAAAAAGAATTATTGCTTTCCATTTTCAGAATTATTTAGGCTAGAGGAAGAAATCTGTTATTAGTGCTATGAACCCTACTTTACATGTTAATTAAAATTCATATTTCTTTTAGAATTGGCTTAATTTTCCCAAACCAGGAAGCACATGACTGTTTGCATGACTGCATTTTCATTTTGATAGTTTAGGACCATTTGATAGTTTGATAGATTGGGACCATTAGAGAGAGCTCCTCACTAGTTTGTGCCTCTTGACCATAATAGGCGCACTGTGAAGTTCGAGTTGCCTTTCTGACCAAGTGTTGAGAAATTTATTTGCAAGCCAACATTGGGGAGTAGTTCCTGCTGTCCTTTCCTAGAATCCCTCTTTTCATTCTAGGCTTCAGAGCCAAGTCACTTAGTCATTCATATTTAACTCTGAGGGTGAGAGCTGTCTCATATTTGTGATCGTCAGTCACTCAGCATGCCCAGATTTCACAAGGGTGTCCTATTTGATTATCATGAATGTCTGTGTTACATTTTCAATAATAGCAGAACTTCCCTTATAGATGTTTTTGCCTTTACACAAGTCTTTACAGTCTTACTGTTTACCATATAATTCTTCATAAGCTTACTCATGCACTTTGTATTCAGGACATATTATAAATCAGATAAGCAATATGTTTCTACTAACATACGATTTGACTGGTTAACAAAAGGAAATAGAAATAAGAGTATAATTCCTTTAATTGGTATCTTGGGATAATAGGAGCACATTTTTCTTACGAAAATTTCTGTAGCTGTGAGAGATATTTTACAAGTTTTCGAATTTTATTTTCTATTGTTATAGTCATGAACATAACCTGTAAAGCAAGTATAAATACAGATGTTTAAAATCTTTTTTTCTTGCCCCTGTTTTATTTTTAGTTAGCAATAGCAAAGAATAATATCATTAAACTCCAAGAAGAAAATCATCAATTACGAAGTGAAAATAAATTGATTTTAATGAAAACACAGCAGCACCTAGAAGTAAGTATAGATTGATTTTGGGGACTTTTGCATAGACTGGATATATCTGTGCTGTATTAATAGTAGTGATTATAGAATTAAAAGTTTTATGTTTTCTTCCTAGGTTACCAAAGTAGATGTGGAAACTGAGCTTCAAACATATAAGCATTCTAGGCAGGGGCTAGATGAAATGTACAATGAAGCCAGAAGGCAGCTTCGAGATGAATCTCAGTTAAGACAAGTAGGTTACATTACAGTTACGTTAGAAAAAATGATAGTTTACCCTTAAGCACCACCTAAAATCTCTATCAGCCTTATCTTCCTTGGTGTAGGATAGCAATCTGATCCCCTTAGTCCCTTCAAATTCTTTAAAATCCCATTGTGTCAGTGTTTTTTAAACAGTGTTTTTAAACTATGTTACAGTCTGTGTTTGTGAAATGAGTATATTGTGACCAGCATTACAAAAAATAGAATAGAATGATGTATTCAGATATCAATATTCAAATAGTAAAGTCATATTTAAAATTAACTTATTTTTTAACCTTTCTAAATTATGAAATACTGACAGAAAAATACAAATATGTAGCTTGATGGATTATAACATAAATACCTGTGTAACCAACCCAGGTCAAGAAGAGAGTATTGCCAGCCTTTCCATCCCTTTTGCTTTTTGTCTTTAATGTTAGGATCCTTCTGATGTAAAATTCTTGAAGAGAAGAAATTAAAACTGTTTGTGAAATGGGATTTTTGATTTATCTTTGGCCTTTACTGATATGGACTACTTCATTACTTTGTTTAAGGAAAATTAATACTGAGTTTATGAGGCATAAGAATACATAATTCTCTAGCCATTAAAATAGTGATAATTAATACAATGTGGAAAATGCTTTCATTTAACAAAACGTGCATTTGAAAATGTTTAGAATGTTCTTATAGGGCCTAGTTGATTCCCTATAGTGGGGCTTATAACTCAAAAGGAGTAGTCTGCATAATAAATAGTAACTGTTTTTTGTTGTCATTAATTGTTGTGTATCTGACTTTGACATCCTGAAGCAGTGTGTGAATTGAGGCTGTATTGAATTGCAGGATGTGGAGAATGAGCTCGCGGTACAAGTTAGTATGAAACATGAGATTGAACTTGCCATGAAGTTGTTGGAGAAAGATATCCATGAGAAACAAGATACTCTGATAGGCCTTCGACAACAACTAGAGGAAGTTAAAGCAATTAACATAGAGATGTATCAAAAGTTGCAGGTAAGGAATGTTCTTAAATTCTTGGAACTTCTTGTTATATAAATTGAAAATGAGGGACTTCCCTGGTGGTCTAGTGGTAAAGAATCCACCTTCCAATGCAGGGGATGCGGTTCCATCCCTGGTCGGGGACTAGGTTCCCACATGCAGTGGGGCAGCTAAGCCCTCGCGCCACAAATACTGGACTTAACGCGCCTCAACTAGAGAGCCTGCGTGCCGCAAACTACAGAGCCCATGCGCCCTGGAGCCTGCGCATCACAGCTAGAGAAGAGAAAACCTGTACCCCACAACTAGAGAGAAGCCCATGCGCTGCAACGAAAGATCTCGTGTGCCGCAACGAAAGATCCCGTGTGCCACAACTAAGACCTGATGCAGCCAAAAAATAAATAAATAAAAAATAAATTGAAAATGAATGTTTGTATGAAAGATTCGGTTTTTAAGAGATGAGCGTTTTTATTTTTTTTTTTTGCGGTACGCGGGCCTCCCACTGCTGTGGCCTCTCCCGTTGTGGAGCACAGGCTCTGGACGCGCAGGCTCAGCGGCCATGGCTCACGGGCCCAGCCGCTCCGTGGCATGTGGGATCCTCCCGGACCGGGGCACAAACCTGCGTCCCCCGCACCGGCAGGCGGACCCCCAACCACTGCGCCACCAGGGAAGCCCTATGAGCCCATTTTAATTGTGCCATGTCTGTAGTAAAAACCAGTGACTTCCTAAATGGAAGCTGAAGAAATGTAGCAATGTCAAAGAACAAACAAAAAAATTACCTGAATTTGTTTCTTAATGCTGACAGATTAACAGATGAAGCTTAAATCTTTTGGGAAAATTCAGTCAAAATGTGCAAGACATTTTTGTAAACTTCTTTACACAGTATAGTCCTAAGAGATTTAATTTTGATTGAAATGCTTTACTGTAATTGTTACAAATTTTCTAATAAAGTGACATTGCTGTTAAGTAGACTTGTTGCCAAAAGCCCTTTACAATTTAATTTGAAAAAATAGCATATTTTACACGAGTTTATTCTGTCATCTTCTGAAAATATTGAAGGTTGAGGTTTTTTTTCCTTTATTACTTTTTTTTTTTTTTTTTGACCTTGCTGCACAGCTTGTGGGAGCTTAGTTTCCCGACCAGAACTGAACCAGCACCCTCGGCAGTGAAAGCTCAGAGTCTTAACTACTGGACCACCAGGGAATTCTCCCTTTATTACATTTTAAATGAAGACTAGTTGTAGTAGTACTGCTTTATATCTAGGAGTATTTTATTTTATTTTTAATTTATTTTTTATTGCAGTATAGTTGATTTACAGTGTTGTGTTGATTTCTGCTGTATAGCAAAGTAACTCAGTTATACACACATATACATTCTTTTTTATATTTTTTTCATTATGGTTTATCCCAGGATATTGAACATAGTTCCCTGTGCTATACAGTAGGACCTTGTTGTTTATCCATTCTGTATGTTACATGTTGCATCTACTAACCCCAAACTCCCAGTCTATCCCTCCCCCACTCCCCCTCCCCCTCGGCAGCAACAGGTCTGTTCTCTGTATGTGAGTCTGTTTTTGTCTCGTAGATAGTTTCATTTGTGTCATATTTTATATGCCACATATAAGCGATATAATATGGTATTTCTCTTTCTCTTTCTGACTTACTTCACTTAGTATGATAATCTCTGGTTGCATCCATGTTGCTGCAAATGGCATTCTTTCTTTTTTATGGCTGAGTAGTATTCCATTGTATATATGTACCACATATTCCTTATCCATTCATCTGTTGATGGACATTTAGGTTGTTTCCATGTCTTGGCTATTGTGAATAGTGCTGCTATGAACATAGGGGTGCATCTAGGAGTATTTTAATCAACAAATAAACTCTGCTCATTTCAAAGTAACAATCCCATAGCAAAATGATATACAAAGCTTATAGATATTCAGGTTTAAAAATCAAAACCACTGTAGCTTTTATGTTTTTCTAAATAGGGTTCTGAAGCTGATTTGAAAGAAAAAAATGAAATAATTGCCCGACTAGAAGAAAAAACCAATAAAATTACTGCAGCCATGAGGCAGCTGGAACAAAGGTACAGCATTTCCAGTCTTAGTTTCTTTTTTCCTTTCTTTACCCCCCTTTTCTTTATTCAACTCTGACACCTGCCACAAAGACCATTAGGAAAATTTAGATTAGGAATTTTTTTTAAAGCCCAGCAGAATTTTGCCTTTTTTGTTTTGGTTGTTGCATGGAATCAAGTTGCTTTATATTAGCCTGATTCATTTGAACTTGCCATTTTGTAGATTTTTTAGAAAGGCCTAATATCGGCAGTTTCATTTGGTTCAATGTATTACATAAAACAAATACACAAACAAAAACCTCGAAAAAGTGAAAAACGAACAAAATCCATGGTGGAATTATCCCTGATTGATTTCCATGCATATTGATTGTCATATCCCTTGTCATTCACCATCCCTTTATGTGAAATCAAGCTTTCTGAGTTGGCAGTTTAGTTGTGTTTCTTTGAGCTAGGACCCTCAGCCTAACCCAGGAAATAATTTTGTTTAAATTGAATTGTTTTATATTGGCATTTTTCACTTTTATTGTTGGAAAGTGTAATGTATTTCCATTGACCTGTCATGTTGGTGTCAACATATGTCTTATCATTGCTTTCTTTGAATCTACTTATGAAAAACATAACTATTAATGCTTTATTGACATGAATATTCTTTTATTGACATCCTCTTTCTTCTTTTTTCTTTTTTGTTTTCTTTATCCCCATTTTTACATTTTGGACATCTTTATTACCTTTTTCTGTTTTTGATTTCTGTCCATTCCATTATGAAGTGACAATGATTTGTTAACTCAAACTAGAACAATTGCAATGTCATTGGTGAAATGTGCCAGCAGTGACACTCAGGACCAGTACAAACTGGTCAAAGATATATCTTTCTGAAAACCACTTGTATTCAAACAGACTAAAAGAGAACCAACAATTTTATAATATATTAAATTGAAAAAGAATTTATGCTATTATGTATTGTGAAAGGGTATTAGGAACCCTGTACACTTATTGATCAGCTGCTGTGGTAATACACTGCCATAAAGCAGAGTGGGTGCACTTGGATTTCCAAAAATTCCTCATACCTTGTGCACAAGGGCTTATTTGAGTATTGACCCTTTGAAGGTCAGAATTTTCAAATGCAGTTTTATCTTTTTAGCTACTTTTTGATGGAAAATATAAAAATTGTTTAATAATAAGTTAATCTTTGGTTTCACAATGTGTTGGCACAGACTTTTTTCCCCATTGGCCCACTCTTTGCCTACTAGCTCCTTTACTGATTTTTTACTATGTTTTAAAATAGTTTATAACCCAGATTGGCCATCATCTTATGCTTTAGCTCCTTGATTTTCCAGTTCCCCTTAGCCCTCTTCTGTGATAGCACAACTTCAAGGCCTACCTCACTCTGACTTTTATTTTCATTTCTGTACCCTTAGAGAAAAGCTTGGGTCTCCCATCTCTCCATCTTAATATTTTAAATTTAAATTTAGAGATAACTTGAATGTTACACTTAACTCTCTTTTTTTGGAAGTGGCCTTTATACTTTTGAAATGTGTGAGGGTTGCGCCATTGGCATGGTTTTAAGGAAGAAAAGAAGAGGTAATTTTTTTGGTTAGTTGAATAGAAATTTCTCTTTTGATCCCCTACAAGGACTTAATGTCCCTTGAATACTTGGGAGATGTTTTCTTATAAAAGTAGTGACGTTAAATCTAAGAAATCCTAGATGGCCATAGGAGGCAGGGAGTGGAGCTAAGCACAGGGAGAAGCAATGACTTACAAATAAAAGCAGAAAAAAAGAAATACACATTTTAAGCTAATTTTAAAAATTCAGTGATGAGGAACAAAAATGATCTCTAGAGAATGTTGCCAACTAGTAATAAATTCTTTTGAATCTTAAAACACATATACACACACAAAAAAAACATTGGCATAATTTAGTAAATGTATAAAGATTCTATAGGGAGGACTTGGCTGTTATTTGAAGTAATTGCAGGTCTTTGCTCTTGGCCTTGTAGCACACTTGATTCCTAGCATACACATCCTAGCATAATATATAACAATGTGGCTTCTTCACCTAGTGTAGACATAAGTACTATACTTTCATGGTTTTGTAAAAAGGCAGTAACACACGTATTATACTTTGAAAGTTAACACATTATGCTTTACATAAGTGGTAAAGGCTATATTGCTTTGCATTGTTAATTATGAACAAGAAATAAAGCACATTTGAAGATAGTATTCTGGGTATATTATGTGTTATATTGAAAAAAAAATCACAAAACAATTTCTAGACATTGTGTGGCTCTTTCACGTTTGAGTTTGTGAGTTTTCCCCCAAACTTTGTTTTCATTTAGAAATGTTTCTATTTCCCCATTTTTCTTTTATTTGTCTTCTTCACCCTTTTACACCCTAGTTCTAGCCTCAGTTTTACCCAAAGTTGATTTGAATTACACCAGATTGCAGCAAGCAGAGAAGGCGCAAATGGACACTGAAGATGAGGACAAGAAATATCTACAAGAATGCCAGAGTAAATTCGACAGTCTGCAGAAACAAATCTCCCAAAAGGAGAAACAGCTGTGAGTATATTTGGAAATAAATACTTGTATTAACATAATTTCCCCCTCTTCCCCCCCCCATTTTTTTGCACATAATGGTAGACAACCTATATTTTTATTTATTTAATGATGCTGGCTAGGTTGTGGAGTTCTCCTTCCAAAAAAAAAAGAAAAAAAAACTAGAAAGCATAATTGTGATAAAACTTATGTTTTTGCTCCCTTTATTGTTTATAGAGTACTTTCAACTGTCTTGCTGTCTTCTTGCTCAAGGAGACTTTTATTCTTTTTGCTGTTGTTCAGCATTAATCTGACGGCCATTATGTTTCTAGATACTGAGTATAATAGGCCTTTGTAACTCAAAGGAGCTTACGTTATGAAAGAAATTGATATTTTCTGAAAACATTTTTATTAGTACTTCATATGATAGATCTATATATTACCAGCTACGAAAGATGTCAGTATGTGTCACTGAGTTGAAAAAAGTAAGTTACAGACAGCATGCTAAGTATTATCCCATTTTTTATAAAATTAAAACTGTGTATGTGTGTATTTACATATACATAGAAAAGAGTTTAAAGAATACAGATTCTGGAAAATGGTTATCTCAGGGGAGTGATGGTAAATTGATGGGTATTTTACTTTTTACTTTATAAGCATCAGTATTTTTTCCCCAATAAATATGTACCACTTTGTTATTAAAGAAAACAGCAAAACAACAATAGAAAATAAAGAGTTATATATTGGGTAGGCCAAAAAATTCATTCGTGTTTTTCCATAAGATGTTCCAGAAAACCCCGAACGAACTTTTTGGCCAACCCAATATTATGTTTAACAGATCATTAACAAGATCACATACCATGTATGATGTGTAACTTGCTAAGCTACCTTTAAATCCATTGAGGTGTTTTTAAGTTCTTTTCTATTCTTGATGATTTTCTGTCTAGTAGTTCTATCAGTTATCAAGAGAGTATTTGTTGAACTATCCCAACTATAATTGTGGATATGTATATTTCTACTTTTAGTTCTATCAGTTTTTGCTTCTTGTATTCTGAGTTCTGTTGTTTGGTGCCTACACATTTAGGATTGCTGTGTCTTCTTGGTGAATTGACCTTTTTATCATTATATAATGTGCCTTTTGTCTCTGGTAGTTTTATTTGCTCTGAAGTCCATTTTATCTCATATTAACATAGCCACTCCTGCTTTCTTCTGATTAATGTTTTCATGTAGTAAACAAAAGATTAATGTTTACATTTTCTGTCTTTTTAATTTCAGCCTAATGTGTATCATTATATTTGAAGTAAGTTTCCTATAGTGCATGTTTTTTATCCATTCTGCCAATCTCTCTTTTAAGGATGTATTTAGCCTATTTACATTTAGTATAATTGTTGATATGTTAGAGCTTAAATCTGCTGTTTTGTGTATTTTCATTCCTCTATTCGATTTTTCGTGTCTTCTCATGGGTTACTTGAACATTATTTAGAATTCCCTTTTGATTTATCTATAGTATTTTTTAGTGTATCTCTTTGTATAGATTTTTTAAAGTGTTTACTCTGGACATTGTACCATATATCTGCAACTTTTCACCACTGGTATCAACATTTTACTATATCGAGGGAAGTGTGGAAGCCTTACCTCCACTTAGGTCTTTTTACGTTCTCTTTTTTACAATATAATTTGCTTAAATATTTCCTCTATGTAATATTGAGAACCACATCAGACAATGATATAGTTTCTGCTTCAACCATTAAACTTAATTTAGAAAACTCTCTATTGTTCTTTCTTCATTCCTGATGCTCCAAGTTTCCTTCTTTGTGTATGAAGAACTTCATTTAGCCATTCTTCTAAGGTAGGTCTGTTGGCAACAAATTCCCTTAGTTCTCTTTCATCTGAGAATGTCTTGATTTCACCTTATTTCTGAAGGATATTTTCAGAATATCCTTAAAATTCTGAGTTGACAGTTCTTTTCTTTCAGCATTTGAAAAGTGTTGTGCCACTTTCTTTTGGTCTTCGTAGTTTTTTTTTTTTTTTCTTTTTTTTTTGCGGTACGCAGGCCTCTCACTGTTGTGGCCTCTCCCGTTGCGGAACACAGGCTCTGGATGCACAGGCTCAGCGGCCATGGCTCACGGGCCCAGCTGCTCCACGGCATGTGGGATCTTCCCAGACCGGGGCACGAACCCGTGTCCCCTGCATCGGCAGGCGGACTCTCAACCACTGTGCCACCAGGGAAGCCCTGGTCTTCGTAGTTTCTGATGAAAGGTAGACTGTCATTTGAATCATTGTTCCTGTAGTTACCCTCCAGATTCTTTCTTTGGATTTATCCTTTTTTGCCTTTGGTCAGCTTCTTGGGTCATTAGGCTTATCTTTGCCAAATTTGGAAAAATTTCAGCTATTATTTCTTCAGATATTTTTTTTTCAGTTCCACCTGCTTTCTTCTCTTCTTCTGGGACTTTGATATCATGAATGTTAGGTCTTTTTTTTTTAGTAGTCCCATAGGACCCTGACACTATATATTTTTTTTTCGGTCAGTTTTCTTTCTGTTGTTCAGATCAGGCAATCTCTGTTGTTCTGTTTTGAAATTCATTCATTCTTTCCTCATCATCTTCATTCTCCTATTGAGACCATACAGTGAGATTATTTTATTTTTCAGTTCTAAGATTTCCGTTTGACTCTTCTTCCCTTCCAAAATTTCCTTTCTTCCTTTCAAAACTTCCTATTCATGAATTTGTTTCAAGCATATTCTTTTTTTTTTCAGAGGAGTTAAAATATAAACTGTATTTTAAATGATACCCAAGAGTCTAAGTCACTATCTGGGCAGGAGAGGGAATTTCCAGGTAGAGGAAATGACATTTTGGGAGTTTTTTGTTTTGTTGTTTTAGTTGAACTATAGGTGATTTACAATATTGTGTTAGTTTCAGGGGTACAGCAAAGTGATTCAGTTATATGTACATCTATATATTTTTTCAGATTATTTTCCCTTATAGGTTATTATAGGTAATTACAAAATATTGAGTGTACTTCCCTGTGCTAGGCAGTGGGACCTGTTGGTTATCTATTTTATATATAGTAGTGTGTATATGTTAATCCCAAACTTCCCCCTTTCCCCTCTGGTAACCATAAGTTTGTTTTCTATGTCTGTGGCTCTATTTCTGTTTTGTAAATAAGTTCATTTATCTAATTTTTTTTTAGATTCTACATGTAAGTGATATCATATGATATTTGTCTTTCTCTGTGTGACTTACTTCACTTACTATGATAATCTCTAAGTCCGTCTGTGTTGCTGCAAATGGCATTTTATGGCTGATTGATATTCCATTGTATAAATATAACACATCTGTATTTAGTCATCTGTCGATGAACATTTAGGTTGCTTCCATGTCTTGGCTATTGTAAATAGTGCTGCTGTAAATTGGGGTGCATGTATCTTTTCCAATTACTGTTTTCTGCAGGTATATGCCCAGGAGTGGGATTGCAGGATCATATGGTAGCTCTATTTTTAGGTTTTTTTTTGTTGTTGTTGTTTTTGCGGTACGCGGGCCTCTCACTGTTGTGGCCTCTCCCGTTGCGGAGCACAGGCTCCGGACGCGCAGGCTCAGCGGCCATGGCTCACGGGCCTAGCCACTCCGCGGCATGTGAGATCTTCCCAGACCGGGGCACGAACCCGTGTCCCCTGCATCGGCAGGCGGACTCTCAACCACTGCGCCACCAGGGAAACCCTATTTTTAGTTTTTAAAGGAACCTCCGTACTGTTCTCCGTAGTGGTTTTACCAATTTACATACCCACCAACAGTGTAGGAGGGTTCCTCAAGCATATTCTTAGTTGGTCATGGGAACATTTTTATGGTGGCTGCTTTAAAATTCTTATTAGTTAAATCCAACATCTTGAATTATCTGACATGTTGCCATGTGTTGATTTTTCCTGGAATCTGTTGATTTTTCCTGGGTCTTGGTATGACAGGTATTCTTCAACTGCATTCTGGACATTTTGGGAACTATGTTATGAGACTGCATCTTACTTAAATCTTATGTTTTAGCAGTCCTCTACTGAAACCACACCAGCAGGGGAATGTGGACACTGACTCTTCATACCAAGTGGGGGTAGAAGCCCAGGACCATCCTGGATGGAATGGAGAAGGGTGCCTAACTAGTGGGCAGGGCTTGAAATCTGTGCTTTCCACTCAGTCTCCACTGTGGAGAGGGAGAGTGGTGCCTTGTTACCATCAAGTGGGAGTGGAGTCCATGCTTCCCTCTTGGTCTCTGCTGACACGACCCTGGAGGGGAGTGAGAGAGGTACTTCACTAACCCCAGGCCAGGGTAGAAATCTAGGCTCCCCACTTGGCCTTTGCTGACACTGTGGAGAGGGTGAGAAAAGCCTTGTTACTGATGCATAAGAATAAAGGTCCACGCTCTCCATGTGACTTCCACTAATACCGTAGAGGTGGATGGGGAGAGATACCTCATTACTGCTGGGTGGTGGTAAAAAAGTCCAGGCTCCGCACTTGGCTCTTTCTCTGATACTACAACAGTGGGAATTGGGAGGGATGCCTCATTATTGCCAGGTGAGGGTAGAAACTAGGCTCCCCATTTGGCTTTTGCTGACAGTGGTTGGGGTGGGCATGGTTTTTTCCTCTGGTGTTTTTTTTTTGGAATAGGGCATTTATCGTTGAAAAGGTTTCTATCACGCTAGGCTGCTTCTTCCTAGCTCTTTGGCAGGAGAGAGTAGGCTTTTCTTGGGGCTTTTTTTGTCTGTGCCCATTGCTGTTTGTGGGTTGTGGGCTTCTACATCCAGTCAGAGCTATAAGGAAGGCAAAAAGAAGCCTCAGGGAACTCATCACCATGTTATTCCTTGAATTCTGGCTGGTCTGCTTTCTTCTCTCCCCCTTTCAAGATATTCTTATGTTTGTTTATATATAATGTCTAGGGATTTTAACTGTACTTAGTTGGAGGGATAGGTAGAAATGTGTTTACTCCACCTTGTTCAGAACCGAATTAAGTTCCTTTTAAATCTACCACAAAAATAACATTTTGAGAAATTGGTATATAGAATAAGGCTTTAGGCCAGGGGGTATTACCTTGGTTGGAAACTTACATCATTTGTAAATTGTGAAACTAAAACTCACATGCGCCCCCTGCCCCCCCCCCCAAAAAAAACCCGCCACTTGGCAAACGAACATTTTCTCTTAACTTTAAGACTTTCACAAAAGCACTTTCAGGACTCCCTTGGCAACAGAAATCACAAAGAACATTTAAGTCATCAAGTTTATTAAGGGTGCCAAGGGTTTTGTTGTTTAAGTCCCTGTACCCTGCCAAATGGAAAAATGTGAAAAGTAAGACTGGGACACTTTGCCAGTCAATAGAATACAATCTTGAAACTTCAGTACTCTGTGTTACTGAATGACTTTTCTAGAATTTGACAAAAGGGTAGGTAAGACAAGTCTGATATTAATTCTACAGTGATGCCTCTATTTGATCCCTGCCCAAAGAATGACCCAAATAATGCTCCAGGGACCTGGTCCTTCCCTGTAGGGCTAACCTACTCAATAGGTCTTGGGTACAGCTGTGGAGAGAAGATGTTTGTCCCTGCTGAAACTGTGAAAGTAATTTCATTTCTCATTGGGTGCCATTTTGGTAGAGCATAAACATGTTAACAATTTGGAGATCAAGGGGATCCCTCAGAAAAATTGGAACTGTTTCTGTAGAAATAGGCAGTTGGGACTTTGTCCAGGAAAAACAAATTCCATTTTTTCACCTAAAATGGAAATAACTTTTTTTGGTTTCTGATTATGAAAATATTACATGCTGTTGACCAAATGTAAGAAAATACGGAAAAAAGTGAAGAAAATAAAAATGGGATATACCTTTATTTTTCTGGCTGCGCTTGTGGCATGAGGGAACCTTAGTTCCCAACCAGGGATCAAACCCAAGCCCCCTGTAGTGGAAGTGCGGTGTCCTAACCACTGGACCGCCAGGGAATTCCCTGGATATACCTTTTTCTAGCATTTTGATGAACATTCTTTTTGGGTATGCATAGATATTTTTTGCTTTTTATCAATAGAAAGAGGATCATGCTACATGCTCTTTAGTATCTTGTTTATTGTATTTACTACATTATGGACATTGTATCATATCAGTTACTATAGGTCTACACTATCGTATCTCAGTTAACCTAAAGGAATCATTTAGCCTGAAAAATTGTGCTTTATTGTTTGAATTTGCATATCTTTGATTACTAGTAATAGCCTTTTGTATTTCTTTATTTTGTGAATTGCCAGTTCATAGCCTCTAGTTTTTCCTCTGTGGTGTTCAGCTTTTTAATATTTATTTATATAAGAGCTCTTTATGTTTTTATTGTGGGTTTTTCACATACAATGAAAATGTTTTCTAAGTTTATAGTTTTTTTGTGTGTGTTTTTAAAAAATTAATTTATTTTTGGCTGCATTGGATCTTAGTTGCTGCTCATGGGCTTTCTCTAGTTGTGGCTAGTGGGGGCTACTCCTCTTTGCGGTGCGGGGTCTTCTCATTGCGGTGGCTTCTCTTGTTGCGGAGCACGGGCTATAGGCATGCAGGCTTCAGTAGTTGTGGCTCGTGGGGTCTAGAGCACAGGCTCAGTAGTTGTGGCATACGGGCTTAGTTGCTCCGCAGCATGTGGGATCTTCCCGGACCGGGGCACGAACCCGTGTCCCCTGCATCGACAGGTGGACTCTCAACCACTGCGCCACCAGGGAAGCCCCTATAGTTTGTTTGTTTGTTTATTTATTTATTTATATCTTTTTTTTGCGGTACGCGGGCCTCTCACTGTTGTGGCCTCTCCCGTTGCGGAGCACAGGCTCCAGACGCACAGGCTCAGCGGCCATGGCTCACGGGCCCAGCCGCTCCACGGCCCATGGGATCTTCCTGGACCGGGGCACGAACCCATGTCCCCTGCATCGGCAGGCGGACTCTCAACCACTGTGCCACCAGGGAAGCCCTGTTTTTAAACTTTGTTCATAGTGGTTTTTTTCATTTAGACGTTTTACATTTTTATATAGTTCTATTTTCCCTTTTTTTTTTCCCTTTATGGTTTCTGCCCTTCGTGGTCAACATGTGTTTTGACAATATATTTTAAATAACTTAAAAACAAAATTTTTCCTTTGCTTTTTCTCTCAGTTTTTTCTGATTCTGGATGATGCGGCCACTCAACAATGCACTCACTCTGTACTTTGCTTACTTCAGTGTTAGTAGCATATACCTGTCCCTCTGTATCCCTTTTAAATTTGTGGTGAAATGGTATTTTTCAACAATTTGTAAATTCCATTTTGAGGTATCTTGTCTCTTCAACCTTAATTATAAAATCTAAAATTGCTTCACTGAAAATAATTTGGCTGTAGATGGAAATGCTAACTTTATGAGGAAACAAAAGTAATTATATTAACACAAAAATATAATGTAATACGGTGATATTCTCAATATTATGACATAACATTATAATTTAAAATGTATAGTATTAGGAACTATGGCATTATTAGTATATACCTCACCTGTTACAATTACTTATGAGCAATAATTATTGAAATTATTTTGGGGGGGTTTCCTAAAATGTAAGAATTTGACTACTTTTGTTTTTCCAGCTAGCACCTGTTGTTTGAATGATGAAATAGAGCTTTCAAATGTGAACTGGCATTTTCAGACAGTGTGAATTTTCCTCTAGTGTCTCCCTGGTCTTAGCTCTGTACTGTAATGGGTCAGTTTCCAACAGTAATCTGCAAAGTAGCACTTGGCACCAGGGCTGATTTTTCTGTTTCTGATGTTGAATTGATTTTGTGGTTGCTGTAATCCTTATATCAGAATAATACTTTTCATTAGTTTGTGGTAAAAATTTTCTCATGGCCCAGAACATGGTTCCATTTCTAAGATATAACCAGTCTTTATAGTATGGTGTGCCCTTCCAGGCATTTTCCATGCTTATACAGCATTTATGTATACAGAGTTAATAAATGACAAATTGTCATTTAGCAGGAGGTTTTTGTGATTGACAAATTAACTGAGACTTTGAGATCTGAAAACCCTGTGCTACTGAACTTGTTTTCTAAAAAATATTTGTGAAAGAAACTACCTGAAGAATTGCATTACAAAGGTGAAAGTAATCAACCAAAGAGATGCTGTTAATGAAGAATACATACAACCGTCATGTGAGAAACAACACTGAACTTCTCTGTATTATTTGTCATTCAAGGGTGCAACTGGAAACCGATCTGAAGATTGAGAAGGAATGGAGGCAAACTTTGCAAGAAGATCTTCAAAAGGAGAAAGACACCTTATCTCATCTTAGAAATGAGACCCAACAAATCCTTAGTCTTAAAAAAGTAAATAATGGTGGTAAAACTTAAAAAATTCTATCTTGATGACAGTTAAGTTATTTAAAAAGAGGATCAAATAATAATTTATTTTTATACCAAGGAAACTGAGTATACTGGTCATCTTTAAAAATATCAGTAAGGAGATTAAATGAATGGAAAATAGCTGATAGTTGATAGAGCAGCTTTTTTTTTTTTTTAGAGCAGCTATTTTTTATGAAAAGCTGAAGGATACATTCCTATCCTTTAATTGTATGTATGCAGTGTCTAGTTTGTTTCTTTTAAATTGCATTTTCTGTCTTTTATTGTTTTGAAGGAGTTCCTTCACCTCCAGGATGAAAATCACCAGTTGAAGAAAATATATCACGAACAGGAGCAAGCTCTTCAAGAACTTGGCAACAAACTTAGCGAGTAATTTCTCTTTTTTCCTCCAACTAAGTAGTCATTGACCCTTATTAAGTTATGAGTGTGCCAAACCAAGTAGACAGAAGAGTTTAAATATAAAATAGAAAGATATGAACTATTAAAAACAAAGCCAAACAGCAACTTTAAAGATTAACAAATAAGGGTGTAGATTGGAGAGATTTTTTTAAAAGTTCATTTTAGTAAGTGTTAGCTCTAAACATTTTCCAGTAGATGAAATCTAAGACTCTTGTTTAATTTCTTCCAATCAGAGAATTCAGAAGTTCATTTAATATATTTTTCTCAGAACAAAAGTCAAATTTTCAAAATATATGGAGAGAACTTTTTCAGACTGTTCTGAGAAGGAGCCAGCATTTTGAAAAGTGAATGGTATTTGATGTTGTCTGGAGTTGAGGCTTGACTTCATGCATTGTGGTTGGTTCTGTCACAATGAAGTGTTCCTGGGTTTATATGAAGACAAGAAGGAGAAATGGCGTTCTGTCTTTCTCACATTTTCCTCCTTATTCCACATGGTCTGTGTTTTGGATTAGCTTCATCTTTGTGCCCTGATTGAACATATTGTCAGCTATCTAGGGTAAACTCTGGAGTGTTTAATTTAGTATTGAATGTACCACTGTCACATTAAAAAAAAATAGTGTCATTTTTTTTTTTAATACAAAAAAGTAAAAGAAAGCCACAATGACCCATAAGCCTATCACCTATATAAATCCCTTTGATGTCTTATATGGTTAGAAAATTCAGAGAGCACCAAAAGGGGACTTCCCTGGTGGTCCAGTGGTTAAGACGCTGCGCTTCCACTGCAGGGCACGTGGGTTCCATCCCTGGTCAGGGAATTAAGATCCCTCATGCCATGCGCAGCGCGGCCAAAAAAAGACAAAGAGCACCAAAAGGTATAAAATAAACAGTTGCCTCCCTCCTCCCAAGTATCAATCCCCAAAATTAGCTAACCTCAGAACAAATCCATATATGAGGATTTCATTATATATATGGATATGATTAGCTATATATATATGCCATATATATCTTTTGTAATCATTAAACTGAATAGAAATCATACTGGAATGGAGACTTAATTGCTAAAGTTGGGATTCCATTAGGAAGTCTTGAGAACGATTACCAAGGGCATAGTAAAGAGTAGTTCCTTGGGACTTCCCTGGTAGTCCAGTGGTTAAGATTCTGTGCTTCCAATGCAGGGGACGCCAGTACGATCCCTGGTCAGGGAACTAATATCCCACATGCTGTGAGGCTCAGCCAAGAAAAGAGTAGTTCCCTAAAACCACAAAAGGAAATACCAGCTCTCAAAAAGATAAAGATGTTTTTGTTTCTACAAAGAACAATTTGCATTATGATTTCAATAAGCAAGATTTTTATTCTAATCTGGCATCCATTCATTGATCATTTTGAGCCAGACCAGGTGCTGATTTTCCATGTATTCATCCGACACATAATATGTGCCAGGCACTATTCTAAGTGCTAGGGACTCAACAGTGAACAATCCCCACAACAAAAAATATATTTACATTTATTTAAGATCATAAAGGTTTAATATGAAAACAGGTTAGAATAGTAAAACAAGGAATGTGTATTACTTTTCACCCATCTCCCACTCAATACTAGAGACTTTATAGTTGTATTAAAGGCATGATCACTTAGATGTCCAGATAGCTGAATTCAGAATTTCGTTGTTTTCCTTTTTCCTTTTATTCTGGTTCATTGATTCTCAAATTATAGTTTTTTGTTTGTTTGTTTGTTTTTTTGCTGTACGCGGGCCTCTCACCGCCGCAGCCCCTCCCGCTGCGGACGCGCAGGCCCAGCGGCCACAGCCCATGGGCCCGGCCTCTCTGCATCATGCGGGATCCCCCCGGACCGGGGCACAAACCCGCGTCCCCCGCATCGGCAGGCGGACTCCCAACCACTGCGCCACCAGGGAAGCCCCTCAAGGGTTTTTCTGACTACTAAATTTTTCCCTTGTATACTGACTTCATACCTAATCCCTGTGTAAAGGCACTGTATGCATGTTCTTTTGAAGTTTGCTGGTTTGTGTGTGGGAGGGGGGGTAGGATTTTTTTGTTTTTTGTTTTTTTTTTTTACTTAAGAATATGAGTTAAAAAAAAAGAATGGGGCTTCCCTGGTGGCGCAGTGGTTGGGAGTCCGCCTGCCTATGCAGGTGACGCGGGTTCGTGCACCGGTCCGGGAAGATCCCACGTGCCGCGGAGCGGCTAGGCCCGTGAGCCATGGCTGCTGAGCCTGCGCGTCCGGAGCCTGCGCTCCGCGGCGGCAGGGGCCGCGGCGGTGGGAGGCCCGCGTACCGCACACACACAAAAAAGAAAGAATAAAAAAGAAATTACCAGGACTCTTCCAAATGTAGTATTCTGTAAATGCTATTCTTTCCATATAAAGAAACTTAAAGATTTTTTTTCCTCAAAGGAGGGGTTTCAGGATTATCAGAGGCTTGTACAATTTATGGATGTTTTCCTATAGTGTCATAATTGTATCACATTTATTACATTCTCATGTTTTATTTTGACCCTTCTCTATGGTGTTTTCATTCTGTGGAAATATTTTCACAAACAAATACATATTTCTAAATAGAATTTAATTAAAATTAATAATATAGACATCTGTTCCTTGTCTGGGACAAGGAAAAGTTGTTCTTGTACATTGTGTTTAGTGGAACTGTAACTGATACTCTTTAGGTACTTTGGCAATTCTTATCAGAGGGGGCAAGCTTTTTAGAGTCCATATTTATGAATAGAGGCATTTTAACCAGAAATATATCAATACCAGTAAATTTTCATATAGAAAGTATTTCTGTAGTGAATGCCATTAAGTAAGCTCTTTTATTCCATACTTAGTTTTTCTATATAGCAGTGACTGTTTTGGCCAAAATTCCCACCAGCATCAATTTTCCTTGGATACATTTTGTAGATGTGAATTCAGCCAAGAAAATTTGATTAGTCTGTTAATATTTTTATACTGTGTAATTTTACATTGATTATTCCCACTGTAAGAGTCATTATGCACCAGATAAAAGACTAACACTTTGTTTTTATGTCTTGGAACAGAGCATTTGTAGGGCAAAGCAAGTTTCCTAATGTTCTGCTTCAGTAGCAGAGACTTTAGTATTTTATGTACCTTTTGATCCAGTAATTACATTTCTAAGTTGTTATCCTAAGAAAAATAATACAAATGTTTTGGTCATTTCAACTTTAATGAACAATTTTGTGGCAAAAAAACTTGAAACAAGTTGAAAGTTCAGCACTGGATAATTATATAAACTACATACTTCATATTCTTTTTCATGGTATACCATGTAACCATTTAATATAATGATGTGGCAGATAGTTAATAACAAGTCAGTAGCTCTAAGCCTTTCAGGATATATTGTTAAGTCATGTGGGAAACTGTGTAAATAATTTTTCCATTTGAAATACACATACTCATTGATATTTAGAGATTATCATCTCTGGGTAGTGGGATCACAGATAATTATTGTTATTTATAGCCTGTATGTTAATATGTATTTTCAAAAGGTGAAAAACTATCACAATTACATCTTCCTTAATATTTCCACTCTCACTTACCACTCTTTTGCATCTGCTAGAGAAATAGTGTTCATAATGGTTAACCTGTCGGCTTTGGGTTCTCAGAGGACCAGGGTTTGAATTGTGGCTTCCCCAGTTACCACCTAAACTTCAGCAGGCCTCACTTTTTTCATCTTGATAAGTGTTTTTGAAGACTAAATGACATTATGCATGCAAAGTTTATAGCATAGTGTCTGGTACATCATAAGCCTACAGTAAATAATAGCTGTCATTAGTAGTCATAACCACATGAAAACACCAATATGCTTTTTTTTTTTTAATTTATAAATTTATTTATTTATTTTTGGCTGCGTTGGGTCTTCGTTGCTGTGTGCAGGCTTTCTCTAGTTGTGGTGAGCAGGGGCTACTCTTTGTTGCGGTGCCCAGGCTTCTCGTTGCGGTGGCTTCTCTTGTTGCGGAGCACAGGCTCTAGGTGTGCAGGCTCAGTAGTTGTGGCTCACGGGCTTAGTTGCTCCGCGGCATGTGGGATCTTCCCGGACCAGGGCTCAAACCCATGTCCCCTGCATTGGCAGGCGGATTCTTAACCACTACGCCACCAGGGAAGCCCAATATTGTTTCTTTAAAAAAGCAAATTTTAAATCTCAAAACTATTTTTGCTTTAGGACATTTTGGAAATATAGGAAAATATTAAATATAATCCCACTAGCCAAAGAAGGTCATTAGAATAATATAGTATATACAATTTTATATCCTATGAAAATTCAATACCTTTCTAATGAATTACTAGATGGTCTATATTTTAAAATGTGTACTGAAATTTGGACCTATTTATAATCTTTTTAGATCAAAACTTAAAATAGAAGATATAAAAGAAGCCAACAAAGCATTGCAGGTGAGTGTAAGTATTTTCCTCAAGTAGGAAGGTATGGATATATGTGAAAGTCTCCAGTAAAGGTAAGGCCCTGTGTACTATTATTGAATCCTGGGATATATAGAAGCAGAAGCAGTGAATGGGGAGCTTGTAGGATGGGGTCCATCTCTTCCCTATACCTCTAGAACACATTATTAAAATTTCTCATGTTGGAAATGACCTTGGAAATAATTTTCTCCACTTTCCTACAAAGTGTGGCAAGATAGAGTGAAATTGCATTTGAATTTGATAATCCTTAAATTCCTGTGCTAGTCTATTACTTACTAGTTTTTGACCTTCATCAAGTAAATATCCCCATGGAGTCTCAGTTTTCTCTTCTGAAATTGGCTTATGATTTTGCATAGGGTTGCTTTGAATATTGAGTAAGTTAATGTATGTGATAGTGATTTGGTACAATTTATTAGTATATGGTTCTGAATGTATCTGGATGCAAGAATCTCTTTACAACACAGGAGAAAATACAGTCCCTGTGCGAGTACTTCAGTGGCAGATAGCTTCCTACTACACAAGCTACCCATTTGGTTTATCAAAGTGTTACATGAAAGTAATTTAAAAAGTCCAATTGTACAAGGAAAACTTAAAAAAACAAAATGGAAGCAGTCTCTTGTTTTCACCCTCTTGTCCCTTATCCACCCCAGCTCCTGCCACCAGAAGGAGGCTACTTTTAATTCCTTTAGTTGTTTCTTCTGGTATTTATTCCCCTATTTCTTAAGTACTATTTAGACCTATCTATTGCCTCATTAGCATGGTGGATGAGGAGTTTTGTTCAGTCTCACCCTGGTCTGTCTTCTCTTCACTGCCCTCCCAGTATAATTAAGTAAAAGTTTTTGTGACATTTATTTACTGTGTATTCTTCATTATGACTATTTAAATATTGTTCCTTGCCGGACCAGGTAATATATTGCAATTATATTTTCTTTCTTGAACTACTTTTTATTTCCTCTGGAGTTAATATTTACTCTCCCCCTACCCGCCCCTTTAAGTTTTGTTATATTTGAGCATCAGAGTTTTCTTATACTTTCAAACAATCTGTAAAGTGCTTCTTGATAAAAGGTTTTCACGTAGTAAAATGAATCGGGTAACTGGTTAGTTTTCTTTTTCCGTCGGAGTCATCCCTTCTGGAGTCTTTTCTTTACTGCTCCTGTCTGGTCTGGTCACTCTTTTTCTTTTTTTTTTTTTAATAAATTTATTTTATTTATTTATTTTTGGCTGCTTTTGGTCTTCGTTGCTACGCGTGGGCTTTCTCTAGTTGCGGCTAGTGGGGGCTACTCTGTTGCGGTGCGTAGGCTTCTTTTTGCGGTGGCTTCTCTTGTGGAGCACGGGCTCTAGGCGTGCAGGCTTCAGTAGTTGTGGCGCACAGGCTTAGTTGTTCCGCGGCATGTGGGATCTTCCCGGACCAGGGATTGAACCCGTGTCCCCTGAATTGGCAGACAAATTCTTAACCACTGTGCCACTAAGGAAGTCCCTGGTCTGGTCACTCTTGTCTTGGCATTTCCCTTTGCTGCCATTCGTTCTTTCAACTGTTTTGGGGTTTTTTTTTTTGGCCACATCACTCGGCTTGTGGGATTTTAGTTCCCTGACCAGGGATTGAACCCTGGCCCTCTGCAGTGAGAGTGTGGAGTCCTAACCACTGGGCTGCCAGGGAATCCCCACTGGGCAGTGCTTCCTTTAGTAGCCTCCTAGGAAATGGTGAATGAAGATAAAGATTTTATGAATCTGTATGCCTTTATTCTGCTTTCACACTTTTTTTAGGAGATACGTAGGGATGTCTGCCCAACTGTCATTTTTTAAACTCTGTAAAATTTTTTCACTGTTAAATATATATCATATATGCAAAAGAGGACACATATAGTATAACTTAAAAACACTGGCACAGGGCTTCCCTGGTGGCGCAGTGGTTGAGAGTGTGCCTGCCGATGCAGGGGACACGGGTTTGTGCCCCAGTCCGGGAAGATCCCACATGCTGCGGAGCGCCTGGGCCCATGAGCCATGGCCGCTGAGCCTGCGCGTCCGGAGCCTGTGCTCTGCAACGGGAGAGGCCACAACAGTGAGAGGCCCGCGTACCGCAACAAAAAAAAACACTGGCATACTCTGTTTTAGCTTATAATAGAACATGTGTGCTCCCTGATTGCATTCCCTTCCCTGTAGTAACAGTCCTCTACGTTTTATTAATCATTATGTTGTTTTTCTTATAGTTTTATCATTCATGTCTAGCTTTACCAAAATATTATCCAGATTTCCCTGTTTTTATATGTATGAAAATGGATTTATATGTGACTTTGTCTTTTTTTTTTTTTTGGTCCTTGCTATTGTCCGGTTGATGGGTCTGGAACAGCTGTCCTACAGTTTCTCACATTTCAGATTTTATCTGATTGCTTGTTCATAGTAGTCTTAAATTTGTTACTCTATCCCCTTATTTAAGCCTGTAAACTGGAAATTAAATCTAAAGGCTTGGTTGGATTCAGGTTCAGCCTTCTGTGAGACGTTTTTTATTTCTGCTATCATATTTTTAATATTCAGCAGGCTCTTTTTTTAAATTAATTTATTTTTGGCTCTGTTGGGTCTTTGTTGCTGTGTGCGGGCTTTCTCTAGTTGCGGCGAGCGGGGGCTACTCTTAGTTGTGGTGCGCAGGCTTATTGTGGTGGCTTGTCTTGTTGCAGAGCACGGGCTCTAGGCGCACACGGGCTTCAGTAGCTGTGGCTCGCGGGCTCTAGAGTGCAGGCTCAGTAGTTGTGGCACACAGGCTTAGTTGCTCCGCAGCATGTGGGATCTTCCCGGACCAGGGATCGAACCCGTGTCTCCTGCATTGGTAGGTGGACTGTTAACCACTGTGCCACCAGGGAAGTCCCTCAGCAGGCTTTTATTCGCTCATTTTTCCTTTTTAAAATAGCATCCTGTTATTTTATCTCTGAGGATATTCATTATAGTTTCTTTAAAGTTTTATTTTGCTACTTCCATTCTGTTTCTTCTGAATTCCATTCTTGGGTTTGTTCTTTGGTTGGAGTACCTCATGCCCCAATCTTTCCTCAAATGTTGGATAATCTCCCAATTTCAATAAAAGGCACAAAAAGAAAATCTTGAAAGCCCTGTGTTGGTTAGGTGGATGGGGGTGGGTTGTAATAGACTGGTAGGCCTCAAGCATAGAAAATCTGTTAACTACCGAACTGATGGGTATCCTTTCTCAATGTTAGTACCTACAAGACTTCTCTCTGGGGCAGTTGACTTTCTCTAGAGAAGGATCCTCTAATATCCTGTTAGGAGGGTTTAAGCTGTGTGGCTGACATTCTGGAACTGGGCAGAGAAAAATAGCCATTTGTTTGCCGAGCAGTAGCTTTCTCCCTTCTAGTTTTGGCTCTGCTTGTAAACAGCTTTGTTTCGTTGAGGAAGCTACTTCAGCTGTCTGGGTGTCAAGTTTTGTTATTTGTAAAATGAAAGCTTGAAGGTGCTGATCTCTGAGGTCCCTTCCAGCTAATACACTAGGCTTACCGTACAGTGTACAGCTTTTCTCTTTGGGAGAGGGGCAGGGTAAGTTCAGTCAAATTAAAATAAGTCTGGAAATAAAGTTGGAAGCTCAACCCTGATGTCAGAAGGTTACTTCTGAACCAAATGATACTGCTTGGAAATCTGCTTCACATCAGGCTCTCCATCCCTTACAAATATAGCTGGGCAGGAAGCAAAGTTGCTTCCACTAGGTGGCTTTGGGACATTTGGCAAATCACTTTCCTTTTTATGGTGTTCTTCAAGTTGGATTGAATTATCTTTACAGCCCCATCTTGCTTTAAAAGAAAATTCCACGATTCAAGTCATATGACTCTGCTGGTGTGTCTGATATAAGCTGTCTAGGCTTTCCCTTTTCTTTTCTTTCTTTTTTTTAAAACCTTCACTTCTTACAATCCTGTGTTCGAAGGAGCCTTAGACTGCCTGAAGTGCAGTAACCCAACACCGTTTGTCTTACCTCTGCTATATCAGATAATAGCTGCTGGTTAAGACTGTGAAATAAAAACAGCTGATATTAACCTTGTGACCTTGATCTGTGAATACTTAGTCCTTGTCTCACTTTCTTCAGAGAACTCTGTCAGGTAGAAAAGGCTTTCAAGACAACTCAGGCTTTTGAGAAATATGTCTGTGGGCTCTTCTGCTTGGAAGACTTTTCTCTCATTAGCTGGTAAAGGTCTTATGCCTTAGAGGTACACTGTTGTAGGTGGCACTTGTTCCATCTCCCAAGTGGTAATCAGATATACTTGGTTCTTTAGAAGCAGTGGCAATGTAGCTTAGCCTGGGCTGTTTCTGAAAGGGAGATGTGATGAGATTAATCAGAAGCAGAGGACTCATCTCTCACTTAGGTCTTCTTGAAATAAAATGGGCACCACCTAACAAAGTTGCTTTCATAGGGGAAAAACAAATGCTTTTTCTAGCCAAGAGCTTGGTTAGTTAAGAATGGGTCAAAATTTTCCCTCCAAATTCTTCAATAATTGTTTTCAATTTAAATCAACGACGACAACAAGAAAGAAAGAATGGGTCAAGTTAGAAATTTTAGGTATCAAGTTAACTTCCACCTGTTCGACACTACTTATATTTGCCACTAAAGTTTACATAGTAACTATTAAATTTGTGAGTTACAGAAGGTGAGGGAAATTAATAGCAGTGTAGAACTGAATTTAAGGTGAAGTCTTACCTAAAATAACGAAATCAATCATCTGATTTCCAAAATCTCTTCAAATTTTGTGGATTTGCTGTATATAAGGTATATATACATAATGCCAGACTCATGCATTTCACATAATGAAAATTTATCCTTAAGTGTTTCTGGACTGGATATTCTTTAGGGTTCTTTCCTTTTTTTTTTTTGTTTTTTAAGTGTAAAGGGGTTTTTTTTTTAAATTATGTGTAACACAAAGTTAAGTCAATAAATTTTTAAGGAATTTCACGTTCTGATTCTTTCCACTGCCAGTTACCTTAGTTCGTCCAAACTCATAATCTTCAAGATAAAATAGCCCTTTCAAAAATAAGTTATCATGTGAGTCAGCCCACAATTCTTTTAGTTAGGCTTGTTTGATCTCCAACGAAATATGGACACACTTCGGGCTTCCTGGTGGCGCAGTGGTTGAGAGTCTGCCTGCCGATGCAGGAGACATGGGTTCGTGCCCCGGTCCGGAAGATCTCACATGCTGCAGAGCGGCTGGGCCCGTGAGCCATGGCTGCTGGGCCTGCGCGTCCGGAGCCTGTGATCTGCAACGGGAGAGGCCACGGCAGTGAGAGGCCCACGTACCACAAAAAAAAAAAAAAAAAAAGACACACTTCAAAATTCCCCTCCTGTAATCTTTGGGATCCAATTTCCTCAAGCGATTTACTTTAGGACCATGTTTAGTGTCAGGAGATGGATCTTCCTGGTTCTGAATTTGACACCCTCTAAAAATGTATTAGGTTCAAATCATATTCACTCCTAAGCCATCACACCCTAGAACAGATCATTGGGATATGCCAATACCTAAGATAAAAAGTTTGACTGTTACATTTTTCATAGTTTACTTGGCAGCTCTGTTTTGTAGTTCTTTCCCACAGATGTAACAGGTAGTTCTATGAGTAAAGGAAACCACAGTTAATCTATGAGGCATTTCCAACGATGTAGGTTTACTAGGGTTCTTTCCTTAAAGAGAATTACTTTCCACAATAGATTTTTGTTAAAAACATGTCATGTTAATGTTCAAATATTCTGTTGTAAAGAGAATAAAATGAACCATGACCCAGTTTCACTATTTATCAATATATGGCCAACCTTGCTTTATTTATATTCAACCCACATCCCTTCTTCCTCACCCAGATTATTTTGAAGCAAATTCCACACTCGTTAAATCTACAACTATTTCAAAGAAAAGGACTCATTTTTGGTTAATCTACGTATCTATTCCTATAAAATGCTCTTAGTTGAAAATATTTTCACATGTAACTTTGTTACCAACTTGAGCATTAATATTTGTATTTTTCCTACTAGGGACTGGTTTGGTTGAAAGACAAAGAAGCAACACATTGTAAACTTTGTGAAAAGGAATTCTCACTCTCTAAGAGAAAGGTAAGGGAGATAGGAAGTGAGTCCAAAAGTTATGTTGCAAATATGGCTAATTTTACTCAATTTTTTTCTCTGATTTTTCCATTTAATAGCACCACTGTAGAAACTGTGGGGAAATTTTCTGTAATGCTTGCTCTGACAACGAACTGCCTTTGCCTTCTTCACCAAAGCCAGTACGGGTTTGTGATTCCTGTCACGCATTACTGATTCAAAGATGCTCATCTAACTTGCCATAATACTCCAGAACTAAATTCTTATATATGAAAAGTATCTACGATGAATGTTATGTATGAACATGTATACAGCATATTAAGACAGTCCCTCTTAAGCAGCTTTCAGACAGCATTGGTACCAGTTTTACTGTACCCATATTCAACTCACGGGAATTATAAATTGTATAATTTGACATTTCCTCCCCCACTGTAATTCAGAAAGAATTTGATAGGGCATGCTTTACAGTAACTTTATCCTAATTCCTGATGTAGTAATCATGTTAACTCTTTTCTTAATGCCATTGAGAGGTCAGATAGCATAGCTAACACATTTGCCTTATTTTGTAAAGACCTTAAAAATAGGGCTGAATTCAGATTGTTTGATTCTCCAGATTGTCAAACTGATATTTGATGGTGCCTGTAATTTTCTTAATGCACTTTAAAGCTTCACAGTTCTGAAAAATTGGAAATGCACATTTTAGAAGCATTTATATTTCAACACATTTTTCATTACCTTGGTAAGATTTCACAATATTTATTTGCTCTGCCTTCCTCTGCCCATTTTGCATTAGAAAAGGCCTTCCTTCTCTAAAAAGTCAATGTGACATTTGCTGATAACTTTCAGATAACAGTGCGTTACAGAGGTATTATTTTGCCTGAAAACTTTTTATTTTGAAAGTAAGTTAAAATTCCATATGCATTTCTTAGGGAGGACTCACACCCCCTTTGAAAGTCAAAACATAAACCCTTCCCCAGAAAAAAACGTAGTAGCAGGGATTACAGGCTGATTTGATTCTCCCCTAAGCATTTAAGAAGTCTAAAGTGCAATAAAACTTTGCTTTTGATGACAGTCTTGAGTAAAAAAATTCTGTATTGTTTCCATTCCAGTAACTTTTAGGAAGCATTACACTGTAGCAGTCTACTACTACAGTATATGTACAGAATAAAATATTTACCATTTACTGAGCACCTCCCAAGCCAGGGCCTAGGGTAAAGATGTAGTTTCAGCCCTGCCATTAAATTCATATTTGAACTATTTCAAGCATGAAAGTCAATAAACACTAATCCTTGCCATAGCAAGAATTTAATCCAGTTACCCTTGTATAATTAACCATTTGAACAGCCTCAGCACTTGGGGTTCTACTTTTAAGCCTAATTTAAATCATGCACTTTAAGTCTGAGAACCTTTTAAACATGTCATAGGTATCCACATTACTCCTAAGAGCACTAATGAATCATGGCTACCTCCCTCCCAGCTAGGATATGGTTGCTTATTCTATAGAATTGTTTCCTCAGAGCACATTCTTCCATTGAAGTTTAAAATTATTTAACTTTCTAAATTGCCAAAGTATGAAACCATTGTTTTACTTTCAGATTTATCTTCTCCCTAATCCAGTTTTCAGTGTTCAGTTAGAACTGACATACTGATTTATAGGTGGTCCTTAATGCTCTGATAGGAATATTTGAGACATGAATTATATTCTTGGAACTATTTTGTACTGATGGGATTGGATTAACATTTTTATGATTGCTGAAAATGAGAATAAGCAAAAATGAAAAGTTTCAAATACTGCTTTTTATAACTGCTTAAATTTAAAATGTGATTTTCTTAAATTCCAAGGCTGGTTTCATTCAACAAATAAACCATGATTTTTAGTCCCCCTTTAAATTCTTTGCCACTCAAAACTCATGTCATCACCATTGATTTGGGCTTTTTGTAGGCAGGCTTTTATGATAGTAATACAAGTTGCTCCATTTTGTTTTGACTTTTATCTAGAAACCATTCTACTAATTTTGGATTTTATGTTACAGAACTGTCAATTTGTACTTTGTGAACTTCACATACCATTCCCTCATCTAGGAGTACTACCACAGTAATGCTATCATGGTGCCAAGGAATTGTGGTTGTAATTCTTCTATCCACAGTTTTAAAATGTGAATTTTATATAACAAATAAAAGATTTGAAAAATTACCCCCCTTTAGAAGGCGTATGTTTTAATAGGGTAATCCTGGGGAAATAAAAGCACGTCATCTTTTTAAAAAAAGTGGTATGAGCCTAGTACTTAAATAGGTAATTAAGGGAGTACAGGCAATAAGATGAATCACTACTCCAGTTGATAGGCTCCACTTACGTTATCAAGCTGCCTTCTCTAACAAGGAGAAATCATTCCTTAGGCACTCTGTCTAATCTTCAATTAGACATAGTACCTTCTACCAATTTGATTTATAATCAGTAACTGACACAAAGCATTCTAGGACAGACGCCATTACTCTTATCTCCCACAATGATATTTATTACATTAATAACATTTCTAGCAAAAACAAGTAACAAGTTCAATAACTGAATTCACATTGACAGGTTTCATTTTGATCCATTAGCCAATTTGGAAAAAAGCCATATTGATCAAAGGGATTAAAAGTAAAAAAGCACCTTTTCCTTGCTACATATAATTTTTTAACACAATGGCTCTAAAACTCCAAACATATCATTAGATGCAAAATCCAATCTCAAGACTCTCAAGACATGGACTTGTGTCTTACATTTTTTTTTTAAAGTAGTCATCTATACAGTTGTTATTAAAAAACCATATGCTTTAACTACTGGGCTGGAAACTGAAAATACATGTGTGAGAATTAATTATACTCCATGGTAAATATCTTTGTACTTGCACTGAATGCTCATGTCACTGAGAACCTTAACTTAGTCTAAGACATTTTGAGAACTTACAACTATCACTTTTGGGTAACATTTTTTTGGTACGTCAGTCAAGTGCTGAGGGGATTTATTCTAAAATCTAGGGCTAGAATTTAAACTTTAAACACTCCCATCTGCAGGTAACACAATTATGAATATTCATATAGCCAGATACCTCTTAGATCATTAACATTTCAGAGCTATGCCTGATAAATGACTTTTGAAAAAGAATAATATAGAATTAGCTGAATTTATACTCCTGAAGCCACCTAAATTCATCTTTAAGGTTTTATATTTACAGTATTGTCAAGGAGAAATTATTAAAGAGTTACACTAATTATTTTCCAAGCTCTATTCTAGATGTCTGCTTATTAAGACTTGTAGTTTATGCAGAGGTGAACCACTGTCCTCTAAGATTACACTAAACTACTTCTTGTACGGCTAATAGTAAAATACATCAACCCAAATCTTATGAAAGCAGCACATCCTCAGGAATAGCTAGTATATAAAAAGTATCAACATCAGTGGTTTGAATATAAAAATTTATTTTTTTAAGTCAAAGTATGCAACAAATAAAACCTACAGAAAACAGATTTTCCCATCACAATCTGTTGCTTTACCAAATAATAGTTTGAAAACACATTCCTTCAGTCATTATAAAGTTCTTAAAATACAAAAGAAATTAAATCTGTAAGAAAGTCTAGTAGACCAGATGCTGTTGTCAGGATTTTTATATCGGTGGTTATGCTTCAGTACATCCCACGCCATCCACCTCCACTCATGCCACCTTGCCCATAGTAACCGCCACTGCCTCCACCACCACGGCCTTAGGGAAAAAAAGACATTAAGAACCGTTTAGAAGATATAAATGCATAAGATATTAAAAATATATACAACATTGTAAATACTCCAATTAAAAAAGAAAACAACAAAAAAAAGGGACTTCACTGGTGGCACAGTAAGACTCCACGCTCCCAATAGAGGGGGCCCAGGTTCAATCCCTGGTCAGGGAACTAGATCCCACAAGCATGCTGCAATTAAGGAGCCAGTGAACCACAACTAAGGAGCCCGCCTGCTGCAACTAATAAGGCCCAGCGCAACCAAATAAGTAAATATTTTTTTAAAAAAGAACAATAAATGAACTTTAACTCTGCACCACATAAGGGGACTAACACAAACTGAACCAAAGTAATCAGACACTTACCATAACCACCCAGGCCATCCGGAGTACCATATCCTCCACTGTAATTGTTCCCCATTCCCATTCTTCCCACAGATCCATAGCCTCCCTGATTATCTTTAAAAAAAGAAAAAAAGTTTGAGACTGATTGCTAAGTGTCTAAGTCAGCTTATTTTAAAAACTTTACATACCCATTCCATCTCTGCCATAGGCTCCCATTCCAGAACCTCCCATTCCAGAGCCGCCTCCAGGAGTTGAATTCAAGAAGAGTTCAATGTATCGATGTTCTTTAGGGGAAAAAAAGTAATATGGAAGAAAGGAATGATGGATCAAATTTATCAGCAGAAGTGTGAAAAGGTTGAATGGCTGATATTAACTTGAAAAAGTATGCTTGCAAATTCCTAGTGGAGTGACAAAGTGAAGGCCAGATAGGACTAAAATCTAAGTTTTGTTCAAACTGTTCAAGCTTGAACAAGTAACAAGTGTTTGACACCTCAGTTTCCTTATCTATAAAAGGGCTGACATTATTTTAGAACCTGCTGGTATACGTCTTAAAAATATATTCCAGGCCCATTCATAATACTGAATTAGAATATTGAGGGTAGCTTGAGGGTAGGGTGTGGAACAACTTATTAAGTATCAAGTGACTGATGTGTGGCCAGATTTGGGAATCACTAGTGGAGTTTAAAATTTAATGACATGCAGGAATAACTTACCCAAGTTATCAACGAATACGTTAAGAAACAATTTGCAAATGGCACAGAAACTCGGGCAAGTACAAAAAACATACTTATTTTTTTCTCTTTAGTAACTTAAACTCTAATAATCTGTCAAGTATTAAGAGTCTGAGAAAACTTCAATAAAAAGCCCCCTAGAAAGCCACTGAAGTCTGAACTTATTAGAGGCCACATGGTTTCAGGCCCCAGACTGCTAAGAGTTACCTACAGATCCCAGAACCTCTTACATTTGAGGAATTACAAATAAGAAAGTTATACCACTTACGCATGTTATTCTTATCTTTAGACATGGCAGCTACTGCATCTTCATGTGTCACAAACTCTACATCTGCTTCTCCTGTTGCTCTGCCATCAGCTCCAATATCAATATGCACTCGGATTGGATTTAGTGGTGAGAAGAACTAAAGAAAACACTTATTTTACTTTTCTATTTAGATTACTGAAAGCCAATTACCACACACTTTGGTTTTAAGTATATTAAAACAAATGAAAAGAAGAGATCTCTTTTAAAATAAGCCAGGGGATATTAAATTTAAAAAACATTTCTGAGTTAGAGAACAGTTTACCTTAAACAAATGAAAAAGCCATATTTTCCTTACTATACTGAGAGGGAGAAAAGTAAGCTCCCCTAGCCCACTCCCAAGAAAGGTATTTCAAAATTGTTTGAAAAAAGTCACCTGAGACTGACATATGCAGAGAAATTGGGTGTTAAATGACTCAGAACAATGGAGTCTGATAAACCTACCCACTGTATATGCAGAGCTCCCAAAATACATCATTTAGTTCTAATCACAAGTTAGCCAGATTTAAGTGACCCCAAAAGGCACCTGGAACTTAGTCCAATTGGTTCTCAGTAAGATCAACAGCAAAATTTTTCTTTAAGTGCTAGCTGATAAATAAATACCCTCAGCTTTGTAGGCCAGTGGGTCTCTATCACAACTACTCAGTGACTGACTTGGCCCCATGGGCCGAAATTTGCTGATTCTCTAACCAATTTGAAACAAACCAGTTTCAAATCAGTAATAGCAGCATCTACTATCATTATTTTCAGTTCAATTTCTGATTATCACATAAGCCTAGAAAGCTAAACCACACCACTAAAACTTACTGACTTATCACATATTTACAACACTTTCAAAACGTGACACAAGGAAAATCTTCCAGTCATCACCACTCTGCTCGTCAGTCTTTCACGAAATTATTAACTGGACTTTATAAATGTAGCTTTTAACTTGCTTGAATCTTATGTAGGCTGGCACACAACGGACACACATTCATCAACTAGTGAAGGTAAGGACATATGTATTTTCCTATTAAAGGGATTTTTGACATTAAAACTAAAAAGACAAAGATGAGTACATTAAAGAGTTTTAAAATTTAGAGACTATGATTATGCATAAAGTCACTAATAAATTACTAAAATTACTCACATTAGCAATGTCATTTTCAGTTGCACGGAAAGGTAATCCCCTCATATGTACAAAATGACCACCATGAAAACCTGAGCTTGCATCACCAGCTCCACCATAGCCATGTCCTCCCATACCTAGAGAATAAGATTTCCAAAGATTATTTCTTCCCTATACACACCTTTTCCTATTTACACCCCTTTTTTTGACAATCCCAAGAAATCTTAATACTTATAGTTGTTCTAAATATCAAATGGAGAATTTTCCTGTAAGTATACATCTGTATTAAAGCCCTATGCAGGAATGCACTGAAATATGCCTGAGTTGACTTTTGTATACAAGTCACCTATATTACCACTAAGTGCATGTAAAGCAAATACTGAAATTCACCTAAAAATGACTATGTCTTTAATATATATTTTACCTCTTCCATCTCTCATTCTGTCATCGAAGCCATCATTTCCATAGCCATAATTATTATAGCCACCATAGTCATCAAAACCTCCATAACCTACATAATTTAAGGAGAAATACACGAATAAGCTTTGAAGAGACAAATTCTATAATCCAGTTTACAAAAGCATGTTTTGTGGCAAGCAGTCTGGCAACTCTGCCCTCCCACAAAGTTTGCAACTTCCAACTTAGTGCATATGAAAAAATCAGTTAACACTTAGTGGAAATTAAAAATATGAAAAGGATCCATTTAGACATCAAAATTAATTTTCACCCTGATGCCAAACAGAAAATGTCAAAACGTAACAATCTTTAAAAAATTTTTGTGTTAAGTAAACCAGGTGCCAATATGTGCATCAATCAAGTCCCATAGCTGGCCATGGGAATCCATCTTTTCATGAACAGGTTTTAAAACCTAGTAGGTACTGAATTACTGCCATTTCTGTATTTCTTGACAAAGTGTCAGGAACATTAAGAAAATGACAACAGAACCTTTGTTCATTAGATACACATACCACCATCATATCCATCACCTCCTCGTCGCATTCTGTCATACATACTTCCACGCCCAGCTCCATAATAACCCCCTCTTCCTCCTATTGGTCTATCATATGGTCCCGGTCGCTGGCCCAGCAATCTTCTTGGTGGATCATAAAATCCTTTGATTTCACTCCTGCTACTTCTGAAGATCTCAATATACCTATTTGAAAATGGTTTAAGGTACAGGTTTCAGCATAAACGTACTAGAGTAAATAAAATATTGGGCAAAATGCAGTAAGTTTTTCTACATCTAGATATAACCCAATTTAAATTGCCTAAATACACCAAAAGTTAACATTTTTTACACCTACAAACTTAAATAATTAATATTTAAGTTTTACATACAAATCATTTGAAAACAATTCACAAAATATAATTTTAAGCTTGTTTCCTTTAGTATGTAATAGGTGTTTAGAGAAAACAGTTGATTATACAAAAGCATTTATCAACATCCTACAAAAAATGGAAACAATCTAATTTTAATTTAAGCAAACTATTATAGCATTAATTCCCCACCCAAATCTGTAGTTTCCAAGTTAAATTTAGATAATTATCAATTCTTTTAAACTACCCCAGAAAAATGTTACTGTTACCCCCCCATTTAAGCAATAGTGACCCACAACCCCCAAAAATAAAAATTTAACACCATCCCAAACTCTCCATCCCCACCTGTGCCCTATTCTTTCCTTGTGTTTCCCCAGAGCATTTTCTGCTATCTCCTTTGAAGCAAACTGCACGAAGGCCTCCCCTGTGCTTCTCCCCTGGTAGTCCATCGTCAATGTTATCCCATTTGGCACGATTTCCAACCCTTTAACCCAAGGACAAATAACCCCATCAAGGGGAACAGTGTTAAAGGCTGAAACATTCCCATCTGAATCAAATATTTAAAACAAGTCTAAACAAAACAAAACAAAAAAGCTTAGTTTTCCCATCACCCCATAATATAAAAGGAAGATTTTTTCAAATATTATTGGATTACATAAAAATTTCTCTGCAACCAATGTCTTTTAAAATTACACACACACTCTAAAAGCCCACCTAATATTACATGGAAAAAAAAAATCAAACTTAACTATGCTCCATATGCTAATTCATGATTCATTTCATCACACATAATTACTCTCAATTAAGTTTATTGCGTATTAGTTAGGTTTTATATATTTTTACACATTCTGTATTGAATATTAACTGGAGCACATTTCGTAACTTAATACATTAACCCAGATATACTCAAATCAAAAAGTCCCCCAAACAAATGGGTTTTACAAATTAAAAACTGAGTAATAGAAATATAAAATTAAAATACTACTAAACTTTGACTAATACTAGAGGTACCTTGAAAGAACTGAACTATTTCCTCTTTGCTGCAACCAAATGGCAGTCCACGAAGTCGTACTGTCCCATCACTAGCGTCATTTGGACCATTATGTTTCATAACCCAATCCATCTCAATACCGTTTGATTTAAATGCTATAAAAAATAAACAAGCACATAAAGCAGTCAATCAAAATACACTCTTGCCAGAGGTACTGAAGAAACACCTCTCAGTGGGTGCACAACAGGAAATGTTAACTATGGTTCAGTGACTTCAGTGACAGCATCACGATACAACGGTACAACACCTTCTATTTGGGGGTAGACAAAAAGACTGCGAAAAGGCAGTGAAACCTGAACCCCCCCCCCATCAAAGTACTGAATTTCTAAGTATCAAATATTATATATTAACCAATTTTAAGAAAACTTACATAATTCCATCATCAGTCTTCAAACTCTATTTCTTCACCCTGTCATCTTAATGTCAACTCTAGCCTCTTCCTCACATCTCAAATTTTCCAGGTTTTATTATTCACTTGAATAGTTATGCAAATTCTTTAAAACTTAATTACCCAAAAGTTGTACATAGTACCATCATTCATTCACAGTAAGAGCCTAAGTCACAAGTACAATGAGTATTCTCCTTTGATGTTGGAAAAATGGTATTAAAAGTCTCAACTTAATAGATGCACTATAATTCTCAACACACCAAATTATTTTCGAAGGGGGAAAAATTCCTATCTGTGTTTAAACCTGATTTAAACACTCCCCAAAAGCAAGTTTTACAATTACTGAGTTAATTAGGCTGACTTTTAAAACTGAGATAAAAGGGCACTCAAAAGTGAATGGCTTTCAGTTTTTTGAAGCCACCTGTTTAGAAATTATTGAAGACAGTAATATTAAAAACCAGTTTACTCACTACTTTAGACAGAACTTTTTAAAAAGTAATGCAATCACATTCAAAAAGTATTAAAAACGGTACCAGACACCCTCCTTCCCCCCCAAAAAAAGAACCCATCCACCAAATTCCCTTCCCAAGAGACAATCATCCTTTCTTTTAAAATTCCCCAACATTTTAAAGAGGTTAATGCAGAAGTCCTTCAGCTGCAGAAACTTACCACATCTTATAAATTTCACTATGCAGCTGTAGGAATCCTACTCACCTGAATATTTCAAACCTTTCCCTCACCACCTCCTCCCCTGTAAACAAAACAATTTGTTCACTTGACTCCTTTAAGCTTGAGGATTATATTTCATATAAACAGTATTCACTAATATTTAATTTCACACAATCTAATTATCAGTGCAACTGTTAGGGGTAGCATCTCAAAAGAGTAAAATTTTTTCCCTAGAATCCACACATTTAAAACAAGCTAATGTAGAAATTATCCAAATGTGGTTATTAAGCAAATACCTCTGGCATATGAATCACATGAATCACATTTGGTACTTGTTTCGCTGTTTTTTTTGAACGCTAAGTGCCACTCTAGACACAGATGTTCAAAATAGGAATGCAAATTTTTATCTGACATTACAACTAATTATTATGCACAAAAATAACTGGGAAGAACTTTTAAGAGAAAGGAAAACCTGGGTTTGAATCCCTAGTCTGCCACTCACTGGCTACTTAAGCAAACTACTTAACCTCTGCATTTAACTGTAAAGTGCAGCAGTGGTACTTACACCTCACTGGACTGTTAAGGAATTCGTGCTTTGTCTGCAACATGGTAATCATTCAATGGTGGCCATTGTTATTGGATTTTAAGGGGCCCTGTAAAACTAATGAAATAACCCACAAACAAAATAACTGAACCTTAAAGGATAGGAAACCATCCTGAATCTTGAAAGGAAATAAGGACTGTTACAAGTCTTTTTCAAAGTCAACAAAGGCTTAAGTTTTCAAGTGTCCTTAGGAACTGTCTAAAGCAGAGAGAAAGAGGAAAAAAAGGGGTCTCTGGAAATGTTTACTAGGATATGTGATTAGCTAGACAATTAAAAAACTAGCTCTAGAGTCACCCTGAAAGTAGGCTTTGAGGAAAAAATTGAGACATTTTGGAGATCTTTATCATTTTCTTAACAAAAACTGTCAGCAACCTAAAAACTGTTTTCTACAAAGGGGAATTTAAGAACAGAATAGGAAAAAATAGGGAGGCTCTAACCTCAAATATTAACTTCCTCATGAAAAACTTAAGAACTTTGCAAAGCCAATCTAATCTGTGTGAAAAGACCGTAGATATGGTGGTTTTATTTCATTTAGAACATTCCTTTTTTTCAATGTAAAGGTACTGTTTCAGGAACAAATACCAAAAACAAAAACAAAAACTGACGTATCTTTACTATAAATCTTATTAACACTTTCCAAGAAATACTAGGCAAACTAGTTCTGATTTTTGGATCAGCCTATATCAATGAGACCTATATAAAAACAGCAAACATAGCCTATAAAAAAATACCAAGCTGTTAACACAATTCTAAATCAGGATAAATTAAGCAGATTCGGAAGACAAACTATTTTATAGGGTGACTCTCCATCCCATGTTTATGAAGAGTACACAATAAAGAAAGCCATACTCTACTATCTCTTCAAAACTCAAAATTTGAACCTAGAATTCTATTTACAAAACAAAACCAAGACGAACTCTAAACACATAAAAAAAGACAATCTGCTCTAATACCTTAATAAAGCTGTCTCGGCAACTACCTAAATGGCATTTCCTAATTATTCAGGATAATCCACCTCAACCTTTCTTCGCAACAGTGTCATGGCTAATCACAATGCTTTTTAAAGAATTCCTAGTGTTAGCACCAATTAAAATACCAGCAGTTGAAATACTAAAATAACTTCAGTCAGTTCTATATGAGATTTTAAATATAATTTCCTAAACATTATGCTAAGTGAAAAAAGCCAGTCACAAAAGACCACATGTTGTGTGATTTTAAATGGGTGAAGTCTATGGTATGTGAACTGTATCCCAAAGCTGTTAAGAAAAAGCATCTAACAGAGACCAAGAGATAAAATTCCTTTATAACATAGAGGCATATACTATTTTCCTAAGTATAATACACACAGTAAGAGTTTGATGCATTAATAACTTTCTAAATGGTAGTCCACTGCTGCTAAAAAAATGAGAAGGAACTTCAATATTTGGTCAATAAGTGGTGATGAAATGCTTAACATGGTAATTTTACATCATTTCCCTTTCACTGTGCTTGCTCCTTAATTGAACTTTTAATTTTTTTTGGCCACACCATGAGGCATGTAGGATCTTAGTTCCCCGACCAGGGATGGAACCCGTGCCCCCTGCATTAGGAGCGCGGCGTCTTAACCACTGGACCGCCAGGGAAGTCCCATCATTACTTTTAAATAAAAACAAAATTAGAGACACCTCTAGTACCTAAAGGTGGTGAGGTCTCTAAAATGATCAAGTTCTTCTCTAGAACAATGTTACCAGCCACTGCAGTTCAGCCAAGAACACCAGAACAGTTATTAAAAATATAAAGGCAATTAGATGGATTTCCAGATTATGATGCAGATGAAAAAGAGGGCAGAAAAAAAGGTTTCTAGAGTAATCCAAGCAGGGAAACTGTTACATCACATACTAGGAAACTAGTATAGAAAACTCTGGGCTTTCTTTTCAAAGTCCACAAGAATCATAAAACATCTTCAACAACAGGAAGAGTTTTTTGTTTTTAAAGCTGGAAAAATAGCCTGCCTGTCCCTTTTGTATGGTCTTCAGTGAAAATTACAGAACCAGTTCTCCGACTGTTCTAAGGACCGAAAATCATCACAGCATCACATGACTGAACTTGCAGTTTGCCTTTCTGTTGAGCAGGCTTATTTTCTTGGTCAAAACGTTACTACAGCCCTACACCAAATAGAAAACATGCTTAGCTACCAAAAGAAAATAAACCCTAACTGTATTTTGAAGTGTCTTACTTCTACAGCCTTAATCCCCAAACAATCTCTGCAGAAAATCCAACCCTTGGAGACTTAATCATTCAATTCCTATACACAGTTTTGCCATCACTGGTTGTGTTTTAACAACCGTTTCCCCAAAATAAAACTCCTACTTAAATTCTAACCCAATCAATATTTACCAAACTACACAAAACCACTGCTAAACCATCCCACCCCCGCCCACAGGTTCCAAAAGCCTAGTTCCACAGTTCACTGGATCCAGACGACCTATTTGAAATAAGTCCATTTCACATTCCTATCTGGTAAGTCACCCGCTTTTCTGCTTACAAAACAATTACCCACAAAGTCTTTCGATACGTTTAAGAGAAGCGTGGAAAAAAAAAACCCTTTGGAAAATGAGTACGTACTCTTTTCGAAGTTCCAAATCTGGACTATAAGGGCCGGCTAAGCGTCCTTTATTCCGCCCCGGAGACTTTTCGTTTATCTAGCTGCCCTAGAGACCAAAGAGCTAGGGAGAGTACGCCCCTTCCCCCCCTCCCCTCCCGGCAGCCAAGCCTGGCTTAAAAACCTTCGCCACCGGGCGGCGGAATTACAAAGGAGGCCGTCTGGCTCCTTTGTCCTGGATTTGGGAGTTGAGCGCCTTCGTCGCCATTGGCTTTCCTCCCCCAGCTCCAGCCTCTCTCATCTTGGGAATCTGCGTCAGAAGTCACTCGCAGTCCCGCCGGCCCAGGTAGCCCAGCCGAGACTGCGGAGGAAGGGAGGCCGCGGTGGGAGGCCAGGCCCATCTGGCGCCATTTCCATCGGGAGCGCGCCCGACGGCCCAGATCCTCCCGCCACCCAAGTGCCCAGCCTTTCCCTGCTCGCTTCCTTCCCCACCCTCATCCCTTCCACGGACCTTTTACCACCCCACGGACTTATAAATCAGTTTTCGGAAGCTGATGGGCAAAAAACAGAAAGAGATGAGAAGGGCGGGAAGCTGAGCTGGCCGCGCCGCCGTACCCAAAATGGCGGAGGCCAAACCAGCAGGGAAAGGAGAAGTGCTGGATGACCCCCACTTCGGGGCTCGGTTTCGTTCACTGAATTCCACCTGAGTAAATCCTCCCCCCGGCAGGCCGCCCTCCTTGAAGTGGGAGATCGCCTGGGAGGCGCAGCCTGGCCGCCTCCGAGCGGCGACCTCCACACTTCCCCCCCGCAGCCCCACCCCCTCCCAGTCGCTCTTTCGTCCTTCTCCCGACTCCGCTCTCGAAACCACCAGCCCAACCTACCCCCTTTTACTTCAGATACCCTGTCGGGCGACAGTAGCACCGACTCCGGTGCTCAGGGGGTCCGGTCGTGAGCAGGGAGAAGTCGCCCGCCTCGTGCAGCGCTCCCACAACGGTTCTTCCAACCGTCTCCGGCGGCGGCAACCGCTAAGGGAGCTGCGCAGCAGAGCGACTGGCTTGGGGGGATGGGAGAGAGCGAGCGAGGAGGAGGGGGTGGAGCGAGAGCGAGGAAGACCGGCAGGCCCCACTCACGCGAGACAAGAGAGTCAGCCCAGCCTTGGAGCGGACGGCAGGAAGTGCGCTTGCGCGTTGGTGAGAAGCCCGGTTGTTGTGGGGAGAGGTGGAGAGGAGCCCGGAGGTAGTCCAGTTAAAGAAAGAGGTTGCGAACTCCACCTTTTTGCTTCCCATAAAACTATCAGATCCTCAGAGGTCACCTTTCTGCTCTCTCGGGGAGGATGTGAAGAGGCAATAGTGGTCCTGTGTTGCAGGAACCGTGGCGTCGGGGTGTGGAAAAGTTCTCTGCTGCTCTGCCGCACCAAGAACAAGTTCGGTAAAGGCCCCGCCCCTACCTCAGCGTCACCTGCGTGGAAAGGGAGCCACGTGGTTCGGCTGCCAAACGCGGGGAGGGCCTTTCTTGTCCACCATGTTTGCATTATGCGGTAAAAATAGTAGGGCTTCTCAGCTGGGAAGATACAAGAGTGTCCGCCAGGCCCTGATTTAGGTTCTTGGGCTGGGGCTCCTTCCCCCGGCTTTGACAACTGCCGGCCCAGCCGCCCCATCGTTGGGGGCGAGGGGGAGGATGTTCATGATTGAAGTTTTCCTGCAGATCACTCCTCGCTTCCTCTTCTCGCTTTCGCATTCTCTCTCACCTGTAATGTCTCCCATTTTGTAATCTCAGTGACCCATCAGCCGCTTGAGGCACCCGATTTCGGGTTTTCTGAATAGTACTTTGCATTCTTGAAAATTGCACGAACAAGTGACGCCTAAAAAATAATTTTTGGTTGTGCAGACTCGCATACCACCGAGGTTCCTAGTGACAGCTTTTAGGGAAAAACAAAAACAAAACCCAAAAAACAAGCAAGCCTAATTTCTGTAAGAGTGGAGGGCAGTCCTGGTACCGAGATCAATGCAAGTTAAAGTGCAAGCGAAGGAACGTATGTCAAATGCGAGGGAGAGAAGGAAATGAGTTCGAGTACAGGAATGTTCCCGAAGGTTGCAAATGTGGACGAACCTAAGTTGTACACCTTCAGTATCCAAAGACTTTGTACTTTGTACTACAGGCACTAGGAAGCCCGTCGAGAGTGGGATGAGGGGGCGCAAGGGGTATTAGCAGTGGAGAAGCTTGAATAATTTTTCCTTCATGAGGTTTGCAGTGTGTAGGGTGGAGACAGGAGGCCAGTTACCGTCATATAATGGAAACTTCCATTTCGTGGCTTTAATTCATTCTCAAACCTGCGTAAGACAAGTGTGCGACAGTAAGAATTGTCTGGGTCATAATGCCCTACTGTCTTTCTTGAGACCACTCCCTCAAAATAACCCTTAGAGAAAGGGAGAAGGGGCAATGTCATCATTTACAAGAGATAGAAAAACGAAACTGGATAATGTAATAAGGATAGCTCACAATTATTGAGAGCTTGCTTGAGCTAGATGCTGTGCTCAATTCACTGACTCTTTATAACCCTGAAAAATAATTATTTTTATCCCCATTTTACAGATGGTATGCCTGAGTTCTAGAGAAATGTAAAAAGTTGCCCAAGGTCATACACCTAGTGGCAGAAGCTAGGAATTAAACCCAAGTGGTTTTTACTCCAGGGGCTTAGGGTCTTAAAGCACTATGTACCTACCTGGAGATGTAAATAACCTTTGAGGGAACAAACATCATTTTAGGCAAATTGAAGTTACTTCTTGTTTTTAAGAAGTGGACCTTTTTTTTTTTTTTCCCCCCGTTACGTGGCCACTCTTGTGGCCTCTCCCGTTGCGGAGCACAGGCTCCAGACGCACAGGCTCAGCGGCCATGGCTCACGGGCCTAGCCGCTCCGCGGCATGTGGGATCTTCCTGGGCCGGGGCACGAACCCGTGTTCCCTGCATCGGCAGGCGGACTCTCAACCACTGCGCCACCAGGGAAGCCCGATGTGGACCATTTTTAAAGTATTGAATTTGTTACAATATTGCTTCTGTTTTATGTTTTGGTTTTTTGGCTCCAGGTCATGTGGGATCTTAGCTCCCTGACCAGGGATCGAACCCGCACCCCCTGTATTGGAAGGCGAAGTCTTAACCACTGGACTGCCAGGGAAGTCCCCAAATTGAAGTTATTTCTAACTAACACTGCAGTTAGCATCTCTGGAGACCTGCAGTTAACGGTTTATTGGCTGGAGACTTTTGAACAGGACTGAAACTTGGTATCTTGGTGTCTGACACTGTGAGGGTGTCGGGGGAGCTTTCTTTTCTCTCTCTAATGATTGCTTTATTAGTAAGACTCCAAGCTCCTGCTTCAGGTGGAGTTCTTCCCTGGATTCAAATTACATCACTACTTTATTCTTTCTGTCTTTTAATCTGATTTGGTAGATGGAATTCTGTAATCCCTTTTACCCCTTGCGTGAATTCAAACAATCTGTTTACTGCCTGAATGAGTTTGCCATTCTCTCCACATATTTTTATTGTTACGGGCCATAATCCTAAAATCATTCTTAAGACTTTTCAGCACCAAACTGCAATGCTTTCTTTGTTTTTTTGGCCACATTTCGTTGTATTGGGCATTCTGCTGTTTGCCAGTGTGAATGCTTGGGAAGGACTTGAAATTAGCACATGCATGCCTTTGACTTTTTTATTATTACAGCAAGTAGGAAGTTTTGAGTTTAAAAAAAAGTATGTTATATAGGGGTAAACTTAATTTTTATTTGGCTTCCTATTTTATTACTTTTCTCAAAAAAAAAAAGTCTATCAACTGTTCTCATTTGCAAGTTGAGTCCTGTAAGGCTTGGTGAGATTGGCTCACCATTGCTCCAGTGGTCAGTACTGAATTGTTTCCAGATTGGTCTCTGTGGAATTGTTTCCATAGAGATGGTTAGAACTAAGGACTCCCAGCTGCTTTTTTTTTTTCTCTCTCTTTGTCTTCCTTTTCGTCATTTCAGTGCTTTCCTATTAGTACAGAGATCAGAGGGACCCTGCAGAGGGTCTTGTTAGAGGCCAAAATGAGAGAAGAGATGAAAAAGGAGAAGGAAATAGAAGTACCCACACGGCCCAGAGGAAAACAAGACAGCTAACACGTGATCCTGATTATACCACCAGGATGAAGGAAACAGGAAAATTCCATGCAGAGCCTGAAAAAGAAAGAAAGAGAAATTGAAAGAGACTGTACTCTTTTGGGGGAGGGAAGGCATATTAACTAAAAATTGGCTAAGATAGTTGTTCACATACCCCCACTGGCATTCTGAAATAATGTAAAAACTGGATTACAATATTTTTATCTACAGGAAAATCAAATAAGCTAAAAACGTAACAAACCCACAAATAAGTTTCTAGGAGTGTGTCTAAGGTGGTTAATGCCTTTTGAACACTAAATCTGTCTTACTAAGGTTTTGTGAAATGCTTGTTCTTTGATTTATATCATATATATCTACTCTCTTTAGAAAGCAGTAGTCTTCTCCATCATAATTCAAAATTATTTCTCAAGACAAGACTTAATTACAGTTTACATTCTTGATACTTGTTTGTATCTTCAAGTCACCCTAGTGTTCATTCTGGGATTAGGGAAGCCAAAAGGTCTCATCCAATTGGAATAATTACTAAGTAAACAAATTGCAACTTAAAAGGAAAAAAGCACCCAGCACTCTTTCTCTAATTTTTGAAAATAATTGAAAGTGTTGAACATTATTTCTGTCCCAGTGGATTGCTGTGAAGAGCAGGGAAAGCAGCTACAAAAGATAGCTACTTAAGGAATTTAAGTCAAACTATTGTACTGCTTTTCATATTTTATAAGCACATTGATAACTTAGAAAACACTGTACCGTTAAGAGTAACACACCATTCCCCTCTTCCCCCACACATGATTTTAAGCTTCTGAGTGGTAGATAAAAATATGTTTCTTCATATATGTACCTATGCCTCTTAGTGTATAAATAACTATGGTTATATTGGGGGTGGAGGCACTTATTTAAGTAACTAATTTTCACCACAGTCTAGCAAAGAAGGCCCAGCAGAGATGATGAGCTCTTAAATTAGAACAATGGTACTGGGATAGATATAAGAGGATGTCTTTGAGATATTTAGGAGCCATTATCAGCAGGATTTAGTGATTGATTAGAGAAGCTGTGGATGGATAGTAAAAAGTCAAGGATGAGTTATTTTTGGTTTAGGGTTTGATGGTGGGTAGTAACTGACATAGGGAATATAGGACTTGAGTATACTGATTTTGAGGTGCCATATACAATCCAAGTGGATGTGTCTAGTAGGAAATTAATATGTGCTAGGATATATAGCTGGCGATCACCAACGTATATTTTGCTTTTACATTCTGATAGTTTAGGGAGATAGGCTCAGGCTAGGTAAATTTGGTCTAGAATCTCTTGTAAAAACTGGAATGAGAACAGATTAACTTACAATGAGGAATAATGAGAAATATAATTCAAACAGATTGACTGCATCTTGTCCCTATGTTTTGCAGTGGCTGCTTCTGAATATTATATATAAAAAAATTATACTTTACAAGTAAGTACTAGGGTTGTAATATACAGCATGATGACTATAATTAACACTACTATATGATGTATGAAAGTTGTTAAGAGAGTAAATCCTAAAAGTTCTCATTACAAGGAAACATTTTTCTTATTTTGCTTTCTCTTTTTATTGTGTTTATAAGAGGTGATGGATGCTAACTAAACTTCAGTAATCATCTCAGAATATATGTAAGTCAAACTATTATGCTATATACCTTAAACTTACACAGTAATGTGTAACAATTGTATCTCAGTAAAACTGGGGAAAAAAAGAAATCATACTGTATTACTTAGTATTGCTGTTAACAAATTACTCTAAAACTTAGCAGCTTAAAACAACAGACTTTTATTATTTCATTGTTTCTGTGGGTCTGAAACCTGAAGGCAGCTTAGATGGGTGCCTCTGGCTCAGGGTCTCTTATAAAGCTGCAATCAAAAGTGTCAACAGGGGGCTTCCCTGGTGGCGCAGTGGTTAAGAATCTGCCTGCCAATGCAGGGGATACGGGTTTGAGCCCTGGTCTGGGAAGATCCCACATGCCGCAGAACAACTAAGCCCGTGAGCCACAACTACTGAGCCCGTGTGCCACAACTACTGAAGCCTGTGTGCCTAGGGCCCATGCTCTGCAACAAGAGAAGCCACCGCAATGAGAAGCCCATGCACTGCAACGAAGAGTAGCCCCCGCTCGCCACAACTAGAGAAAAGCCCATGTGCAGCAATGAAGACCCAACGTGGCCAAAGATAATAAATAAATAAATAAATAAAATTTTTTTAAAAAAAGTGTCAGCTGGGCCTGCAGTTACTCAAGGCTCAACTGATGGAAGATCTGCTTCCAAGCGCCCTTACATGGTTATTGGCAGGCCTCAGTTTTGTTTTGTTTTTTTTAATTATTTAAAAATTTTAGAATAGTTGTAGGTTTACAAAAAAGTTGCCAAGATAGTACGAAGAGTTCCTGTATACCTCTCACTCAGTTTCCTTTGTTGTTAACATCTTACATTCTATGGTATGTTTGTCACAAGTAATGAACCAGCATTGGTCCATTGCTATTAACTAAACGCTGCACTTCATTTGGGGTTCACTTGTTTTTCTGTAACATCCTTTTTGTGTTCCAGTATCTGATCTGGGATGCTAAATTACATTAGTCAACATTTTCCTTAGCATCCTCTAGTCAAGTACTTTGTAGAATATCCTTCAGTTGGAATTTCTCTGATGTCTTTGGCATAATTAGACAAGAGTAATGTGTTCTTGGGAAGAAGACTACAGAAGTAAAGTGCCATTCCCATCACACCATATCAAAAGTATATATGCTGTCAACATGACTTATCACTGATGGTGTTACCTTTAATCACCTGGGTGAGGTAGTGTTTGCCAGATTTCTCCACTGTGAAGTTGCTTTTTATCCTCTTCCTATGGTCTACTCTTTTGGAAACAAGTCACTGAGTGCACCCATACTCAAGGGGTATTTAAACTCCATCTCCTGGAAGCCACCGCAAGGAGAAGTCCGCACACGTTGACGAAGAGTAGCCCCCACTCTCTGCAACTAGAGAAAGCCCGCGCGCAGCAGCGAAGACCCAACGCAACCAAAAATATAAATAAATAAATAAATTTATATAAATAAATAAACTCCATCTCCTGGAAGAGCGAGTAGCTAGATAAATTATTTGATATTATTCTGTAAGGTTTTTCTTTCTTTCATTCTTTCATCTTTTATATATGTCAGTACAGACTCGTGGATATTCATTTTTGTACTTTGGGTTATAATCTACTACTACATTACTAATTTTGTTGCTCAAATTGTTCTTGCTTAGGCCACTGGGAGCACTTTCAGGTTGGCTTCTATATCCCTTTGACATGCCCCTATCCTTTTTATTTTTTGAGACTGCCTTACTTTCTGGTACTAGAAGATGCTGCAGGCTCATCTGGTATTTTCTTTACCCTGGCCCTAGAATCGGCCATTTCTCCGGGGAGCTTCACTTTTATTATTGGGGAATGGTGTTTAGTTTCCACATTTCCCAAATTTCCTTTTTGTTTTGTTATTAAAATGTAATTTTATTCTATTGTGGTTGAAGGACACACTTTGTATGATTCCAGGCCTTTAAATTTATTGAGACTTGTTTTATGGGCTACCTAACATATGGTCTATTCTGAAGAATGCTTCATGTGCACTTGAGAAGGATGTGCTGTTTACTGCTATTGTGGGGTGTACTAGAGATGTCTGATAGGTCTAGTTGGTTTACAGTGTTGTTAAATCTTGTTGATCTTCTGTCTAGTTGTTCTATCCATTATTGAAACTAGGCATTGAAGTCTCCAACTATTATTGTTGATTTGTCTATTTCTTCTATTCTGTTAGTTTTTGCTTCATGTGTTTTGGGGTTGTGTTGTTAGGTGCATATTTATAACTGTCATATGTTCCAGATAGATTGATACTTTTATCATTATAAAATGTCATTCTTGGGCTTCGCTGGTGGCGCAGTGGTTGAGAGTCCGCCGGCCGAAGCAGGGGACACGGGTTCGTGCCCTGGTCTGGGAAGATCCCACATGCTGCGGAGCGGCTAGGCCCATGAGCCATGGCCGCTGAGCCTGCGCGTCCGGAGCCTGTGCTCCACAACAGTGAGAGGCCTGCGTACCGCAAAAAAAAAAAAAAAAAAAAAAAGTCATTCTTTGTCTGTAGTAACAAATATTGTCTTAAAGTCTATTTTGTTTGTTATTAGTATAGTCACTCCAGCTCTCTTTTGGTTATACTTTGCATGGCATATCTTTTCCCCATTTTTTTGCTTTCAATCTATTTGTGTCTTTGAATTTAAAGTTTGTCTCTTATAGAAAGCATATAGTTAGATCATGTCTTTTTAAAAAAATCCCTTTGATGTGAATTTAGCCATTTACATTTAATGTAATTAAGGTGGGGTTTAAGTCTGCCATTTTGCTATTTGTTTTCTATATGTCATGTCTTTATTGTTTCTCTATTCCTCCATTACTGCTTGCTTTTGTATTAACTAGATATTATATATATGAATATGAATATCTATAAAGAACATATGTATATGGCTATTATGAAAAAGAATACAAATAACAAATGTTGGCAAGGATGTGGAGAAAAGGGAACCCTCATACACTGTTGGTGGGAATGTAAATTGGTGCAGCCACTGTGGGAAACAGTATGGAGGTTTCTCAAAAAACTAGAAATAGAACTACCATATGACTCAGCAATTCAACTTCTGGGTATGTATCTGAAAAAAACCAAAAATACTAATTTGAAAAGATACATGCACCTCAGTGTTCATAGAAGCATTATTTACAATTGGCAAAATATGGAAGCAACCTTAAGTGTCCATCAACAGATGAATGGATAAAGAAGATGTGGTATATTTATACAATGGAATACTACTCAGTCATAAAAAAGAATGAAGTTTTGCCATTTGCAACTATGTGGGTGGACTTGGAGGGTATTATGCTAAGTGAAATAAGTCAGACAAAGACAAATACTGTATGTTATCGTTTATATGTGGAATCTAAAAAATACAACAAACTAGTGAATATAACAAAAAAGAAACGGACTCACAAATATAGAGAACAAACTAGTGGTTACCAGTGGGGAGAGGAAGCGGGGGACAATAATTTGGTTGATAAATGGTAAGTCATGACGATAAGATGAGAACTGTAAACTTTAACAGAAAAGTGAAAAATTTCCATCCAAAACAGTGGGTATTCAAACATAAATGTAGTTGAGGAAATCAGAACGAGTCTAAAAATATTTGAACAAAGGAAGTGTTTCAGAGCTTCTATTAAGTATAGGAAATATGGGTAAAAGTAAACACAAAGTAGTTGAATGCCGTATATATGTGTATGTGTGTGTGTGTGTGTGTGTGTGTGTGTATATATATATATATGGTCTTAGTAGCTAAATGAAACTAATTTAAAAATAGACTTTCTTCCAAATTTTTATTTAAAAACTTATTTTACTTATAATTTGTAATTATTTTTTATACTCATTTTCTTTTCACCAGCAAGTAGACTGTGTTCAAGTACACTTTGAATGCCAGTCAGTGCTCTATTAGTAAGTATTTACATTTTCAAAGAACTAAACTGGCATTTATTAATGAGTATCCTTGTTTTGAGGCAGTAGTCATAAGCAAAAGCTAAGTGGATTCTTTTATGCTAACAGCTACAGAATAACAGAAATCAACTTTCTGTTGTCTGTAGCCACAGGAGACTGTAAACAAGCTAAGACAGTTAGTTACAGAGGGACAAATAAGCCTCAGTGTTCCCAGGCATACCCATGGGCAGGTTTAATGACTAAGCTATTTGAACAAGGGAGGTTTATGATTTCCCTACATTTCCATGGTAAATGGAACCAAGATTAGAATTCAGGAAGGTGTCTACTGTGTTCTCAAAAACAAACCCAGTGGAACTCCGGGGAAGGTAGTGGGACAGGGAATTGTCAAATGGGATTTTAGTTTTTTCCGTACTATTTTATTGTTTATAAAAGGATTATATTCATATACTAATTTGATTATTAAAAACTAAAGAGTTATAAAAGATAAATATGAGTAGTTGAGAAGTCATATGAATTTATAAATTTATTTTATGTATTTATTTTTGGCTGCATTGGGTCTTCGTTGCTGCGCGCGGGGTTTCTCTAGTGGCGGCCAGTGGGGGCTACTCTTCGTTGCGGTGCGCAGGCTTCTCATTGCGGTGGCTTCTCTGTTGTGGAGCACAGGCTCTAGGCACGCGAGCTTCAGTGGTTGTGGCTCACGGGCTCTAGAGCCCGGGCTCTAGAGCGCAGGCTCAGTAATTCTGGTGCATGGGATGCTCCACAGCATGTGGGATCTTCCCCGGCCCGGGATCGACACCGTGTCCCCAGCATTGGCAAGCAGATTCTTAACCACTGCGCCACCAGGGAAGTCCTGAAATCATATGAATTTAGATTTATGAGCTTGTACCCTCTGGGGGTAATTTATTTCTTTTTAAACAGCATATTTGCTTGGCATTATTGAGGGACATGTAAAGCCACTCTAGGTGTCCAAACGGAATGTCAGTGAAACTAGAGAAGGATAATTTAAATTATTTGGATCATTTGAAAAACACAGGGCTGGATAGTTGCTCAGAGCCCTGCCTGGTAGCTGCACCTGAGGACCAGCCATTTGACTGGATGCCAAAATTTGTGCAAGCCCATTTACTGGGTAAATAAAAGCAAGTTGCTTAAACTTTACCTGCCTCAAATTTTCTCTCAGCAATTCAGGGGGATGTTAATCCTGCCTTTTCCTTATAGGAATGAAACCAAAACTAATTTTAAGGAGAGAGAGAGAGAAAAAGAAAAAAGACATCTTCAAAAGTAAATTCTAGATTAGATCCTCAGGGTAGAGGTGTATGGCTCATTCATGAGATTCTCTTCTCTCCCTGGTGCCTAGTATTGGAGTCTGCCTGCCACACAGTAGCTGTTGAACTGAACTTTGGATTTCTGAACCCACAAAGATAAAGAAGAAATCATGAACATTGGCTCCAGCAGATCTTTACAGCCTTAACTCCACCCTCTCCTATCCTCTTGCCACATCTATTTCCATATTGAATTGTTTACCCTGGGATTAATCCATGCACTCTGCCCAAGATGCCTGTTCCCCCCTTATGGAACTGCTGGACATTTTTTTGTATATGTTTTTGGACCCATTCAAATGTCACCTCATCTCTGCAGCTGCCTCTGACTGTCTCCTGGGCAGAGTTATTGCTCTCTCCTTGTGTTCATAAGCATTGTATCTTTATCTTTTTATTTTATATTTTATAATTTTTACATTGGTCTCCTCACTGACTGAGAATACCTTGACAGAGAGTTAGTGACTTGTTCATCATTTTATCCCCCAAATCTAGCATGTGCCTGGTGTTTAGGAAATACACAGTAATTTTTGAAAATTAAATTGTTAATGTGAACCCTATGTTAAGCATAACTGGTTACCATAGAGCACAAACAGGAATATTAATCAAATTAAATGAATAAAAATACTTTTTCTCCCCTTTGAGAATAAAAATTAAATTTATAAAATACATTTTAGAAAGATAGTTTTAATACATTTATGGTGTTAGAAACTTCATGCTCTTTTTGTAGTGAGTCTCTAAGTACGGCATCAGCATCACTTGGGAACTTGTTAGAAATGTAAATTCTTGACTTATGAAATAAAAAATTCTGGGCATGGAGTCCAGCAATTTGTGTTTTAATACAACTTATGAAATAAAAAATTCTGGGCATGGAGTCCAGCAATTTGTGTTTTAATACATCCCCACAGGTGATTCTGATGAATGCTAAAATCTGAAAAGCACTGTTCTAGAACAAATAAAAATGCTTAAGAAACTTTCACACTTGACCAAGAGCTCTTTTTACTTAATCAGAAATCTTGTTTAGTTTTCATACATAGTACAATTATTTAGTGTTTCTTGTACCAGGGTCCTTTGTATTCTTGAGTGTCTGCAAATTCTAAGAGAATTTTTAAACTCTTGAGTTTTCATTTCAAAGATGATCTAAAGTATTTTAACACTTAAGACAAAATTTCTCTTATGCAGTGGTAGTTTACAATTTCATGGAACTAAGATTTTAGTTCCTTAAGTAAGAGTTCCTCAAATTCTGGTCCTGGGATATATTCTAAGGCACGGTGGTTAACAACATGGACTCTTCAATTAGACTATTTGGGTTCAAATTTAGGCATTGCCTAAATATGTGACCTTGGGCAAGTTACTTAAAATTTCTGAGCCTCTGTTTATTCACCTGTAAAATGGAAATGGAGATTATAATAAGGATCTATCTCATGAGATGCTCTGAGGATTAAATGCTCTTAGAACCATGTCTAGCACATAATAAGTGCTCAGTAAGTATTTATTATTATTGTTCTTGGAAATTTGTGCAGCAGTTAGGATTTTGCTGGGCTGCAAGTAACAGAATACTGGATTGTGTTCATTTCCTGTTGCTGCTATAACAAATTATCACAAATTTAGTGAGTAACAATAACACAAATTTATTATTTTATAGTTCTGAAGGTCACAAATCCAAAATAGGTCTCACTGGGATAAAATCAATCTTGATCTGGGACTTCCCAGCCTCAAGATTGTGAGAAAAGAAATTCTGTTGTTTAAGCCACACAGTCTGTGGTTTGTTATGGCATCCTCAACTGACTAATCCAGATTTGTTCCTTCTAGAGGTTCTAGGGGAGAATTTGTTTCCTTGCCTTGTTCAATTTTTTTTGTTTGTTTTGGCCATGCTCCATGGCATGGGGTCGAGGAACTTCCCTGACCAGGGATCAAACCCATGCCCTCTACATTGGGAGCACGGATTCTTAACCACTGGACCACCAGGGAAGTCCCACCTTATTCAATTTCTAGAGGCTATCTATATTTCTTGGCTTGTGTCTCCTTCCTCTGTCTTTAACCCAGCAGCACAGCATGTTCAAATCACTGCCTTGAACTTTTCTGCCTCCCTCTTCCACTTTTAATGACCCCTGTGACATTTAGTCCACTGGGATAATCCAAAATAATCTTATTTTAAGGTCAGTTGGAACTTCCCTGGTGGTGCAGTGGTTAAGAATCCACCTGCCAATGCAGGGGACACGGGTTTGATCCCTGGTCTGGGAAGATCCCACATGCTGCGGGGCAACTAAGCCCATGTGCCACAACTACTGAGCCTGTGCTCTAGATCCCACAAGCCACAACTACTGAGGCCGGGTGCCACAACTACCGAACCCACTTGCTGCAACCACTGAAGCCTGTGCACCTAGAGCCCATGCTCTGCAACAAGAGAAGCCACCACAATGAGAAGCCCGCGCACCGCAACGAAGAGTAGCCCCCACTCACCACAACTAGAGAAAACCCGCGCGTAACAAGGAAGAGCCAATGCAGCCAAAGATAAAAATAAAATTTTTTTAAAAAGTCCTGCCTTCAAATGTTGAAAAAAAAAAATCAGTTGATTAGCAACCTTAATCCCATATGCAACCTTAATTCCCTGCTGCCATGCAACATAGCACATTAACAAGTTCTTGGAATTAGAATGTGGACACCTTTGGCTACTTCGGCCATTATTTTGGCTACTCCATGGATTGACAATAGTTTGAACCTTAAGGATATTTGCTGTTTACTTAAGAAGTCTGGAAGTAGGAGGATCTAACATTGATTTAGCAGGTTAACTACATTGTAAAGAACCTATACTATTTCTTCCTTACCTAGTTTGTTAGCTTTTTCTCTTCATATTTGTCACCTCATGGTCAAAAGATGATCGTTGCATTTCCAGGCATCAGCAACATATTCAAGACAGGAAAAAGAGGAGGGGGAAAAAGAGGCTGTCCATTTTCCTTTCCCATCTGCCCCTTTTATCAGAAAGCCAAAGATTGTCCCTAGAATCTCTCCAGCAATCTTGCTCTAAATGGGTCCTATGGCCATCTCTAGCTGCAAGAGGATCTGGAAGAGGGAGCATCTGGCACAGGAGAATGAAATCATACAGATTGGCTTAGACCGTTTATGATACATTGATGGGGCCGGGCGCATTGCCTCCCCAAACAAAATCAGAGTTCTTTTAGAAAAAGAGAAGTGCAAGTGTGTGTGTGGGAGGGGTGGGGTGGAGAGGAGTTGTTGTCAAACAGGCAAATGACATTGGATATTAGAGTCTTGGAGGATTTTTCCCTTTAAAGAAATGTTCTCACTTGAGAAGCAATGCAGTATTTCTAGAAGCCTGATAAAGTACTTAGTTGTAGAATTTTATTTTTCTGTACCAAATTAGAGCAAGAAAACAAGACTATCTAAAGAAACATTTTAAAAACATAAACATGTAATTTATGATCTCTGTAGAAAAGTTATACAGTCTTTTCAATATAGATTTTCTCATCCAATTGAACACATAGCTGATGGCTGAGACCAACGGGGCTGTAGTTCAATGAGGCTAAAAACTTGCTCCTTTTGGCATACCTATGATTTCTGTAACAGTGTCAATTCTATTTATGAAAACTATGCTTCATTGTCAGAACTTTAATTTGTTTCTGGTCTCTATTCAATTTTTCTAAAATAATAAAGGCAATCTGTAATAAAATTTCAAAATAATTACATCAACAAACTGCAGTGTACTGTCAGTAATGGTGATGCTACTGAAACTGAAATGTTGGCTGGCAGATGATACCATGTTGAGAAGCCCTAAGTATTTGCCAGTCAATGTATGAAAGTTCAGTTGTGATGCATGCTCAGTATATTATTTACTTAATTCAATAAACATTTATTGTGTCAGGCACTGTTCTAGAAACTGAGATTTTAGTAGCAAAGAAAAACAAGAAGAGGTTCTGACTTTATGCTCTTTGCAGTCTGGTTAGAATAATCCAAGAAACACAAATGAAAGTTCAAGGTATTTTAAAATCTATCAGATCACCAATGGTGGGGCATTCTCATATGCTAAGTTGATACACTCTCTGAAGATAAATTTTAAAAAATTATTCGTTTATTTATTTTTGGCTGCGTTGGGTCTTCATTGCTGTGCGCAGGCTTTCCCTGGTTGCTGCGAGCGGGGGCTACTCTTCGTTGCGGTGCGTGGGCTTCTCATTGCGGTGGCTTTTCTTGTTGCAGAGCACGGGCTCTAGGCACGTGGGCTTCAGTAGTTGTGGCACATGGGCTCAGTAGTTGTGGCTCGCGGGCTCTAGAGCGCAGGCTCAATAGTTGTGGCGCACAGGCTAAGTTGCTCCGTGGCATGTGGGATCTTCCCGGACCAGGGCTTGAACCCGTGTCCCCTGCATTGGTAGGCGGATTCTTAACCACTGCACCACGAGGGAAGCCCTGAAGATAAATTTAACTGTATGTGTAAGTTAAGATGTCTGTACACTTTGACCCAGGGATTTGGTTTTTGGGAATCTATTATAATTAAAGAATCAGAAATGCAGACCAAGATTTACAGTCAAAAAATTTGATCACTACATTATCTTTACAAGTGAAAAATTAGAAATAAATACTCACCAAAGGGGAAATAGTTAAATAATTTATAGCATATGCATGAACCTATTGTAAATCTATTAAAATGATGTTTTTGAAGCATTTATACTCATGCTATACTGTTAAAAGGGTAAAAATTATGATTAAAAACTGTATATCTAAAATATTAATAATGTTATTGCTTGGAGGTCAAAAGGTGCAACCTTACTGAAGTTATTGAAGGGGGTCAAAAGGTACAAACTTACAGTTGTAAAATAAATAAGTCCCGGGAATGTCATGTACAGCATGGTGACTATAGTTAGCAATAATGTATTGCATATTTGAAAGCTGCTAAGAGAGTAGATCTTCAAAATTTCATCACACACAAAAAAACCCTTTTTTTGTAACTTTGTATGGTGATGGATTAACTAGGTAGTTAATGATTGTGGTAGATCATTTCCCAATATATAAAAATATCGGATCAGTATGTTGTACACCTGAAAGTAATACATCAGTTATACCTAAAAAAAAAAAAGGCAGAAAAACGTAGGCATTTGGCAAGAAAGTTAAGCAAAACACTTGTATAATAAATTACACACAAAGAAAAGAAAAAGAAACCTGTAGGCCTGGGAGCTGCCAGTGGGCTGGTGCCAGGTGTGGCCGCCAGCAAGGCGTCCCACTGTTATTTATCTTAATGTTGAGAACAAGAAATACATGTTAGGATAGTTAATTTCTTTTAGATTTAAACAAAGCACCTTCTAATTTGCTGAATATTTTAAAAGTTCTATAACTTTGGGAGGGAAGAATCCCTCCATGCCTATGACAAAACCCATGCTTTCTAGTAAAGCAAAGGAAACACTGAGAATGTTTAACAGAATTTCTCTCTGTAGGGCATGAGAATACAGGAGATCCCCTCCCCACCCTGCTTTTCTATATTTTACAGGTTTTCAGTAAAGAGAAAGTGTTATTCTTATAATGAAAAGCTTTATTTTAACAAATCTATATCATGAGTTAAAAAGTCTCCATCTGCAGATTTATAAAATAACACAAAATTAAAGCATGAGGCTCCTTTGATTATGTTAAGTCCAAAAAAAAAAGTTATTGCTGATTTACATGGTTATGAGTCACTTTTTGATTTTCCAAGTTTTTTTTATAATGGGCATTGTAAAAAAATATAAATTTATTTATTTTTGGCTGCGTTGGGTCTTTGTTGCTGCGCGTGGGCTTTCTCCAGCTGCGGCGAGCGGGGGCTACTCTTCTTTGCAGTGCGTGGGTTTCTCTTCATGCAGAGCACAGGCTCCAGGTGCACGGGCTTCAGTAGTTGTGGCTCATGGGCTCCAGAGTGCAGGCTCAGTAGTTGTAGCACACGGGCTTAGTTGCTCCGCGGCATGTGGGATCTTCCTGGACCACGGCTTGAACCTGTGTCCCCTGCATTGGCAGGAGGATTCTCAACCACAGCGCCACTAAGGAAGCGATAATGGGCATACTTTTATAATTAGAAAAAATGCATTATTTTAAAAGGGCAGTAATATTCATTGGGAAACTATAAGCAACATATATGCCCCTTGAAAATTTCATGCACTTCATTAAAAGCATAGCCTAATGTAGTTTTGGCTACTCTAGGAATATGATTATGTTGTTAAGTATGTGTACACTATGAAAAAATATTAATCCAGTAATTTAAAACAAATTCAATTTAGAGGCTTAAAATCAGAGGATCACTTTAAATGTGTATTAGGTATGTTAGAATAATTGCTTGACTTTGTACCTGGAAAATGCTAGTAAAACATTAACTTTTTGATTTTTTGCAGCAACAAGCATGAAAGCAGGCTACTAGCAATTTTGAGAGCTTGCAGAAACATTGCAAGGAAAATGAAGTTCCCTATTTTCATAGCAGATGCATTCACAGCAAAAGCATTTCGTGGGAATCCTGCTGCTGTTTGCCTCCTAGAAAATGTAAGTAGTATTTTGTTTTGAAGTGCAGTGCCTCAAATCCTAGATTCCTGTAGAACCAAGTATTTCCTAAAAAAAAAAAAAAAAAAAATCAGACCCACCTATTTGTGTACCTCTCTGGTTTGTTTTCTTTGTCAAATGATATCAGCAATGTTCATGTCTGCAAGTTGATATTGACCAAATCTTATGATGAGACTGCTTACACCTAGATGCAGGTGTAAGAGAAATGAAGATTCATGTAAAGAAGAACTAGAGCCAATTAAAAAAAAAAGTGTGTGGGGGATTTCCCTGGTGGTTTGGTAGTTGAGACCCCCGCCCCCGCCCCCCCAAAAAAGAGCTCGAGCTCCTTGTAGCCTCTGTGTTTTCATTTAGTTAGCACCAAATGGGGAGGAGAATGAAATTAGATGAGTTTTATGTGACTGGACATGGCTGATACTACATTTAGCTTAAAAGATTCTAGCTGGATATTTTTAACCTTACCTATAGTTCAGACAATTAGAAATTCTTTTCAGGACCAAAGATGAGACATTTTGCAAGGACTTAAGTAATGTAGTAGATAGAAGGAATTAAGCTCTAACATAGAGAGAACTCAGCTTACTGAAAGTCTCATTTTAAAAATGGCTCTTTGATTGGATAAGTTTTAACAGAATAGTCAAAGTTTCTTTGACCTTAGATGCTTTGTGTTGTTACCTGGGTGTTAGGAAACAAGCCAAGGTACGCTTCTACTCAGAGCAGTTAGTACAAGAGTAGATTTTCTGAAAATTACTTCAGGAACACAGTAAGCAGCTGATGATCTTAAAGGGCAGAAATAGAAAGGCAGAGGTAGAGAACACGGTGGGGAGTGGGGGGAAGGGGAGGGTGGGATGAATTGGGAGATTAAGTGTGACATAAATACACTACCATGAGTAAAATAGATAGCTAGTGGGAACCTGCTGTATAGCACAAGGAGCTCAGCTCTGTGCTCTGTGATGACCTAGATGGGTGGGATGTGGGGTGGGGGAGGGCATATATGTATACCTATACCTGGCTCACTTCACTGTACAGCAGAAACTAACACAACATTGTAAAGCAGTTATACTCCAATAAAAAATAACACATTAAAAAAAGTCTTATTAAGTTGGGGCCTTTGAGTGCAAACATCAAGCTGGCTGCAGATTAAAATCACCTGAGGTGCTTTAAAAATTCCTATGCCCAGCCAATCACAATAGAATCTCTGGGGGTGGGACCCAAGCAGCACTGTTTTTTAAAGCTCCCCGGGTGATTCTAGTGTAAATCAAGATGGAGAATGGCTGAGGTTTTACTGAGACAGGTGAATATTGTTAATTGAGTCTTTGGTATACTTATTTTCTCCGTCAAATGGAGCAGCAAAATGGTGATCAAGAGTCCTCATCTTACCTTGGGCTTCCCTGGTAGCGCAGTGGTTAAGAATCTGCCTGCCAATGCGGGGACACCGGTTTGAGCCCTGCTCCGGGAAGATCCCACGTGCCATGGAGCAACTAAGCCCCTGCGCCACAGCTACTGAGCCTGCGCTCTGGAGCCCACCTACCACAACTACTGAGCTCACACGCCACAACTACTGAAGCCCCCGCACCTAGAACCCATGCTCCGCAACGAGAAGACCCCACAAGAAACCCACACACCGCAAAGAAGAGTAACCCCCACTCACTGCAACTAGAGAAAGCCCGCCCGTAGCAACAAAGACCCAACGCAGCCAAAAATAAGTAAATAAATAAAACAAAACAAAACAAAGAGTCCTCATCTTACTTTGATGATGCATTCATCATGCAACCTTGCAGTTGGCATTTTCCAACCACAAAGTGCAGAAAGTAATAAAGTTAATAGGCTTTGTCAAGTAACACAAGAGCTTAGGAGTATTAGTGAGAGAATAACAGCCGGATTCTAAAATGTGAACTTTGTTTAGAAACAATATGGCAAACATAGCTTCACGTCAAGGACTTGTGAAATTGACTAAATCTGCTTGTCAAGAGTTTTAATATAGGTGCTTCCCTGGTGGCTCAGTGGTTAAGAATCCGCCTGCCAATGCAGGGGACACAGGTTCGAGCCCTGCTCTGGGAAGATCCCACATGCCGCGGAGCAACTAAGCCCGTGTGCCACAACTACTGAGCCTGCACTCTGGAGCCCATGAGCCACAACTACTGAAGCCCATGCACCTGGAGCCTGTGCTCTGCAACAAGAGAAGCCACGGCAATGAGAAGCCCGAGCACCGCAACGAAGAACAGCCCCCGCTTGCCGCAACTAGAGAAAGCCCCCAGTTGAAAACCATTGTTTCAGAAGATACCTTCTCTAAAGAGAGGCTTATTCTGGAGTTTTCCTGTTTAAATTTTCCATAAAAACAACTTTGTTGTGTGCCCAGTATATTTATTTATCCCGATTCAGCTGGCCTTTACTGGCTGTCTACCGTAAGCTGGACACTGTGCCAGGATCAAATGTAATATTCATACATGTGTGTTTCTGTTCTTTTAAACACGACTAATCATTTCCAGTGACAGCAAGGAGGATCAGCTTCACACTTTTTTTTTAAAATTTTTATTGAGTCTGTTACAATATTGCTTCTGTTTTGTTTTGGTTTTTTGGGCCCTGAGGCATGTGGGAATCTTAGCTCCCCAACCAGGGATCGAACCTGCACCCCCTGCTTTTGGAAAGTGACCTCTTAACCACTGGACCGCCAGGGAAGTCCCTGGCTTCACACTTTTAAAGACGAATGCTTACTTTTAGTTCCTAAAGTACTTGCTGTTCTGGTTTTTCTGGTTAAATTTAGGGACAACCAAAAGCCCGTTTTACAGGTTGGTGGGTTATATATTTAAAGAAAAACAGGTGTATAGCAATGCTGTGTTCAATCCATGCTTTAACTCATGTGCAGTGGCCATTTCCAAACTTGCTGCCCTTCCTTAGAGAGAGGATCACTGGCTCAGTGTGACCACACTGGGTCAGAGGCTCCTGGGGTTTCTAGAGGGTTACAACCTCATATCTCATTTTTATGCCCAGAAAAATGATGCAAAGTGCAGAGAAGATTCTTCTAGGACATTGAAGTGTTTTCCTTTGCCAAGTATTTGAGGGAAGAGAGCAACGCAAAGGAAGAGGAAATGTTAATGTGGGAATTGCTGCTTCCCAAGTATCCTCACTGGCTTCTAGAACATAACTCTCAGCTTTGAGGGCAGTGACTTCAGGCAAGTTCAGCCAGATACATACTGTGCTAATTTCTTTTCATATATTATTTCATTTCACCCTCACAACCACTCTATGAGTAGGTCTTATTATTATTATCCCCATTTCACAGATGAGAAAATGGAGGCAGAAGAAGGTTAAATGGCTGACTTCAGAATCCCACCCCAGGTCTGCCTGACTGCAGGGCCCATGCTTTTAACCCACTGTACTCAATACTAGACTAAGATATCTTCCTCTTTTATGTGCTCCCACGGCACCCTTTCCCAGTTGATAACATGCATCACTCTTGTTGTAATTCATTCAATGCCTGTCTCTCTCACTACCGTACATTCCATGAGATCTTAATCTATTCTGACTTGTTCCAACACACAAGGCCTAGCACATGGGAGGCACTAAATAGATATCTGTTGAGTGAAAGTGAAAATATTATAATCAGTGATACTATGGCAAAAATCTCCTTCTAAGAGTTCTAGTTAGCCAACAGTTATTCATCTTTTGTTCTCATTGGTAGGGAGGGGTGGGCAGGGTATGCAAAGTGAGTATGTTCTTTGGGTTCTGTGATGGAGCTGGAGACACTAAGCATCTATAAGATCCATTAGAAGCAACTGAAGATGGCCTGAAGTTTGAGTGCTGCATTGTATGGGCATAACTTTACAATCGGAAATCCAAGTGCCTCGAAAGGAATCTCCCATTCCTAGATGATTTAGAACTTTCTACATCCAAGTGCTTTAACGTCGCTGGAAGGAAAGCAGAGGGACAAAGGAACAGAGCAGGACTGTCCTGTTTAGGCTGTCATATTTCTAAACTGCCACAAGGTGGGAGTATTTTAAAACTTTACTCTGATTTTCTGATCATTAATCTTTTGTGGGCCATATAGTGATGGAACCGCAGTGTCCCAACGCAGTACATTGGAAGGCAGAAAAACAAACATGGCTCTAATTTTGCTGCTGGAAGCTTGACTCATGTGAAATTGGCAAAAGGAAATGGATATTAAAGCAAGAGAACTAACAGTTATCGGTTTGGTTTGAAACTATTATGTTACTTTTAAAAATAAGCTTGTAGTGTAAAATGGAAACACTATTGGAACCAAAATTCAGTATTTTGAATGAATGTAGTCTCATTCTTTTTTTCCTAAAGCTCTCCAAGTTGAAGCAATATTAATCTTCTCATGATTCACCATTATTTTGATCTTTGGTTCCAGTGTAGAAATTCAGCCACATGTGGTGCACATTGAGGGCTGCTACTATCATACTTTCTACATTGTCTCTGGCCCCTCAGGCAAATAGCAGGTGCATTTTCAGTGTTCTGGGGCAGAAATTGCACTTATAGAAATTCAAATTGTAATTGGTGAAATATACCAAAGCAGAGAAGATTAAAGAGTTGATGGTCTGTGAAGTGTGTGATTTAGCTGATGTGCAAAGAAGCCCATTTGCAAAGGAATCTATTACCAATAGATGGTGAGCTTGGCTACAATGCGAAATGCTTTAATACTTTTAGAGGCTCTGGTCCTAAAGATCACGGGAAGCAATAGGCAAAGAAAGGAAGGACAAGGATAGGGAGTTTGGCCAGATCAGATACAGGAGGGACTGGCAGGCACAGCAGGTTCCTTTAGTCAAGGAGGCAAATCCAGGCTTTTCTTCATTAACCCTTCAATCACCTTTGAGGCCTGTGACTGCAGACTCAGCACTGGGGAATTAAATGGCTCTGAGTTTCTCTCAGGTGTTACATGCACGGGCAGGTGGGCCAGTTTCCATGGAGAACATTCAACAGGCCACTGCGAAGCGCTTGAGTTCACTTCTGAACATTGTTGCCTTGTTGGCCTCAGCAGCACCCAACCCCCTCCTCTACTCAGGTGGGACTTCTCACTCCCCAGGCCCACAGGTGCCCAGAGGTGTGACATGTGCTCATTCCACTTCATTCCTACCATCCTAATTCTCCTTACCTTAGCTTACAGAATCCTAGAGTGTCAAAGATTTAACAGAAGGAGAAAGAAGTGAGGTCAAGTGATTTGCCCAAGAAGCGTCCCCAATACAAAGCTTTTTGCCCACATTTTCCTGTTCAACTCAACAAAATCTTCCCTTTTTCTAGGTCCACATCAAGTCCTCACCTTTAAAGTCCTAGAGTACTTAATGTCAAAATCCATTGCTGATTTCTGTATCTATCTTGACTTCTCAACTGAGAGGCTCAGGCCCTTGACCAGAGGACCATACCTTACACACCAGGGCTCCCCAGACTTTAATGTGCTCACAGATCACCTGGTTTCTGGTTAAGATGGAGATTCTGATCCAGAAGGTCTGGGGCAGGGCCTGAGACTCTCCATTTCTAACACATTCCCTTGGGAATGGTGCTGATGCTGGTGGCCTAGCGTGGCACTCAGTGATTGATTCTGCTTGCAGGAGTCCATTTTATCTGATAGACATTGGTTTTCTTGCCTGCAGCCTGTTAAAGGGATAATAATAATTTCCTTGTTATGGGGAGGCAGTGCGGCGTGGCAGGTTAAAGCACTGGCTTTGAACCACTTAAAAAGGTAACGTTTATCAAGTACTTACTATGCATCAGGCACTGTGATGAGCACTTTATATGCATTATTGGATTAAATCTTTTGAAAGAAAAACATTAAGTAAAAAACAAACAGAAAAACCCGTTGTGTTATTTTTTTCAGAAAATAAGTATCTATTTCTTAAGTGATTTCTCTTTCTGTAGGACTACAGAGCCTCTACAGATTTTTAATACAGAGCTCCTTTAAGAAAAGCTTAGTAAGTCCCCTGTTAGGATTTTTACATCAGCTGATATTTTAAAAATCATGACTGATTTTTCACAACTGCTGTTTTATGCCTTTTTTTTCAATACAGAAACTTTAATAGGTAAACATATCTGTAATGTTATATGAGTATACGGAAAGTGTTTCAAAGGAATTTGAATCAACTAAAAGACAAGGGTGTTTAACTTGCATAACTCAGATAAGTGAATTATGAATTTATTAGAATAAAGCATAATTCTTATTTCTGGGTTTCAGGAGCTCAAGAATAGTAAGTTTTGCCAAAGCAAAAATGCATTTGTCTTGAGATTTCTTTTTTTTAAAATAAATTTTTATTGGAGTATAGTTAATGTCTTGAGATTTCTTTAGAATTCAAAATCTAAGTAGTGATCATTTTGTTGATTAAAAAAATTGCTTTTCATTCTCAAAAAGAAAATTCATGCTTCAGCCCATTTTTTCCCTTGAGTTAAGAGGAATGTGTATATGTGTGTTTATGCATGTATATGTATGTAGGTGTCTTCACAATAACCCTTCGACCTAAGTACTATTATTCCCACTTTAAAGGCATAGAAGCTGAGGCTCCAGGAGGTGAAATGACTTGCCCACTCTTGCACTGTTTCTAGGAGCTGACCCAGGTTACAAATCCAATTATGTATGTTTCCAAAGCCTACTTTAAAAAAATTGTTTTATTTTGAAAAATTAAAAAACTTAAGAAAAATTTCAAGAATGAACATCTACATACTTTTCCTCTAGATTCACTGGTTCTTACCATTTGCAAAACCCACATTCTTAATCAGTCTACCATTTATTAGACGTATTGTGTTTTTAGGATATTACATAAACTTTCTGTGTTTAATTTGTTTATCTGTAAGTGGATAAAAATATCTATATTGAGGGTGTTTAAAATGAAGGTTAACTGGATAATTATTCTCTTAGCAAATATTTATTGACCTTCTTCCATCCCAGGATGAATAAAAGCATTGTTCTAAATCAGGACAAAGCAAAGTAGCACAGTTGGTGCTCTCATACAGCCAGAGTCAGAGGTGGGGGGAACAGACATTAAAAGGACATAGCAAGTAATTTCAGGTGGTCTATGCACTGGGGAAGAGACAGAGCAGTCTGGAAGGCTTTCTGGAGGAGGTGACCTCTGGCCTGAGGCCTGACTCATGAAAGGGAGTGAACTGTGCATAAATGGGGGCAGAGTGGTCCAGCCTGCTCAGAATGGGCACCTGACATCTCTTCATCCAACAGGAAAGAGAGATTGTGGAGTTTCCATTTGCAGAAATTATTTTTAGAAGAGAACACATGCTCTCAGATAGACTAGATAATAATCTGACAAAGGATAGCCCAGGCCGGTAGGTTTTCAGAATCTGTTCTAGCTTTTAACCTCCACAGCTCTTCACATGGTTGCATGCATAGATTTCTGAAAAACCATCTTTATAAAAGTGCCTTGAATTCCTTGGTGATTATTTCCTTTTAGGCATATAACTTTTAATATTAATAAACTGTTATTTACTAGTGGCAGTTGCTGTCCAAGGAAGTCAGATTTTTGTTTCTGGAGTCTCAATAACCTTTTGTTTCTAATTTAGAAATTGGATGAAGACATGCATCAAAAAATTGCAAAGGAAATGAATCTCTCTGAAACTGCTTTTATCCAAAAACTACACCCAACTGACAACTTTACACAAAGTAAATATGCTTTTTTTTTTTTTTTAACCATTCCTGAATGGCACAAGAAGCTGCTTTTCCAGTGGGGGAATGATAGTTAAGGGAAATGTCCATTTACTATTTGCATGCAGATAGGAGAGGGGGGGGAGCTTCTAATCTGGTTTTCATTTCATCTGGGGGAGCAGGTATTAGTGAATTTGAGTGTTTCAGCTCCAGATCTAGCACTGGGGGGCCCTAGGAGGCTTGCCTAGACTTTGCTCCTCCTTTCACAACATGTTTCAGTGATGAATCATGCTAATGAAATATTTAGAAAAGAATAAGAAAATGAAAAGTTTACAACCCCCTTGTATGGGAATGATCTCATCTCTCTTTGGTTTTTTCTCCTCTGAAGGTTCCTGCTTTGGATTAAGGTGGTTTACACCAGTGAGTGAGGTTCCTCTCTGTGGCCACGCTACCCTGGCTTCTGCAGCTGTGCTGTTTCACAAAATAAGTAACGTGATTTTCTTTTATGAACTTACCATTTAGCAAATAGCAAATATTTTTAAAAACTCGCACACATTCTTTCCTGTGAACCAAAGTGACTGGTATAAAGACACTGCAAAGTTTATTTCATGCGATTTATTATGCAGAAACAAAAACAGCAAGCTTCTATAACACTTTGATCTTTCAGAGTATGTACCATTGCATGTTGGAAAGCCATGGTCATTGTTTCCTGGAATGCCATTTTCTTCTAAATAGGAGCTCTCTGGTCTCTTTGACAAACACAGGAGCAGAGTTTGCAAGGCAGAATAGTTGTCTAACATGATATGATACTGGGGAACCAAAAGACATAACTTTGCCCCGAATATGTCCCCACCCACATTGAAATTCATTTCACAATAAGAGCTTTTTTACTCTGAATTTTAAATATTAATGAGCCCCCGCTGTATGCATTTACCCTGTGAATAGAGGATACAGCACCTTAATCCTACCTGTGTCCATCTCAGCTACACTTAGTATAATAGATAAAGATCAGGGATTTGTGGGAATGGGGCAGAGAGATGCCTGGAAATGTCCTAAAAGTGGAGATGGAAGCAGCCATGAATAAGTGTAGACCACAAACAGAAAGTTAAACAAGGAAATAAACAGGATGATACGACACAGGGGTAACTGTGGGGAGGAGGGTGTTGGAAAAAGAAGTTCTCTGGGGGAGCAACTTAGGTGGGGATGATAAGGGAAGGTGTTAATAGGTCAGGTTTGCCCAGAAAGCAGACTCTGAGACACACTGGCATGCCAGAAGAATTGGGGGCAGTGTTTTTGAGATCAGTATTGTTAAGGGAGTAAAAGAAAGCAGAACTGAACACAGGGAGAAGTTGAACTGCAAAGTGGTAGCACCAAAGAAAGACCTGATAGTCCTCCACAGGGTGGGCCTGAGGTTCCATGAGAAAATGCTTGGTAAATAATGACGTCTTACACCAATTATAATGAGAAGAATTAAACTTTGGGTTTCAGAATGTAAATTTTATTCTGTGAAAGTTAATCAGCGGTGCTGAATTTTCTCACCTTTGAGATATGGTTAAGTATTACAGAAATATTAGGGAAGAGAAAAGAATTAAGTCACAAATCTTTGTTTTCACTAAAAATGTTACCCACACTGAGATAAGTGGCCCAAGTTGTATCAGTAACATGAAGGGATATTATATCAGGTTTGGTGATCTAATCTTTAAATCAAGATTTTATGTATAGTTTGGTTTGTTTATGGTAAGCTTGATTTATTCATCTCAGACTGTTGTACATGACCTGTATGTTCTATTTGTCATCCCTTTGGCTTATCTTAAACTAGTAGAGTTTATAACTCTATAGTATTTAAAAATATAGTATAGTTAAAAATATAGTATAGTTAAAAATCTGCATTAGAAAACATTATAGCATCCCTATGAGCTATGTTTAATTATTACCCCCAATTTATTGGTAAAATGAAATTAGTATAGTTTTAATTATTACCCCATTTTATTAATGAGGAAATTGAGGTTTAAGGAGATTAAATAATTTTTTCAAGGGCACAGCATGATGTCAAGTCCAATCAGTTATGTTCTTGGTTCTCAAGTTAGAATCCAGTGAGAGTTTTCTCCACTTAGGACCCAAGTAACCCAAACCTGGGACCCCTTTACTGGAAAGAACAACACTGCCAGAGAATCTAAGACTACATAACAGTGATCAAAACAGACATGCAACTATATAACAATGTTTATTTTCCTATTTCTTGATTCCTTTCAAAAAGTTTTCTAGTTGACAAAATAGAATTCTTTTTTTGGCCAGAAAACATGAATAGCACCCTAACGTTTGTCACTCTGAGTGGGGAACTAAAGGCCAGAAGAGAAGAGGATGGTATCGTCCTGGACCTGCCTCTTTATCCAGCCCATCCCCAGGTCAGCTCTTTTTAATTTTTTTTTTTTCTTTTGGCTGCCCTGCACGGCTTATGGGATCTTAGGTCCCTGACCAGGGATTGAACCAGGCCCTCGGCAGTGAGAGCATGGAGTCCTAACCACTGGACCGCCAGGGAATTCCCAGCTCTTTTTAATTATTGCCATAAACTGACAGCTTTCCTGTTTTACAGTAGTTTTGTCTTTTTTCCCAATCTAGGACTTCCATGAAGTGGAGGATTTGATAAAGGTTGGTGAAAAGAATCAAACCTGAGCCGTGTGATATGATCATCTGTTATCATTTGAACAAAGATTCGGTACTATTTGATCTCAACAGATAGGCCTTCTACCAGTACAAGTGTTCCATTCTAAGCTTGGTTGAATACTGCACCGTGCATTTGAGATTTGAATTTTAATATTGAATCTAGGGACTTCCCTGGTGGTCCAATGGTAAAGAATCCACCTTACAATGCAGGGGATGGGTGTTTGATCCCTGGTTAGGGAACAAAGACCCCACATGCCTCGGGGCAACTAAGCCTGTGCGCCTCAACGATAGAGCCGTGGTGCGCAAACTACAGACCCCGAGAGCCACAACTAGAGAGAAGCTCGTGAGCCACAACTAGAGAGAAGCCCTTGCACTGCAACAAAGACCCGACACAGCCAGAAAAAAAAAAAAGAAAAATAATACTGAATCTATTTAGTGAGAAGGTTGACCAGTTTTCCCTGACTCTTCATTATCCAATTAGCCTCCATGGAAAGGTGGGGGAGGGGAGGCTGTCGTGTGGCAGGCTGAGAGTGAAAGGAAAGAGTGGAAACTGCCTGGCAGCTGTCGGAGTCCTGATGTCTTTCGTGGAGAATACACCTGAGATGACAGGGCTGTGCTTTGATGGAAGAGAGCAGGAAAGCATGGGAACCTCGATAGAGAAGACAAGATACATAGACTGGCCTCCTCAAGGAGTCTGTGTGGGAATGGGGCTTGATGATGATGGTTATGATGACGATGATGACAATGAACATTTTTGAGAGTCTCCCCTGTGCAGTGCCACACACTAAGTGGTTTTTTTTTTTTTTTTTTTGCTTGCGGTACGCGGGCCTCTCACTGCCGTGGCCTCTCCCGTTGCGGAGTACAGGCTCCGGACGCGCAGGCTCAGCGGCCATGGATCACGGGCCCAGCCGCTCCGCGGCATGTGGGATCTTTCTGGACCGGGGTACGAACCCGTGTCCCCTGCATCGGCAGGCGGACTCTCAACCACTGCGCCACCAGGGAAGCCCTAAGTGTTTTAATGTATTATCTCATTTAATTCTCACTGCCACCCAGTGCAGCAAGCACTACAGTTGTCTCCCAGAGATTCCAGAAGGCCAGAGCAGCCCTGGATGGCCAGGTGCTTAGTTTCTAGAGCAGGAAGGCCCCACGTCAGGACCAGGCCAAGGGCAGCCATGAGAAAAAATGATTCTGTAAAATGGCGTATTGTGGTATTTCTCAGTGAATTTTCAACTCAGGATTTATAATCTGTTTAGTGTTTTGCTTTAAGTTTTCAGAGTATAAGCAAGTATCATGGATTCTGATTTTACACTCAGCTCTACCTATGGCTTGAGTTTTGGGAGACAAGCTGAATTCATAAATGAACTACTTTAAACATATTGGCAAGAAAATGGAAAATATTCACAGTGCTAGACCTTGTTCATGGTAGAAAGAGCTTAACCTGATCTCTCTAAGCCTCAGGGTCGGCATTTGTAAAATGAGGATGATGAAGGGTTATTTATTGTGAGTATTGTCATTTTGTGTTCCTAGAAACTGGCAATAAGATTCTCAGCTGAGAATTAAAATTGACATAAGAATCCATGCAGAGAATGACCCTTCAGAGAGACTGAGAGGCCCCGGAGAGCAGATGGGATCGGGCTGTAGGCGTTCCCATTTCTGGGGGGAGTCGGGAACGTTGGTCAGCAGTGGTCACAGAGGCAGCATTCCAGGCATCACCCACGGCAGAGGGAGTCTTGGCGATAGGACCTAGAACACCTCAGTCCCTAAAGAAGATTAGAGAACCTGAAGCCACCTAGTGACAACCAGACAACTACTGTGTAACTCTTGTCTGTTCTGAAGGCAGCTGGTGGTGGTGCCACAGGATGACTCGGAGGGGCACAAGACACATACAGTGTCTTGGATATGAGCGAGGCTATGTGCAGCCCAGTAAAGGGTGAATCAGGGTATCTCTAGAAAATGTTGAAAATGTTGCTACGTTCTTGATCTGTAGCATAAAGTCTACGTGAGAACAGCGAGCTTGCCAAGCAGAGCAGCCTTGAGACAAGTGCCCTAGTCCCCACTTCCAATCAGACTGCTGGCCCTGAGTCCTTCCCATGTGGAAGCTTCTAGTTACTGCTGCAGGAACTCCACATATTATTTCACTTAATCCTCACAACAACTCCAAGAGGCAGGCATGAAGCCCGCACCTCTACAGATAGTAGACAGTAGTAATTCAGAGCTTTGACTCCAGGGCCCCTCAGACCTGGGTCAAGGGGGGGGTGTGTGTGTGTGTGTGTGACCTTGGGCCTCTCTGAATCTTCTTATCTGTGGGGAAAATACCCACCTGAAGGAGTTGTGTGTTGAGGGACGTAGTAACATGTGTGAACAATGCCTTTCTCTGGCTAAACTCAGAGGGTAAACTCAACCCTCATCAAGGTCTCTGGCTGCCAGGAAACTGGCCTTCTTGAGCAATACCTTGAGTCCCGAAACTGACCTGAAACTCCTGGGATTGGAGATGTTGGGTGTGCCTGGCACAGAGCAGACACTCGTGAGAGGTTGCTCTCCAAACATGGGTCAAATTCATAAATTCCTGAGGAGGTTTTGGTCTGTCTCCATAGACTGCCATAGGTGACACACTGGTTCAGGACATCCGCTATTCCCCAGATACCCGAAAGCTCCTGGTCCGGCTCAGTGATACTTACAACAGGTAAACAAGATTTTTGGCTTCGTCAGCACCCTGGGGATGGCCGAGCACCCAGATTTATGGCTCTGGCTTGGTCTGGCTGTGCCATGTTCTGTCAAACCATGATTTACACAGCCAGAGAGTTTTGTTCCCCTCCTGGTGAGCCATTTGGCAAGCTGCATCCTGGCCTGCTTTACAGAGTGTGGGCAGTGGGTAGTCTATTGAATGGCTTTGTCCTGATCCACCCCGTTTCTGAACAAGGTCATTTCTGGAGAGCCTGAAAGTGAACACACAGAATCTGCCGCAAGTGGAAAACACGGGGAAGGTGAAAGGACTCATTCTCACCATCAAGGGAGAGCCTGATGGGCAGACTCAAGCGTTTGACTTTTACTCCAGATATTTCACTCCATGGTTTGGTGTGGCCGAAGACCCTGTAACAGGTACTTTTTGACTTGAGTCCTGAAGAGGGCTAAACAGTGGAGAGGGAGGAGGATAACAAGTAGCTGTTGCTGTGCCCTCCACGTGACCTTTCAGGTTGTTTGGTTTTTGAGCTGCCTTTGTTTCCCTACCTACCCCTCCCCCACCCCTTCGCTGAAGTCTCATGTGAAAAACAGAGTTAAGGAGGCAGTATAGCAGGGTTAAACTAGGGTCAGACAGGCTGGGTTTGCATCTTAGCTTCCTAGCTGTTGACCTTGGGCAAATGACTTAACATTTTTTTTTTAGAGTTTTTTTTGATGTGGACCATTTTTTAAAAAGTCTTTATTGAATTTGTTACAATATTGCTTCGATTTTTATGTTTTGGAGTTTGTTTTTTTTTTTGGCCGCGAGGCCTGTGGGATCTTAGCTCCTCGACCAGGGATTGAACCCACACACCCTGCACTGGAAGGCGAAGTCTGAACCACTGGACCACCAGGGAAGTCCCTGACTTAACTTTTTAAAGCTTTTGTTCCCTGGCTATAAATTATGGATAATACCTCATAGGTTATGTAAACACAACGCATGTTAAGTGGTCAACACAGTGCCTGGCACATGGTAAGTGCCCAATAGCTATTAGGTATTTTAATAATAACAACAGGGCTTCCCTGGTGGCGCAGTGGTTGAGAGTCCGCCTGCCGATGCAGGGGACACGGGTTCGTGCCCCGGTCTGGGAAGATTCCACATGCCGTGGAGCGGCTGGGCCAATGAGCCATGGCCGCTGAGCCTGCGTGTCCAGAGCCTATGCTCCGCAATGGGAGAGGCCACAACAGTGAGAGGCCCGCACACTGCAAAAAAAAAAAACAGAAAACAAAAAAAACTGGCTCCCTGAGCCAACACTTCTAGAGCTGCCATTTGCAAAATCTAGTGGCCAATGTCCACTACATTCCCAAAGCCTTTTTTCCTTTTCAGTGACCAGCCTGCATGATCATTGATCTAGATAAGATTTGGTTTTTGAAGGATCAAGCCCTGGACTGCTGGTGGGAAATTGGGACAGGCATAGTGGTTTTGTTTTTTCCTCCTTTCCTCATTTCCCTGACCTGCCCACAAAGTGGGTGGGATGGGTTCAGGAACGTGGGTATTCAGGATCTTCTACCAGACAGAAGCAGAGGGATGAAGTCAAAGATGGGCAAAAATGTGAAGCCTCGTACTTTCATCCTCCTGGAGAAGAATGGCCTGAGCCACAAAAGGGGGGATGCTGGATGGAGGAGACTGGTGGATGGGATAGTGGCCAGGGTAAAAGGAGGCTGAGCAGAGACTGTGAGCCTCCTGTTCTGGTCAGATGGCAGGGGCTGGGATGGTTTCAGGGCCTTGACTTAGTTACTCTGAGGAACAAAATATGTGAAATTCAAAGCTCAGCAAGCAAGCACTTTTAAAGACTCAGGAAAATGCCCAGCGACTGTTGGTCCAACTCAACCCTCCCCAATAGAAAAGAAGTTCTGAGTGGACTTACACTTGCACAGCTGCTTCCCAAAGATGTTAATTACCACAGAGGGCAAGTTTTTTCCCCCTGTAATGATGCTTTTCTAGAGTGGGAAGGGCAGCGATGACCAACCATTTCAGTTTGCTTGAGACTGAGGGACTTCTCAGCATACAGGATCTTCAGTTCTAAAACCAGGACAGTCTCAGGCATACTGGGATGCTCGGGCACCCTATGTGGACCTCCCATAACATTAGTAAGTTTTCCTGAAGGAGAGACCTTTTCCAAACCATCCTTTTTTCTCCCAAAGACTTTTCTGTCAGTTATTACTTTACATTTTGTTTCTTCATTTTATTTTATTTTATTTATTTATTTATTTTTTTGCGGTACGCGGGCCTCTCACTGTTGTGGCCTCTCCCGTTGCGGAGCACAGGCTCCCGACGCGCAGGCTCAGCGGCCATGGCTCAAGGGCCCAGCCGCTCCGCGGCAATGTGGGATCTTCCCGCACCGGGGCACGAACCCGTGTCCCCTGCATTGGCAGGCAGACTCTCAACCACTGCGCCACCAGGGAAGCCCTGTTTCTTCATTTTAATATCTATTCTCTGATCGAAACCTAGGGCACAATCATATGAAAAAATACCTCACTAAAAGAAAGTTCTTCTGGCACCGAAAACCTGTGAATGCTGACTTGGTGGGAAATATAGCCTTTTGTCAGAGTTCCCACCTTTTCTTTCATGTGTGTCCTAAGAAGAAGGAGATATTTTTCCCTTGAAAGATGTAGACAGATTTATGTGAAGACCTTGATTCTACCATGGGCTGACAATGAACTGGTAGACAAGACAAGAATTAAAACCTACAGTTTAATTCAGCCTTCAGAAAGTATAAGACACAGCAGATACATCGTTTGGAGGAGTTATCCGTAAATTCTATGTCTTCCTTTCTATTTCCATCCTTAATTCCACACTTGGCTGTGGCCACGGCCAACATAATGACTACGTCATCTAAGGTTTAGTCAAACTGGATAGTTGATTGTTTATGAACTTAGCACAGAGTTGCCCCTGTTTTCTTTGGGATTGTACCATGACTTTTCACTTCTTTTAAGGGTCTGCACATACTGTTCTCAGCAGCTACTGGTCCCAGCAACTGGGGAAGAAAGTCATGCACGGTAGGACAGCTTGTTTTCAAATTTTAAAAAATTTGCTTAACTTGAAGCCAGTATTTCTTCTCATATGTACTATCCACTTGAAGATGTAATAAAGTGTTAACTATCACCCACGTGAAAATGAGAGGTTTCGAATTCCTTCCCCCTGAACCTTCTACTCAAAACATCCTCCACCCCAAACATCTTCCACCTCTGTCTCTCCCAACACAAGGACACACTTCTAATACAGTAAGTACCCAATAAATGTTGAATAAAGTTAACTAGCTGTATAACTTTGACCCAGAAAGGTTATTTATAATGTGACAAGTTGAGACTGGATGATTACCAAGGTTCCTTACTGCTGCTGCTAGTTATGAGATTAAATCAAACAAACTGCTTTGGAACCAAGTCTCCTGGTGATTTACATAGTGCCTGAGGCAGAGAAAATAAATGGCAGCCAGTGGAATTTACACAGCTAGTACTACGCCGCTAGTAGTCTGTATGTGGTACAGGCTACACAATCAAAGTAGGAGTTTGACTTTAAAGGATGGAGGTTCTTACTTAGTGGGATGGTTAAGCCTCTGTGACCCTGACTTGGGAACAGCACAGTGACTGTTCTTTTTCTTTGGTGAGCCTAATGACTCCTCTGACCTTAGGAAGCCTCAGGCTGTGCCTCATGGTTGCCTGACAAGTGTGGTTGCTTGCTAACCGCAATGAGTAAAGCACTCCCTTTATCCTATTCAGACCGCGGAAGGTGGGGCCTTTTCAGAAGGGCCAAGAGCACCCCTCTTTATCTTCTTAGACTTTTAGTCCTTGCCTCTGTCTTTTCACATGTGCTTGCCTTCTAGACAGAGCCAGGGAGGATGCTATATGGGCGGGGTATGTCTGGGGCATTACAGGAAGTAATAGAGGAAGTGGCTCAGGAAGCGAAGCCGTAGAGCTGTGTATTCTGTGGATCAAATTGCGTCTGTGGTCTCAGTCCTCAGGAGAATGGGGTGGGCTGGGCAATACCATGCACAGAGGAAGGAATGCATTCTATTTCAAAAATTTTTTAAGATTAATTGATTTTTATTAAGGTAACATTGATTTATAACATCATATAAGTTTCACGTGTACATTGTATTCCTGCTTCTATATACCCTACAACGTGCTTACCACCAAAAATTTATTTTCCATCTTTCACCGTACAGTTGATCCCCTTTACCCATTTTGATCTCCCCGCCCCTCCCTGACCCTTTGCCTCTGGCAACCACCCTCTGTTCTCTGTGTCTATGTATTTGTGTTTCGTTTGTTCATTTATTTTGTTTTTGTTTGTTTGAAGGAATGTGTTCTTTAAACTGACCTGGGAGGATTCTAGAGCTTGTAATACGTGGTCTGTCACTATGCCCTGTTAATTAAAAAGGGTGAAAATGATCTTAATTTGTGACTCGTTTTATGTTTTCTTTAGCCTTTCAGTGTTCCAGCCGGGGAGGAGAATTGAAGATTTCCCTGCGTCCTGATGGACGAGTTGACATCAAGGGACGTGCTGCTCTTGTTTTAGAGGGCACGCTGACGGCCTAGACGCGCTTGTGCGCGATGCTGCGATCTTGACTTACTATTTTCCACGTAGAAAGAAATGTAAGGGGCTGCTTTGAATAAAGTTTGCATAGTAGTCTACTTAATCCTCACCTTAGACATAGAACAACAAAGACATATTAATGGAAATTTAATAATGCTTCCTGACTAATTAACTAATGGAGTTTTGGCTCTACCTGTGAGTATATTTGAAATGTAAGTAACTAATAACGAAGAATAATGTCACCTTTGATTATGAGTACCAATCACAAAATGAGGAACAAATTTATGAGGAGTAAGATCAAACCATTTAAACTTAGGTGTGAGTACCAGATAGACTATTTTGTAGCCATTGAAAAGACCCAATAACTATGAGGAAATATTAAAAAAAATTTCATGATACAATACCAAGAAAGAAAATCACAGTAGAGTATAAACTGTTAGCGACGTTATGCTGTGTCTGTGGAGAATACGAATTTATATGGACAGAGATGGATCATGAAGATAGAAAAGTGAAAAGAGTTCACGTGTAGAGGGTAAGATTGGAGTAATTTTAATGTACCTAAAAAGTTATTTTCTTCATTGGAACACACTCATGTTTAATAACTAAAAATCAGGACATGTAGCTAAATAACTAAAAAGCCCAGAATTTTTTTAAATGTATGTGTGATAGAGTGGTAGTAAAATTAAACATGAAAAGTAATATCTTGCCTCTTTCCAAGTTCTTTTTGGGGTGGGAATTCCCCTTGCTGTGGCTCCCATGTATTCTGCAAGTTAGGTGCCCAGCTGGGATCTGAATTCCCAGCCCATGTGTCAGATCTACTGCTCAGCAATCTGACGTGGTTGGTAAAAAGCAATTTGCTGTCTCCTGTGTATAAGACACTGGGCTAGAAGCTGATGGGGTGGAGAGCTGGGGGCCAGGCTGCAAAGGAGATTAGAGGGGAAGCTTATAGAGCTCTCAAGGGAATCTAACTGGGAAAACCAGGCTCATCCTTTCATGAAAAGATAATGAGCACTTGCACTGGTCTGTGATTAGGGTCTACATATGGCAGACACTGAATGCTATGGCGTAGTCTGGGGAGTGTTGAAGGACAGGGCTTCGAAAGACTGGGGCATGAGCAAGGCTTCAGAGATGAGTGCACATGGCATGTCTGGGTTTTGTCTAGAGTTTCTACATCTTGAAAGTAGTTAGGTTCTATGGGGGCTGAGAGAAATAAAAGAAAGTAATTATTAAACTTACAATCCAGTTGAAGAGATAGCATGTAAACACAAGGATAGATAAATAATACTGTAAGCTATTTTTATTGTTGTTTTTTAAACTATTAAAACCTATAGAAAGGACATAGGAATCATGGCGATTGTGAGTCATCCCCAGGGTATGAGAAAGGGAGAACTATGGTTCTCCAGGTGTGGTCCCTGGACAAGCAGCATCTGTACCACCTGGGAGCTTGTTAGAAAAGCAAATTCTCAGGCCCCATCCCAGACCCACTGAATCAGAAGCTGTGGAGATAGAAACCAGAAATCTGGTTTTTAACAAGCCCTCCAGGTGATCCTGGTGTATACTTAGGTTTGAGAATCTCTAGTATTCAGCCACTGTTTTCTTCCCTCCCAAGTGACAATTGCCTATGTAGCTCAATAACTTTAAATGTGCATTATCTCAAAATCTCCTTGACCATACCAATATACTTGCTGCTTAGTGCAGTTTTGGAGGAGCTGGATTTTTTTTTTTTTCCTCTTAGTTTCCAGTTCTGTTCAGCATAGAAAAACTAGCTGTGCTCAGGTGGGAGCTGTTCAGTAAAATGTTGGTAATATACAGATTAATCAGCCATGATTTATTAATGATGAATTAATTACACCTGATTGTGCAGTTCTGCTAGCTAAATGGAGCTTTAAAGGAGTTATTTTATTAATCATCATGGTGCTAATTGCAGACACTTACAGAAGGATCACTAATTAAACATGCAACCATATGCAAAACAAGTTGGGCTGCTGAGACCTGCAAGAATAAGAAACCCTGATTTTTAGGGGAGCCAAAACATTTTATTTTATGCAATATTAGGGAGTTGGCTTGGCAATGTTAGTCATTCACTGCAAGTTAATATTGTAATCTTTCCCAGCAGGGATTGATCCCTATATCAAAAAGTATATAGCACTCTAGTGAGATTCTAGTAAAGGGGAAGATCATTCAAGCCTATTTTCTCTTTTATACACATGCAAAATGGCTTTTGCTGAACAGAGACCATTGATTGATGGGATGGGACATACAGCAGAGACAGTCAAAACCACAAACCAGTCCTTCGTGTCAGAGAGCATCAGGTGAGTGCGAGACTGAACTCTTGGAGACCATGAACACCCTGTGTATTGAATCACAATAAGAGGAGTCACAGCCTTGTACTATTGGAGCAGAGAAAGAAATGAGACTGTCCAGCTGAAGGGGCATCAGGTAAACTCAAGGATAGCTAAAGAATGGGAAAATTGTTTTCAATTTTTAGCTCAAGATAGATTAAAGCCGTTTCCTGACTTTTTGTTGTTATGATGATTTGTTTGGAGTTATGCAGCATCATTGTGAATAGTCAAGTAGGTACTGGCCAGCTTCCTCCAAGGAAGCCAAGGTGGCAAGGTGCTACCTCTCTCTGCACTTCAGGGGGCAGGCATGCTACTCGGGCTCCACCAAATCAGAAACCATCTCCTGGGAATGTGGATCCTGAACAAGGGAAGCAGTACTGTAGAGGTGGCTAGAGACCTATACTATAGAGATCCATACTATAGCTCATTCTAGCTTGTTCTAACATTATTAGCTGTTACACCACTTAATCAATCCCCTCAGTCTCCTATTTTTTTTTTTATTTTTATTTTTGGCTATGCCTCGTGGCATGCAACATCTTATTTCCCCGACCAGGGATCAAACCCGTGCCCCCTGCAGTGGAATCACGGAGTCTTAACCACTGGACCGCCAGGGAATTCCCCCCTCAGTCTCCTATTGAAGACCTTTGATTTTATTTCCTGATGCTTTACCATTAGAAGCTGTACTGCAGAGAGCAACTTTATTTTATTTTCTATGTCCTGGTACTTTTATTTCTTTAGGATAGACTTGAGAGAGAGAGATTTCTGGTTTGAATAATGTGTGTATTTTGGGGGACTTCCCTGGTAGTCCAGTGGTTAAGACTCCACGCTTCCAATGCAGGCGGCTATGGGTTCGATCCCTGGTGGGGGAAATAAGATCTCACATGCAAAAAAAAGAGGAATGTGTGTGTTTTTCATTTTAGTAGCTATTGTCAGATACCCTTCCAAAAGAGTCTGTAGCTGTTCATGTTGCCAGAGCACTGTATCCTTTTCACCACAACCCACCAGCAGAATTTTGCTAATCTGATAAGTGATAGCTTAGTATTACTTACTTTGCATTTACCTGATTAGGAAAGTTAAACATCTTTTGTTACAGTAACTTGCTACTTATATTTTATCTTCTCTGAACTCTCTATTCATGTATTTTGCTTTTTTTCGATTGCATTTTGTTACCAGTTTCTTTATTATGAACTTTTATCTGTCATAGGTGTGGAAATTTTCTCCCCAATGTTTTGATGTATATTAAGGCAGTCATTATTATCCTTGTTTTATAGATGAGGAAAGTAATGCTCAGAAAGGAAATTGACTTGCTTAAGTTTACTCTGCTAGTGAGATGGTTAGATCTGGATTCAAAACCAGGCTATGTGATGACAAATCTAGTGCCCTTGCTATACTTCAAGGAATATCCCTAGAGGGTTGCTTTGGTTACTGTCCTGTATAATGTTACCCCCAAATTTACAGGTATGCTCGGAGATTCTGTGGGTCCCCAGGAATTTGCACGGGACATATTGGGAAGGCTTGTTTCTACTCCACCTGGTGTCAGCCAGGGTGGTTCAAAGGCAGGGCTGGGATCATCAAAGGCTTGTTTACACACGTTTGGAGCCTGAGTTGGGGACACTGAAACAGCTGAGAGTTGAAACAGCTGAGAGCTGGAACAGGAAGTCCTCCTTTTTTAATTTAATTTAATTTATTTATTTGGTTGTGCCAGGTCTTAGTTGCGGCTGGCAGGCTCCTTAGTTGTGGCTCGCTGGCTCCTTAGCTGCGGCACATATGCTCCTTAGTTGTGGCATGCAAACTCTTAGTTGCAGCAGGCATGTGGGATCTAGTTCCTTGATTAGGCCCCCTGCATGGGGAGTGCGGAATCTTTTTTTTTTTTTTTTTTTTCGGTACGCGGGCCTATCACTGCTGTGGCTTCTCCCGTTGCGGAGCACAGGCTCCGGACGCGCAGGCTCAGCGGCCATGGCTCACGGGCCCAGCCGCTCCGCGGCACATGGGATCCTCCCGGACCAGGGCACGAACCCGCGTCCCCTGCATCAGCAGGCGGACCCTCAACCACTGCACCACCAGGGAAGCCCGGAGTGTGGAATCTTAACCACTGTGCCACCAGGGAAGTCCCCAGTTGGGCCTCCTTGAACACCTTTATCTCTACATAATCTCTCCACGTGATGTTTCCAGCATGGCGGGTTTAGGAGAGCTGGACTTCCTCCATGTAGGCTTGGCTCCCAAGGCCCCAAAAAAACCAAGTGGAAGCTGTCTCACCTTTTATGACTATACCAGGAAGTCACATGATTTTACTTCTGCTGCATTCTATTGGTTGAGGCATTTATGAAGGTCTGCCCAGGCTCATGGGGCAGGGACACAAAGCCCACCTCTTAATGGAGGATTGTTAATGTCACATTGTAATAAGAGCATATGAGATGGGGTATATTTGACTGCAGCAATCTTTGGAAAAATACGATCTACCACAAGAGTGTTTTGGGGAATTTCCCATATTCTCGGGAAATTGGAGACATAAATGGTTAGCAAGGACAAGAAATACCTCCATTTAAAAGAAGAAAACTTGGTGTTAACCCTGAATCTTTCTTTTTTTAATAGAGGAACAACAACTATAGTCATTGAGCCATCATCAACAAACATATGGATGTGTTTATAGATCATCATCAAAAACTTATGAAAATGTTCTTAGCCTACTGGAGATACTTTCAAGGAACCAGAAACATTTAAGTGTCAGGTTTTATGGACTTTGTGGGCTCTCAGGCCTACTCTGCAAAAGAGATCGACCAGACTGGATCTGTTCCACACTCAGAGTGAAACAGTGTTCCTTGGCTTAGTCTTTACCTTCATCTGTTTGGGCTACTATAACAAAAATACCATAGACTAGGTGGCTTATAAACAATAAACATTTATTTCTCATGGTTCTGGAAGGTAGCAGTCCAAGATCAAGGCAGTGGCAGATTTGATGCCTGGTGAGAGCCTGCTTCCTGGTTCATAGATGGCAATCTTCTTGTTGTGTCTTTTTTTTATAAGGGCACTAATCTGATTCATGAGGGCTCCACCCTCGTGACCTAAGCACTTTCCAAAGGCCCCACCTCCACGTACCATCATACTGGGGATTCAGTTTCAACATATGAATTTTGGGGACACACAAACTTTCAGTCTATGGCAGCCATTCTGGGGCAATGGCGGCCATTCTGGGGCAATGCCTTGTAGTTACTGTTTTCTGATGCTGCCAAATTCTTCCAGAGAGGCCAGAGTGGCCATTGTCGGGGATGAGTGTTTTGGTTCTTTTTTAATATTTATATATGTGTCTGCACCGGGTCTTAGTGGCCACACGCGGGATCTTCGTTTTGGCGTGCGGGGCCTTTTTAGTTGCGGTATGCAGGCTCTTAGTTGCGGCATGTGGGATCTAGTTCCCTGACCAGGGATCAAGCCCAGGCCCCCTGCATTGGGAGCATGGAGTCTTAACCACTGGACCACCAGGGAAGTCCCGGGATGAGTGGTTTATGACTTTGTGCAAGAACGGTTGAGGTTATCACAATACCTTTGGGCCAGGTTATTTTAAGTTACAATAGGCCGTTTGTGAATTTCATCAACCAACTGGAGGCTCTTCGTAGCTAAAGTCATGATTTCAGCAATAAAGAAAAGAAGAGGTAAGTTAAAAGTGAACACCTGTTCTTCTAAAATTGCTCTACTGCAGGTACCAGCCCTAGAGAATTGGCAGATGGTTTTGTGTTTCTAAGCCTGACCTTAGCAGCCCTTCATCAATCTTAAGCTGATTGATTCTCAAGAAAGAGGAGATTCTGGTTTCCCAGGGTACCCAAGACACCTTTGATTTAGTTACTACCTGAAGACCAATTAATTAGTCCACACTGGTTCTCTCAAGTTTTCCTAACAAAGCTAGGAAATCCTGGGCACAGCCTGACTGGGGAGGCTTTTTACTAGCTCATTAATTACTGTCACCCTAGACATGGATAATTGTAAAAGAAAGAAAAAACATCATTCTGCACTGGGGAAGATAGGTGATTTCCAAGGCCTGCAGCTATCTTGCATTGTGATTCCTGTAGCCAAGGGGCTCCCGTCTTTAAAAAACCTGCACCCATAGGACTGAAACTACCAACTTCTTTTCCCATTGCATCTTAACTCATGGCTGCCAGGGAAGCTTGTCAAACATGAGAGAATCTGCCCCTTGACTATCAGGTACTTTTTAGTTTTTAAATTTAGCAGTGTTTACTTAAGTTATTTTTTATTTTTTTGCGGTACGCGGGCCTCTCACTGTCTTGGCCTCTTCCGTTGCGGAGCACGGGCTCTGGACGCGCAGACTCAGCGGCCATGGCTTACGGGCCCAGGCGCTCCGCGACATGTGGGATCCTCCCGGACCGGGGCACGAACCCATGTCCCCTGCATCGGCAGGCTGACTCTCAACCACTGTGCCACCAGGGAAGCCCTACTTAAGTTATTTTAAAGTCAAATGGGATTGTACTGGTTTTTTATGACTGTATGCTTAGGCCACCTAGGCCACTCAAGGTGTCTGTTCTCTTGCTCTCTGTTCATCCCCTCGACCAGTGCCTGCTTCATCTATACCTACTCCCATGACTGACCTTCCTATGTATGTACTTGCCCCAGACCCCAGCTAGTAATTGTTCTAATCTTTAGATCTGAACATCTTTACCTGATAGCTTCTCAAAAGGGCGGTGAGGGGCGTGCCCTTCTGCTAGTTTCCCCGGTAACCAATGAGCCAACCTGATCTCTCTTCCTCCCCCCCCCCGCCCCGCCCCCCAGAAGCCAAGACTGCTGCCATTTTGCCTGTCAGCCACCGCACACTGTGCGGTCTTGCTCCACGACCTTGCTTCAGACATGTAAGCTCCGCCATCCATCAACCCATAGATGTCTCTGCTGCTGACTCCAGGCTTTCTTGAAGCTGGGCAAGTACAGGGCTTGCAAGCCTGCAGGGTGCAGCCCAACAGCGACATAGAATTAATTCATAATCAACTCTCAGTTATCCTCTGGATGGATACCTGGGGATCTCACTCTTCTCTCCCTCTCAGCTGGTTTCCCCTCTTCTGTCTCTTACCTGGACCCATTTCTCTCCTGGTCTCTCCTCAGTCTTTGCTCTTCATTCCAAGCTGGGGCCTTACTGGGAAGAGTCAGGGTGGGATGTGGGGGGTGTTGTTAATGTGATAAGAAGTAATAGAACAGCATACTCATATATTAACCAGTAGATGCTCTATGACTCTCCTTCTTTAAGAGGATAACCATAAGTTGACTTTTGCTACTAAGAACTTCCTCCTCATGGTCAATGTTATTTCTTGGTAGTGTTAAAAGATAAACTGGGGGCTCCCCTGGTGACGCAGTGGTTAAGAATCCACCTGCCAATCCAGGGGACATGGGTTCGCGCCCTGGTCCGGGAAGATCCCACATGCCACGGAGCAACTAAGCCTGTGCACCACAACTACTAAGCCTGTGCTCTAGACCCCGCGAGCCACAACTACTGAGCCCGTGTGCCACAACAACTGAAGCCTGTGCGCCTAGAGCCTGTGCTCCGCAACAAGAGAAGCCACGGCAATGAGGAGCCCGCGCACTGCAATGAAGAGTAGCCCCCACTCGCCACAACTAGAGAAAGCCCACGTTCAGAAACGAAGACCCAATGCAGCCAAAAATAAATATATAAATTTATTTTAAAAAAAAAGATAAACTGGGGCATATTTTAAAAATTTAAGAGTTTATTTGAGCAAACATCTATTCCAATCAGGCAGTGCCAAACCAGAAGTGGTTAGGAGCACTTCACTGACAGGGCCTGAGACAAGACTTTATTATCGAGAAGACTTTGAAGCAGAGCAAGGAAATTATTTGATTGGCTAAGCTCAAACATCGTTTGGGAAAGCCTAGTTGGCTGTCTGTAATTGGTTGTCCTTAGGTTTTGACTTTTTACCCTTGAGGCATTTATGGGCTTAGGTTTTGGTTTGCTTATGTAGCTAAGTATGAGAACCACCTGAGTCTAACGACCTCCTTGTTTATTTATTTTTTTGTTTATTTTGAAAGGCCTCCTTGTTTAATTAACAGTATTGTACACATTAAAAAAATTGTTTTTATTGTGCACAATTTCAAGCATGCACAAAAACAAAACAAATATTGATACTATAGTTACTACTCCTGGCTTTCTTCCCTGCTGCTCCCCACCCCTTGCACCCATCATGCAGCTTCAACGTTTATCAACTCATAACCAATTAATTCTGTTTCATAGTTGACCCCCAAACCCAGGTGTTCTGTGCTCCGTGTTTGGGGTCACCTGAAACCCCATTTTCTCAGCTGAACATACCCAGGAGGCAACCCTGGGTACAGCAGACTCCTGCCGGTCTGTGTCTTCCACTCCATCCTGTGGACTGAGGCTTGAGAACACCTCGAGTGTCACATTCTATTATATTGATGGGGAAACTCGAGGAGTCCTGGTGGCAGGCTGGACAAAAGGACAGCTGTGCTGGGCTGCCCACAAACTAGGGCATCTTTGGAGGCTGTCCTCCAATTCCCAGTTAATTTTTAGGAGAGCTTTAATTATGCCATCAACAGCCCTCACTTAAACAATCACACGCGCTCTGGCTGGGGGAGAAATGAGTGACTGACTAGATTTACATAACCATTTACCCTAATTAGAATGTCAAAAGTTGGTGGCAAAGAGGCCAAGTTGTGCTGTGACTTAGTATCATTTTAATTTAGTCCAATTTCCTATTATTGCAACTGTCTTCCTCTTTGCATCTTAGATCCTCTTCTAAACCATTTGTAGCCAAAACAGAATGGAAAGCAGAACAACTAATAATAACTCACTTGAGGGCTGAACTCCTGAAAAACTCTAAAGGTTTCTTTCCTTAATCCAAACCATGATTTTAGTTTTCATCTAAACTTATAATTGCATGAACATTTATATTTAGGTAATTTAGGCAGACACTTAGCTTTGAATCCAGAAGCCTCCGCTTACGTGTTTGTGTGTGTGTGTGTTGTATAAAGTATTAGAATCATCTGCAGGTTGTCCCATGAGAAAAAATATTGTCTTTGAATAGTTACTTTTATTTCAATGTTTTAACACAAGGATTGGTGTGTAATAATAATAATTGTAAGATACACTCATTAATAGGTAATATTAAGTAATGTGTAAAGCTTCTATGACACACGTTTTGAACTATAAGATTTGAAAACTAGAAACTATACAGAACGCCAGGTCTCAGGCATAGAACCACCCTGACCCATTAGAGACTGTTTAGGCACGCATCGGTGGTTTCTGGGTCTGGCTGTTTTTCTGCCCTCATTCCCTTTTAGCATCAGGAGGCCACCTATTTAATTAGTTGGGGGTGGGAGCGCCTGTAATCTCTTGGGGCTGGCTTTAGCCCCAGAGTTGGATAAGAGGGTGAATCCATCCTGGGGCGTGGCTGGCCTCTCCCCTGCAACATATGGGGAGCCCGCCACGCCTACAGCCCAAGTTCCAGCAGCAAGCAGGAGTGCAGTGGCCTTCCCTGCTGGGAACACTCCCTCCAAAGCCAAGGGCAGGTGGCGTCACTAGTAGAGGTCAGGCAATTCTTAGACCAAACAGCATCTGCTGAACTATGCCAATTGGAAATCAATGTCCCCTCCCTGGGTGGGTTTAATTTTCTGGTTGTTTGCACAAACTTACAGCTCCTAATGGGCAGGGCAGAGCTCAGAGCATCCTCCCAGGATTGCTCCAATGGAGTCTGACGTCTTCACTGCCCATCGATAAGCTAAATTAAAGAGTCTGTTTACTAGAGGCTAGTGTTGGAGCCTGGCTGTCAGGCCACTATTTATCCAAGACCTGGAGGTCTTGTGACAGGAAGGGGGAACCCTTCCAGGGCCCGAGAGTGGGCTACTGTCTAACACTCCGAAATGAATTGTCCAAGGAGACACGTGTGCTGACAACGAGAGACTTTATTGGGAAGGGGCGCCTGGGCAGAGAGCAGCAGGGTAAGGGAACCCAGGAGAACTGCTCTGCCACATGGCTCACAGTCTCAGGGTTTATGGTAATGGGGTTAGTTTCCGGGTTGTCTCTGGCCAATCATCTTGCTTGGCCCATAGTCTTGACTCAGGGTCCTTCCTGGTGGCACGAGCATTTCTCAGCCAAGATGGGCTCCAGAGCAAAGGACTCTGGGAGGTTGGTCTTCTCCTCCCTCTTTTGGCTCCTCCTGAATTCTCCCAGTTAGCTTTCGAGGCAGAACCATGTTCCTTATCAGGAGTTCCTGATGTGAGACAACTCAGGCAAGTGGGCCTGGCCAAGGCAGGTGGTTTCGGTCAACAGTTCCCTAAAGGTCTGACCACAAATGCAGTACATGTAAGCCCCCAAAACTTTACCACAGCCTGAGGGAGACATGTGGGTTCCTCTGCCTGTGGCAATATTGAATCATTATCAATGTTCCGACTCCGATTTTATGGTGGTTAAGAGGTCATGTTCTGCAGTCAGACAAATCCAGTTTCCACCACTCACCAGCAGAAGGACCTTGGGGCAAGTTTCTTAACCTCTCTGGGCCTCACATTCCTCATCTGTAAAATGGGGATAATTGTACCTACCTCACTGGGCTGCTGAGAGGATGGAATAAGATAATATGGTGAAAGTGTTTAGTATAGTGTCTGGTACATGGATGTACTTTTAATACATCTTGGGTATTAAAAATGACAATAAGGATAATGATAATCGCGGCCAAATATGAACAAGGTAGGCATGTTAAAATAGGCAGGAACAGAAGACTTGAGTGAGCAGTGCTGGTTTTAAAATCTTAAATTTTAACATTTTACCGTCAAACTCCACAGTCTTAAAGTTGTATGTGAATTATTTAACTTGCTCATTTCTCCCTTGTTCTCATTCATGAGTCTTTCTTATTTTTCAACAAAGAGATAAAGATCCAGGCATAACACCGTATTTTGTGATGCTGTGATGAATGGGTTGTTGCTTTAGAAGCGCTTCATGCCAGTCCCCAGTCCTGTTAGAACCAGAACTCCAGGGAACCCAGCAACAGCCATGGCAAGGACTTCTGTTGTGTTTCTCAGGTGGATCATTCCCAGGAGACAGTTAGATAAGATTCCCAAGAGAGATGTGGAGAGATCAAGATCAAGTGCTTACTCACATGGGAGAAAAACTTTTGTGTAGCTGAGGATGGGGTTGCATTCTTCAGGGCCAGACACTCTGATGGTGCATGGGCCTGCCTGGCCACATGTACTCCAAGCTTCCTCTCCTCTGTCAGAGGCAATTTTATTGCAATAGACAACAAGGGAACAGGGGTGAGGAGCCCTGCTTTTGAGTGGAGCTGGATGAGGAGAACAGAGGAGAAGAAGGGCCGTTTCTCCCAGATGAAGAGACAGCAGTGGTTGGCTGAGAACTGTGTTATAGCCAGAATCTCAGTTTCCATGAGATGCCTGATTACTTTTTTTCTTTATCTACAGTTTCTGCTGGATCCCCATCATTGGGGCAGGATGAAAGGGTCCCCCTTTCTCTAACAGACACAAACTGCAGTGGCTTCTAGCTCACAACCAGCCCCCAGTGACCATGTTACTGTCTCCTAGCCATAGCTAGAGATGCCTGACAAGCTGGCCAGTCCATTTCTCTCTCCCCGGTATTTGAAAACTTGACTGGAATAGACAAGCAAGTTGGAGCAGAGTCATCTCATGATAATGCTCCAGGGCCAAGAGCAATGGCTGCTAAGGTCCCAGGTCACCTTCGTTCACGTCCTGCCAGAGAATGGGTTGTTTGTTTCCTTTGATTTAGTGAGCTACTCCTCATATCGTGCCATATCTCCTTTTTGCTTAAAGACTGGTTCCATTTTCTTTTTTTCTTCTGCAAGAACCTTAAGTGATGTTACCTACTGAAAACTTAAAAAAAAAAAGCAGAGAGGGATAAGTTTTGTACAGTAAGTTTGTCATGTTTGCAAGTGGTTTAATCCAAAATCTTTGGGTTCTCCAACCTTGAGAATATCATCATAACATAAAATTTCCCCCACAAAAGGCATCTTCAGCCACAAGAGCTATAAGGCTGCATGGAGATGCATGTGCCAGATGGTTAGCCAGCTGGATCTGTTCTTTGGCTAAGCGATTTACATCTATGTCTGGTAACCTGGGATTTAAATTTGTGCCTACACAAAATAACCAAGTGCACTTCCTCAAGTATATAGGTGACACTGTAGCGTTAATTTTGCAAGTGCTAAAATCCGTGAAAAAAAAGGCCCCGGGCTCATCTAAGCTGCACAAACTTGTACAGCTAAGTACATTTTTAAAAAATGAATTATAGCATTACCTTCAGTGATTAATTAAAACAGCCTCGGCTGTCCCAGTCATCCAGTGAAGGAAGCCATGGGTTTCTTACAGTTATTACTGGAAATGGCTTCCTCCATAGGATCCACGCTTCTAATCCACATTCGGGCACTGATTCAGACTAGGAAGGCTCGGGTCTCATCTTCTGCAAAGGGCTTCCTCTGAGGATCCAAATGTGAGGTTGGGTCCATTTATCAGTGACATCTTTGAAGCTGGGCAAAATCCCTGAGGAAGAGAACAAAGTCTCCCTCCTAGCTCCCTCAAATAGGGAGATTTTCATACGATGTCACCAAGCGGTGGGTAACTTTGTAACAGAGCTAAAGACATGAATCCCTGTTAGGGCCAGTTCAATTCCTGCTCTTTTCTAGCCATGGAGTGCATCCTCCCCCTATGGACATGACCAGCCTCCACCCAGATGGCTGCCCTCGACACAACCCATCCTCACTTCTGCAAGAGCCACTTGGAGTATCAGTGGTCTTGCTTTAGCTTATTAGACTTCACATAATTCACCAAAACTTCTGCCAGCTTCCCAGAATTTTCATGTTTCCACGTCATAAGTTAGCAGTTAGAGCCTTCTCTTACTGAGCTTCCTGCTTGAGGACTCTAGTGCCTTCCATTTGTCTCTTTAAGTCTCCCACTCTTCCTCTCTTCCCCACATGGTAAACGGACTGGGACCAGATCAGGGGGAAGCAGTTAGGTGTATCTCCAGGCAGGTCTTGGATAAAACCAGAAAAGAGTTGGATCAGCTTCAGAAGCAGACTTGGTGGTTTGATTGAACTGGGTCACCTCCTTGACCCCAAGGCACTGATGCTGTCCACCAGCACCTGAAACCTGAAGACACACACTGCTACTGTTATGAGTTATGTCCCCATTTCTTTTTTTTTTTTTTGGCCCCCAGGGTGGCATGCGGGATTTTAGTTCCCAGACCAGGTATCGAACCTGTGCCCCATGCAGTGGAAGTGCTGAGTCCTAACCACTGGACCTCCAGGGAATTCCTGAATCATGTCCCATTTCCAGGCCAGTTATAATGAACCACAATATCTCTGTCACTCAGCTTCAACAACTATTAACTCATAGGCAATTTTGTTTTACCTATACGTCCACCCATTTCCCTTTGCCCTAGATTATTTTGAAGCAAATCCCACACATTATATAATTTCATTTGTGACTATTTCAGTATGTATCTCTAAAATATAAGGACTTGCGTCTTCCCTGGTGGTCCAGCAGTTAAGACTCCATGCTCCCAATGCAGGGGGCCCAGGTTCCATCCCTGGTCAGGGAACTAAGATCCTGCATGCCGCAGCTAAGACCCGGCACAGCCAAATAAATAAATATTAAAGAAAAAAAAATATATAAGGACTTAATGTAACCATGATATTTTTATTACACTGAAAATAATTAACAGTAATTCCTTATCAAATGTGCAATCAGTGTCCAAATTTCCCTCATTGTCTCATAAATATTTTTAGAGTTGGTTTGAGTCAGGATTCAAACAAGATCCACACATTGTACTTGGTTGATATGGTTCTAGCCTCTTGTTCTAATTTCCTAGGTTCCCTCTTCACTTTCTTCATGCAGGATACTTGTTATCAATGTGTCAGTTGTCCTACTGAGATTCTCAGTTCTGGATTTTGCTGCTTGTGCCCGCCCCACCCCGCTCCACGTGGTATCTCTTAACATGTTTCTCTGTGCCCTGGAGGTCATGCAAATTGCTTGTTGGAAGTGGAGGCCTAATAAGATTCAGGTTCAACTTTTTAGTTGATACACCAGGTGCTGTGTTTTTCCATCAGGAGGCATACAATGTCTGATTCTGTCTGTTTCTATCTCTTTTTATTTGATTAACTGGACAATAGTTAGAAACATTCAAATAACAGTGGTAGGTTATTCACAGGCATGTGTTACCACCAGGCCTTGGCAATAAACTGTGGGTTAGGCTGGAGTTTGAATCTTACCCTGCCACCGATGCCCTTCTCTTTGTTGGCAACTTCCTTTCCTGGGTCTCTTTATGTACAGTCACATTCTGGGCTGGCTGCCAGCTGAGCAGTGATCTCTGACCATCCTGTTCACCAGCCAGTTTTTTGCCCTGAAAGTTTTCCCAGCCCCAACAGTCTTCTCCCAGCACAGCCACCTCACCCTCAGCACTACCTGGAGCGTTTGCATGCTCCCAAGTCACTTTATAAGAGAAATCTTCAGGACTCAAAAGAATGACTAGAATGTCAAAGAGAAGAGGTTGTTTCCTTCATTTCAAAATAGCAAGTTAAACTTTTGAGTGTAAAGATATACAGATTAAAAAAAAAAAAACACAGATATTTTTAAGATGGCCTTTTCCTTAATGTAGGAGTGTGGACTCAGGTTGCATTTTCCAAAAATGTTTCTGTGGGTACTGCTCTCTGGATATCCTCTGAGATGAAGAGTTTCCATGGCCACATAATTTAGGAAACTCTGCATTTCCCGTTCTGAGAAGGACCATGATCATAGTAAAGCCTGTACACCTTTGTTTAAGCCAGAATTTCCTTTTCTTTATTGAAGGGTAAGAGTTTCAGGGCACACTTTGGGAAACATACTTTGGGGGAACAAATAAAGCTGATCTTCTGGGTGAAGTGAGGCATGGGAGAAAGGGGGCACTGAAGGTTGGAAACAGCACTCTGGAATTTCTCTGACCTATTTGAAGATGGAGACACTTGGGAGATCGAATTGGTAAAAGGTTCTTATAGTGGGCTTCTGCAGAAAACTTGTGCTCCAGGGTGTTTCTTGGCCTAAAGTCATCAAGTAGTTAAGTAAACTTTTGGCTTCCATCCGAGATGACTTACCTGCATCCTGCGTGACACCGGGGAGCATGGAGGCCTGAACCAGTGTAACCTGGGTCCCAATTCCCTGTTCATCAGTTAGTAGCAAAGCAAACTTGCTAGGGTGGATCAAGTTACCTAGATGACCTAGAGTGACAGATTATATGGCAACCGGGCATTAGCCACTGGGGAACAGGACAAGTGAGCTGAAAGGAAGGGGTTGCGGGCATTACTTGTATTCTGAGCACTGCAGTCAGCAGTGGTTTTATGACTGGCAAAGCGTCAGGTGCTCAGTTGTCTGGTCCACTGAAGCCTCAAGAGCAGGCAGTGGCGGGGAGGTGAACATGCAAGCAGTGGAAGGCTGGAGTTGGAAGAGCCGACTCAGTGGTGAAACTGGCCCAGGAGGAGGATGGTCAGGAGCCCAGTGTCAGAGGGGTGTTGCAGACTTAGGCTCCCTCTCCTTTGGTACTGACTTCTGAGGATCTGAGACTGTGTGAAGAGATGCAGAAGCAGGGGGCTTTATGTGTGGCGAAATGTGGAAATGATCAAGTGGTGGGTCCTGGGGCTCCAGAAGAATGTGTAGGATGAAGCAGACCCCTTGTCCTCTTCTGAGAGAAGAGCAAGTGACCAGTTCCTGGGAGAAGAGAGATCATGGTAAATGAGGGACCCCAGTAACCAGACTGAGGGTCGTACAGGCTCCAGGAACCTAAGGAGGAGGGCATACAGTGACACAGTGGGAGACAGGAAGTGGAGGTTGAGGGTGTTGCAGAAGGGTCCAAAGAGGAAGCCTGAGGTCAATGAGTCCTTAGAAGCTTCTGATCCACCCCCAGGCACATCAGACTCCAAGCTCAGCACTAGGTACTAATTCTATACCAGCAGTGCGAGATGGTGCTCCAAGGAAACCTCAGACTTGGTTCGCAGAAATAGTCTAATCTTGCCTGCCAATAACCCACCCCACTGCCTACTGTTGAGCAGGGCTGAGACTTGCTGGGACTGACACAGTGCTGTGAACATGTCACAGCACTTTAATGAGGATCTACTATGTGCCAGGCATCATTCTAGGCACTGGGGGCCCAGTGATGAATAAGTCTCTTTCTCTGACATCAAAGCTCTTCTAGACAAGACTCAGTGCAGCATGGCGCATGGACTCTAGGAAGAAAGAGAACTGGGTTTCATATCTAGTCGCTGGCTGTGTAGCTTAGTTTAACCAGAGCCCTCAATTTTCTTGGCCACAAGATGAAGATTGTAACAGTCCCTACTCAAAAGATATGATGAGGCTAGGAGCTAAGACCTGGTAAGTTTGGTGTTTCCTGTAGGTGTTAATTTATTTATGGTGATGATATTGGTTTCCTTTGCTTAAGATCAGCCTGAGTAAGACCTTCAGTCAACAACAACAGCAAATATGTATTCACTGAACACTCTAGACCCAGATATCTAAAATTTGCCCCTTCCCTCAAAAAAACTTATAACCTATCTGGAGAAACAGAAAATAAATTCATCAGAATATAGCAACAATACCAAGTTTTAAATATCCATGAGGGTGGAGATTTTTGCAGTGTAGTCAACAGTATTTCTAGGGCTTCCAACAGTACCCAGCACATAGTATGTGCAATACATATTTGTTGAATAAACGAATGAAAATTAGTTTGAAACAAATTGGTATACGGTTGCCAAATGAATAGAAAAGAGTATATACTCCTATGACTACCAATGTCGGACTCCACTTAGACAGAGCCTAGGAATCTGATGGGTACAGATATCTGGTCAGCTAGGCATGATTTCTTTTTGCTCCCCACTCAGGGGAAGTCAGTAGGAGACAGGAAAGTAAGACTCAAACACGATGGTGAGGAGGGACAGGGACACAACCTCAGAATTAAAAGACCTGGGTGTTTGGACATTTAGAATAACTTGTGCAGCCAAGCTGCTGAAACTGCACAAGGAAACAAAAAAGCAACACCAGCTCAAATCAACAGAAAACCGCTTCCCCTTGGGGCAGGGAGCTGGCATCAGCGACTGGCCTGGGCCGACGAGGCCTCTGGGCTTTTACTCTGCGCTGACTCAGGTACTGCCTGAAACCTGGATTGTAATGAGAGCCACCCTTTGGGGGAGTAAGCCACCTGCTCACTGTGAAGCAGCAGATATCACAATTTCAGAGCAGAAACAAAAGTAGCAGGCCTGTGGTCCCTGCCTTTGGAGGGCGCAGTTTCCCCCCAAAGAATTCTATTAGCAGGAGGAAAAAGAGCTGTGTTACTAAGGGGGACAGTTTCTACTCTCCCTTTGTGTGTGGGGTCCCTTCATCTCCCTTTTCCTCCTCCCTTCTTCCTTCGTTCCTTCAACCAGTATTTCTTGAGCATCTATTATGTACTAGACACAATTCTAGATACTGGAGATATAGCTAGGAACAGTACAGAGGAAGCCCCTGACTTCCTGGAGTTTCTAAACAAACAACTAAGGACATAAGCATCTGATAGAGCAGGAGCTGAATGATACAACAGAGCCAGCCAGGGAAGATCTGGGAAAATGGCATTTGAGGCTGGGGGAGCAACCAGTGAAGAAGCCCAAAGGTGTGGGTGAATGTGGGCAGTGGGGGAGGAGTAGCCTTTTGAGTGGGCAGCAGTAAGAGAGGTAGCCGAAATCCTTCTTCCTCCAGAGTACAGTGAAATCTCCTTACTCTGAGCTCCTAACTGTACTAACCACACACTGCCTCATGCCTAGGACAGTGGTCCCAACTTTTCTGCTCATGTGCTCCTATCAGTTAAAAAAAACAAAAAGCACTGGTATATACTCACATATAAATATATGTATTTATATTTTGTACACTATAAAACATACCCTGAGACAGAAATTAAAAGAATGAGATAAAATAAATCAGCAAAATTTCTAATCATTTCGCATACTCTAATGGACTATCTAGTGCACCTCTTGGGGGCCATGACCCTGGTTTACTACTCAGGCTAGTCTTTTTTTTTTTTTTCTTTTCTTTTTCTTTAAAGCTTCTCTTTATTATTATTATTTTATTTATTTATTTATTTTTTTGGCTGCACTGCAAGGCTTGCTGGATCCCGAGCCGCCAGGAATTTCCCTCAGGCAACTTTTTTGATGTGTCTTGGATCTTATCTCCACAACTAGATGGTGATTCCATTAGGCTAAATGCTGTCTTATCCCTGCTGTTGCCTGGCACAGGGCTGAACAGATGGAAATAGTAATTACTGTCCAAGAGACAAAGGCTCTAATTCTGGCGGGCACATAGACCATGGGGCACCAGTGTGGAGGGTCTCTGTGCAGGGATAGGTCCTGTGGCCTTTCTGTGGCCAGGTGAAAGATTCCTTGTATCAGTCAGGGTTCAACCAGGGAAGCAGAGCCACTGTGAGTCTTATAGAAGAAGGAATTTATTATAAGGATGAGTCCTTACACAATTGGGGAAGGAGCTAGGGACATAAAGTTCCAAAAAGGGTTCTTGAAGGATGAGAGAACAGTCGCTAAGCAGCCCTGGCTGGGCTGAACGAGTCAGAGCTTGCAGGGGAGTCTGGAAGCCAAGCATGTCCAGCTGCAGGAGTAAGACTGGGTGGGGGCATTGGTGCAGAAGTCCTCTTCTTTGAGGCCACCACCTCTGTGAGTTCACGTGAAGCATCTGATGGTGGGCCTGGGGCCGCTGTTGGTCAGCAGGGCTGGCGGTTGGGAGGGAGCACTGGATGCAGCATGGGGAGGAGCAAGGACAAACTGGGATCTACCAGCACCTCTGCATCTGTCTCTCACGGCCTCTAATCTACACTGATCTTCAGACCATGGTGGCTTCACTTCTGCCTCCCAAGCTCATGCAGCTTCACTTTTGCCTAACTCAAACCCAGAAGCACACAGGGAAGGGCATTCTAAAAAACATAGCTCCCAGCCCAAATTTACCATAGAACAGTCCAGCACACCCCTGAGACTGATTCCCTTTGTTATGCATCTATCTACGTTCATGAAAAGACGTCATGATTATTACTTTTTTTTTAAAAAATGTATTTATTTAGGCTGTACCGGGCCTTAGTTGCAGCACGGACTTCTTAGTTGCAGCATGCATGTGGGATCTAGTTCCCCATCCAGGGATCAAACCCAGGCCCCCTGCATTGGGAGTGCAGAGTCTTGCCCACCCTGTACCGCCAGGGACGTCTGAGAAACATCATGATTATTGATTCATCTTCTCAGATACCTACCTCAGTTCTAGGAAGGGAAGGACCCTGGATGGTGAGTGCAAACATTTCAGTCACTGGAAAAGTGGAGCATCTCCTGAAAATTAATGCTTTAAAATATGTGTCTGTCATTGTGAGATTGAACCTCTAACTACAATGAAAACACCAAATCTGCTACCCAGTAAGGCCCTGAGCTGCGTTTTTTTAGCCTCTGATATTTCAAACTTAGATTGCTCCAGTATCAAAGGCAGAAGGAGCTCCTTTGAATTTAACCTCATCTCCCTGTCCCTATTCACTCTGTGGGTCAAGCACTGAAGAGAAAGGAAATAAAAATGATCTGGATAATTGCAACAGGTCATTTTGTTTATCTAAACAAGCACCTGTATTGCATTTAATTGTATGCCAGGCATAGGTCTAAGTGCTTTACAAAGAGGAACTAACTCAATCCTCATATCAGTTCTATAAGATCTATTATTAACCCTCCTTACAGATAAGGTAAGAGGCTTAGAGAGGTTAGGTAAATTGCTCAAGGTCACACGACTGGAATTCACATCATGCTTAACTGTAGCTTTTTTTTTTTAATTGGAATATCGTTGATTACAATGTTGTTAGTTTCAGGTGTACAGCAAAGTGAATCAATTATACATGTACATATATCTACTCTTTTTTAGACTCTTTTCCCATATAGGCCATTGCAGAGTACTGAGTCGAGTTCCCTGTGCTATACAGTAGGTTCTTATTAGTTATCTATTTTATATATAGTAGCATGTATATTGTCAGTCCTAATCTCCCAGTTTATCCCTTCCCCCTTAACTGTAGCTTTATGTGTAAAAGGTTCAAAAATTATTCATTAAAGTCAAAAGCTGCAGAAACTGATGATGAAATATCATTTTCATTATCACTTGTAAAGTATTAGATGTCATTTAAAGAGTGACTTTCTTAGGGACCTGGCAGAGGTCTTTATTTAATAAAACCTCATTTAATGCTCACTACTGCCCTGTGAGGTATGTGTTATGATTCCACTTTGCAGATGGAGAAATCAGAGAAGTGATTTGTGCAAGAGTACACAGCTAGCTGAAAGGAGATCCAGGATTCAAAACTGACTTCAAAGATGCTGCTCAGCCCAGACACTAAGAGGAGGCTAAGATCTACCACCCAGAGTCCAAACCCTACAAGTCATTCTGGCTCTTGGCACTAGAAGCTAAATCAGACTCCCAAGCCGGAATTCTCAAGCAGCATGTGCTGGGGGTTGGAGAATCAGCTGGGGCCCTTTAGTGAGCCCGTATTTTCTGGAGGTGAGAGATCATTTCTGGGGCCTAGGACAGGGCCTCCCATCTTTTTCATCTCTCTCTTGGCCCCATTGTTAGTCTCTGTCGCTTCTTAGTTTCCTCCCTCCACTGGGTTTTCTCTTCCCTGGATCATTGAGGGGCAGGCAACAGAGATGCCAGACTTTGCCTCTCCCTTCCTTTCTCTAAACACTTAAATCCTTTTGCAGTTTTTTCCCCACTTGGTAACTACGTAGCACGTTATAAAATCACAAGAATGTTTAAGACCTTGCACTTCTGGTCTTTAATGAAATATAAGTGGAACTCAGCTTCATTGTTCCTTTGTCTTTTGCTGGCTCACCTCTGATGTCTTTCAGGTACTCAGAGTCCCCCAGTTGCCATGCTCTCCAGAAGCAAACCCCATTCCTCATATTCCATATTATTTTTGCAAATTCAGAATGAACAAGTGTTCTCCTCTCTTTTAATTGTGTGTTTCTTTGGAGAGTTTTTATTTAGAAAATTATAGTTTTGGATAATTAAGATGTTTACCCTTTAACCTAGTCTATCCATTTAATGTAGTAATTTCCAGCCATTGATCTTTTACCGCTAAAATAATGTTTCTCCTACTTTTCTGCTCCTACAGGTGTAAGCTCTTTCTATCTTCCACTCTTTCCCATCTCCATCTGCCAGTTTTGATTTCTGGCCAACCCTAGACATATAGTAACTGCCAATTCACCTGGTAGGATCATGCCCTCAGTATAGAAACATGGTAGAAATTAGTCTGACATGCAAATTCTTATGGCTCAAATGGCTATAGTTGTGTTTCTTGATAAGAAAGGATCAATTCTGCATTCAAAATGTGGATCTAATGTGTGTTCTTTACAAAGTGAGGGAATGTAAATTATTTGTAAAGGTTATTCACTGGCAACACACGCATTCTGATTGGCATTTATCTATCATTTACGTAACATTTTTTTCAGCCACTCAGGCTGGGTTGTTTATTATTTATTATTTTCTATGCACTGTGCTAGACACTAGGGTTATGAAATAAATGACACTGTCCTTTAAGCACAAAATTTCTGATTCTATTCCTGAAACTTTTACTAGTGATTCTGCTGACTTTGGGAAGTCATTAGTGGATCTCAGCTGCCCCAGTATAAACTGAGGGGCTTGTATTAAGTGATCTCAATTTTAAAACTTCTAAAATTAGAGGCTACAGGAGATTTGACTTCTTAATTCAGTCACTAAGTTGCTCAGTGCCTTTGAATCTAATGTTTAGTCTCTGGATCTCAGTCTCCTCCTCTATAAAATAAATGGAAGGTATTAGAGCAGGTTTGGAAACGTGTATTCCAAGGAACTTTGTTAAAAGACCTTTCTAGGAAGAAAGGGTTCTGTGTTCGAGAAGGTCTAGGAAACTCTGGAGTCAGAAGGTTTCTTTACTCCAGGACTTCTCAGAAACTTTACTATACCAATTTTGCTTCATGACTCTAAGTAGGAGATAGCAGATGTGCTCCCCAAATTTACTTGACAGTGGAATCCTTTTCCCCCAGAAGCATCTTTGTAGTACTAATAAATTGTCCTTCAGAATACATCTGGGCAATGAATTACTATATACCTTCTAAGGCCCTTTATTGCAGCAATACTGTCTATCCTTGGATCAATTTCATGTCACAGATATCTGCTAGTTTGTTCTAATATAGCTGTGTGGTGTGCACACTGCTGGGCTTCCTTTTTCTCTTCAAGTTGTGTTTACAATTCTCTTGGTGCACAGGCTATAATCCCACCAACCCTGAATACATGGTCTGCAAAATCATGCATCTCATTAGCACTTTGGTCAATAGTGTCCAGAACAGTATGTTTTTTAGGGAAACATTCCAAAGGGTAGCACAGAGGAGGCTCCTTGGGAGAAACAGATGAGATAAATGAACATGAGAAATAATAGCATTAGTAGGGCTGATTTCCATGAAAACTCACAAAAATGTATTTGACATTTTGATGACTAAACATAGTCTCTCCTGTCATAGGACTGCTGTTCCTGACCAAGGCTGTTAAGAATCAGAGTAATAGAGCTGAGTGTCTCCATGCAAAATTCTGTGTTCAACATCTGTCATGCTGGAGATCATTAACGTCCAATTGCATTCTATTGTCTTCATGTTACTCAACTTCATTTCATTGTCATTGCTTCAGCTGGGGATTAATCAACTATTTATGGGAAGACAGGACTTGGAGTCAGGGCAGTCACAATGGGGTTTTAGTCTCAAGCAATGGTGAGGGAAGTAAGACACAGTTAAAAGCCTCCTGATTTGTGGGAGCTTGTTGATAATTTAATTAAACAAAAATATCTGAGAATAATGCCTACATAATCCATATTTCAAAAGGAGAAAGAACAAACTTGGTCTTAGTAAAGAATCCAGAAATGATTCTGGCTTGAATCTATTTGGAACTGGTTTCTTTGCCACCTTACTCTTCCTTAAGAGCTAGAAAGAAGCTGAGATAAGAGAATCAAGTTAATGGTTTCTCTATAAATCAGCACATCACTATCAATAGTGGAAATCATGCTTCATTATTGTTCCTGAGGACAGCTGACACAACTGAAACATCCAAGTAGTATGACATATTTATAGCTTTATGAGGTGGGGGAAAAGTCTTCCATTAGGAATTATTTTTTAAAACCTCACAAATCACTTAGATATTTCCATTTTGCACATGTATGCACATTATGATTAGTTTTATTAGATTTAAAAGTCAAATTAAATAATTAAGTGATTATCATCTCAATATATGTCCCAAAAACATTTATAAACCGGTGTCAGGGGGAATTTAGTATAAATTCTGAATTTGCCTGAGTATCCAAGCTCACGCAATCCAATTATATAGTAGGATAATATACATCTTTTACATCCACATTAATATCTTTTTCAAACCATTTTTAAAATTGAACTATAGTTAATTTACAATGTTGTGTTAGTTTCAGGTGTACAGCAAAGTGATTCAGTTTATATATACATTCTTTTTCAGATTTTTTTCCATTATAGGTTACTACAAAATATTGAATATAGTTCCCTGTGCTATACAGTAGGTCCTTGTTTATCTATTTTATATTATAGGAGTGTGTATATGTTAATCCAAAACTCCTAATTTATTCCCCACCCGATCCCCTTTGGTAACCATAAGTTTGTTTTCTATGTCTGTGAGCATATCAATATCTTTTAATATGCTGTAATAAATTATTCTGCAGAAAACAGCCAAATTATTTGCACAGTAAAATTTCAGGTCTGAAATAATATTAGGACCTGCTAGTTTGTCCCAACTTGCTTAATAGCTAAAATAAAATGAATATACTCAGTTGAATACATTCAATCAGCATTGTGCAAAATTGCCACACATCTTGACAAAGCGAAATTTTCTGACACTAAACGTCTAAATATCTTAAATTTTCAAGACCAACATATTCACACAAGTGATTTCTAGTAATTTAAAAACCTTGGTTCAGTTTTTGGTAATGTAAGCTGCTCGCTGATATGGGAAAGGATGAACCAAGCCATCCGCCCACCCCCACCTTGTTATTCTTTTGGGGACAGCCCGGCCACTCCAGATGGTGTGTTAGTGTTGGACATAGCTTTGGAGAAACTTCCAACAGACGAAGGCTGTAATGTCAGGATTTTGCCGTGCGTCGTCCCCCTTCCCCCCTGCAGTTCCCAGGGTAGGAAGGTGCTGAGATGGAAGCCGAGGGACGCCCGCCCACCTGCCACCACCTGTTTGCCTCCTTCAGCCCTCTGCTATAAATTCTCCTCCTTCAAAGATTCATCCAGCACTCTCCGACAGCTACTGCAGAAGAAGCGCTCCTTTCCTCTCTGAGCTTGGGGAAAGATTTTTGTCTTCCAGAAAAGAAGTCTCGGGCTTTCCCAGAGGACTTGAAAGACATTACCCGAACCAGCGACACCAATTCTGCTGCAGGAAAGTTCCCTTCTCTTTTTCAACTTCACGTTGGGAAAATGACTTTCTCTTCCACATCTCAATTTCCCCTAAACTTTGGCAAGTGAAGAGACATCAATCTGGTTATCCAATAGGACAGAGGGCGGGGCCCCGCACTCCCACTACAAACTTCGATTCCACACGGTTGCTTTGTGCATGACTTATTTGCTACGAAGAGCCAAGTTGCAGAGCGGCTCCATACACCAGCCCACGCACAGGTCCTGAGCAGACCAGAGAGCTCGGCGCCTCCCTCTGTCCAGCGGGGGATGAAGTCCTGCAAGCCCAGCAACCCGGCGGCTGGAGCGCGTGCCGCGCCCCCGTGCGTGGGCGGCGCCGAGTGCGCGGGTACGTGCGCCGGGGAGGGGCGGCTGGAGAGCGCGGCGCGCAGGCGCCTAGCGGCCAACGCGCGCGAGCGGCGCCGCATGCAGGGGCTCAACACGGCTTTTGACCGTCTGCGCAGGGTGGTACCCCAATGGGGCCAGGATAAAAAACTGTCCAAGTACGAGACCCTGCAGATGGCGCTGAGCTACATCATGGCTCTGACCCGCATCCTGGCCGAGGCAGAGCGATTCGGCTCCGAGCGGGACTGGGTCAATCTCCACTGTGAGCACTTCGGCCGAGACCACTACCTTCCGTTCGCGGGCGCGAAGCTGCCGGGCGAGAGCGAGCCCTACGGCCAAAGGCTCTTCGGCTTCCAGCCCGAGCCCTTCCAGATGGCCAGTTAGGACGCGCGACCCTGCCAGAATGAGACGCCCAGTGATCCGCGCTCTGGAGCCGTAACCTTCCCCCAAGTAGCTGGTCGGGTTATCGGTGGCGTAGGATGCATTCTTAGAATAAAATTAGCAAATTTCCAAGTTACTTTTATTCGCATCCCCAGTCCTAGGGACGCAATGACTTTATTGCTTTTCTTTTATTCCTCCTTAGTATGTTGTAGATTTCATTAATGGATCTTGGAATGGTTTTGATTGCTGAAAGTAATGCCCCCTCCCCCTTTTCTGGACTACCTTGAGAGAAAACAATCTTAAGAAAAATAGGATTAGGTTATACTGCAGGTTTAGCCCTTACTTTCTTAAACTTTGTAAGTTTGTCCTGTTAGGGTGAAGTTACAGTATCTATTACTTGTGTATACTTAATAGAGAGCTGCCTTCCTGTCTTGTAAATGCAGTTATGCTTAGTGCATTGTGTGTGCATGCATGAAGTAGTAGAAAGTTTTCTTCTTTTTTTTGGTAGAGTACATGGGCGTGAGTGCTCTGTATTTTTAAAACTGTGTATACATTATTAAAATATAGATTTTGTAAAATATAATTGAAAACGTGGGTTTGTTTTTCATGCCAAGTGCCCTGCTAGTTTCCTGATGGCACTAAAGGCCTGTTTGTTTGGGGGGGTGATGATATTGAGTGCTTATCTGAGTAAAGATGTGGAGTGTTTAAATCTAATCCCACCAATTGGCAAAGTGCTGTTTTGTAATACTTCATCAAAAAAAAGACAAGCTGATGAGAGTACAAGTAATTAATTTGAAAGTTTTCTCTATCAACTTGGAAGTATAGATATATTTTTCATGGTTTTTAAAAAGATTAAATTAACTGAAATAATGTTTAGCTTTTAAGAAACTAGATTTACAGTTCCTTAATATTTTATTTTCCTTATTAAACCAATTACTAACTACTAATTCCTTACAAGTACCCAAATATATTTGCATATATACATTTGTGTGTATATATATATATGGCTTTTGGAAGTGATTTTCTTTTAATCAGTACCAGTTGAGCAATAAGGGCTTCACTACCATCAAGGCTAATCAAAAAAGGAGCAATATAATACACATGGTATTGGTTTGAATTACTTTTATAAATTTGCTTAACCATTGGATGAATAAACCAAGTCCTTAATGTAAAGAACGACTTGGTCAACAGCACTGCACTCTTTTGGGAGAATGTCTTGCTAATAATTGGAAAAAGCAAGGCTCTGTGCATTTGGAACTTGTCACAAGTCAACAAAAACAGCATTTCCCAAACCCTTTTATTATGTGTTCCAACAACTAACATCAAGGCACAGCCACCTATTTGCAGTTTATCTACAAAGTCTTCATCAAAATTTTTACTTTCTTAGTTATCCCTGATTATCAAAATCCTTTTGGTTTGTAATGAGCAGAAGTATCTTCCCCATAAACTAAAACTTACAAAATCACAAGTGTATCACTAGAAATCCATTGAGAGACTAATGATGAATTTCCCTTTCCTTCTGATACCTGTTAATAAGAAACTGAGGTGTCCTCAGGACTTTCCTTCCTCGGTGCAAATTAGAAAATAAAATGTTTAACCTCTTGACTTCAGCAGCTCTTAGAAGACATTATAGTTCCAGCAGACAACACGGCTCTAGAAGTGATGATGCCCAGACCACTTTCTGGTCCTACTCCACTCTGCAGTGGGTACTGGGGCTATGGCAACCCTAAGGGAACCTGCCTTCCTCACTATTTGGGCACAATACTCTACTTATTTATACTTAAAATGCTTCATTAGTAGCCCCAGTAAGTTTCTGGAGTTTGTAGAATGAAATAAAGTCAGTGTTAAAATAGAATGTGTTAATCAGAGAGGATCTCACAGATGTATTCAGATGGTTAGTCCTTTTTTTAGGTAGGGTGCACATTCCTCTCTCTGGACGGTAAATACCCTGCAAAAGAGAACCATACAGGGATAAACATGCAATATATACATTTGCTTATCACCTTAACAGCAGTTTCTTTTTTTTAAGTTAATCTTTATTGAGGTATTGTTATTTTACAACGTTGTGTTAGTTTTTACTGTACAGCAAAACGAATCAGCTATACATATACATATACCCCCTCTTTTTTGGATTTCTTTCCCATTTAGGTCATCACAGTGCATTAAGTAGAGTTCCCTGTAAGTAGAGGGAACTAAGAGGGAACATTAAGTAGAGAACATGCTATACAGAATGTTCTCATTAGTTATCTATTTTATACCTAGTATCAATAGTATATATGTGTCAATCCCAATCTCCTAATTTCTCCCACCGCCCCCTTTCCCCCTTGGTATCCATACATTTGTTCTCTACATCTGTGTCTACTTCTTAATGAAATCAAACAATTTAATTAAAATGATGCTATTCTAATCCTATGCCTCTTCTCCCCCATCCCCATTCCCCCCAAAAAGTGGGAATCTGTTAACTGTTATGCTTTTAGTTGCCCATTTCTGTGGTTTGGAAATCTCTGGAAGCAACTTAACTCTTACCAAATTCCTAAGCTTTCCACCCCACTTGATGTACTATTTTTTTCCTGAAAGATATTTGAGGGAAAAGTAAATGGGTCTCAGTGATCAAACCCAATCTATGATAAAACTCCTCAAACTGTATGTTGGGGAATCCATCATGGTTTATGGATTAGGAGCTTGGATAAAACAAATGTAAAATATTTGTGGAGTTAAGGTTCATTTATTACTATACATAACAGAATTTAGATTACCAAGCAACCTAAAAGTTGCTACAATATACTATATTGTCTCGCCTTTGAAAATCTGTTCTTTCTAGTTTCGTAACACATTGAACACATTGAAATTCAAAAATATTCTTTTATTCGGGCTTCCTTTTCTTAAGAAATCAACAAATGTTATCAAGCATCTACCCATACCCTGCCTTCTTCAACATCATCCTTGTCCTTGTGTAGGCAGCCAAGAAGAATACACATGTACTAATCAGTAAGCCGCCCTGAACAGTGCAGCTGAATGCTTCAACTGTAGAGTATCGGGAATATGTACCATAAGAGCTCCTAAGAGATATTAAGTAACAAAAGAAGACCCACTCCCAGGCAGGGTTTGAGTCCCATTAGTTATTATATGTGGGCTCTCCCTAGGTGCCAGCTGCAGGTAGAGGCCAAACCCCAGGGTCAGAAGTCTTGAAGAACCCTATACAAGTGAATGGGGCTATCAAGATGGGAAAGGCCATCTAAGCTAGTGGTTCTCAACCCAGACTGCTCATTAGAATCTCAGGTAGGGAGTCTTGAAAAACATACCAAATCTGGGGCCCCCCGTTCAAGAATTGATTTAACTGCTCTGAGGTGAGGCCTAGGCATAGATATTTTTTCAGGACTCTCCGGGTGATGCTAACTGGCTGATGGGGTTGAGAACTGCTTAATTAAACAATATCTACTATGACACCATTAACCTTGTTACCAAAAACTGACTATATTGTTGTCACAGTCTTTGTATTTGCAGATCTTAAGAAGAATTAGGCTATCTTTCTTAACATCCAGTTACACCCAATTTCTTAGTTAATGAGGTGACCATTATATTAATGAAGATCTAACATTTCTGCTGGATATGAGCCAGATGGAATGTATTTGGGTTGTGGGTAACAGCGCTACAGGATTCAACAGTTAAGGCTCAGTTCACTACTTAAATTTTGCCATCTTAGAGTAAAAGCAAAGTGTTATTTTGGACTGAATTTTGCTCTGCTCTCTGCTTAGGTTTCACTAAAGATATCTCTTTTTGCTGCCTGTGGGTGACAGAGATTTCAAAGCACTTATAAGACCATAAATATATGACCAACCTTTTCACATGTATACCCATTCCTTGCTCTGATCATGAATATACTAGAGGGTGCAAGCTTTAACGAGTGTTTTATTGAATTAACACAGGACTTTTGGATGGCTGTTTCAAACTGGTAGTGTACCCCCAAAATACCCAAGCCGAAAAAAAACTACTGAGAGCAAGAACTTACCCATCTCACATAACAAAGTCTGGGACCAAAACACAAAACAAACCCAGTAACTAACTGAGAATAAATAAAATTTTATTTAATGAATAAAGAAACAGTCCATCACATCCTCTAAACTGCTTTTTAAAACATCCAGGTTGAATTAAATACTGGTTCTTAATTTTTCTTTTTCTAATTGCAAAGTTTCCAAACAAAACACAACCTCCAATAAATCTTTAAGAAAACACAACTAGGAAACAGCAACGGGTGTCATGGAGATGATGTGGGCTACTGGAATACAATGCCATATACTTCCTGGAGAAAGACACAGTAAATGCTCACAAACATTTTGGCTTAAGCGATCATTGGTTTTCATTTCCAAAGAATATCTAACATGCACGATGCAGAGGAAAGGAATAAAAGCCAAGATCCATTCATTGCTTTCTAGTAATAGAGACGAAATATACAGTTTATATAGTTCACACATTTCAAAATGGTTACTAAAATAGTTTTTCCATTAGGATTTCAATAACCAAAAAGGTACTTTAGAAAATAAGTTGACTCTAGCTTCCTGAGATGGAAGCATATCATGTTTGTAAGCCTTCTGGGGCCTGGTGTGTTTTCAAGTGGAAAGAACTCATGCAGGAAGAGAAAGGAAAAGCATAAGATGTGTCCCTTGACCATGATTGAACTGTTAGCTATGGGTGTGTGTGTGTGTTGGTGTGTGTGTGCACATGCCTTCGGACACAAGAACTTTGTCAGTTCTCATGGCTGAAATGAATCATGGAGTTTAAATTCAGACTTGATGTAGCTAAGAATTTGAAAACAGAGACCAAAGGATATGTTCATTTTTGAGGGTCCGTATCCATCTGTTATCCTAAGGTTGATTCATTTCAACATAAGGCTAATGACATGCTAGTATGGAATATTTCTTCATTAGAGCCTAGAGAAGTACAATGGAGTTGTCCTGAACTGCGTAATCCAGAAAGGAATACAGGGACTCTCTTCCTATTTCTCTGTGCACTGCGGAGTCATCATTTCCACTAGCTTTGATCATAGATGCAGGACTCTGAGTTCCCTTAGGCTATTCTGCCTATGTTGAAATAAATTTCCCTGGAATCTGCCTGTAGAAAGCAGATAGGATATTTCTTGAATTTATTTAATTTTTCTCCAGATTTTTTTCAACCACATAGCATCTTTTTTTTTTTTACATCTTTATTGGAGTATAATTGCTTTACAGTGGTGTGTTAGTTTCTGCTTTATAACAAAGTGAATCAGTTATACGTATACATATGTTCCCATATCTCTTCCCTCTTGCGTCTCCCTCCCTCCCACCCTCCCCATCCCACTCCCCTAGGTGGTCACAAAGCACTGAGCTGATCTCCCTGTGCTATGCGGCTGCTTCCCACTAGCTATCTGTTTTACGTTTGGTAGTGTATATATGTCCATGCCACTCTCTCACCCCGTCACAGCTCATCCCTCCCCCTCCCCATATCCTCAAGTCCATTCTCTAGTAGGTCTGTGTCTTTATTCCCGTCTTACCCCTAGGTTCTTCACACATAGCATCTTGGAAGAAGAAATTCCCCCACTGTGTACTACCCTTCTCAGGAAATACAAAGTAGTGGGACCGGGAAGAAATGTGAACTTGTTAAACAAATTAACTACTTACTTTGGAGAAAAATATTTTTACCATTTTCTTTGGATTGAAAAAACCCCTGCTATCACTTTTTTAAAGGGTCTCTACAGTAAACTTCATAAGTATTTATTTATCCTACCCTCCATCCTGGGAAAGTCTCAGATATTTTGTTTATTTCACAGGTAAAGAAACAGAGACTCCAGAGTTATAACAAAATTAGAGAACGTATCTGAAATTCATCTGAATGATTAAAATTCCTATTGGAATTCACCTGAGAATTCCTAGACATAAGGAGCTCTCCGAATGCTATTAAATGTTTTATAGATTTTTATCTTGACAGGAAGATAATGAGAGAGAAGAGTAGGTCATGAAACTTAATGCTAAAGCTTGAAAAAATAAGTGAAATTTAATCAGAAAAGAGGATATGGTACCTCTGAAATCAAAATACTGAGAAAGTAAAAGTTAATTAACCAGTGTGCATTAAAAAATACAGTTGCACTCAAATTATCTCATTTGAATTATTTCAGGGTTTTACCTCTCCTTAAAATACACAGTAAAACGGGACTTCCCTGGTGGCACAGTGGTTAGGAATCCGCCTGACAATTCAGGGGACACGGGTTCAAGCCCTGGTCTGGGAAGATCCCACATGCTGCAGAGCAACTAAGCCCGTGTACCACAACTACTGAGCTTGCGCTCTAGAGCCCGTGAGCCACAAGTACTGAGCCTGCATGCTGTAACTACTGAAGCCTGTGCTTCTAGAGCCCGTGCTCTGCAACCACAATGAGAAGCCTGCGCACCACAATGAAGAGTAGCCCCCGCTCGCCACAACTAGAGAAAGCCCGCGCGCAGCAACGAAGACCCAACGCAGCCAAAAAAAAAAACCCAAACGGTAAAACTGTTTATACTGTGTGCACATACATTTAGTAATCTTTTGGTAATGACTGCTGTGGTCAATACTAGAATGTAGTTAGTTCACTGGATTCTTGCCCCACTAATTGTGGGGAAATTATAGGAATCTGTCTCCAGTTTGCAGATAACTCACTGAATATGTGTAGAAACATCAGGTTCTTTGGAATTTTGGAACATTGAGCAATTCATTCTTACTACATTATATGAAAATCATTCATGTTTCCTAGTGTGTATTAAAGTACTTCTTATTGTAAGAAAACTATACTTGTAACTCCATTCATTTCCAATCGAAACTGGTCAAGCATCCCCCACCCTGCCACCCCCATCTTTCCCATCTTTAAGTTTCATTTTAATGTGTCCCTGTTTTCAGTTAGGAGGTAGAACGAATTTTTATCTTAGAAAGTAAAAAACATTCTATGAGAAGTTTACTGGACTTGCTGGATATTTTAGGAAGACTAAAACCCAGTTATCTTTCTGTTCCTCTAGAGATATCTGACCAGGTTATAACGTATGTGGTAATTTTTACAATTTGAATAATTTAAAAAATCTCTTTTAAGTATCGAATATATGTATTTGTACATTAAAAAATCAGTTCAATCATCATCAAAAAAAACCAATCTTTAAACCTGGAAACTAGCACTGTTTTCTGCATTTTAAAGAAAAATGCCCATTTATGTCAACTGTCAAATATTTATTGTCAAATAATGTTGAAATATTTTAGTTTTTACTATTAGGGAAACATTTTCTACTCACTTGTATGTTAAATCTTTTAGCAAATTAGTATATATGCCTCTACAGTACAGCAATTTTCTTTATTGCTTACACTCAGCATTTATGGCACAATTCTCAGAGGATTGAAAAGTGTGTTCTTTCTCTATTTCTTGCAATTTCAAGGCTATTGCTCTTCGGAGTTTGAAGTGGCCATTACTTAAATACGAACAAAAAACAGCCTGTTTATGGTTCTATAGCACCAAGTCTGCTAACTAATATAATTAGGCAGAAAAAGGAGGCAAACATATTTTTAACAAATATGCATTTTTTTTGCATCGCACAGATTTTTTAAAAAACATGGTAGTAGCAACTTTTTTTTAGCATACTGATGACCACTGCATTGTCAAAGTTTAGAAGATGCTTGGCATTCTTCAAGCAATGCTTCAGTAATTAACTTTCTGAAATATTGATCCACTTAAAACAAGAAAAGACAATCAGTGGTGAAAAGGACTTCAACAAGCTCTATTGCAATCTAAGTATCTGTTCTTCTTCCTGGTGAGGCCCAGTGATTTTCAACTCGACCGTAAGTGGAAATACTTTGAGTCCAGGTTACCCCTGAAGGGACCTTGAATAAAGGTCATTATGAGTAAATTTGCCTTTGAGTTTACAACCAACTTATAAATAGCCCATATACAAACAGACTCAGGCCAGGATCTCAGCTTGGAAGGTTCTTTGGGAGTGTGTAGGGAGGAAGAGGACAGGAGGAGGCTGTGATCAACCAGAATAACTTGGATGTCTGACTCAGTTTTCTAGACCTCCCCTCCCGGCCTGATTTTTTTTTTTTTTTTTTCCTTTTGCCAGCAGTTCCATCTATTAGAAGTTGATGGAAGTAAGGAAGCAACTGCTTTTAAAAGCTCAGCTCCTCTGTGAAGTTAGACTCTCAGGCATTCAGGATTTGTTCGATTGGACTGCTTTCTTCTGACCCCTAAGCCAAGATGTATGGAACAGGAGTTAGGTCATTTTGGAGCATGAGGCATGTTGGCAGGTTGTGGGGAAGCGGTGAGGGGATGGGTTACAGCATGGGGGGGGTTACAGAACATGGGGCACAGGGCATCTCAGAGAAAAACACGGAATGGGGATAGAAGCAGAAAGGACCTCAGACACTGTAGCTTGGACATGTAGACACAAAAAAGGAGGAAGTAGTCTTTCTTCTATTAGCAGCTTGGCGGTTTGGTTTTTTTTTTTAAATTAATTAATTTATTTATCTTTGGCTGCATTGGGTCTTCGTTTTGGTGTGCAGGCTTCTCATTGCGGTGGCTTCTCTTGTGGCGGAGCATGGGCTCTAGGCACGCCAGCTTCAGTAGTTGTGGCGCACGGGCTTAGTCGCTCCATGGCATGTGGGATCTTCCTGGACCAGGGCTCGAACCCGTGTCCCTGCATTGGCAGGCATATTCTTAAGCACTGTGCCACCAGGGAAGTCTGGCGGTTTGGTTTTAATGCTGCATTTTCTTTCCCCATTTTCCCTCTGATCCCCATTTCCATGATTAAACAAGTTATGAAAAGCCCTTCACTTGTTTGGAAAGAAGGGTGCTTATGAGATCTGCATAGCTTTTTGGAAAAAGGGCCAGAAGGATTGTACCAACTGTCCCTCTTTCCCCGGGCCATTTTTGCAGTTTTGGAGATTTCTCCGAGGGCTTCATGAATGCTGCATGTCCAACAAGTGTAGTGCAAAATAGTAGGGTCTAATAAGACCAAAGTGCATGTTTATTTCTACTTTCCAGACATGCACTGCACGTGCAACAAGGAGGAAGTACATTCTTCACTGACGCCGACGCTACAGCCTATGCTATCTGCAGCCCTTCGGACCTTTTAGGGTAAGTTCTGTGATCAAATCATGGTAATAAAATGATTCTTCTCAATCTCACTTGCTCGTTGGAATCACCTGGGAAGCTTTAAAAATACTGATGCCTATGCCAGAATCCCAGAACTTATGACAGTGATTTGGGGTTGTGGCATGGCTATTGGGATTTTTAAAAGTTCCCCAGGAGATTCTAGTGTGCCAAGGTTAAAAACCACTGCTCTAGACTCAATTCATTTTATATGGAAACATACTGACTTACATAGAATTTTAAAGTCCAATTTAGGTCAATAAATATTTATTGAGTGCCTCCTCTGTATAAGGCAAACTTTTGACACAGTCCTTACTAACAAATAGCTAAAATCTAGTGCAGGCAAGACTGGGCTAGTGCAAGGGGAGAGTCAGGCAGGTATATAGAGGCTGTGTTTTATATAAAATACTATACAAATTCATCTTCTCTTTTTCCAGACTCAAGAAATTTGCTATAAGATTTCAAAAAAAGTAGAATTATATTTTATTGGGGTCTGGGGGGGGGGTCAGAAAATATTTCATAGAGGCAGTAAAGTAGCATTTGAGATGTTTAAGGAACAGGTAAGATTTCTGTAGGTGGGGATTGGGGAGAAAGCCTTCCAGCTGGAGGCAAAAAAGAGCCATGTGGCTGGAAAGCTGAGGCCTGTGTTAACTTTGCTGGTGCACTGGATGTGTTTTCTGAGTAATGGATGAAAAGCTTTGGGATCATATTGAAGCAAGGCTTGAGTAGCACAGGACAGAACAGCTGGCCTGGGTTGGCTCCAAGGAGCCACTGGGGGTTCGAAAATTGGGGAATGATATGATTGGAGCAGTACTTCAGGAAGAATGATCTGATGCTGAGATCTCAGCTAGATTTGAGTGGGAGAAAAAGCAGGACTAGAGGCAGGAAGACCAATTAGAAGTCTCTTATTATGGTTGAAGTCAGAAGAATTGAGGGAAATTAAGAGAGTAATGAAAGTCTGAACTGGGGAACCACGGGGGGACAGAAAGAAGGCCTGAATATAAAAGAAATAATCGAGTTAGAATTAACATGATTTGTCAGTTGATTAGAGGAAGCAAAAAATGACTTGGATACTCTTTATTTAGATTACTAGGACTGTGATGGTGCCATTAATAGAAATCATTAAACTAGGATGATGAATGGTTTATGAAAGGGAAGATGATGAATCTGATTTTGGATGTGTTGAGTCCACACATATCCAGCAGAACTAAAATTTCTTATATAAGTATTCCTCGTTGTAATTGAATTCCAATAGAATTTGGATTTGTTCAACACAGTAGTTCTCAACAAAGGGGATCCTGCCTCCCGGGGAATATATGGCAATGTCTGGGGACATTTCGGGTGGCCACAACTTGGGGAGGGGTTGCTCTGCTATTGGCATCCAGTGAGTAGAAGCCAAGGATGCTGCTAAACATCCTCCAGCGTGCAGGATAGTCCCTCACAACAACGAATTATCCAGCCCCAAATGTCAAGAGTGCTGAGGTTGAGAAACTTTCCTGTAACATAATCCGGAAGTTCAAATTCGAGGAATTTTAAACCTTGTTATATTTTAGGTTCGACAGTGCCATCTAGTGGCCAAATGTAGTATTTATCATAGTTCACTGTTGAACAGTGTAAAACAACAAATAAAAAAGATTCAGAAAAAAAAAATTCAGAAAGCGAATACATAGAGAGATGAAGAATATCCTCTCATAGGAGACTGTCTAGAGTTTACATTAATAGATGTGATGAGGAGGTTGGGTGTCCAACTGTGGAGAAGCAATCCTGGAGTTAGAAAATGCTCTTTGGTCATAAAGAGATTTGATAATAGAAGCCAATATAGAAACAGAATATTTTACAGGGTGCATTCTGTATGGAATGCATTCAATTTCATTACAGTTGCCTATACTTTTACTATTGTTCCTGCATACATAAGAAAGGAAAAAGTCTAATAATTCTGCTAAATAATTGGCTGAAATCTTTATTTCTTAAGGATGTAACTTATGGTTTTTTATTTAATTAAGAAATAAAGATTGAAAATAATTAAGATGATTTTAGAGTCAGGAAAAATACAGGGTAAAGAGTACTAGAAACTTCCCTTTAATAAAAAATAGACTTTTGGCCAAAGAAGCAGCACTTGACATGCCTTTTTTCTTACCTCCCCCACTAGATTGTAAGCTTTCTGCAGGCAGGGACTGTGTCTTATCATATTTGTGTATGGCCCATAGTCTCTAGCATAGCATCTTATACAGAGTGGACACACAAATGATTTTTTGAGTGAATGAATTTATTTTTATACTGGAAATCCTTGCCTTGAAGTGAAGAAAATTTCAAGCCTTTCTAAGCAATTACTATTTGTTCACTTGAGTAAGATGCCAGCTGAGGATGTCTGGCTCAGAGAACACCAAGGACTTGGGCACAAGGAGTTGGTAACAGACACTCCAATTCATTTCCCTGGTGAACTGGAGCAAACCGTGCCGTGATGACCATCCCTAGGGCAATTTTTTGACTGGTGCATACATTGTAGATTTCTCTAATATAAGATTCATTCATCCAACAAATAGTTATCGAATGTCTACTTTGTGCTAAGCACTCTTCTAGGCACTGGGATATCACAGTGAACTTAGTCTAAAAATTCCTTAAGTGGAGAGGCAGGTTTTGAATTAGTGGGTTAGAATAAAGATGCACATTCCCTGTCCCTCCCAGTTTCTCAGTTAGCATAATATTTTCTGTATAGAAAATGCAATTTGACTAATGATCTCAAAGCAGTTCACAACTATTAAAGACGTCTCCTTCTACAGCCACTGCTTTGCTCGGGCAAATGAAAAAACAAAAACCACTCTCCCATCACTTCCTCTTCTAGTTTGCATTTCTTCCTTTCTCACTGCTTCATATACTTGCAGACTTTTGGGGCAAGGGGAGAAGCGGGAGAGCCAATATTCTTTGGGCAGATGATGATGATGCCTGAATATTTTTGCAAGTGGCAACTGAAGCTTGTAGTTTTAAAAGTGACCCCGCAGAAGATTTCCTTCTGGTTGGTTTATTAACAACCCTTTAGTTCTAGAGCCTAGGGATATATATATATATATATATATAGTCAGAAAAAAAACCACTCACCATTGTATCCAAAAGAAAATGGTACAGGCAGGGTGGTGGGTCCCTGTTTTGGCTATAGAATAAGTGCACTGTGCAATATTTAGTGTTCCAGTGATTTTTTTTTTTTGGTATCTCAATCACATTTTGGCACTTTATTATGTGGCTCAGTACACCCAGGGTAAGCAAATCGAAAGTGCTTCTCCATGTATGGGAGTTGTATGGCACAGACTCCTAGTGCTAAGTAGAAGCTGATTTAATGAATCCACCAAAACTACTGCTATGGATGCAATCAGTGAAAGGTGGTGGAGACCCCCCCTGACTTTTTCCTTTGCATTGTTTAGTGAGTTAGTGATTCCAAAGGTCACTACTGTCCAACTCCTCTCAGCCCAAGCATCTGACCCCTAATTGCTCCTAGGAGGGCCTGAATACCCCAACGCAGCAGGGGGCAGGGAAGCATGCTAGCTTTTTCCCAAAGCAGTGGATGGCAGCTGCAGGACATCTTTGGTTCGGCGGTATTGTCTTCTCATTTTGTTGGAATCTTAAAAGGCACAGCCCTCCATCTCTCCCTGAGCTGAGACTGCATGAGTCCCCAGCTGACTTACTCAAAGCTCTCCTTGCCACAGGTCGGGCAGTGTGGGAACTTACTCAAATCCAGTTGCTTGGAAACCATCTTATCTGGCTGGTCTTCCTTCCCCCTCCACAATCCACCCCCTTACACAGCAGGCACCCAGACATTCTTAAAGTTCATCACTCTCCACTACACTCCGAGAAGAGCATGAATACACCATTGTGCTTTCCATGGAAGAGAAGGCAGAGAAAATGTCAAGTCCTTTACTGGTGAGAGATCCGTAGCGACTGCCACTGGGCCGGACAGACATGGGTGGTGGGATCTGGTGGTGCCACTGAGCTGGAAAATGGACCAAATAATGTGTTACAATCAAAGGAATACAGTCTAGCAGGTACACGTCAGGGGTGCATTCTGTGCTCATTCCAACACTTTCTGTAGGATCTTAGTAAAGCATTGAAATATATCTGGGTCTGAAATGCCTCATTTGTAAAAGAGAGAAATAAAATCTCTCCTTCCCTGTCGGGAAGAGGGAAATTGGGCTGGTGATTTTTTAATCCCCTAATTCCAAACCCTATGATTCTAATCCAGTAAAATTTGGGACTGTAAGAAGGAACAGTGGGTGACTAGGGTGATTTCTCAAAATTTTCTCCTGACCTAGCATGGAGTCTGCTGGGTGGAGGGCGGTGTAGAGAGGGCGGTAGGCTCTCAAGGCAGGGCACCTCAGAAGGTGGAGATGAGAAATCTATGGAAATGGAAGCCAAAAGATGAGTCCAGACCTCTGACCGCACACCTGATCATACTAATCAGCGATCACCTACCTACCGCCCTAATCAGGTTCTAATGAGCTACAGCAAGAAGACTGAAAAGTAACTTATGTGCTATCAACCATGGTTCGGGGACAAAAGGGAATATTAGAATTTCCACGTTCACCAAGCACTGTCCAAAAGGGACACTGGTTTTAGCAGCCAGGATCCTTAGGCTTGAACATGGCCTGAATGAAATATCCATCCAATTTGCTCAGTCCTGTGTGTTGTCACTGATTCAGAAATTACCAAGCAGTCTTCTCATGAGGTTTCCAAGAACCTTGCTGTGGAGAAGGGGAAGCACCAGGTGGGAAACATGGACGTTCTGGGTCCTACGAAGCTATGGACCCTTGTAGCATTCCCACTTATAAACGGGTCCTCTGTTGATTTCATTCTTTTGAATAAGTTTTTCGGGATCTAAATGCCTCTAAGTGAATTGATAAAATCAAAATTTGAAAGCTACAAAACAGGACAAAACTTACAGCGATTCCACGAGAGAGCAGGCACTCAGTAAGGCAGCCATGAACTGGTTTAAGCCCCTCCCCGCCGCCCTCCGCCCCCCGCCCCTTAGCCTTTCCTGGCTCTGTCGGACACCTTAACCTGATAGCAGGTACTATTAGAAGCCCTCTTTTCGAAGAGAGACGGATGCCTACTGTCCCCGTTCCTCGGACAGGTAGGAAGTGATTGCGGGGGGCCGTACGGGATTGATTTTACCCCCAATCCTCCATGCTTTGCCCCACTCCCCGGTCCCAGCTGAGGATTCAGCGCTTCGCGTTGTTAGTGCTGTGGAATCAGGACGGGAGCCAGGGAGAGGTGAGCCAGGACTAACTGAACTGGGGACTCCGCCGGGGATGAGCAGGACTGCGACAAGAGTCATCAGTTTCAGGGCTTATTGGTATGAGTTTGTTAGTTGGAGACCTGTTTCCTTCTGACATGGTGAAGTGGGTGAAATGGTAAGGCATTAGCCTGGATTAAGAAACATATCACTGGCATGTCTCTCCTCGGATCCTCCCAGGGGAAAGTACATTCGAGCCAGCGTCCCTCACGGCTGAACTTCTTTTCAAGTCCACGAATTAAGGAAGATAACCAGAAAGCTATGTATTTTCTCTAAATATTAGACTTAGGGAAAATGGCAGGCCAAGACCCCTCCTGTATGGTACCAAAGAAAGGAGGTACCTGGCGGCCCAGCGGTTAAGACCCCGCGCTTCCACTGCAGGGGGGCACGGGTTCGATCCCTGGTGGGGGAATTAAGATCCTGCATGGCGCGCGGCAGGGCCAAAAAAAATGAAAAAGGGGGGGGCGGGTGCACCTATAAATAGCAGGGACCTCAGGTTCTAGGCAGAGTTACTGTTTCTTATTTGTTATTCTGGTTAATCATGTTAAACCAGTAATGAATAAGAAACTTATTAAGCCAACAAATTAGTTCTTTTAAAAGGGGGAAAAAAAGGTTTACTCTTTTGGGTTAAGGAATATGTCTTCAAAAATACCAGTTAATGTCAAAATTATAGAGGAGAGGAGTAGAGTACACAAATACATTAATAAAGATTAATTTGTTAAATGTTTTTGAAAATTAGAAACATGGCTCAAAGGAACGATATAAAACCTGGATTTGCATTCCAGCTGTAGTCACTTAATCTCTCTGAGTCTCTGCATTTCTTCTGCATTTAAATGAGGGTAACAACAATTACAATAATCTCATGGGTTTAGGAGGATCTTAGGGTACCATTTCATAAATTACAAGTCACTGTACAAAAGTCATCTGATATCAGTATCATTAGGACAGCTCTCTATTATTAGCCTGATTGTGAGATTGGAGTAATAAATATTTGTGGAATTAATTAACAAATGAATAGGGTCTGGAAAATTCTGCTGGGTGGAGGTATGACTGGGGAATAACAGGCAGTGGGGAGGGAGTTCCAGTGGGTGACCCATGGCAGCAAGGAGATGGCATGAAGATGCTGGGTGATTAGAAGTACAAGCACAGGTACACTCTGAAGTAGTTGTAATTCCTAGTATTAGAAGTACAGAAAAATTAACCTCTTTTGGAAGAAGATTAACCTTCTAGTGAAATGAAAGAGTGTACGAAAGCCTGAGGTGACTAGGATAAAATGACTTAAAAAATCCATCGCTTAAGCACTAAAATATGATCTAACCAATTCATTTATGAAAACATACTACATCTATCCTAAAAGAAAAAAGATTTTTTTGGCCACGCCGTGCAGCTTGCGGGATCTCAGTTCCCCGACCAGGGACTGAACCGGGGCCTAGTCAGTGAAAGTGCCAAGTTCTAACCACTGGACAACCAGAGAATTCCCCCAAAAAAGATTTTTAAGCTGCCTGTCCACACAGATCAACCGATGCCATTATACTTACCATATATATCCAACCTGGCAGTGCATGACACGATGCCGGCTTCATTCTTGGCTGACAATGTGTACCATCCAGCATCTGATTTCTTGGCTGGCTGAATGAGGAGGCAGACATACCCAGTCGTGTCCTGGTGCATGCTGGAGAAAAGAAAGAATGTATCCGTATTGTATCTGGGGGCAGAAGCGGCCTTGTCGAGTTTAGGACTCCAGGAAACTCGGGCAAGTCAGGCAGTGCAGTGCTTCTCCTCGCCTCCCTGACCCTAGCAGGAGGGAAGGGGATTCAGCTGGAAGCAAGCAGCAGGGGCAAACTTGAAGGTGGAAAGAAGAGGGTCGGTAGCCATGGCTGAGACCTGTTCTTGCCCTCTCCACTCTCCTCCCAGGAGGACTCCCACTTGTCACAACCAAAGTACAGAGAAAATCTCTTTTCCGAACCAGGCTGGACATTGCAACAAGAACTTTGTTAAAAAGCTACGGGAAAGTAGACCAAAACGAGAGTCCAGGGACGGATGGACTGTTAGCGTGGATGGGGTCTTTTCTTTTCTTCTTCCTTCCTTCCTTCCTTCCTTCCTTCCTTCCTCCCTTCCTCCCTTCCTCCCTTCCTCCCTCCCTCCCTCTCTCCCTTCCTCCCTCCCTCCCTCTCTCCCTCTCTCTCTCTCTCTTTCTTTCTAATTGAGGTATCATTGATTTACAATGCTGTGTTAGTTTCTGGTGTACAGCAAAGTGATTCAGTTATACATATAACTTTTTCAGATTCTTCTCCATTATAGATTTATTACAAGGTACTGAATATAGTTCCCTGTGCTATACAGTAGGGCCTTGTTGTTTATCTATTTTATATATAGTAGTGTGTATCTGTTAATCCTAAACTCCTAATCTATCCCTCCCCCCACCCTTTCCCCTTTGGTAACATTAAGTTTGTTTTCTATGACTGTGGGTCTATTTCTGTTTTGTAAATAAGTTCATTTGTATCATTTTTTTAGATTCCACATATAAGTGATATCATATGATATTTGTCTTTGTCTGACTTACTTCACTTAGTATGATAATCTCTAGGTCCATCCATGTTGCTGTGAATGGCATTATTTCATTCTTTTTTATGGGTGAGTCGTATACCATTGTGTGTATGTATGTATGTATGTGTGTGTGTGTGTGTATGTGTATATATATATATATATATATACCACAACTTCTTTATCCATTCATCTGTTGATGGACACTCAAATTGCTTCCATGTTTTGGCTATTGTAAATAGTGCCGCTGTGGACATTGGGGTGCATGTATCTTTTTGAATTAGAGTTTTTGTCTTTTCTGGATATATGCCCAGGAGTGGGATTGCTGGATCATATGGTAGCTCTATTTTTAGTTTTTAAAGGAACCTCCATACTGTTCTACATAGTGGCTGCACCAATTTATATTCTCACCAACAGTGTAGGAGGGTTCCCTTTTCTCTACACCCTCTCCATCATTTATTATTTTTAGACTTTTTGATGATGGCCATTCTGACTGGTGTGAGGTGATACCTCGTTGTAGTTTTGATTTGAATTTCTTTAATAATTAGCAGTGTTGAGCATCTTTTCATGTGCCTGTTGGCATCTGGCTGTGTTCTTTGGAGAAATGTTTATTTAGGTCTTCTGCCCAGTTTTTGATTGGGTTGTTTGTTTTTTGACATTGAGCTGTATGAGCTGTGTGTATATTTTGGAAATTAAGCCCTTGTTGGTCACATTGTTTGCAAATATCTACTCTCGTTCCGTATGTTTTCATTTCATTTTGTTTATGGTTTCCTGTGCTCTGCAAAAGCTTATAAGTTTCATTAGGTCACATTTGTTTATTTTTGCTTTTATTTCTACAGTGTTGCCTTGGGAGACTGACCTAAGAAAACATTGGTATGATTTATATCAGTGAATGTTTTGCCTATGTTCTCTTCTAGGAATTTTATGGTGTCATGTCTTATATTTAAGTCTTTAATCCATTTTGAGTTTATTTTTGTGTATGGTGTGAGCGAGTGTTCTAACTTCATTGATTTACATGCGGCTGTCCAGCTTTCCCAACACCACTTGCTAAAGAGACTGTCTTTTCTCCATTGTATATTCTTGCCTCCTTTGTCGAAGATTAATTGGCTCTAGGTGTGTAGGTTTATTTATGGGCTCTGTATTCTGTTCCATTGATCCATATGGCTGTTTCTGTGCCAATACCACGCTGGGATATCCAAGAGCATGGGACATCTTTCCGTTTCTTTGTAGCATCTTCAGTTTCCTTTATCAACGTTTATAGTTCTTAGCGTGTAAGTCTTTCACTTCCTTGGTCAGGTTTATTCCTAAGTACTTTATTTTTTTTTGATACAATTTTAAAATGGATTGTTTTTCTTTACTTTCTCTTTCTGATATTTCATTGTTAGTGTAAAGAAATGCAACAGATTTCTGTATGTTAATCTTGTATCCTGCTACCTTGCTGAATTTGTTTATCAGTTCTAATAGTTTTTGTATGCAGTCTTTAGGGTGGAGGGGGTATTTCTTAATATATCCATGGGCATGTGCAGCATTTAGCTTAATACAGTTCAGGAGCAAATCAGCATGTTCTTTCCTTCTGTTTTCTCTATGTCAGTGGTTCTTAACTAACCTTGACTGCATATTGCAACCCTAGATAATTACATCAGAATTTCAGGCTGTGTTTGACACGTTTCATTAGTTTACACTGAAGTGTTAACTCAAGAATATTCTCTGTTCTTGCTTATATTTTACCAGAGAAAAACCCTGACTTATATGTACATAGACTTTTTTAGATGCCCAGATTCTGTAAAACCGAATATTTTCTAGGACAAATTCAGTTTACTGTGAAGAAATAATTCTCAGTAGAAATTTCTGTACATAAGCTGCCTTTGTAGCATAAAACCAAAATGGCAAAGAATGAAGGATGCTTAGGGGAAATTAAGGAAAGCACCCACTTTAAGAAACTGGATCCTTAAAGTTACTTAAAAAACAGCCCTGTCGTGATGGATGGAGAAGGAGTATTACTTTAATATTTTATTTTGCTTTATTTTATTTTAGCTTTTTACTGTCAAAAGGTTTTCTGTGTGCTAATGCGACTGAAGACACATGACAAAAAATAGGCACTATCTTTATAAATTCCTCATACCTTTTTAAGCTTGAAAATTAAGGTTTTAAAACTGTGGGACATCTGTACACTGCGCTACCCCTCAGCAACAGAGAGGAATAAATTCTTGATAAGCACAGTAACGTGTGAAACAAATACATGATGCTAAGTGAAAGAAACCAGATTCAAAAGGCTACAGAGTTATTTGGGCGGCCTGACAAGCCTCAGTGAACTTGACCGAGGGTGGAGCCTGTACCTGATTCTCTCTCTGGTGAAGGGGATGGTCTCGTTGTCTTTCTTCCAGTAGAACACAGGTGGAGGCATGCCTATCACCCGGCACTCCAGTCTCACTGGGTGGCCTTCGGGAACGCCGCTGTTCTGCAGTTTCTCCAGGATTACAGGTGCTTTCTTCACTTCTTTGGCTGAATGAGAGAAGGGCAGTGCTAGTTTGAAGAGTAAGTGCCTTGGGGTCCATGCCTCAAACAAATTACAGTTCTGGAATCTAGCAGAGTGAGCACCCACCCACCTTTACCTCTTCTTTAGAACATTTCTCAAGCCGCTTAGTGAAGATCACTGCCTTGATAAAAGCTCCAGAAATGAAGCTTGATAAAAAAGAAATGAGGGAACTGTCTCTGCCTGTCTTATGAGGGACTACACTTAAGGATTTGGGTCACACACATGGGATGCATATGGTAGGTGTGGAATTGAGGGAGTTTCTTTTATTGCTCAGCAGTAAATTTTGAGAAACAGTATATTATATGTACCAAATATATCTCTTTTTTCTTTTTTAGAGGAGTTTATTTTGTAGAAGGTATATTAATTTTACCTCAACTTTTTATCTTGAAAAAATTTTATAGCTACAGAAAAGTTGAAAGAAGTATACTATTTAAAAAAAACCACACACATAAATTATGCTTCCTAAGGAGGCTTTTTTCCCCCCACAGAACCAATTAAGGCAAAGCTACCTCGTATCTCAGGGTTCCCTAGTCAATAGCAAAACAGTGGGAAAAGAGTAAAAGCCCATCACCGTGTCCTCGCAGAATGAGCTTTTCCTACTCTGTTGGTGAGATGGAATTAAGGATGAGAAAAAGAAAAAAATATACTGAGGAGACAGCTACTAGCTTAGAGAGAGGATTAGCATTCTGAAGCTACCCTGATTTCCTTCAGGGGCCATACGAGGGAGACAGCAGGAGAAAGCCCAGCACAAGATTTCATACATTCTGAAATCTAATTCTGGCTGGACTACTGCCCCGAGGGGCTGGCACCTCCCAGGTGACAGTGACTTGTTGTCCTTATCTGTGGACATGACAGTGTTTTGTTCACATCATCTTATAAGGTCAGGGTTTGGTTGTGTAGTTACAGAGTCAAGTGCCTTCCACATTCCAGGCACTGAGTCAGACGTCAGAGATACACAGAAGAATGTCAGAATCTCTGACCTCAGAGGCTCATGGTGTCTTCAGGGAGGCAAAAGGGGAAATAGTTACACCGAAGCCATGAGTGCTGTAAGAGACTCTCCTTTACTAAGTGCTGTGGAAACAGAGGAGGATGTAACCTGGTGGATCCACTGTGCCTTTGTGGTGACGTTTGAATTAAGTCTTAGAGAATGAGTAGGAGGTTGCTAGGCAAAGAAGGGCATTCCACGTAGAGGGACCACGGATGCAAAGGCATGGAAGCTTGGGGTGGGGGGAGACCCTGGAGTGTTCCAGGAGTGATGGGCTATAGGGCAAGTGACCTGAATTTAGTGATAGTCAATTGGTAATTACAATGACCACCATTTATTGCAAGCATGATATACACAAAGTACCATATTACGTTTTTAGCTTACTGATACGTTTTCGAAAGCAACGTAGGAAACACGGCCCTTATTACAGTGAAGGAGAAACTAAGATGAGACTCCATGGGACAAAGGACTAAGGGGTTACATCAGAGGCTCTGCATGTTTCCGTAATCACCTTGGAGGGAGTTACGTTTAGGGGTCCCAGCAGCAAACCTTACCTACTACGGTGAGGTCCAGACTAAAGGAATTCTGCCCGGTTTTGTTGGTAGCAACACAGGTGTAGGTCCCTGCGTCACGTTGAGTGAGCGGGTCAATGAGCAAAGAGTGGACTCCAGTCTCCCTGACCAGCATCTTGTGGGAGGTGTCGGGGAGCACAGGCTGGCCGTTGAGCAGCCACGTCAGCTCCGGAGGCGGCAAGCCACTCACCTAATAAGCAACAGGACAGACGAGGCAAATGACAGATCGATGACAGACAGATTTATTTGGTGGCTGAATTCTTCATCCTTGTCTGGCACCACATCGATAGCAACGGAGTGTCAGTGCCGAGAAACCTCTCCTCAGGAGCATAGGGACAAGAGGGGTCTAGATGGGTGGCCTCATGCATTTAAACCGTATAGTATTTGGACCCCAATTCGGGTCATGGTTATATTCTAGATTAGAGTGAGTAAGAATTAAAAAGCTAAATAGATAGATGAAATAGGCCTGTGGGATCAGTTTCAGAGATATTGCTTACACACCTAATAAGCAACAGGTGGCCAAGAAAGGCACAGACATTAAACCAGTGTTCTCAAAGCCGGCTGTGTGTCATAATCACATGAGGAGTATTTGACCATCCTGATGCCCACTTACTATATTAAATCAGAATCTTTGGGGGTGGGACCCAGTCATGGGTTTCTTTTAGGCTTTAGGGTGGAAGACGTTAATCCCAAATATTATTTAGGTAACTAATGAGAGAGCAAGAACCACCTAGAGAAGTGGATTCTATAAACGCGTAACCTTAAGCCTTTACTAATTCGTGTCTGAATCTCCATAGCATTCTATGGACAGAAGGGGTGACTTAAGTTACTGTTCATACTGAGAAATATTCATACTGTTCAACTGAACCTAGTTTCTGGTGGAAGAGTTAGAATGTAGACTAGCTGAAGGTGATGGATGTTGAGTTGTATGAGAAACCAGCTTCTGTTTTCATAAACTGCCTTGGAGCCATCTTTTCATGACTCTAGTGTTTTCAAAGGCTGTACCTCACAGCAATTCACTTCAAGGTTGCAGAAATCATCCTTATGCCTTTATAGTAATAAAGACTTTCCAGGTACCATATGGAAAGTGTCTGAATTACATCACCTCTTTGGTTGTCTTTACAAGCATAGAGTTAACTTGGTACAGTATCAGTGTAACTTTTATTAAGATATAAACACTTAAAGATTTTATGAACTACTTTTGTCTGGTATTAAATGCTCCAAAAGAACGTTGTGGGGGAAAAAGTGCTCGCTCGCTCTCTCTCTCTCTCTCTCTCTCTCTCTTCCTCAGTCCCCTTTCCCCGAAAAAACAACCACCATAAAACAAATACAAACAAAAACAGGTGCATACAAACAAACAAATACAAAATATGAACAGATTTGGAACCAAGAATGGTGTACTAGAGTCTACCTTACAGTCCAGGCGACAGAGGCGCCCCTCGTGAGCTACCATATCCCCAGGAGCCTGCAGGAAATGTGGTCGGAAAAATCGTTCCTGTAGGGGCTCTTTGTCTCTTTCTTGCGCTCGGGACCTTACTCTAAAACAGCAAGCATGTTCAGGCATTACGCATAGAAACCACTTCAAAACTTATGACAGTATAGACATTTAGGCATGGCTCTCGGTCCTGGAGAAAGATTTTTTTGGGGGGTGGGGGTGGCTGGACCATGAAGGGATAATAAATAATAGTGTGGAGCTGATGTAAAAAGCAAAGTACTAGCTATCTCACCCACTGTAGGGTTATCTTGTGAGATCTGTAATTAAATAAACAGGCTTTAGCTTCTTTCTCTCTGAAGTCATTCTGGGTTAAGTGACTCAGCTCCCCTTGCCTTGGGTTTGACCAGTTGTTCAGAAGTTTCAGAATAAAGAAATCAGTATTCAATCTGAACCTCAAATAAGAGCCAAAAGAGAAGTCCTGTTTATCACCCAGAACAAGGCAGCTGCAATCCCTGTGTCTCTGAGTAATAAAATTTAACCTGGCTAATAAATTATGTCAGACCATTAAAGATGATCATGAACTTAAACTGGTTAAGACTGACCACAGTAACAGCTGTTCTTGAAGAAGGAAAAAAAAAAACAACTGAACAAGAAGGTAGAGTTGCAACGGTGGTAAAATACTGTATCTGAAACATGGGTCACTATTTTCATCCCTTTGGTAAGTCAGCAACTATGAAATGCTTTGCTAAGACTTTGTGGCACCGTAAGACTCGAGAGAAAGCCAGGCTCTTTCTTCTTAGTGATTAGTAAAATCGGAGAGGAGGAAAGTCAGTTGCTGTGTTGGAGACAACTGTTATCTTGGAGACAATAACAACAACAGAAATCTTTTATCAGTATACATATACTCATTAACGGTTTCTGGTTTTTAAAGACAAGGTAATTTAATTCAGAGAGTCTAATTTATATATTATGTGCACAGGTGCTACTGATGGTTGCAATTTTTGAACCATTAAAAGTGTGCCGTGGACCAATGCTTCTCAAATTTAATGCACTTATGAATTACCTGGGGATCTTATTAAAATGTAGATTCTGATCAGTATGTCTAGGTGGGGCTTGGGATTCTGCATTTGCAACAAGCTCCCAAGTGATGCTGGTGCTGCAGGTGGAGGACTACACTTTAGGTGACAATTTGTAGACCAGATACTTCAGTGCTCATTGTGGTGGGTGGCTGCTTGGGAGGGGCTAGAGAAGGGAGATTCTTACTGTCTTTACCTGTGAGGCTGACCAGCAGCTGTTAGTCGACTTCGAATGGGCAAACCTTGTACCATCAAGTGGCCAGAACAGCTGATTCTCCCCTGAGAAACAGAATATGAAGGAGATTAAAATAAATAAAAACAATTCTACATGTTTTCAGTACATATACATTCTTATGGACCAGAACATTATGAACTTTTTGGCTAACTATTATGAGTTTTTTATTTTTTTTTGGAGGGGTGATGAAAACAATATAACTCCTTAAATCACTGTTAATATTCCAGGGGAAACGATTTTTAAGAATATTGTGACTTTCATTTTTAAGCCGAGAGATGAACAGACATAAATGTAAAAAAATGTGAAACCTTGTGCATTTAGCATTATTTGTGGGCACATGCAGAGATCATGGTCAAGTATTTTTATACTTTCCTCAATAGAGGTTATCTTCAAAACTAACATTTTAATAGGAGGAGTGGGTGAGTGGAAATTATAGTTCTGTACCCCCTATTCTAGTAGTAGTTGAAGATATTTATTCTGCCATATCTTTAAGGGGAATTTTAAGTCTTGGTCTCTTCAGAAAAGGAAAGTGAAAGATTATGGCTTTCCAACTTTTACCAAAAAAAATTTTTTTTATGAGTGAGGGATATTCACAAGTAATTTGCTTATTCTCTAAAGAACAAAAACTAGAAAATCTTTTTTTTTTTTCGGTACGCGGGCCTCTGTGGCCTCTCCCATTGCGGAGCACAGGCTCCGGACGCGCAGGCTCAGCGGCCATGGCTCACGGGCCCAGCCTCGCCGCGGCATGTGGGATCTTCCCGGACCGGGGCACAAATCCGCATCCCCTGCCATCGGCAGGCAGACCCTCAACCACTGCGCCACCAGGGAAGCTCGCAAATCATTCTCTGATAGAATAATTTGTTGACTCTTCAAGAGTCAATGAGTTGATCAAAACAAGATTTACTCCAATAGGTCTGGGGCATATACCTAGTGAATAGATACTACTAATGTCCTTTGACAAAGGCTGAAGGGTGGCGTGACCCATCAGTGGCTAAGTGGTCTTGTAAGCTGTTGTGATACTGTGCTCTAGTTACACAGTCTCTATGCTCCTTATTCATTCTCCTCAGAAATCCTTAGTAACTTGCACTTCTCAAGGTTTTTTCACAATGACATGAACCGCTCCTTCCTCAGAGTGCAGTACAGCGTGGAACCCTGCGTCTCTACCTGGGGGTTGGCCGCCATGATGGTGTAATTGCCGTCGTCATCGCCGGTGGTGGAGTCAATGTACAGAGAACATGTCCCGTCTCCTTCTCGCCTCATTTTGAAGTGCTCATTTCTTTTTGAAATCTGCTTCCCATCTTTGAACCAGTAAACCTGAAATGAAAAATAATCAAGGAGAATACACACTGTTCTGTACATCTTTTTTTTTTTTTTGGCTGCACCATGCAGCATGCACAATCGTAGTTCCCTGATCAGGGATGGACCCTGTGCCCACTGCATTGGGAGCGTGGAGTCTTAACCACTGGACCACAAGGGGAGTCCCTGTTCTGTACGTCTTTAGAGGATAATGGTACAAGGAGTAGGATAAGGCAAGGATCGATTGCCATCTCTACAGCTAGTAACCCATCCCTTATACAACACTTAGAAAACAATTTTTAAACATATTACAAATGACAGTATAATATGCTCCTCCACTTGTACATATACAATATTTAAGTAAGAAATTAGGTATAATTTAGGATTGAGATAAAGCTTTTGATTATTTTTATTATATTTATAATTACTTAAAAAGCCACCCTAAGGACCAGACATGTCTTCAGAGGCAAAATAATTAAAACCGGGAGCCTGGAACTTTTCCTATTATCCTTTTACAAACTCAAGTCTCCTGAAGGCCCCGAGATCTCAGGGCCTAGAATAGCTGACCTTACTTGAAAGGATAGTATGGTTTATTATACCAAATGGAATGAGGCCAGGATTCAATTGCTAAATTGCTAAATTTCTCCTCTGACTAAAATTTAACTATACATAGTTTTCAAGTTAAGTTCTGCATGTATCATGGAGATCTTTCAAAGACAGGGGAGTTAAAGTACTGGTTGAAGCTGCCCTTCTCTACCTTTCCTGGTTACCTAATCATACATACTAACGCCATGTTAATGTTTGTGAAAGTAGAGTGGATAGATTCCCTGCTGTAGACATACTGGGTGTAAATCCTTCTCTCAGCTGACTGCCAAAAAGTCTGGTGACTCATAAGATTTTTCAGCAGCCAGTGATAACGATGTGACATTTTCGGCATTTACCAACCTAACAGTAATAATACAAATATACCTCACTTTGTACAACAGGCAGGCTGTAGATATTCAGCAGATGTTAAATAGAAAGAAAAGTATCAGTTTGGTGAGTTTGATGGTTGAGAGAATCAATAGCCCAAAATAGAGGATCATGACTAAGAAATTTATTTTCAACTTCTATAAAAATTTTAACTTACCCATAAGTTATCTGATTTTGTTTTTGCCTGGCTATTTAATGATTCTATTCCTGATTGTATCTTTTTAGTCAGATTACCTGGGCTTTGTTAATTTTCTGGTATTGATTTTCATTCCCTCTGTAGATACTGCACTAGAGTCTGGTAAGACTTTCTTGAAGGCACTGTCTATAGTTTTGCACTGTTGGTTGGCCAACTGGCTGGTCATCTTCCCCTACCTTTGGGACGGGTATCCCAACAATTTTGCAGGTGAATGTCACTGGAGAGCCTTCGGTGACCCGGAAGTGCTTGAGTCTTTTGTCAAAGATGGGAGCAATACACTTGCCCGTGGGGATCTCATCATGTTGGATTTCATCATCTGATTCATCAACAGGGGTGCGTTCCAAGCGAAACTCTATTTCATTCATCAGCCTCTGCTCAAAGCTTGAAATTTTGTACTCCTGTCAAAATGGCAAACATGTTTTAATTTCAGTTTCTGTGGGTGAGGAAGAATGTGTTCATCAATACAATGTGAGGACGAAACTTTTTAAGATTCGAATGTTAGATTTACATTGTGGAACCTCAGTAAACCAGGCATGTTCCATTTCCAGTTCCTCATCATGGAGCACTGAAGGAGATTTGTGTTTCTACTACAATCCCAAACTGTCCTAGTGAACCCTGATTCCTCACCTTCAGCATGGAGCCCCGGTAGAATATTGTAGGGAATGGAATGAAGATGGAGTATAATTTTTGTAGCTACTAATAGTGTCCATTTCAATATGTAGAGCTGCCTTTGTGGTATTTTGGCAAAATTATTCTGAACTGCATTCTGATACATGCCTGCATCACCAGCTTCCTGTCTCTACTAGACATTCCCGTCTGCATACTTGAGGAAAACTTGTCTTGAATAAATCTCCCTTGACCCCATGTCTGCCTACACTGTGTCTCTGCTGCCCTCACGACGAAGCTATTTGAAAGAATTTTCTATTGTTATAGCCTCATTTCCTTGTCGCCTGTTCTCTCACTAACATACTCCAATTAGGCTTGTGTTCCTACAGTTCCACTGAGATTGCTGCTGTCGGGGTCTTTACATTTGCCAGATCCACAGATAACTTGTCACTTATCTGTTCTTACCTTACCTGACCTTTCAATAGCATTAGACACAGATGGCTACTTTATCCTTTTTGAAACATTTTTTTTCTGTTGGTTTCCATGACACCCTACTGGTTTTCCTTCTCTTCCCCTAGCTGGTCCTTATCAGTCGCCTTTACTAGCTCTTCCTCCTCTGCTCTAGGTGATCTCATCCAGTCTCACAGCTTCAGATACCTTCTGTATGCTGATGACTCCAAATCCATGTGTCTCAGCCTGGTCTCTCCCCAGAACTCATATGCCCAGTGATCTACTCTACATCATGAGAGTCATATACCCACCAGTATACTCTCTGTCATGGCTTGGGTGCCTCATGGGTGCACCCGTGGACCAGCTTAGCATGGTCCACACAACATGCACTTGATTTCTGTCCCCCAGGGAAGATACTCCTACCCTGCTCTTCCCCATGTTTGGAACTGGCACCACTCTTCATCCATTTGATTAAGTGGTTAAGCTGGTGTTTCTCACATTACCTATGGTGAAAACCAGATTTTAAAAATAGATTTTTTCAAAAAAAAAAAAATAGATTTTTTCAACCTGTACTCTTGTAAAATAAAATAAAAATGAATTACTAGAAAAATAAAATAAAAATGAATTACTAGAAAAATGAAATAGAAAAAGCATGTAGAATTATTATATTCAATAGACAAAATTTCTCTGTCAAATGCTCTAGAAATTTCTTAATGGTTACTTTCAACTTCCATACTTATCTCAAGGTGGAGAGATGACAGCTTGCAGACTGGCACAGGTCTAAGACCACACTTTGATTGCACCGAGTTAACCTAAATCTAGAACTTATCCTGGATTCCTCTGATTCCCTATCCTGCCCTATTCTATCAAGCTTAAATGTCACCTCCCTAAAGCAACTTTCCCAGCCCACTTCATCTAAAGTAACTCCCAATTCTAATTCTCTACAGAGCATGGACTGCTATCTAGTGTTTTTCTTGTTTGTATATTGATTGAATGATTGAATATATCTAAGCCTTAGAATGTTAGCATCAGAAAAACAGAGCTCTTGTCTGTCTTGCATCCCACTATATCAACCATATATGGAATAGTGAGTGCCTGCTACATGGCAGGTGCTCCATGAGTATCTGAAGAATGAAAGGATACATGAATGACATGGGAGCCATCACTTGTTCCAACACTACTGTATCTTTGAGGAATCTGGAGCCATGTGCTTGGGGTGAGGGTGAGCCCTTTGGTTAAACTTGTGACTCTAGTTAACCATAATTTTATGATTTAGGTAGGCCCCATGGAGATGGTTCTAGGATGCCCCTAAAGTGGAATTTGGGAGCACATGGCTGATTTGCCCCCTAGTCATAGGCAGAGTAATTGAGTTCAGGACTCATGAGATATGTTCTCAAGTTATTAAATCACATCATTCATGTCCTCTAGCTATTGTCTTATACATATCATCGCCTGAATTTGTGCAGAATTGGAACTTAGGAAACACGGACACCAAATGTTTCTTGGTTTTAATTTCTTAGAACCAATTTTAAATCTTCCCTCTCAGCCTCATCTCAGACTGGGTGAACAAAATACATCTACAGCTCTTTCAGGGTAGAAAAATGATTAATCTCCAGTGAAGCGTATTAATTTTTAATCAGCTAAACAAACTAATTAAAGTAAAAGATTGTTCACTTCTAATTTGAAACCCAATTTGGTTTAAAAGTATTAAGACTATTTTCTACATTTTGGGTTGTTTTTTTTAAAGTTAATACTTAAAACTTCCAACTATCTACTTATTAGTTTGAACTACATGAAATTGCCATTTTTGAGGGTTAAAAGAGGTAAAAATGTCAGCAATTTCAAATTATTCAACCTAATACTATACAGCGAGTATATTTTCCATAAATACATTAACTAATCCCACAAATTTGAAATGTTTCCTAGTCTTGACAATTTAAAATCCCATAAGGAATATATATTTTTTCCTTGTTGAATTGCATTCATGCTCCTAAATGGGTATTATTTTTCCTTTTAGCAAATTTGTTTATTTTTTGGATGTTTAGGAGTAAAACCAATGAGTCATTTTATTCTCTTACTATGTGAGGTAGGTGCTAAATAGCTGTATTATTTTAAAAATAATAGTCAAAAGCATAATTCATATAGTTTGCAAACCTCACACACAGATCCTGGAGTTCAGGATAACCCAGGCTTTTTGTGAGGGTGGCAAGGGGTCTTAGCTTCTTATGGCTTCTCATCTTGTTTCATTTAAGTCCCCAAATTCCCAATCCATTGCATACCACCTCTAGCCACTATTTTAGTGGAGTCCTTGCTCCAAGCTAAAGAACCTTCTCTGCAGCTTCTCCTACTGCATGATGGGTGAGGGCTGGTAAGTTCCTGGCTAATTACATTGTCAGAGTTATTATGGGGGGGGGGGAAATGAATTCCTGAAATTCTATATTGAAAGTATGATCTAATTTTTCCAAACAAGTGTTACTGTACATTGTGGTAAGTTATGATTATATCTATACTTGAGGAACAAATGGGTGATACCTAAGGCTTTTGAGCACTTGCCTGAGAATACAAATACCACATTGTCTCCATGTATTCCAAACAGCTATTTTTAGGAACTTGATTTTACCAAGTTGGGACCTGATTTTATGGAATTTATAAATGTTTGAATTGATTTAACCAAAGGAACTATGGAAGCAATATGATGAAAATATGCAGGTTTTGTTTTTCTATAAATGTACATATATTGGTTACATATTTACTATTCTACCAGTACTACAGGTTGGGAGGTGATGAAAACAGAACACTCAATGAGTTATCTAAAATATACCATTTGTAACTATGTACTGAGGATACAGTTGTATTCTGCTGAGGCACCAAGATGAGTTAGATATCAAAAAACAAGTGAGTTGGGAGACAAAGTATCCTCCAGAAATTTCAAAGCAGGTGCTTAAGGACAGGTTAGATGATTGATATTCTTCACCTTCATCAGAGATACGAAAGAGTCAGGAGGGAGAAAATCCAGTGAGAAGACTTTGGAAAGAGCTATTAATGTCTGTGAGTGTCCCACCTCCACCTCCACCTCTACCCCCAGAGTACCTGCCTTTCACCTCCAGTTTGTTGAGAAAGATTAAATAGACCCATTTGTAGTGTTTATTGTGTTCCTCCAGTGGATTGGTATCTGACTCCTGCCTAAGACATGTAGAGTGAGGAGCAAGGAGGGTTTTTGTTGGTGGGCAAGCTGAAGGTTGCTTTCAGTGGCCCACACTCCTGCACTGTGTCAGGTCAGAGGACTTGTGATGGTTCCTGTCATACACATATGGGCCACATATGAGACAGAGCCAGTGTGGAGTCAGCTTTTGTCCCTCTGTGGCTGGGAAAGGAAGGAGTTGGGAACAGCAGTTAGTGAAGCAGGGGAGGAGGGAGTGAAAAAGAGAGAAGCTGGCCATACTTCCTTCCTGGCTTTAGATTTCCCATTTGTAGAGGTCCCTGGGGTGTGCGGTGTGAGGTGTGGATGGGGGCGTTTGTGTGTGGGATCTTATTTTTGAATAAGGATTGGGGTGTTGGTTACCACAAGGACTGGTCATTTTGTGTTACTCGATCAAGGTTGTATTTTGCAACAAAGTAAATGTAGAACCTTATATGAACTAAAATTGGTCAAAATGGTTTTGAGATTACCTCACATTTGAGATTGCCAGGGGAAGGATTAGCCCCACTAGATAAATTTAAAGGGATAAAGGGAGAAAAAAATAAAATTGCTTTTAAGATACAGTTGTTGAAGGTACCAGTTATGTGGTATAATGTATAAGTTACAGATGCACAACAAAATAAGAGTACTGTAGGTCAAGGAGTTTCCATGAAAGATTTCGTAAAATATTTGGGAAGTTGAACCTCAGGAACAAGGAAACCCGTGTAACTGTGTGGCAAGGGGTATGTGACCTGTTTCTAAAGCAGTGAATCTTTACAACTGAGATGTTTACAAAGATGCACACCATCCCCAGAGCAGGAATTCTTTTTTTTTTTTTTTTTGGTAGTGCTTTGCAACTAAGAGTTGGTTATTCCAAGGATAACTAATCCTCTTATACATAAATCAGGGTTGTCATGCCAAGTTGTGACTGATGGGATTCAGATTTTGTAAGGACATTTGCAAACAAGCAGTGTGTTTAAGTTAAATTTGAATGTGCTTTCTGCACTGTTCTGCACAAAGGTTGTACTACTGATCTACTGTCAGCAGCTGTACACTTTGAATTTCCAGAACTGGATTTGGGCTGTGTTCTCCATTTTCCCTTGCCTTGTCCCCTTTGTGAGTAAAAGGAGGAGTTTCTGCGTCAGCTGCTTGTAGGTGATGTCTGTGCTCAAAGGAGAGAATATTTTTCTGTGTAAATCTGGTCTGTGTGGCAAGCAAGTCAAAGACATATGGCCCATCCTTTCCAGGCTTATGTTAAAGACCTTAAGTGAAAATGAATTGCGTAGAATTTCAGTTGCTCTACGAAAGAAAATGAAAAGCTAAAAAAATTACATCAGAAGAGTATGCCACTTGAAAATATAATTCCTTTTTTTTTTTCTTTAAAGATAATCCTCTTAAGGCTGATAGTTTGACAACTTGAGGCATTTGGTTTCTGGGACACATCTGCAGAAGTTTTCTTCAAATTGTCAGAGTGGTAGAGAGTGCCTTCCTCCTGCTAAGAACCACAGTGTAATGACACAACCCAATCAGATACGGCATTGCCAAGGTTCCAGATTTCCAAAACGTGGACCATGATCTGGCACTCACTGCCCTGAGCGTGCTGCTGGCTTCCTCTACTCTGGGTCTGAGTCTGGGCTTCAGGGGCAAATAATCAGGTAGGATCAAACCAGCTGGAAGAGCCTACCCAAAGGGTTCCCAACCAACTCTGGGTACACTGTTCACTAAAAGAAGTTTTATGTGTTAGAGAAAGTATTCTCCTTTTGTTCCTGGGTGAGCCACAGTATGGACAGCAGATAAGAGAATCCTAGATTAACTTGGAGGTTAACCTACACAGAGGATGTCTTCTTTTATGATTTATCCAATACTACATGCTTCCTTCAATAGAAATAACCAGGCTTCATGGCTTACCCCCTTGTCCCTGCTGCCAAATTCTTAGAATACTATAGTAGGCACTGGGGACACGGCATTCTATAAAACACACACTCTACCTTCAAGGAGGTTGCATAAAAATACTTTAAATCCAGATTTTGCCTTTAAGAATAAATAATTACTAAATGGTTCACAGATTTATTTTATACTTAAATGTTCAGTTAACACCAGAGTTTTGCTTAATTTCAGTCTGGTTTTTTCAAAAGGCTTTCATCTTTTTAGTCAGTTGATTAAAATAGATTGTTATCATAGTAGATAGTGTCTATAATTAGGTATAATCAGAATCTCTATAGTTAAGTGAGATATTTTCCATACAGATGCAACAAATCCAAAACTTTCCCCTTGGTCAAAAGTTTGGTTATACTATCTGAAATTAATGTAAATCCCAAAGTTGTGAGTTAATTCAGCAGATATTCCCTGAGCCCCTACTCTGGGCCAGATACAGCAGGGGTACAGCAATGAACAAGACCCCCTCCCACCCCCTGCCAATCCCGCTCCCAGGGAGCTTGTGACTGGTGCATCCTGGGTGGGCCCACAGCAGGTGACATGGGGACACTTCACTATTCCAGCACCCAGGGTCCTACAGTGCCCACAGTGAGCGACATAAGGGCAATGACTACGTTGAATTCTTATTAGAAAAGGAACAGATCGCAAGACTGTTTGCCCTCAAGAGAGAATTTTCATAAAGAATTCATGGTCAGAGATGAAAGAGGTAAGATTTAAATAGAAGAAATGACTAAGCAGTTTAGAGAAGAAGGAGATTAGAGGAAAAAAAGGCAGAGCAAGAATTAGGTACTTATCTTTTCCCCCCTCTGTCATATAGGGTAGTATCTGGGAACCACAGGCAGTTTTAATGAAGCCTTCATTTAAAAAATGGGGGGGAGGAGCAGAATAAAGAGATGGGAAAGTTTCCAGAGAAATGAGGTCAAGGAGGAAAGTTGAAATAAGACATTAAATGTGTGTGTGTGTGCGCTTTAGACATTAACAGTCACCAACTATTTACTGGGAGCAGAACGTCATACTAAGTCATGTATGCATTAAAATCGTTGGTTGTGAAGGTTCCATCACATTTTGTGTGATCCTGGGTTCCTCTGACCTCTCAGACTCACCTTGCTAAGCTAAACCAAGTGATGTCCAGTGAAGACCCACTGGTGGTGAATGATACCCTTCAAAATAAGAAATGATGCAGCCTAAAATCTGTAAATCTTTATCGATTTAGAAAGCTAAACAGTTTAATAAATATGAACATCTGAAAGGATGACACCTTTGTATCACACAAAGTCCTAAGAGTCAACCAGCAAATGCTAGTTGCTAATTGAAGATGTTACATAAAATGAGTTTGAGGATAAATGCTGAAGTATTACAGCAGAGAAATACAAGGTGGCAGATACATCAAAGAAACCCTATTTCTAAAGCGTTAATTTAGAAGCTGGAGTTCTGGGGAGGACATTTTTTATAGTCAATAATATTAATTGTTCAAGGACCTTTGGTTTACGTTCATGCTCAACGTGACATGTAAATGCTTTAGAACGTTTACTATTCTTCATCTGCTTAGGAATAACATAGGGCAAGAGAGTCCAGCTTTCTGGACCTAAAAGTGGTCAAAGCAAGATAAAACAGAACAAATGCATACTCTTCAGAAGGAATCATTTGCTTCCCCCTCGTATGTGCAGGCTAATATGGGAGTAAGAAAACAGATCACTTTGACCCCTGTGTCCCCAAAATGCAGGTGGAGGTGGCTGTCAATACCCATGTTTCTTTATGATTGTTCTCCACTTTTTCTCAGCAAATTTTCTTCTTCTTAACTTCCTCAATGGGCCACGATACATTTAGACAGTACTTCATGACTTTTTCACTGTCATTTCCCAAGGCAGCAATGGACAAAGCAATATTATAATATGGTCATCATTTATTTCTCAAAACTTTCTCAGAATCAACATCTACCAACCTAATGCAAGCATTCCATCTCAGACAGCTCCTTAGTTTCCTGAATTGCATTTATGCAGCTTGGCTTTCATGATCCCTGGCCTAGAATGCTGTGTAAGATCAATTCTGTAATTAATATACCATAATAACACTCAGAAGAACACGGATGTGTCACAGATATTTGGTATATAGTTTTCACTGAAATATGGAGAGGATTGAGATGCTTTTTGGGACTCCAAGTTCCTGCTGTGAGCCCTGAAGATAATTCATGATGGAGGTTTAATAAAGAGTTCTGCTGGGTTTATGGCACTCCACTCATGGAAGTTCATGTTTATATGTACTCACATTTCAGGTAATTAAGAGAAAAACCTTACTTTCCTCTGAGTGGGGGCAATGGATTAACATGGATCTACCTACAGAGTAACCATAAAAGTAAAACCAAACAGCCTGTATGCTGACCTGGTATCATTTTTACAGGGTTCTAATTGCTCCCTGTCTGAGTTGTTAAAGACATAGGCTGAACACAGCTCTGATTTCAGTGACACTTAGAAGGATTAACAAGCACAACTGTGATGACAGTATTAGAGGAAAACAAATCTGTGCTAGACAGAGCAACGTTTATGGGGCTTGGGGGTATTTGTCGTAAAACTGCAAAAAGGCTGCAGAGTTTCAGGGAAAATGTGAAAGTGTCCTGGAGACCAGGGCTCTGGTTCTCATTCTACCACTGACAGTTTGACAACTGTGCTTCAGTTTCTCTGTCTAGAAGATGGAAGAGAAGAATAGTTACGTTGGTGTTTGCCTCCCAGAAATATATGTAATTTGACGAGATAATACATGAAAAGTGTACTCAATTATGGCAAGCTTAAATATCCTGCTTCAAGTCAATAATTTAAAGTCAATTTTAAAAAGCATTTTAAGCTATTTTAAGCATTATTATTTTAAGCATTTTAAGCATGACTTTCAAGAGAATCCACTCAGTAAAAATTGTCCAACATATAACACAATAGTAAAATACTGTATATCAATGGCTCCACTGGAAGTAAGAGATAGAAACATGAAGGAAAACAGCATATGGTCAGGGGAGTCTGGAGCCTTGTTTCCAGGGGTCACTTATGTCACAAATTCCACAATATTTGGTATATAGTTTTCACTGAAATTTTATGTTATACTTAAAATAGATTTTATCAGTTCCCACCTGGGGAAATAAACCAAGAGCTAGATTATTAAAATGTAAATCTGCATTTAAAAAATAACCACCTTACAAAAAGCAAAAATAAATGGCTCCAATAAAATACTTAGTCTTTCTTTTATGTGATGCTTACAGATGACTTTCCTTTTTCTCCTTCCGTGTAAACACTTCCTAGAAAGCAGGGAGTTGTACAGGTTGAAACACAGGATATTGGCTAATGGCTATTTCACGTGCTTCAACCTAATGTAAAGATTGAGAGGAACTGGTGAGCAAACCCCCAAGCACATTAGATTGAAGCAGCCAGATAAAGGATGGCTTGGAACCCCAGAGTTCCTTAAAGTCTAGGTCATCTCAAGGCTCAGATATTGAAATGTCTCAAAGATGTGACAGTGTTTGCCAATACTGAGCTGAGGATTGTTGGAATGGAAAACAGACTATCTAGTCTCTCTCCTTAACATACACTATTCTAGGTAAACGCACGTAGACAAGTAAACTGAATTAACTACCGGGCTAAATCAAGAACTGTGGATCCATGTGGACGAGTTTCCTACGTGAACCATGGACAGTCTGTGCTTTGCCTTCCAAAACTGCAGTGTCAGCTTCACCAAGGTCAGGTGACCTGAGCATCCAAGGACTGAATTAAGCAAACTTACATTCCTTACAAAGAAATTCCAGTAAACCGTCTGAACCCAACAATCTTACCTGCTGGTTTGATCTGACATCACTGAAATTCATTTTTTTCCCCAAGTCTAGAATCACTGCATTCTTAGTTTCACGAATGTAATCATCATTCACTGGTTGGGAAGACTTTATATGTTTCTTCATTAGTCCCTGGGATGGCCTGTAAAATAAATTCACACCTAAATCACTCATGAAAAGCACTGGCCAGGGTACAGAGGCCTAGAAACCAGAGTGGTTGGCATGGCAACCAGAGCCAGGAGCCATCAGGCACTTACGGAGTGCATCTTGCGAGCAAACCTTGAGCACTGCCCAGAAAATCTGTGTGTCGAGGTGTTTTCGGTATTTAAATTATAAAAACGTTATTTAAAGTAATCATGTCCTTTTGTCCTAAGGTGTTCAATATCCATTTTGTGTCAAAGAGATTGGGTTATGTAGGAATTCACTAAATGAAAGTCCTGTCCCAGACCAAGCTACTCTTATATGGGTCCATTCTTAAATGACATCTTTTACATCAAGAAACCTCAATGACACTTACACGGATGGTGCGCTTCTAGGCAGCCCCATGGCATTGGTGGGTGGGATGGCAGGGAGAGAAGGCAGGACGGAGCTGAGGAAAGCCACTGGGTTCTGAATCCGGCTGGTGGGAGAGACAGGAGTTGGGGACACGCAGTGGGGCTGAAACTGGTTTCCGCTGGCGATGGAAAATGTGAGTGGCAGTTGTGCTGGCTCTGTCGGACCTGGAGGAGGTGGCTCGTTTTGGACCGAAACCCCTCCCAGAGATTTGGTTTGCGCCGAGGGCTGAGGAACTAAGAGGCTTTCTTTGCTCACTGTCCTCTGCATGGCTTGAGGAGTGCTGATCAGGGTGAACACTGGAGAGCTGGAAGGGGACACGGTGGCTGCGGTCGTGCTTGTGGAGGGGAAGAAGTGCTTTGGCCGGGCCAAGCTGAATGTCTGTGATGAAGGGGCCTTCACCTGCTTGCCGGACATTGTCACCGCTGGGGCAGCAGTGGAGGTTGAAACACTCATGTTGAAAGGAAACTCCTTAGGAGATAAAGGAGATGGGTTTTGCAACTGCTGTTGTTCCAGTAAGACTTGGTTGTGAAGCTGTTGTAGCTGGCTGGAATCTCTGCACGCAAAACAAGAGTGGGGAGAGAGAAGAGAAATCCGTCACCATCGCCTCAGCCTGTATAGACAGGCTGTTGACTGTTTGATGCCGATTAAGAACACACAACCAGTGTTGCCAGAAACCAGCCGATCAGATTCGGGCACGTGGGATCTAGTTCCCTGGCCAGGGATCAAACCCGTGCCCCCTGCATTGGAAGGGCGAGTCTTAACCACTGGACTGCCAAGGAAGTCCCTGTCTCTCCTTCTTTCTAAATCTGTTTGATTGCCAGGAAGAAGGGAAAGGCCACCATGATGCACAACTCCAAGAGGCGTCATTCACGTTGTGTTCTTTGTGTTGTGACCCTGGAGTTGGGCAACACAGCAGCCCCATTTTAGAATGTTATAAATTAGAAAGAAGAAATAGAAAAATGGTCCTCTTGTTGGAAGTGCTCAAAGTTCTGAGATGAGCAGATAGTATCTGTGTTTCGGGACAGAAGGCACTGAGCTACATACTGATGTGAGTTACTAAAGGGGGCTAAGTTCCCTGAGAATGTGCTATATTCTTCACTGTGCCTCATTTTAGAGCAAACTTTAACAAAGCAACTGGATGTGTCTTGGCGTTTCTCATCCTCTTCTGACAACAAAGCTTTATAGAGAAGGTGACCATATGTCTCGATTCATTCTAGACAGTCCTGCTTTATGACTGTTTTCCTGGCATGATTATTAATTGTGCTCTTTCACTCTCAAAAATATCATGGTTTGAACGATGGATTATATGGTCACCGTAATTATGAACATTACTTAGACTTTTCTTGTGCCTAAAGAAAAAAAAAAGATCAAGCTGGGAGCGCTTTCTCCATTTATAGGAACCTGACTCACAGAAGCATTATATGAGTTGCCTTAAGTCCCACAGTCTATTTACTTCCTCTTAACAAAGCAGTTAATTAATTTTTTAAAAAAAGAAAATGGAAAACGAAAGTGTCTAAAAGTCATATATGCATAAAGTTGTCAGGGCTGTCAAACTTTGCTGTTTAGGAGAATCTATTCTTGAATAAACAACCATAGGAACAGCCACAAGTGAGACCAGAGTGCTTCAAGCCCACCGTGGTTTTATGTTCTTTGAAAATATGTTTTGGAACATAGAAGGTGATCTGCTGAACATGAGATCTATTAAAAATGAAAGGTTTTATGTTTTCATACCATCAGGAAAGTCAACACCAGCAGCAATAAAGTTGAGGCAGAAAGTTCTCCAAACTTCGATTTAAAAAAAATTTTGTTTTTAATTGAAGTATAGTTTGTTTACAGTGTTGTGCCAGCTCTGCTGTACAGCAGTGACTCAGTTATACACATAGAGACATTCTTTTTTTAAAATATTCTTTTCCATTATGGTTTATCACAGAATATTGAATATAGTCGTGATTTTTTTAAAAAATTCTTGGAGTTTAAGATCTTTTCTCTTGCCTTCATTAACATTTCTGATACACAGTATACGGAAAAGTAACTTCACAAAGTAGAGACCTATCTCCACTTTCATGACTGCTGTCAAATGCTACATACTCTTTTTTCAACTATGAAAATTCTTGTCCTCTGTTCAACTATGAACACTAAGAATTTAGAAGTATAGCCACTTGGCACAGTAACTTTCTTCCTCCCTTTTAGAAGTAAGTATTTAAGCTGAGAGAATAAAGTAACATAATTAAAATTAATTAAATCTTTTCATTCCATCATAGATGAAAGATTCAGCAATCAAGAGAAGCAGAAATATCTTTGTTAGATTATCCTTAGAAAAATATATACAATAACGTTGTTTCTGCTGGTGTTAACTTTCCCAATGGCATGAAAATATAAAACCTTTAAATTTTTAATGGATCTCATGTTTGGCAGGTCCCATTCTGTGATTACTGTAGCGTAAAGAAAATGCCATGTGGTTTTTAGGACATGTTTGTATTGTAGTCTGAGTAACTTCTAATTTGATGGTATTGCAGAAATGTTTTATTGTGGTTATGCAAGTAGAAAAAGTAGTATATGAAAACTAAGTAATCTTAGAAAGATAAGGATGAAAAAAAGGGGCCAGGAAGTCGTTTGGTATTGATTGATTCTTATTTTCCTTTAGCTCCCATTGAATGAAAGCTAAGAACCAGCTTTTAATTTTAAGTAAGACTTTAAACAGCATGTTAGCCCTTATCATTTAATGCAGTATATCGGATCGTAGAGGGTCACAAACTTTAAACATAATGATATATGAGATACAGCATCGAATAATTTTGATTATCTAAGATTCTGGAAGAATTCATTTGAGAATAATGTCTTCTTTTGTTTGACAGGGTTTTTTCCCCCAAATTTTATTAAACTGTCTTGTTTCAGAAGGGATTTAAAACAGCTGTTTCAATTTGCTTATTCATGACATAAGGGCAAGGTGTCAATTCCAGTATTCAACAAACTTTTATTGAATCTTCTGTATGTTTACTTTGCTAGGTACTGTAGGAGATACAAATATGCCTGGGATAGTGTGAGCTATTCAGGGCTCAAAAATCTTACTATACGTATATGTAATACAAATACCCAGTGGTTATTTACAGGTAACATATGGAACATACTATTTAATAATGAAGGTACAAAGTGCAATGAAAGAATAAAGGAAGGAAAGGTTAATTACAAAACCCTGAGCAACCTCTCTAATTCAAAATAACAGCCTATCATAAATTGCTATAAGCTCAGCTGCTCATTTCTTGTTGCTATGAGGATTTCTGAAACAGGTTTGTACCCAGTTTTCTTTCTGTAGATTATCAACTCTCCTGGGTTCCCTGAAAATATCTTCTCTTTTGCCACAACTTAGCTCAAGCATGCTGCTCAAGAATATGCCCTCTGCAGACAGATAGACTTAGGTCCTAATCGTGGCTCTGCCACTGATTACATGTGTGGTTTGGGGAGGTTTCTAGATTTTTCTGACCCTGATTTCTTCATAAGTAAGATAGGAGTAAGTAATATCTCTTCATGTTGTTGTGAAAATTGATAGATAAATCACCTAAATCAGATAAGTGATCAATAAATGGTGGCTATTATATTTTTCAGTTTCTGAACTACAAATATCAATTTCAAGATTTGTAAGAAAATTAGAGTTTCAGAATTATAAGGATGTTTCTTGATGTGGTTTCTGGAATACAAAAGAATTTCTTAGGGATTTTTTTTTAATTAACATCTTTATTGGAGTATAATTGCTTTACAGTGGTGTGTTAGTTTCTGCTTTATAACAAAGTGAATCAGCTATACATATACATATATCCCCATATCTCTTCCGTCTTGCGTCTCCCTCCCTCCCACCCTCCCTATCCCACCCCTCTAGGTGGTCACAAAGCACCAAGCTGATCTCCCTGTGCTATGCGGCTGCTTCCCACTAGCTATCTATTTTACGTTTGGTAGCGTATATATGTCCATGCCACTCTCTCACTTCATCCCAGCTTACCTTTCCCCCTCCCCGTGTCCTCAAGTCCATTTCTTAGGGATTTTAAATGGTTGAGATAAAATGTCAAGGCTTAATGACAAACACAACAGAACAACTTGGGCTGCTGTATCAAATACTTTTGAAAGCAATTTTGGCAACAACAACTTGGGGCACTGTGTGCTGGAGCCAGCTCTCGATGGCTCTGGAGGGCAGGTCGTATACACCTCATCCCAGTTCCCAGTTTAATGACTTTTCTTTAGTAGCTTGAAATCAGCCGTGGTGGGAGGAAACTGGCAAATGCTACAAATCAGGGCTTCCCTGCCTCTGCCGGTAGTTAAAACATTTGCTAGCACATTGCTGATTAGGATAACTAATTCTGGGTAAATATGTCTCTGCAGTCAGCTTTTAGCTGTGGTTTTGGCAGTGGTAACTATGCTGGTTGTGCATTAGATCACCCAGAGAGCATAAAAGACAAACCTTACTGATTTAGGCACCACTGGCCAGAGAGTCAGTTGGCCTGGGAAAGGATCCAGGCATAGTTATTATAATCTTTTTAAATGTGGGTCAGTTCTTAAACTTTAGTGAACCTCAGAACCCTCTGGAGGGCTTGTTAAAACATAGATTTCCAGGCCGCACCTCCAGAGTTTCTGATTCAGTAGGTCTTGAGTGGAGCATGAGAATCTGTGATTCTGTCAAGTTCCCAGGTGATGCCAGTGCTTTGAATAGCAAGGCTCTGGGTGATTCTTGTCTGCGTCCAGGACTGAGAACCACTGCTCTAAAGAAACACTTGCCCCAAAGCATAGGCTTACCCAGTACATTCTGATTTTAGTCTGACATTTTACTCACTTTAAATGTTAATTCTTCTATTTTTTTCCTGGCTGTGGAGGGGTGTGTGTAGGGGGCTGGGTGGGGTGATAAAGGGTTGTAACTCTGGTTCTCCAACTTTACACCCGTACTTTCCAACCTGGCTGTACATTAAAATAATCTGTGGAGAGATTCTCATTCAACTGGGCTGGAAGGCATAAATATTTTTCAAAAGCTCCACATTTCATTCTAGAGTGTAGCCAGGATGAAGAGTCACTTCTCTAAATAGCTTAATATTCAAGCTGAAAATGTCAGTCTGAATTATCCAGGCTTTGATGATACAGTGTTGAAAAATGACAGCTTCCCTCTCTGTTGCAGTTTTAAGATCTATAAGAATTCTATTTTTTGTATAAATGGCAAATTGAAGGAACAAGCAGAAAATTGTATCGTCAAGATTATTGAGTCAATATATTTTAACATAAAACCTGAAAGGTTAAAACCAGTAAGAAAACTTTGTAGGCATGTGGATTCACAAAGGGTGTGTGTGTGTGTGTGTGTGTGTGTGTGTGTGTGTGTGTGAGAGAGAGAGAGAGAGAGAGTGAGAGAGAGAGGGAGAGAGAGGTGAGCATGCACATGCATATTCATACCTCTACTAATACAAACCTATATTCACACAATTAGGTGAAAATTTAAGGAAGACAAAAAATATTAAAGAATTATATACTGCTGAGGACTGGATTATTAGAGGGTGTCATTTAGTAGAAAGAATTTTTATATTCATTGAAAGTTTCATGTGGTAGATACTGCTGGCTGACTACTTAATTCTCCCCTTTGTAAAGGAACTTGATTTTACTCATGGAGGCAACATGTGCAGCTAAAGACCACACTTTCCAGCTTCCTTTGTACTTAATATACCATGTGACTAAGTTCTGGCCAATGAGATATAAGCAGGTGATTTTGGGTAAGTCCTAAGAAGGCTCCTTTGAAGGAGAGTAATTGGACTTCTACCACTTTGCCTTTTCCGCTGCTTGGAATACAGACAGGATGACTAGACCACCATCAGCCAGCTTGGAGGGCACTTGGAGAAGAAGCCAGGGCTAAAGATGGCAGAGCAGGAGACTGGGTTCTTAGTGACTATGGAGCCATCATAACAGCCTGAGACTGCCCATCTAATTCCTTTATTTGAGAGAAAACTAAACCCTCATGTGTTTAACTCACCATTAGTTTGGGCTTTCTGCAACGTGAAGCTAAACCTCATCCTAACTGACATACCTAATAGCCCCCAAACAGTCCCTGGGTAAGAGGAGGCCCTACAAAGGAGGCAATTGATTGTTTGGGGTTACCTGTTCTCACAACTCCCTTCTCTGCGAACTGCCTTCACACACAGTTCTGATTTGATCCATTTGACTCTTCTTCCCTCCAAATGTAAATGCTCTGCCCCTGACGAGGCTGGGCTGCTCGGTATTTGGAATTGAGCTGCTGAGCACGATTTAGGTAGCAGTGGAGCTTGACACAAATCGTGACAAGACATGCCATCATGGGCCAGGTAGGAATTGATGAGTCTTCCAAGAGAGAAGAGTAGAGTGGATATGCAAAGAGGAAACAAGGAGGTGCTCAAGACGGACTGTGAGCAGGGGACAGAGGCTGGACTGACCATGTATGTGATCCTAGCTCTTAACTCCCTGCTTCTCCTTCTCTGTGCAGGACCTGGCTGTGTTTGGTTGCCCACTGCTGCTTATATCCCTACAATAACCTCTTCCCTTCTTCTCACTTTAAGTACATTCCTATTTCCTGTAACTGGCAGAACTTTGAGGGGACAGAGATATTTCTGGATGTGACCCGCATGTTTTGTAACAATTAATTTTATGCCCAGAATTTCACCTTGTGTGTTAGTGAGAAAAATATAAAACTAAGCAACATGAACTGCTTCCAATGAATGTCAGCACTGAGAAACACATGATGGGAGTGCTATTACTGTAGATTTTATTGTTGATATTTAAAGGTTTAGGTAGTTATAAATGTAATTTTTATCACTTTGATGTGTGGATCAAACAGAACATAGTAGTATCCTATGGATGCACGTTAAATATTGCAACATGACTCTGATGGGTGCTCTCTGGAGGGTTTGGGTGACAACTGCATCAGACTCCTGAGGTGACTCTGGTTGGTGGTCACCGTGCCACCCTTAGCGGATGCTTCACTTCCTTTGTAATTTCAACCCATTACATTTATATGAAGCCTGTGGTTACTACAGCATATCTAGCCATATCAAGGAACTAACTAAAAAATACTAGGTATCTTTTCTATAATGACTACAAAAACTTAAGTTAAAGCAGAAATGGGGAATAGAAAGATGAAATTTCACACCGTAAAGATTATTAGACATGAGAAAGGGCTTTATAAGAAGAGTGTAGAAGTGCTTCACCTGGAGCCCTCTAATGTTAGACAAACATCTTTTTGAGCTAGTTTAGGAGTAACATTTCTTGGAGGTAGAATATGAATAGTAAGGATGAAAGTGATAGTACACTTACACTGATGTAAGGATTAAGATTTGCAAAGCATTTAATGTGTGTTTTCTCATTTCATAATTTCCCTTTTTAGCTCCATCATTTTTAAGAAGGGCAGAGTCAGAGAAGGTCACAGGCACTCTTGGTTATCCATTCTAATTTTTACTTACAGTTTGGGTTTGGCCAGAACCGGAGGGGGCTCTTTGACGGGCGAGGAAGGCTCAGGGATTTTTGCTGACTGTCCATTGAATCTCTCCTGGAAGGAATCAGGCCTGGTCTGGTTGGTGGTCACCATGCCACCCTCAGAGGATGCTTCACTTCCTTTGTCATCTTCAGGCAGGTTGAAGTGGACACGGAGCCCGATCCTTGAGCTGGACCGGGGCTCGTTGTGATTCACCAGAACGCCTTCCAGTTTGGGTTTAGGGAGTTGTTCCACAGAAGGAGGCTCTGGGTTGGGTGGGGATGACTGTTGCTCAATAACAGCCAGGTTGGTGGTAGAGTTGACTGAGTGAAGAGACCCATTGTTTCTGGGGTCTTCATTTCCTGAAAGGATGGTAACAAGACCTGAGATGTTAGCCTTACTCAACAAGACTGAGATAGGATTATAACCCTGAGACAGGGCATGTATCCAACCCAGGCGAAATGTGCTAATGGAAATGCTTGTCAAAAACAGAAAACACAATCTGGGACATTAAAGAATGGTAAGGATACAGGAAAAACAAAAACAAAAACAAAACTAAAAAAAATCTAAGTACCATTTTGGAAAGAATTTTAGAAGTTTAGGTAAGATCAAGGAGATGTTTTCTTAGGGAGTATAATAAATAACAGCAGGATAACTGGGGTGGTGGTGATAAATGCAATGAGAAATTGAAAACTGGATTCTGTTCAAGGACACTTTCCTCAGTAATTCAAAAAATTTTAGGAGAGCCAAGCTAGCTTCATATGAAAAGCAGTAAGAGAGGGTAATATACATTGTCCATACTCATAATCAAAGTCATAGACTCAACTGTTCTGGCATTGAAAGAGCCCTTACCTCTTACATCTAGCTGTGCAATGCTTGACACTGTGCCGTATTTATTGCTTGCAGTACAGGTGAAGCACCCAGAGTCTTCTGCAAATACCTCAGCAATGACCAAAGTACAGATCTCCTCTAAAGCCAATAAAGCAGAATGGTTACTGACTTATTTATGGAAATGGAATTATGGAATTTTCTGATATTAGATGGTGATTCTATAAAAGTCAATAGAAGAAGCCGATTATATTAATTGTTTGAAAACACTTAGTCCAATTATTTGATTGAATTGACTGATTAGCATAGTAAATGAGCCAAAGGAAGTAAAATGAATAACTCCATGCAGACAATCAACAAGAGGATTTAATGATAATATAATGTATATTATGGATTTGCAGATTATCTGTTTTTATGTCATCAGTCCAGATGTCAAAAATAGGACCAAGAGGGCTTCCCTGGTGGCGCAGTGGTTGAGAGTCCGCCTGCTGATGCAGGTGACACGGGTTCGTGCCCCGGTCCAGGAAGATCCCACATGCCGCGGAGCGTCTGGGCCCGTGAGCCATGGCTACCGAGCCTGCGCGTCCGGAGCCTGTGCTCCGCAACGGGAGAGGCCACAACAGTGAGAGGCCCGCGTACCGCAAAAAAAAAAAAAAAAAAAAAAAAAAAAGGACCAAGAAACAATGAGCTTAAAAATCACAAAAACAAATTAGGATTTAAAGCAAAAATAGGTCTGTGTGAAATACCACTCTATTCTTTTTTTTTTTTTGTAGTACGCGGGCCTCTCACTGTTGTGGCTTCTCTTGTTGGCGGAGCACAGGCTCCGGACGCGCAGGCTCAGCGGCCATGGCTCACGGGCCCAGACGCTCCGCGGCATGTGGGATCTTCCCGAACCGGGGCACGAACCCGCGTCCCTTGCCTTGGCAGGCGGACTCTCAACCACTGCGCCACCAGGGAAGCCCTACCACTCTATTCTTGCTAAGGTGGTAGCATGTGACACACAATTCTGGTCAATAAGATATTAGGGAAAATCTCCTGGGGAGTTTCTGGGTTTTTCTTGCCTTTTAAAAGGGGTAAAAGAGAGCGTTTTTCCCTATTTTTGCTTTTGGATGTTGTCATCTGCATATAATACCTAGAACTGTGGCAGCCGTCTTGGGTATATGAGTAGAACAAGTCTAAGAGATACTCTGTAGATGACAGAATGGGGAAAAAAAATAAAAAGCTTGGCCCTTGATGATCTCTGAGATGCTAAATTAACCAATCTCAAGACCACCATTTCTTAGGGCATCATGCTATGTAACAAGATACATTTTTCATGTTGATTAAGCCATTTTTGGTTAGGTCTCGTTTACGTGCTGCCCAAAGAATCCTAAATGATGGAGAGGCTAAGTTTGGTTTTGGTACCTTTCTCTGAGTCTTATGCTTCCTTCTCTCTGTGCCCTTCCCAAACATTTGCACTCTCATCTTTCAGCAACCTGCATTCGGAAAATGATCTGATAAATTCATTCATACTACACTATACCTGCCTGATAAGATATAGTATTCTGTCTCCAAAGGGTATTTGCTTTATCCAAGGTGGAAAGAAGAACTCTCTGAACATGAAATTTTAGATCATGGAGCTGGGGCTTGTTTTGAGCAGGGACCCCTCTTGGGTGACTCTGAAACTATTTTCTGTATGAGACTGCCTAGTGAAAAAGCTTGCTTTGGTTGAAAGTATCAAAAGCCTGAAATATTTTCAAAGGGAAAAATGCTTCTCCACTACAAGCAATGCTAGAGCCAGAGCACTCTGGTCTTTACTGTATCCCCAAGGGCCTAGTGTAGGGTTATGCAACATGGATATTCAATGTCTACATCGAGAATGCCTTTCCATTCAGTTTTCAGAAGGAAGAATTATAATAATGAAATTCCAAACCATCACTCTTACCCATGGGCACAAATACAATCTTATTTTTCAGGGTGATCATAGAGAGGACATTCAGATGTTTATGCTGTGTTTTGTGAGCAACTTGTATTTTCTAGAGGTAAGAGCTTCCATGTGTCATCTTAATATCCTCCCAACCAAATCTAATAACATCATAAACATTTTATTGATTCTGTGAATTTCAAAATCTGATGCATAACTTTTGAGATACATAGGCTTTGGAATTGGAATTGATAGCATCATGGAAATTGCTCTGCCCAGTTTAAGGAGGTCATGAGTAGGGGCCAATGAAAGAGGGAAAATATTTCTAAGAAACATTCCTCAACAACGCAGAACTAACTGCATTCACATTAGCTATTGAATATATATTCCAAACTTGCACATGCTTGCCTTTCCTTCTCCTACAGTCGTAGCTAGAGTTGGCTTCGATCTTCTTTGTAAAACTTTTTTTCTTGACAACAGTGTAATTTCAATATGTTTATTATATATTTCAAGTCACGGATCACATACAAATGAAATTAAAGTTAAAATGATCTTTACCTGGCTCTGCCATGGATCGAGGTTCTAAAAGAAAAAAAAAATTAAAAGATTCTGAGCATTTATTTTACTGAGAGGTGATATTTTTATCAGAAGCTTCCTATAGAAGTGTCTTTTGCATACTCATGAGTAATTTGGCGAGGCTAATCTGTAAATTTTAAGTAAAATGACCTAAGCACCAATGACCTTGACAGGGATAGGATCATTATCACAGAAGGGCAGCAAGAGAGCTGCTAACTAAATGATGTGGCTGTATCTTGGGACATACTTGGGTTCCACTTGGGACACATAAACCTTAGGTGAGGAAAAGTTACTGAATTAGTTGGGATTCAGGATGACTTGCTTTTATTGTACCCATTCAGCCTGACCTGAAAAAGTTTGTGAAGACTGAGAGATCATTCTTGGCTTTGGGCTCTCACATCCTGATATAATGTAGCGTAGACCTCCTGCCCTAAGGTTTCTAATATTAAGAGCCTCAGGATAGATGACAGGTTCCTCAGGAGCAGTTCTTTGTCTTAAAATTCTTTGGCATTCCTGAAGGTGCCCGCTTGGTACTGAAAACAGGTGCTCAACTAAGGTTTATAGAATTGCAGGCACTCAAGGAATAGTTGTTGAATTTAGTTACATTCTTCTACACTGATAGAACTAGTGGAGGTTTTTTGCCTCAGCTTAAATGGTATTCAGAATATATCATTGTTGCTGCTATTCAGAATATATCATTGTTGTTAAATCTGATAGTAGTTTGATTCATATATCTATTTTGTGATAGGCAGAAACAAATTAACCAAGAAGCAAATAATTTTCAACATATTTTACGACTGAAATGCGTCAAGGTGAAAGCACTGCATGACAAGAAAAGAAGAATTAACTACTTGGATATATAAATAATTCTTACAATAAAAAGAGTAAAACCTCAATAAACAATGAACAAAGGATATAATAGGTAATTTTAAAGTAAATTCAAAGACCCAATAAATAGGAAAAAAAAGTTCCTTTCCACATCTCATTAGTGAAGAGCAGATTAAAACAAGTATTCCCATTTGGGACCTATAAAATTAGTGAAGATTTAAAAACAGTTTAATACCCATTGATAGTGAAGCTATAAGACAAAAGAAGTTCTCATATGTTGCTGGTTGTAGTAGAATGTAATTGAAACAGCATGTGTCCCAGTTCAACTGGGATGATCTGGTTTATTCCTGGGATCTCTGTGTAATGATTACTAGCACCCTCTGTTACTCCCCAAGGTGTCCCAGGTTAGATCATCAATTATATAATCATCCTAAATTTAGTTCAACCTTTTTGGATGGCATTTTGATGATTTATATTAAAAGCCTAAAAAAATGTGAATTTACAGTAGCAATTCTAGTACTTAGATTTATTCATAGATATTCACAAAGATCTTCTCTGTTAACAAGCTTTGAAATATAGTTTCTAACAGTAAAAATTTGTGGACAGTCTCTACATTTTCAACAATAGGAGAGTAAGTAAATATGAAATTGATAGTATCAACTTATTTTTAAAAGTAAAAAAGTGCTATATTAATATGGAAAGATGTTCATGAAATGTTGAGTGAAAAAATCAATTTACAAAAAAAATTTATTTTTATTTAAAGAAAATATATGCATGGAAAAATTTTTGGAGAATATATACCAAAATATTAATAATAGGGTTTAGTTTGGTGGAGTATAAGTGTTTTTTATTTTATTCTTTTTATTACATTTTAATTAGTTGTTAAAAGTTATAAAAATAAATGTATACAATAAATCTATAAAAATTATCAGAAAAATAATTTTAAAGCACCAACTTACTTTTCTGTAAAATTCTAAAATCTGGAGAATCTTCTATCAAGGTCCCTTCTCTATACCACTCAACTTTAGGAGATGGAGCTCCTTTTACTCTGCATTCAAAGACAACTAGCTGACCCTCAGAGGCTGATAAATTTTGTAACATCTGTAATGAGAAGAGTATTGTTAGAACCAAAAAGTATATATTTTTGGAATCTACTCCCAGTGCTGAATTTTCGAAAAAGGTACCATTGCCTCCATATTTGGATTTTCTCCATATCTTGTACATTTCCAGCAGCTTCAATTCTGTGGATGCACATTGAATCTATTTTTTTTAATTAATTAATTTATTTATTTTTGGCTGCATTGGGTCTTCCTTGCTGCGCATAGGCTTTCTCTAGTTGCGGCGAGCGGGGGCTATTCTTCACTGCGGTGCGTGGGCTTCTCACTGTGGTGACTTCTCTTGATGCAGAGCACGGGCTCCAGTAGTTGTGGCCTGTGGGCTCAGTAGTTGTGGCCTGTGGGCTCCAGAGCACGGGCTCAGTAGTTGTGGTGCCCAGGCCCAGTTGTTCCGCGGCATGTGGGATCTTCCCGGACCAGGGCTCGAACCTGTGTCCCCTGCATTGGCAGGCGGATTCCCAACCACTGGGCCACCAGGGAAGTCCCTGAATCTGTTTTTAAAGACAGAATCATCTGAGTGCATAGGAAGCTTTTCCCTCACTAGCTTCTTCCTTTTCCTCTCTGTTGCAGTGCCAGAAAATTTATTGAATACTAGGTGAAACATTTTGAGGGTTTGCAAAAATACTAATATTTGGTAAAGTAATTCTGCTTCCTTTAAGAAAATGCCCAAGTAGAGTTTGGTTTTCAGAAATAATAACAATTTAAAAAATCTGCAGTGAATATCTACTAGGTGTATTCAGTATGGGAGTAATGTATATTTTTCCACACAAGACTGTTCCACAAGGTGGACTATCTCTGTGGCCTAAGTAAGTGACTATTTTCTTGGCTTTGCCTTGCCTACTTTCTGTAGTCCTGGAAATTGACGTTTGTTTTGCTATTTTCTTTTCCTTATGTGTTCTTCACAGGATAGCCTCGATGTCTGTTGAGGGAGGTAAACAATGACAATCTCTATGAAATCATAGTCACATGTGGAGTCTTAGGTCATGGTAAAATATGTCATAATTTTGTGAAGGCATTGTTAAATGCTCTTTCACGCTTCCCCCCAAAAAAGTTCACAAAAATCACTTTCCATTGTAAAATATCGGTATATTCTATAATAGATGCTATGGGAGAATGGAACTCACATTTTCCTTTCACAACTTATCTTTCACTCATCATGATTTGTGAGCTTAAAGTCACACATACGTTTATGTAGTTGGTACTTCATTTGATTATGAAATGCTCCTTTGGCATATATGTGGGCACATTTTTATTTTTAATATAGGCCTAAATATGATAAACATGGAAAGGTTGTGATTAACTTTCTCTACAAGCTCTATCAGCAACAAATGCTGCAAGGCTTTCCCATTATTACAATTTTGGGGTCTGTATTTAGGACATATTGGCTCTTGCTTTGGAGAAGGGGAAGGCCAGTAGTTTTTTTGCTTTTGTCATTTACAAATATCTTGTGATTGTTTATAGCTCTTAACAATATATGATATTTTGTGCTTAGACCTATCATATTTATGGCGTTTATTTTAGGAATATTGGGGTGGGTTTAACCACATGGCTTTAGCTGTAGTAGGAGACTTTTACCTCAGAAGGATGTGTTAGTTGATATTGTGACGGCCAGGGGGCGCTATAGTTCGGAGTTAGTGTTTTGTTCTTTTTTTGCATTCCCAAATTTGTTTGCTGAAGGAATTCAGTCTGTGATTTTCACAGAGTGGTTGTTGAAGTAATAAGGAACTATTTGATTAAAAACCTGGTTATTCCTTGTCTACCCCAAAACAATAGCTTCTAGTGATAAGAATGGAATGTTCTCAGTAAGCAGGGAGCATCAATGAGTCTTGGGTGCTCCTGGCAAGCTGGTGAATATGCCCTCCACCCTGACATCTGAGCAAATTCTGTGCTAAGATGGTAGTTTTGGGGGCCCATTGAAAACTTTAATGACAGTCAGACATCTCCCTGGGATTCATACATAATGGAGTTTCGTTCCTTCTTGAGGCAAACAAATAAGAAAACCAAAGCAAAAAAAGTGGTGGTGGCAGAAGGGATTGAATGAATAAAATATGGCACATTTAAAAAATGGATGTAGGGCTTCCCTGGTGGCGCAGTGGTTGAGACTCCGCCCGCCGATGCAGGGGACACGGGTTCGTGCCCCGGTCCGGGAAGATCCCACATGCCGCGGATTGGCTGGGCCCTAGAGCCATGGCCGCTGAGCCTGTGCGTCAGGAGCCTGTGCTCCGCAACGGGAGAGGCCACGACAGTGAGAGGCCCGAGTACCGTAAAAATAAATAAATAAATAATTAATAGATGTAAGCAGAATGAGGTCAATCTACATTCTGACATGGCTTGAGGTTCAGATATATGAACCAATTCTCAATCTGCAGAGGTTACACCAAGGTCCTGCTTGCAAAAGGACCTCCTTGAGAGAATATGTTACAGTTGAGACCAACATTAGTTGGTTGTAATTATTCACTTGCAATTGAAGGCCAAAACCTGTGTTCTATTGGAGAGTCTAGCCAGATACCTGAGATACTATAGTTCTAGAATATGCCAGCTAAGGGACTGTGATATGAGATGGAAGCTCATTCCAGTGTGACACGTCGTCAATACTCAGTAAAGGAGTTGCCAGGGGTCATCTTACAAGGCACTTAGAAAGGGTTGTTGAAGGTCATAATTTGAAGGACAATGATAGTTGTTACTGCTGAAAACTGTGCTTTTCTACAAAAGTCTCATAAGAAGAAATCGGCTCACATTGCTGCACATCCAGTCCAAACCAGTTACACCATTTGAACATAGTTTAGATGGGGCCGTGTTCAACACAGCAGTAGGTCTTAGGCTGTTACTAATGGCACATTGTGTAAGACTTGATCATATTTATCTTGACTTCACTGAAGACGAATAAGACATGAAACATTCCCCAACTAGCTAAGATTAAGTTGGTCTTAACTAGGAATTATGGATCTGAACTGAAGTCCCTATAGTGAAAAGTCTGCAACCTCCTGCAGTAAACAGTATCCAAAGTGCAAATCTGTCTTGTGTGTCATCACCATACTGACCATCCAGGAAGACATTCTTTGTAGGATGACTTGACAACACAGAGACTTGAGAAGCATGTCTTCCACGGCCATTTGACATTGGATTTTTTCTCTACTCCTAACAACACTCTGAAGCCACAAAGTGATAAAAGCAATAATTCCTTCTTAGCTGAAATGGAAGCAGTTCACCACAGAATAAATATAATTATGTTCCCGCTTTGTGCCAAGCTCTGTGCCAGGTGCTGTAAATGTGAGTTGAAAGGACACAGTTCTTGCTTAGGAAGACCTATACCCACAGATATAATGCAGGGACATCCTTGAGAAAAGGCATCTCCCTTATTGGTTAAAAGATATCAGCTGTAAGGTTCATATTGTCACTTTATTCTTTTTTTAAATCTAGTTGCTATTTTTGCACCTTGGGAGATGCTGGAAGTGAATGTTATAGTGCTTTTAGACCGGAGTTGGATCACAGCAGTTTTTACTGATAAAGAACCGTTTGATTGAAGACCTTTTTGCCCCTATATTGTCACAGGTGCCCAGTGCAACAGTTGAATCAGAGAAGTCTCTGGAATTGTCAGGTTGTGGACAGGGGCCCATGTAATCTTCAGGAATCTAGGGCCAACCACTGTACCTGTCATTTCAGGGTTTCCTGCCTCAGCTATTATATAATGAAGTGCCGTTCCTCAAATTCTCACTTCCCCTGCCCCCTTGCACTCTTCAAATTACTGCTGAAGCAGCTGGAGCCAGGGCTGCAGCCTTGAAAGCCTGCCAGAGCAGCTGCTGTTGGAGTGGGAACAGTGATAGGAGTAAGATTCTAATTTGATCATCTACCTCCCTTCACACTCAAGGAGTGTGAGCACTGTTTTCCCCCCATAAACAGAGTGAAAGTTTTTGATACTGTATAGAGGATGGAGGATAGTCTATCTCCATAAAATATTTTAAAAATATAGGTATCCTCTATAGGTAGAGCAGTGAATTAGCACATGGGACCCCAGACTTCTTTCAAACTCTACCACTGTTTTGCTGGGCAACCCTCATTTTCATTTTAACCTTCTTTAAAAAGAAGATAATACCAGTACTTCCCTATCACCAAAGGAGGTACAAGGAGTTAAATAAAACTCTGCTCTCTAATCGTTGCTTTCAAAAGAATGGCTTCTTGCCATTATTGGCAGAGAAATAATTGTTGGGCAGTATAGAAAGTGAGTCATAGGGATTGGAATGCCAGAAGTCCCTAAAGAAGTAAACAGAGCAAGGAATAACCTGAACAAACATATGCCAGTGATCAGTTATCAGGGCCTGTGCCACGTGATTACCACCATCAGTGGCTCTGACTCAGAAATTTTCTAATGTCACTGGCAGTGACGATGACCTCAATCCTACCCTCACTCATGGAAACTAATGCAAGCACAGCATTGCTGATAAGTCCCTCTGGAATCTGAGCCACAGCCTATGCTAGTGCCCTACGTCTGAACAACCCTGATCCCATTTATGGAGGCAAAAGCACACTTCCCGAGGGCTGAGAAAGCCTCACCGGAGTTTGAGTCCCTGTACTAGAGACTGTTTTCCCACCATGGATCTAATGTTTTTGGAGATGTATCTAATTAACAACATATACTAATGACTAATTATCTTCCCCATTTTTATCCATCAAAGGCATATAGGTATCTGCAAATCAGAGCGTCTAATTAGAGGGAGGTAATCAGTCACCACACAAAAGCAGCTAAAGTTGAGGCTAACCAGTCCATGAAAATTAAATGTAAAGAATAGGTTTTAAAGTCCTGTTAGGCTTTTCAGAATGACAAAAATGGCTTTGGACCTATTATAACCATTATGGACCCCTATGTAGATATTAGAGATAGCCTTCAAGGCGCTTGGGAGAGACAGAAAACTAAACATCTTTATTATTGTGCTAAATGTTGTACCAGAGGCATGTACCAGGTGATGTAGAGCACCCAAAAATATTTGAAAGTGTGGAGGGAGATAAGGACACCTCTTTGCTGTCTAGCTGGGCAGATGGTGTTGAGGAGACGAGTGGAGGAGATGTCAGTTTGGGACTGGGTATAAATTATTCTGTGATTTAGTTGCCTTTGAAGAGTCAGCATTGCCTGACAAATAGGCACGACAAATTAAAGTGTCCTGATTTCTCGGCATTTAAAGCTCTGTTTTAAGGCTAGGTGACTTAGCAGTGAACTAGGAGACACTTAGGGGTAGCTCTGTTAGCTACATTACACACACACGCGCGCGCCCGTGCACGCACACACACACAGGTCCACTTATAACTCTTCATCCAAGTCTGGTATTCACCAAATCACAACATGTTGCTTTCCTACTTCAAGTCTTTGAGAATAGCAAAACTTAAATTCCGAAAGCGGTTACAAGAGACAAACCTGAAAAATTGAGAGGCATCTTGTTTCACATAAGAATGTTTGCCAACCTGATACAGTTATGGATAAACATGTCTCACTCTTAGACTCTGCTTGATTTTGGAAAACCATCTTGGATGAGCTGATATGGTGGAACGTCACTAAAATGGATGTTTCTGTGGAAGTTGTGAATTTAGCAATACTTTTAGGATCAGTACTCATTGGAAAAGACATTTTTTTTTTTTCCCACTTTGCTCTATAGCATGATTTCTCACCCCAGGACTAATTGACAGTTTGGGCTGGATAATTCTTTGTTGCAGGAGGCTGTCATCCCGTGTATTACAAGATATTTAACAGTATCTCTGGATGCCAGCCCCCTGTTGTGAAAATCAAAAAAATGTCTCCAGACATTGCCAAATGTCCTTCGAGGGACAAAGTTAACCCTGATTGAGAACCATTCCTCTAAATCATACTTCTGAGTGGATAAAATTTCTTTGGGCTTAAGTTTGGTATTCATTACAAACAATAAACTGTAAATCCAGGCATAGACTCCATCCATGTGGTTTTCATAATACCAAAACAAATCCAATATGACTCAGTTTTGCACCTTTGAGTTTATTGTCCTGGGCAACATATAAACTAAGTCTATGTTATATAAGGGAAAGAACAGTAGACAGAATTGGGACAACTTGTTTCTAGTCCTGATTCGGCCACTTGCTAGTTCTGTGACATTGGATACATTGTTTAATCTCCTTGGCCCTCCCTTGGTTTTTTCATTTGTAAATGAAAGTGCCTGAGTAAAATTTCCAGTTCTAAATACAAAGATTATGAGACTCAGAATTTGATGCCACCACAGTAGTTGATACCATGGATTAGAAAAAGAAAGCTCTTTGTTCTAGAGTGAGGCTTTGTATTAAGCTTCTTAAGAGCATGTAACTCCATCTCCTTGAATACCAAAGACATCCAGAGAAACCCTTGGATAGTAAGTGCCTAGAAGTGTATCACCTGACCCCTAGGTGTGGCTACTGTGTTTAAAAGCAATAGGATGGCCACAGAGATCAATGTGATGAGTGGGGATGACCTTTCCCTTATTATACAAACTAATATTAGAAATCTGCAACTTGGAGCGACATGGTAACAGCTACCACAAAACCCCAAATCCTATCCTGTACTTATAAGAGACCAAAATCCTGAGATAAAATCAGTGAATTTTGAATCCTACAACTTTGTTTGGGTATTGTGGTGTGTTTAAAGCCTTGACAGAAAGAAGTTATAGTTTGATTACCTTTGTAAACACAGGAGCTGCAATGATAGGTTTTCCATCCAATCCTTGCAGATAGTTGGGAGGGCTCTGACACTGTTAGAAGGGAACCAACAATAGATTCATTGTCACTGGGATTATCAGATAGGTAGGTAGACAGATGATAGATAGGTATAACACAGCTAAAGAATTTGGTGTATGAAATTAATCTAAAACCAAAGACTGACGTTTTCTAAGTCTATGAATTGCAGACATGAAATTTCATGCTGAACTGATTGTATTTCTTTCTAGGTCATGGTGGCCGTAAATACGTGCTGGCCATCCCCACCCCCTCACATATAGAGCTATGTAATGAACCCTGACCCCCTGAAGAGGTTCCATAGACCCCTGAGGCTCCACAGATCAGTTTTAAAACTACTGAATTAGAACTAAAATGTGACCCCTCTGCATTACTAAATGGGTCAGATAAGTACTTTAAAAACTTTTTTAAAGGTTGTAGATCTTTATATACATCAATATTTATATTTGAATATATCAATAACACATTACAAGTATGTTTCTATTAGTATGATTTCATATTTTTAAAGTATATGCATAATATACATTTATAGATATGCATAGAAAATGCCTGGAACTATCTGCTAGAAATTACTAACAGGAGGTACCTCTGAAGAGTGGGGGCAGAGGAGTCGAACCTTGACTAAAGTTTTTACTTAATATACTTTCTGTATTTTAAAAATGTTTTTACAATAAGCATCACTCTTATCATCATCATCATTGTTAACTTCAAGGATGAGAGACTTTGAGGTTTTCTAAAAATTAATTTCATGGTTGCTCTATCTTAGAAAGTAGAATTTTTTTTTTTTAATAGCTCCATGAAACTCAGTTTCATGATACAGAGTGTCTTGGGCCAGTGTGAGAGCTGGCAGCTCATTGTATATGTAGTCAATGCCCTTCATAAAACTGGAATATCAGAGACTACTTTGTAGAGTTTCTTTTGCTATGAAATTTGCCTATGAAGTTAGAGAATATGTTCCCAAAGCCGGGGGAACTACTGATATCGTACATCAGAAGCACAAAGTGATTATCATGACTATAGAAGTGTGTTGCCCAAGGTCATTATGAAGTTGCAACAGAGGAGAACATGATCATGCCATACAAGATGGTCATGGTCACAGTGCCTGCCTGTCACAATCCATGGCGCTTGTGTCTCACTTAGACCCTTGTACCTGCTGAACGGTTGACACACTGGGCTGGGCCACCACAGGCTGGGCTTGGGGTACTGCTGAAGGAATGGCTGCAGAAGTAGTGGGAGGGGATGACACCTCACTTGGCTTCTGGATTCTGAGAAGTGATTAAAATATAGATTATAAAACAGACCTATCATCGTTGTGAAAATCCTTTCAGCAAAGCTTTCAGAAATGCTTACAGAAATCTTCGTTCAACAATATTACACAAACATTTACTGAGGGCTTTGCTACACACTTTGTTAGGCAGTGTAAACAGGAAGATCATAAGACGCCAGTTCTGTCCTTGAGTTAGCTGCTGTTGGCAGAGCTGGGGACTCCAGCATATTCTCAACTCACTGAGATTCAAGACAAGTGCTGTGACAGAGCATGTGCAGAAGATTGTTTGAGATCTGTTTTGGTTTTGCCCTCTGTGTTTTCCCTCCCCCTCCTATTTCAAGTAGGAGGCCAGGCTTTGTAAATCTTTGCTTCTGGGATTCTGGCATGGCAAAAAGCAGAAATAGCCTGAGTCAATGAGCTCTTCAGGTTTACACAAATTAAATTAAAGAGATTGTTTGAAGGGCAAGGGAGCCAGCAAGTATTCTTGAGAAGGCTGCAGAGGGTAGATTATTTCAGTTTTGTTGTGGGGAAGAGAGAGGTCCAGGGATCTTGCCAGAGAACCTAACAAGAGGGAGAACCTGAGTCCAGAGGGGACGACAATCCCTTGATTAAAGGCTCCCAATCTTGCTAAAGATATCAGTACCCAAACATATCAGGAAGAAACAAAGCACTAGACTTGAAGGGACCTTGAGATCTGGGACATGGGCCTCTCACCCATAACCTGTGGGGATAGATGACCGATGACAGGATGGGCTTTCCTTTTGTCTAGATGTTACCTCTCTCTGCCTCAGCTTTCTCATCTCTAAAATGAGGAAATAATAATTCTTACCTCATAGGGCTTTTGTGAGGGTTAAATAAGGTAATTCATGTAAGATGCTTAGAGCAGTGTTTAATATCAAACTATATATCTACATCTCTGTATCTGCTATATCCCGGGAATCTTTGCACAGATTTGGAGGGGGAAAGGGACACCCAATAATGACTGATTGAATTTTTTCCCAGAGCCAGGTAGGATGGAATCTCAGAAGCAGAATCATTTGATGGTGTAGAGGCTATCAGTGTTCCTGAAGCATCTGTCTTCTTCTTCTATGATGTTAGAATCCCTGATTTCTTTACATAGCTACTCCAAATAAAGATTGCATTTCCCAACCTTCATTGAAGCTAGCTGTGGCCACATGCCTACTTTCTGGTCATGGGATATGAAGGATAGTGCTGTATGTAATTTAAGAGAGATGACCTTAAAAGGGGAGTAGGGTATGTCCTTTATTCCTTTCAATCTAAGAAGATGAGGCCACATCTTAGAATGAGGTGAAGCAGAAAGCTGGAAGCAGACCGGAACCCAGTGGAATTTGGAGCTGTTTTACCAGCCAAATTCATATTTTTATGTAAAGGAGAAAAATATTTGTCTTATTTAAGTTACTGTTATTTGGGGTCACTATTACACACAACTGGAGCTAAATCCTAACTATTACAAGTAGATTTAAAGAAAATGAACAAATGAGATATTTCTTGCTTATTTAAGTTCATATATCAAATTCATACCCATTAGGCTCTAATTCATACCCATGTTATGAGAGCCTTGAGGAAGGAGCGATGTATGTGCAATGGCAGAGGAGCTTATTATAGAACTTGACTGGGCTTTGAAGGATAAATAAGAGTTTGCCAGGCAGAGAAGATAGGTCATTCCTAGCAAAGTGAACAGCTTGAACGAAGGGGTGAAAATGAACCGCACATTGTTTGAGTGAGATGGCAGCCATGTAGAGAGCCTGAGGTGGGGGATTGGGGGAGGAGGGGCAGGAAAGCCTGGTTGATACTCTATTGAATAAAGCTTTGTATGCCCACGTTGAGATTTTTTAAAATGTCATTTGTTTTGTGTTTGATTTTTATTTTCCCATAGGTAGTAATTTTTTTAAGTCGGGAAAATGATAAGATCATAATTATCTTTGAACTGGCTGTATGTAGTTTGGAGACTGTAAAAGAGAAAAAGGTTGGAGTATCTATAAGGAGGGGACTGGCATAAAGAGACAGGAAAGAAGAGGAACTGAACTGAAGCCATGAGAATGATAAGGAAGAGAGTTAAAGGGAGAAATCATTTACTCTGGTTATGAATTTTCATGTGTGCACAAAAGCTAAAAGCAAATTATCATTCCAAAGTAGGCATACCCCCCACGTTTTGAAGAATAAGTCATGATTTCTGCCCTTAAGAGCTTGCCTTCTGTAGGAGAGGAAAGAATATGCAAATTCAGTTATCGGCTCCTTAACCTGTCTTCCAGACATTGCCCATGTTTCAGGTAGTCTCAAGGGATGGCTGTTGTGTCTGTTTCTAGTTCCCATGCCTTCTGTCCACAGTCTCCTCTTCCTGAAATACCCTTTCCTCCCTTGTTCGGGGGTGTCCACCTACTGCTCTTTTAAGACCCAGCTCAAGGTCACCAACTCTGTGAAGCCTTTCCTGATCTCTCTTTCCCTCCCCAACCAATAAAGAGCCCTTTGTGCCAAGTCCTTAAACCCTGCACACGGTTATATCATAGTCTATTACACTTTATTACTCTTACTGTCTATATGTGTGGTATACATCTTTTGCTATATTTGCTATGCATATATTTCCCTCTCCTAGACTGTGAGCCTCTTGAAGGCAGGAAGCATCTGATTTTTCTTAGTACCCAGTGCATCTAGTGAAGTTCCTGGTGTAGAGGAGGTGCTTAGCCAATGGTTGTGGAAAGTAATGTAACTTTGTTCACTACCCAATACAATCGTTTAGCAAAAAGGCTGTGTCTTGCCCAGATCACTCATACATATAATTTTTGTTCACCAGACTGTGTGTTATTTTGAATACTATTATTTAGTTAGAAAACATGAATTTTTTTTTAACCACTGAGTTATTTGTTTTTTACTCTTTACATATAAGTATGATGATATTTCATACGTGATACTTCATTTTTAAAATATTGGGAATATTAAAATTAATCTTTTAAGCAGCAACAAGCAAAAGATATAGCATTTTCTCCAAATCCACCCAATCTTATTTTTTTTTGAGGTCAAACCCTGGAGCCCCCCTCTTCAAGTTCTACTAAACAATTAGCAGCTTTCTCAGGACCTGAGCATGCTAAATAAGATAGAAAATTGGAATTACCGATTCATTTCGTCCTTGTTAGGGTCCCCTTCTGAGTCAGAAGAAGAAACCCCTGGAAAAATAAAAATAAGACATGTAATTTAAAAAAAAATTTTTTAATGTATTTATTTATTTATTTATTTTTATTTGGTTGTGCTGGGTTTTAGTTGCGGCTCGTGGGCTCCTTAGTTGTGGCATGTGAACTCTTGCGGCATGCATGTGGGATCTAGTTCCCTGACCAGGGATCGAACCCAGGCCCCCTGCATTGGGAGTGCAGAGTCCTAACCACTGTGCCACCAGGGAAGACCCCTAAAAAAAAATTTCTTAAACTGGTTCCTAGGCATTTGAAGACCTATAGAATTTTAGACCTAGAAATAATCTCAGTGATTACCTAAACTAACACGTAGTTTACAGATGAGGAACTAGACCCTTAGTAGTTGAAGTACTTGCTCAGGTCACATGGCTAGTTAGTGACAGAGTTCAAATTAACTGGTCCAAATTCCACGTGTTCTTGTATATAAAACACCTGCTGATGCCTTTAGACTAACAGAGCAGTCTTTGCAGACATTCTGTGGTGTCCATAAATCCTCTTGCTCTTGGCCTACATAGATTAAATAAAAGAAGGGATTGCATTAGATTCCAAACGTTGTAGGTGTAGGTGGATGCTCTTCCATCCAGTCCTAATATTAACAAGTCACATTTCATCTTGGGAGTGGGGGTGTTTGAAGCTCTGTTACTACAAATTTTTAAAAATCAGCAATCCAATCTCAGCACTGTTAGCAGAGCTTTGATCCTGGCTTTGCTTCTCAAGATAGTGAATTCCAGGAAGATATCACACAGCTAAATCTGGAGGTATTTATTGTACTCCAAATATTTGAGGATGAAAACATGTAACACACTTCTATTCATATATTATTCATTGTTATTATCATTATTCAATCATCTATTCAATAAAAGTTTATTAAATAACCACTATGTACTTGGTACTATATAAGGTGTTGGAGATATAAAGAAGAATGAGACAGTTCCTGCCTTTATACCATAATAATACAATATTTAAGTGCTAAAAGCAAGGCATACATAAGGTATTAGAGATGATAAAAGTACCAAAGAATGGCTCCCAGGGCTTCTCTGGTGGTGCAGTGGTTAAGAATCCACCTGCCAATGCAGGGGACACAGGTTTGAGCCCTAGTGTGGAATAATCCCACATGCCGCAGAGCAACTAAGCCCGTGCGCCGCAACTACTGAGCCTGTGCTCTAGAGCCCACGTGCCACAACTACTGAAGCCCGTGTGCCTAGAGCCCATGCTCCGCAACAAGAGAAGCCACCGCAATGAGAAGCCCGCGCACCGCAACAAAGAGTAGCCCCCGCTCGCCGCAACTAGAGAAAGCCCACTCGCAGCAACAAAAACCCAACTTAGCCATAAATAAATAAATAAATACAAAAACTGAGGTCAATATACAGGTAAATAAATTGATTTGTTCCCTAAAATTAGTCATCTAATTTTGGTCCTGATATAAATGCCTTTCCAAGGCTCCCAAATGGTCTCCCTGCTTGTGCTCCTTTTGGTATATTTTCAACCAGGAGCCAGAGTGGCCCTGTTAAAAACTAAGTCCGATCATGTCACATCTCTGCCTAGAATCCTCCAGAGCTTCCCATCTCCTTCAGAGTAAAAGCCAGGTCCTTGCAGTGACCCGTGAGGACCTACATGATCTGCTCACCTGCTTCCTCTCACCTTCACCCCATCTTGAACTTCTGACCTCAACTGCTCATCTCCGTCCCCTAAGACAGACACACTCCCTCTTCTGGGCCACTGCACTTACTGATTTCTCTGCCTAGAATGTTTTTCCCTTGAATATCTATCTTTGTGGCTCACTCCCTCAGTTCCTTCAGGTCTTCATTTATATGTCACCTGGTGAGTGAGGTCTTGTACATCCGCCTGTACACACACACACACACACATGCATGCAAACACACACGCCACATATATACATACACATACTTCCTATCCCTTTTCCTTGCTTTCTATTTCTTTCATATGCTCATATATGCTGTAAGATAACAGAAAACATATATTTTGGTCTCTGCCCCTGGTTCCTGGCACAGAGCTTCTAAAAGCCTTATTATTCCCTAAGTGATGAGCACTTAGGAGCATCTCTTGTTCTAATACTTGTCTTTGACCAGGTCCCTGACACAGGGCTCCTAAAACTCCAATAAATTCCTAAGTGATGAGAGCACTGGAAGCGTCCTTTGTTCTAATGAGGTGACTCGGGATGGGATGGCTCCTGGGTGCGGGCTGGTCACCCGAAAACCAAGCCATAATTTTGACGCTTGGAATTTTCAGCCCCACACCTCATACTCCAGAAAGGTTAGAAGGGCAGGAAATGGAGTTAATAGTTGATCATGCCTGTGTGAGGACACCTCCATAAAATTCTAATAGTATGGGGTTTGGAGAGCTTCTAGGTTGGTGAACGTAAGCACACTGGGAGGGTGACGCACCCCAACTCCACGGGGACAGAGCTCCTGTGCTCAGGACCCTCCCACCTCGCCCTCTGTATCTCTTCATCTGACTGTTCATCTATATCCTTTATCACACCCTGTAGTAAACCGGTAAAAATAATTAAGTGTTTCCCTGAGTTCTGTGAACGACCCTAGCAAATTAATTGAACCTGAAGAGGGGTTTGTGAGAACCTCCAATTTGTAGCCAAGTCAGACAGAAGTTGTGGGTAACCTGCCCACCTACTGCGTGTGATTGGCATCTGAAGGGGGTGGGGGTGAGCAGTCTTGTGGGACTGAGCCCTTAACTTGTTGGATCTGACACCCATCTCCAGGTAGATGGGTCAGAATTGAGTTAAACTGTAGGAAACCAAATTGGTGCCGTGAAGAATTGCTTGTTGCTGGTGTGGGAACCGCCTCCCCCATGAGACACACACACATTGAAACTGATGATCAGAATCATTTCATGTACCTAACATATTATATATTTTATTTATCTCATTTATTTTCTGTCTCTCCTATTACAATGTAAATGCCATCTATCCACGAACGTAGGGATTTTTGTCTGTTTGGCTCAATGCTGTTATCCCCACTGAAGAGTGTGTGGTAGAGCAGGCCCTCAATAAATACTTATTTATTATAACTATATATCTTACTGTAAGTGCCATGCTCCAAGAGTATTTTGCTTTACCTTCTATGTAAATCTCAGCAGAAGTTGAATCTGTCCCATAGATGTTAGAAGCAAAGCAGGAATAGCGTCCTGTGTCCTCTTCAAAGGCTTCAGCAATGGTCAGTGAGTGCAGTTTTCCTGCCTGGATGATGTGAACGTCTGGGGAATTTTCAAGCTCCTTGCCTTCACAGTACCACCTGCAAGGAAGAACATTGGCATGACTGAAATGTGAGAATTAATAACATAAATGGCTTCAGATATTCCCTGAGAAGAAAACTGTGGCAAACTTAGAGTCAGAACATTAAACAATCCATTATTATGGTGTAATTTGGTTGTAACAATGAGAAGGAATGGCAGGATTCACAGTGACACTTTTTTCAGGAAATTAGCAAGTGGCTCCTATTAAGAATGATACAACTGAAAGAAGAAATTGAAGTGATGCAGCCACAAGACAATGAATGCCAAGGAACGCCACCACCAGAAGCTAGAAAAGACAAGGAAGGAGTCTTCAGAGTTTCAGAGGGAGCACAGCCCTGCTGGTACTTTGATTCTGGACTCCTAGCCTCCAGAAGTGTGAGACAGTAAATTTCTGTTGTGTAAGCCATCAAGTTTGTGGTACTTTGTTATAGTAGCCCTAGGAAACTAAAACGGGGCAGGAAATAAGATAGAGTCATGTTGTTTGCATATGCATAAGGAAAACTGGAAAGAATGGAATGAAAATCAAAGTGGCTTCCTATTGGGGTGAGGGGAAACAAGATGGATGAAGACAGATAGGGTGAGGTGTCTCAGTGTACCCCTTTTTATAATTGTTTTCATTTTTAAAGTAATAATTATTAATCAACATCGTATTAAAAAGAAATTAGGTGGAGACGTTACCATTATTCAATGTCAAAAATTAAGGAGTCCTGGCAATCGTTAATCTTTATTGTAATTTGAGATCTAACCACTCAGTGCTTGAACCCCTCCCTCCCACCATTTATAAAGCAAGGTTCTAAAGCACATTTATGAAAACTCACCTATTCAATGGCTTCCCAAGAGTTAAGCTTTTCTCTGCTGTTCCATACGTATGTCATATTCACCCCTACATTCGAGCCTCTGCTCATGTGTTTCTCTCTAGCTGAGATTCTCTTCCCCACCTTTCAGCTACTGCAAATATAACTCATCCATCAGTTTGGCTCAGGTATCACCTCCTACGCAAAGCACCTTTTACCATCAATTCTCAATGATTGTTTACCTTTTTCTTTTTAAACTATACTGTGTCATGCAAGGCTTGATTATATACTGTCTTCTTTTTAATAGCTCTTTATTGGAGTAGAATTGCTTCACAATACCATGTTAGTTTCTGTTGCACAACAAAGCGAATGAGCCATATGCATACACATGTCCCCAGATCCCCTCCCTCTAGGTCATCGCAAAGCACTGAGCCCATCTCCCTTATACTGTCCTTTATAATCCTCTATTTGGGGAATCTGTCTTGTCTCACCAATTTCACTAAATTGTAAGTTCTTTGAAGGTAGGGATGGTGGCTTACAAGCTCATGCAGCATCCACACTGCCTAGTCCAGTTTTCTGTACACTTTCTCCTTTAGCCATTACCTCATCCCTTAGTTTCAATTATCACCTCTACTTGGGATAACATTCAAACCTGCCTCCCAGCTCTGACTGCTGGATCCCTTCTCCCATCATTCTCCCTTTACTGTGTTGCCACCACATTGGTCTTCTTTCTATTCTGTGAACACATTAAGCTACTCTCCATGTTAGGATTTTTGTACTTCCTGAAATCCTTGTCCCCCAGTCTTTATAAAAATAGGCCCTTCTCATCAGTCAGGCCTCAGTTCAAATGTCACCTCCTCGGAGAGGCCGTCCCTGAACCTTTTCCTAATGTAGCTTCTTTATCCTCAGACACTCTCACATTATCCTCTTGTGTTATCTTCATAGCACTTATTATTATCTGAAATTATCTTATATGCTTGCTGACTTTGTTATTATTTGCTCCCCCTACTATATTATAAACTCCACGAGAGGACCTTGTCAGTCTTACCAATATAATCCCACACTTACAGCAGCATCCCGGCACATAGTAGGTATGCAGAAAAATTGTGTTGGATTTGTTGAAAGACCAAATGATGGAAAGAATTGATAGTTAATATTTCGTAAGTATTTTATTTGCTTCATCAAATTCTCTGCCATTGTTTGATCTGTTGTGGCAGCAGCAGTACATGAACCTGCTGAAATGGGTTTCTAAATCTTCCAAAGCATGAATCTCAGCAGGACCCCATGGAGCTTGTATGAACAAACCCTCAGAGCAAGGTAGTTGTAAATACAGATAGTGAATGTCCAGAAAAACACGTGTTTATCTTTACTCTCTGCTGGAAATGACCCTAAAATGAGAATAAAGGAGGTTTTTAAAGGGATAAAAGCACAAGGGCCAAAAGAATGGGAAGGGAGATAACAGCAGACCTGAGACCTCAAACACTTTTTGAAGGTGGAAAGCAGAATGAGAAGCGAGGAGAGTTGAAAAACCTGAAAACTAAGTGCCTACTTGGGGATGTCAGTGAAAGAAAGCAATTTGTGCAGCAAAATCCCAGCAAGTTTCAGGATTTAGAGATACAAGTTTAGGGGTGTGGAAACACACTGACAATGGAGGAGGGAGATACAGAGCTTAAAATAGGGTCACTGATTGCAGGTTTAGAAAATGAACATTTAGATTCCCCCAGCAGGTTGCATCCTCTCTTCTGAGCAGTTAGGAGATGCCCCAGGCTGAAGGCTGAGTTGTTGGCTGTGTGAGCAGCTGCTTCATATTGGAGCAAGAGGAAGAAGGGTAAAAAATAGATGGGCCTGGCGGCTTAACTGTGTGGAACAGAGTATTTAGGAAATGTTTTACAAATATATTGGAAAACTGAGATGAATTGTCTTAGGACCACAGAGCTAAGCATATAAAAAACGAGACAGTCATCAACTCCAGGTGAAAATTAAAAGTTATACAAGCAAGGAAGCAGTCATTTTTCCCTATTGGGCTTGGCAGAAAATAATACTTACATAGTAACAAGAAGTTAAACATTAAATTTCTTAAAACAAGAGTGTGCTATGATTATACTGAGGCAATGAAGGAAGGAACAATGGAGGTTCTGGTTTAGTGAAGGGGTGCTAAACCACCATCTTCTGGAACAGGAAGTAAAGAGAAAATAGCATCAGCATACCAAGCAATAGTGGTTTATAAGCATATTACAGTGGTTCTCTTCACTTTCACTTTCTGTGAAGACTAAACTATTTTCCTATAATACTAAGATATTATTTGCCTTTTCACTGTGTTAACATTTACACTGATGGTGCAAAAGCCACAGTGGGTAAAATTACTGGTGCTTCAGCAGCATAAGACTGAGTAGTGGTCATTGGGTTCTTCACCACCACACTTGCAGTTAAAAAAAAAAAGCCAGGTTCACTTAAAAATATCCTCAATGAAGCAGTAAAAATCATTACATTTATTGCATCTCAACCTCGAGTCCACATCTTTTTAACGTTCTGGGTGGCGAAATGGGAAGTAGCATAAGGCATTTCTCCTGAATACAGAAGAGCACTTGTGTGGCTTTTTAAGTTGAACTAGGCACTTAATGCATGAGGCAGTATCTTAACTTGAAAGAACAGCTGACAAATTATGGTTATTCAGATTTGGGTATCTGGCAGACGTTTTCTCAAAAATGAAGGAAGTAAGCCTGTTGTTTCAAGTAAAAATAACTGATCCCATTTGTTGCCAATGAAAAAATTTGAGCTTTCAAGGAAAAATTAGAGTTTTGGAAAACTTGTATCTCCCATACTGAGTTTAGGGCTTCCTAATACTTAAAGAGATTTTTAATGAAATCCATGATATTAACATATATGAGTTTCTAAATATTATATAATAAAATGTGTCAACATTTGGAAGATCTACATTACTCATTTTCCAAATGACCAATACGTGATGTTATCCATTCAAAGTTCAAGACAGACAGAGGGTTTTAGTACAGCAGGGTACAAAAGTTCATTGGTGTGGTTTCAGATTTCACATTGCAACTAACCTTTAAGAAACTACTGCAGTTGAATTTTCATGTAGTATCAAATCAGAATAGCCACATTATCTGAAAGGGCTATTAAAGTATTCCTCCTGCTTCCAGCTACATATCTGTACAATGCCAGATTTTTAAAGTTAACTGCAACCCAGACAACATATCACAGCAAACCAAGTGCAGAAGTAGATACAACAATCTAGCTGTCTTCTATTACGCCAGACATTAACGAGGTTTGCAGAAAACATGAAACAATGTCACTCTTCTCACTCAAATATTTTTTGGGGAAAATACAGTTACTTTTCATAAAATTATTCATATGAGCATGTTTATCACTGTTATTTTAAAATAAGTAAGCAACTATTTAAAAAGTTCCTCAGTTTTAATTTCTAACATGATAATTATAGATATAATTCACATAGAACCTCTTTTGCCTCTCAATAATTTTTTAGACTGTAAAAGGGTCCTGAGAACAAAAAGTTTGAGAACCACCGGCATATAATTTAGAAATCTAGAGGTGAATAAATAGGAAACTGCAAAAATAGTTGAAAATGATCCGTTTTTTAATATTATTTGACTTGTTAAGCAATGTACCTGTATTAATTTGATAAGACAAATATAAATATTTCAAAACAAACAAACACCTTCCCTTATATAAACACTATAAGGTTATCTCATTTCTTTGGATAACATTTCTCTTCTTTACCAAAATGAGAGTGGAAACATCTCTGAGCAATTGGACAGCTGGAGGCGATAAGTGGAGTGATTCAAATGCCCAAACTCTCTGTCAGAAACATTTTTGTCCTTACTCAGATGGCCAGGATGGCTTCAGCCAGCCCCAAAGGACAGCTAGTAACCACTGTCACTCTTACTTTAACACCATGACCCACTGAGAAATAATGCACCAGTCAGGCTGCCTTCTGAAAAGAAATTAAAATTTACCCAGCTACTCTGAAGACTTTTGAGGGGAAGGAGGAAACATGCTCTCCTCAGACGTCTATCCACGTTAGGGAATGCTTTCATAGAAGTACCCTGCCCAGATGCATGTTTTTAGAACTCCAGAGCTCCATGACACTTACAGAATGGCACTGGATGCCAGACATGATTCATGGTTCAGCAGAAATGAGTCAGTGATCTGGGGAAATGGGACAAGTCCAAATGATAAAGAAGGCTCCATCTTTAATGCACTAAGGACAGCTTGCCAGACCTGCTGATTTGGCTAGCTACCAAGGCTGGGAATGAAGACACTGAAGAGACACATTTTTCAGATTTAACTGGACTTTTAAGGTACATATCACCATTCTGCTCTTAGGTTACTATTTTGTCTAAAATATGGTGTGGCTAAATATTATGACTCATTGTTTTAGCACATTAACAACTCCTAAACATAATTTGAATGTGTTATTGTGGCTCACCAGTAATAATGCTCATTAAAAGAATGATTACTCAGAGCCTTCGGTTAACGCTGACCCAGCCTTTCCAATGTCCCTGTCCCACCTCCTACTACTCCCTCTCCTAATAGCCTGTTTGTTTACTTCACAGAACCTACATATCACTTATAATTATATGTTTACTTATAGGTTTATTTGTTTAAGATCTCTCTCCCTTACTGGACAATAAACACCACAGGGCAGAGATTATCATTTTTGTTTGGTTTACCACTTGTTTATCTGGTTCCTAGCACAGCGTATGGCACGACATAGCCGTTCCAAAAAATGTTTGTTGTATGACTGTTAAGTGAATGAATTCAAATTAAGATGATTACAGCCTCTAGTCTGTTTCATTTTCATTTTTCAAGAAGGCTTGGGGACTAGATGCCTGATTTCTTAAGTAAAGAATGTAAGCCCTCTGAAATAGCCAAAAGGTAGTTTATTTATTTATTGACATCTTCAGCTCTCTCCATGCATGAGAATGACTCTTCATATAGAAAGTGCAACTGGAGTATATAATAGTAGACATTTTCTTACAGGGCTCAAAGTTATGTTGGATTTCGTAACACAATTCAGTGTTTTGTATGTCCTGTTTGACCACTACTGAGTTAACGAACTTAAGTTTTCGTGTCCAATGGCTATATTTCACTCATAGGAGTGTGGGGTTACAGGTGGGATGGTTATGTCTATGCTTTAACTTTTATTAACATTTATTGAGTTCTTCCAGGTGGAAAATTCTTGGCACACTAGACTCAAACTATAAAAACCAAAACCATAAAGGAAACTTCAGTTAATTTGATACTAAAGTTAAAAATATCTAATTATCAAAATATACCATAAAGAAAGATCAAATGGGGAGAGAATATTTTCATAACACACAATGTCAAATGATTAGTTGCCTAATCATATTTTTAAAATTCTTACAAATCAATAAGAAAAGAACAAACTGATAGAAAAACTAGTGAAAGATGTAAACAGACCCCTCATAGAAAATGAACCCTAAATGATCAATAAACATATTTAAAAATATCTCAACCTCCTTAGTTGAGATTTGTGAAAATGAAAATCACAACAAGAAGCCTTCATACCTATCAGATTTGCAAAAATTAAAATGTCTGATAATATCCGTATTACAATGTAGAACAACCAGAACACTCATGTAATGTTGGTCGGAATGTAAATGGAAACAATTCCTTTGGAAAATAATCTGGTGTTATTATAAAGTTGAAGTTGTACATACTCTGCCAGCCATTCCATGCCTAGACATACTCGTGTACCAGGAGACTATGCTAGAACATTTATAATACCATTGTTCCTATTAGGAAAATAACTGAAAACAACCCAAATGTACATCAGGGATACAATTCTCTCACCTTACAGTAAAATACTGTGTAGCAACGAAAGTGAATGAATGAGAGTTACACGCAGCATCACGGGTATACTTTTTAGAGAAAAAAATGCAAGTAGCAGAAGAATACGTACATTATGCTTCCACTTACATAAGCATTTTACAACAGTAAAATTTAAAAAAATTTTTTTAAACTCTTTATTATGGAAACTTACAAATGTACACAAAGTAGACAGGCTGTATTATGAACCCCCACGCACGCATCACTGAGCTTCAACCAAAGGGAGATGTGTTTCTTTTATACCTTCCACTTTTCCCCACTTTGACTTATGTTAATGTAAATATAGGACTTTGTGTCGTTTCACCTGTAAATACTTCTGTACCAGTATTGTTTAAGGACATAAGGATACGTTGTAAAATTATGAAGAAAAACTGTTAAGAAAAATTTAAAGAAAAAACAAGATTTGGGCTAGTGGTTACCTCTGAGCAGGGAGGAAGGGACAGGATCAGGAAGACAGTAGATTTAAAAATGATAGTAAGGTGGGCACACAGGTATCTGTGCTATTATTCTTATAATATATCCATATTGTAGATATTCTTCAGTATCTGTTCAAAATGCACTTGTAAAACAATTCAGAAAATTCCATCTGGTGATCCTTTTCCACTTTGGGAGTATAGATAAGGAGGTTGAGAGATTGAATAGAGAAGGTTAGTAGGCAAGTGACAGGGACTTCTACAGAAAGAATCCCTTGGAGATCTTGACTTGTAGCCTCTGGAGTTGGTGGTGGTACAGAGGCTTTACCCAGCTCTTGCCTCAAAAACTTTTTTTTTTTTTTTTTTGCGGTACACGGGCCTCTCACTGTTGTGGACTCTCCCGTTGCGGAGCACAGGCTCCGGACACGCAGGCTCAGCGGCCATGGCTCACGGGCCCAGCCGCTCTGCGGCATGTGGGATCTTCCCGGACCAGGGCACGAACCCGTGTCCCCTGCCTCGGCAGGCAGACTCTCAACCACTGCGCCACCAGGGAAGCCCGCCTAAAAAACTTTTAAGGTGAAAGGATATTTAGCATTGTCCAAGAGGGAAGAGCAAGAAGAGAGGGCTGCGTTGGAAACCGCCAACATTTCCAAAGTTTGTGAGGGCAAAGATGTGGGTTTTCCCATGGGCCAAGTGGACACCACAGACATTAGCTTGGTTTTCTATCTCAAAACAGATCTACCTCAGAGAACCACCTGCTAGGGTGAGTGACACCAACAGAAAGAGGCTGTGAGGGGTGTACTGTTGGAGTAGGGACTGAGGAGCAGGTGCTAGAACATGAAGTAGAGATTACAACCTTCAGGTCAAGGAGCAGAGCAAGGGGCCAGCCCCCCGGGCGATGAGGTCTCTGTAGAGATTGCAGAAGTCCTCAGCACAGAAACAAACGGCACTTTGTTAAAGCACCGATGTCTGGGCCTGCGCTCTAGAGATCCTAATTCAGTAGGTCCAAGGTAGAACCTGCAAATTTGTATATCCATCAAGGCTCCAGGTGATGCTGACCTGCTGGTCCAGGGACCCACTTTGAGTAGCTTGTTCTGGGAGGCTCTTGAAATCCAGACTCTGTCCTCCCTCTCTGAACTTATCCCAAACCATTTCCTCCTCACTCTTTATGTTCTGGTGACATCAGTTCCTTCAGTTCCTTAAAGTTAACCATTGTCTCACTGCCTCAAATTTGTTATTCCCTCACCCTGCAACACTCTTCCCTAAATTCCGCTTTGCTGGCCTAACTCCTAGTCATCTTTTATGTCTCAGCTTAAATACCACTTTTTAGGAAAACCTTCCCCAACCCATTCACAAGGTTTGGTCCCTTTGCTTTATGCACCCTCCTTTATAACATTTATCACAATTGTAATTACATAATCACTGGAATTTTTGTCTGTGTTCTTTTCTAGATTCTAAGATCCATGAAGGCAGGGAATTTTCCTTGTTCGCTGCTTTAATCCTATTGCCTGGAACAGTACATGGCACATAATAAACACTTAAAATTTGTTGCATGAATGAGTAAATGAAGGTATATAGATTTTCCCAGAAGGTAGAAGAAAATGCCCCTAAATAAGGTAATGTTTTAAAATGTTTACATAATAGTTTACATTACATATCATATATAATTATAATATTTTAAAATTTCCCTATATCATTTAAAACATCCTTTGTCTTTTTTTTTTTTTTTTTTTGGTCACGCCACACGGCTTGTGAGATCTTAGCGGGTGCCCTTGACAGTGCAAACGTGGAGTCCTAACCACTGGACCGCCAGGGAATTCCCAAGCATCCTTTGTCTTTACAGCTAATTTATTCCCTCAGCACGCCACTTACAGGCAAATGTCCAGAAGTAGCAATAGCAAAAACTTAATAGCCAAAGCAGATATCAGCATCTATAAAAGGTAAATTTCTGCTGCTTCAGAGCGTTATGTACAAGCAAACATACTTAGTGTGACCCAGCTGTACATTCCTGGGAAAAGAATTTTGAGTCAGGATACAAAAAGGGATCATGGCCATTTGCTGTGAATTCCTGCAGACTCTTTCATCTGTGGCTAACGCATGAATGTATTTCAGCTCCTCCGATGAAGCTATGTTCAAGATTAACAAGCTTTCAAAACAGCTAGCTTTAATGATATAGGATCCTACCCTTACAAAACAAAACAATTTCTTCCCAGTCAACTTGGAAATCAACAAATATAGGCAAAAAGGATTCTTCAATTTGCTAAACTAGGGTTATAAAAACATGGGTAGAATACTGAGAACACAAAGAGGCACACACCTACAAGGTTAGACTTCAGTTGCCAGGTGTATGTATTACATTTTCTTGCAAAAATAGCAAAAAGGATACTTTTCTTTTTGACTGTGTTTTCCTTTATGGCAAACCAAAGTGTCTCATTATTTTAATGCATTTTTAAAGACGTTCTCCAAGTCAAAATCTGTGCGTCTGGGTTCTATGGAGTTGCTTTAGGAATTTCAGTGGTGAGCAAAAAGGTAGGACTGCATGCCCCCCTCCACCCCAACTCTCTTCAATCCCAGAAGCACTAATTTTATCTTTAAAAAGTGTGTGTGTGTTGCTATACAGCAGTAACTAACACAGTATTGTAAAGCAACTATACGCCAATAAAAATTTTTTTAAAAAAAGAAAAAAAAAGTGCATGTGTGTGTGAACTATGTATTGGGGTCATGTAACAGATTTACTGTGGGGAGAAAAACGGGAGGAGGAATTACTGCCAAAAGAAGGTTGGAAAACCCTGGCCCAGTCTAGCACAGCTAGAAGTTAGTTCCAAGTGTTACCTGTATTTATAGTCCCTTTGTAATGCCAGAGATACTGTGTCCAAATTTCCCCGTGTCTAGGGCATTCCTTGGAATGTCTCCAGTTCCACTACCCTCTCATTTGACCTTCAATCCTGCATTTTGACTGTCTACTGGATATGGTCCCTCCATCTCCTCAGACTCAAATCATCCACCTCCAGTTTCTCAGACCTTGACAGTGACCCCAGAGTCCTCTCAGGTACCCAGCTTCAAACTCATCCTTCCTATCTAGTCGGTCACCAAGTTCGGCTTGGTTTCTTTTATTCTAAATATTGCTCTCTCACGTCTTTTCTCTGCTTTTGCACTACCCCTACCCTGGTCTGATCAGAGCATCTGATGCCTGGAATACCCTTCACAGCTTCTTAAGTGGCCTCATGGCTCCATTCTTTTGGGGTCTAACTCATTCTTCCAGACTACTTAAATTCTCCCTTTCATCTTAGTACGTCCTTATACACAACCTTAAATGTTTTCCCCTTGCTTTTGAAACCACTTCTGAACTATTCTACTTTGCTTTCAAGGCTTTTCAAAATCATCTGGCTCCACTGTTTTCCAGTTAGTTCAGTCTTCTCACTGTCATCTACAGATATTATTACTATTCCAGCATCTGTACTTATGTAAACATGTTGAATTGACCTGGCCTAAAAGGACCTGTCCCTCTGCCTACCTCTTCTGTCTTTTCTGTCATCTTTCCTCACCTGTTATCCCATGTTCGTCACATAGCCAAGTACTTGCAGTTCCCTGGAAACATTCGTCTCTAGGCCTTTCCCCTTGCTTTCCTCTTCCACCCTTAGTTTTCTCAACTAAAGTGGCACCTCCAGCATTAATGTTTCCTTCATCCTGCACTTCAGGCAAAATATCACATCTTCCTTTGAGCTGCCATTGCATCCTATTCATACTTCTGTTACAGCCCTTATTACACAGTATTGCAATGTTTTGATTATATGTCTGTCTGATTCCTCTATTAGACTGTGAGCTGCCCTCTTAGAAGAGTTTTAGACTTGGTTTCAAAACAAGGTCCCTGACCTCCAATAGCTCCCAATTGTTTTGTACCATCAATGAGTCACTTCAGTAACTCAGTAGGTATCTGTTGAATGCATAAATGAGTTAAATTTCTACCTAACTTCTTCTTACTCTTCAAGGTTCAACTAAAATCCCCTTATGTCTCTGAAGTCTCCTTTGACCTTTCTAGTCCTCCAGCCCTTCTCTGAAGTCTGATAGTCTTATGGTTGTCCTATAAAAATTAGGATGATTTCTTTTTGTTATCATTATTTTTTTATTGGCGTATAGTTGATTTACAGTGTTGTGTTAGTTTCTCATGTATAGCAAAGTGAATCACTTGTACATATATCCACTCTTTTTTAGATTCTTTTCCCATGTAGGTCGTTACAGAGTACTGAGTAGAGTTAGGATGATTTCTTTAACTGGATTGCAAGTTCCTTGAGAGCAGGGACACATTTATACCGTCTCTGTCATTGCACTGGTCACAGTGCTGAGTTTAGAGCAAAAGCTCAATACATACTTGCTTTGTGATTAGAGTTATATAAGTTCTGTACTTAGGAAAATAATGACAGCTAATAGTCTATTTGGAAAACCCTAAGTTTTTTCTTAATATGATTACTGTCATGAAATTCAGGAAATAGTGAGTACATATTAATTTCCTGCCACCAAAACAGTGGTTGGGATACAGGCATGAATTCTATCACTGAAGAAATGCTCTCCAGGTAAAAACTAGTATTGCTACATGGAAGTTGTGTATATTTCTTTCACTTTTAAATTTGTAAATATTTAATCGGTTGACTAAATAGTTTCTGAGTGACCACCAGGTTACTTTGGTTTTCAAGGAATGGGTATTTTGTAATTCTTCCTGGGTAATTTTTCTCACGGGAGCACTGAAGTCTTTTTTGTATCTGAGATTGTCGTGGTCGAGAATGGGGAGGATGAGTCTTGAATGATCTGGTCTAATTTTTTTGAAAGAGTCCAATCTATGACCAGAAACTAGTGGAATGGATAGGATTAATCTAAGTAAGTTGTATGTGTGCCGTAACTTGAGTGCTTACCAGCTTACTTAGACTGACCAGATGCCACTGAGTGGTATACATCGTAGTGCTATGATGACTTCTTGCCAACATTACTGACCAGAGTTCCAGGGAGTGTCATCAGGCTTGCACAGAGTAGAAGGGTAGACACTGCCCTGTGTCGTGCAGTTCCAACCCTTTGCCACATCTTAGTGCAACTGTATCACTCCTGATTTAAATCTAAGTTGAGTTTCTTGTTTTCCTGTCTCTTTATGCATTAGTTTACTCGTAACTTAGTGACTACTATATTATGCATAACTACTACAGGCTAGAAGCCATGCTTGGTGCTCAAGATCCAAAGGTAAAACAATAGAACCCCTGCCCTCAAGGAGGCCAGTTGGATAACTAAATAGTAAAATGTATACGCCATTGTAGAAATAATATTTAATATTGCCTTATGTTGACTCTGAAAAGCAAAATTCAATATATGAATATGTTTTTATACTAAAATCCCTTTAATCAATAGGAATACATAATGAAAGATATTATTAATACTAATGCTATTATTACCCTATAATATGAATATTTTGCAAAGAGAAGATGAGGCCCTGCTTACATAACTAGAATAAATGTTAAATAGTATTCTAGTAGTAATTAGGTGGTTAGGGAGGCAAAGTAACTCTTATAGGACTCTAAATACCAGTAATTCTCTATAAAAGTAATATATTTCCAGCACATTATTCATATATTATTACATTATAATACAAGAGGTAGCAAATGTCACCCTGGGGGTTAAGGCTGGATCCAGATTTTGTGGGGCCTGAAGCTCATAAAAGTGTAAAGACCTCTTAAAAAAATAAAATTAGAACACAAAATTAGATGTAGCCTGTGCACATGAAGAGCCTTGAAGCTTAGCTTTACTTACTTCACAGAAAAGCTGATGGTAGACACATGAAAGATGAGTATCCCTTCTACTCATCAGTCATATTAGGGAAAGACTTTGGCATTAGGGAGAAGAGTGCTCATTAAGTGGATATCAAAAATTATATAATAAATACAATACATGTAAAATAAATCTTTAAATTGATCTTTGTCACAGCCTTATTCTACCTTTATTCTATCAGACTTTATTCTATTATTTGGTTTCTTTTTAATTAAAAAAATACCACAGGTATTCATTAAGTATAGGTCATACATACTTTGTTTTTTAAGCTACAGGCTGTAGATCTGTGCTAATGCATGTTCATTAGCCACATGTGGTATTGGGCACTTGAAATGTGGCCAGTGCATCTGAGGAACTGAATTTTTAATTGTGTTCAATTTTAATTAATTTAAATGTAAAAGCCGATACTCAATTCAGTTCTTACAGAACTTTTAAGTATGTTTGGAACAACTTGGGTCTTACAATCTACTTTTTCAGCTACATTTTTTTGAAATCTAAATGCACATTAAGTATTTCCTAGGAAAATTTAACATCCAAACTGAGATGTGCTGTTAAGTGCAGAATTCACCTTGAGTTTTGAAGCCCCGGTGACAAAAGGAATGTAAAATATCCTACTAATAATTTTTATATTGATTACATGTTGAAATGGTAATATTTTTAATATATTGGTTAAATTATATATTTTTAAAAATTAATTTCACCCAGCTCCTTTTATTTTTAAAAAATGTGATGACTAGAAAATTGTAAATTGAATGTATGTCTAATATTACACTTCTATTAAGACAGTGTTGCTTTAAACTCTGACTCAAAGTATATAATTTTTGAAACCACGTACATGAAAGATAAAATGAGGAGGATCACAGTAGATGGAAAGTAATTACCAAACATTACTAATGAGACATTTTTACCTTACTTCAGGTGGTGGAATTCCTACCACTATGCAATCCAACTGTACTCTGGTTCCTTCTGGAACTTCTCTGCTCCGTAACTTTTGAGTGAACCGGGGAGGTTGCCCCAGAGGTTCTTCATAGTACAAAGATGAAGGAGAAGACCCTGGGGTGGTGTCTCCCCCATCTGCCTCACTGGCAGCCTGCTCAGCTTCGCGCCTCTTGGCTTCCTGCTGTTCAAGGGCATGGTTCACTTCATTATCCCTGGTATCTGCAGGGATAGGGATGGGAACAGAAGATCTTTCTCTTCCTTCTGATAGATCTGAGAAACTGGAGCTGTTTTCCTGCATAACTTTGCTATGAGATTCCAGTTTATTCTTGTGGTTTTTGCAGGCACGAGGTCTAATCCTTTTGGAGCTATGGGCTTTGAAAAGGGATGACAGCTCTTCAATGAAATCGGCAGCCTTATTTAAGAATACTTTTTTGGACTGGGTTTCAGAACTATACTGTGGCCTTTTTGCCTCCTGGAGGCTCTCTTTAGAGTTGGTAGGACTTCGAGAGTTATCCTGGCAGAAGTTAGGGTCCAAACTTGATTTAGGTGAGTGTTTCATCTGATCAGAAGAAAAACATCTTCTAGCATGGGCTTCATCTGCTTTCTCCAAAGGGTCGTGATTGATGGCCAGTCTTGCCAGATTGACACTTTCATCTAATTCTTCTTGGCTCAGAAAGGCTGAAAGATCTGGAAGGTCATCTTGGCCTCCTCCACCTTCAGCAGCTCCAGAAGGACTGCCAAAATGGAAAGAGTTGGAGGAAGGCTCTGCTCGACTCCTCTCATTGTTTCCCTGATGTCTAGTTTCAGCTAAATAGCTCTCTCTTAGAAGCTGAGATATGGAAGTAGAAGCTTCTAGGCTGTCGTCTTGCATGCTGTCACAAAATAACAATAATAACAAAAAGTTTGGATCATTTCTACAGAATAACAAGTCTATGTTTATTACAGCATGATAGATGCTTAAGAACTTAAATCTGAAAGTAAAAATTGCCTAGTTTTGATACTTTCACAAAATTTACTTTAAAGACTTAAAGATTATTATTCTCATATTGTAAAATGGAGAGGAACTGAATGAGGGTTCCCTGAAATTGGAAATAAAAGTATGGTGATTATCACTTTATTAAATTCTTTAAATACAAGTTCAATTTTGAAAGCTATGCTATAACTATAGAGATATTAAATACAGTTTCTAAACATAATTTTGATAATATCTGTAAAGGGTTTTTAGTTTTAAAGTGCTTTCATACACAGAGAGTTTTCTCTCCATCCTCTCCCCCTTACCCTGAATGTAATAAAATAACAGAAATTAAAAGATGTTGACAATATAATCTCATCTAGTTACTGAAAATATAAACTTGATCTAGCTCATGAAAATAAATAATGCTTTTATTTTATGACTAGAGACAAGTTGTTTAAATTCAGTGTTGTTTTTAGGCTCAGTGTGCTCTTGCAAACTATAATGATTTAGCTTTTTCAAATAAGGTATAATTATTTTAATTTCTACAAAGGTGTGAGTTAGAGCATAGGTTTTTTAAAAATCTCTTAAATTAACATTGGTGAAGAGGGGATATGGAAGACAGGGAAGTGGGGTGCAAGACAGGACACTTTTCACTGTATACCCTTTTCTTAATTTTAAATTGTAATTATACGAGTATATTCTAATCAGTTATATATTAACATAAATTATATGGGTATATTTATTCAACAATAAATAATTCGTAAAGTCTTATAAAAATAGTACAATAACTTGTTCAAAGTCCCTTGGACTAGAAATTTTGGTAATGCAAACTACTTTCATATTATTAATGTTATACCCATTTATTCACTCACACATTTACTAGAATGATAGCAAGCTTGTAACCCATAGGCTGTTACTCCTCTCTCGCCTCCTTAAGAGATGCAGCTAACTGATTACAGTATTCTTCCCATTGACCTTCACTTATTTAACTCTCCAGTCCCTCAGCCACCACCAGCCACTCAGAGATGGTAATGGAGATGAAGCCTATCTGTCATTCTTGGCTACTGTGTGCCTTGTGCTTGGAAGATGGAGAGGAAAGTAATCTCCTAAATATTGTCTGGCTTGAACATTCTATGACAAAATTTATTTCAGTTAATTTTTCTTCTTTCTTTTATATGACAGCCTCATATCATAAATAAAAATATTTGTAAGATCACAAAATATTACAAATAGGGCTTCCTAGGGACTGCCTAGTTCTCAAAGTTTTAGAGTGCTATCTAAAACTAACCTCTAAACTGACAAGGTAGGCAGTCACCTTGAGAGGACAATTAAAGATGGCTAAAAGGATCACCTGCAGCAAAATGTTTTTTCATATGCTTCCATAGCCTGAGATGAACACTACTGGAGCCGCTTGTTTGGGTGAGCTTTATTGTGCCTTAAATAAAGATTAATTGAAAATGCAATGGGGTTGGAAGGGTGCAAAGATCTATCTACAAACATATTCATCATAGTATGGATGATAATATTAAAAAATTGGAACCATGTCCAATAAGAAATTAGTTAAATTATGATATGCTCATTAAATAGAACTATATGGCCATTTTGAAGCACAGTGAATGATATACAAAATAGTATATGAAAATGTAATTGAGATCCCAGCTGAAAACTTGCCTCTTTGTGCATTAACTTTGTAGAGGAACAGTTAAAGGTATTGAAATAAGGTACAAAATGCTATTTGAAAATGTAATTAATATACTGATTGAAAATCCTTTCCATTTGTAAATCAACTATCCCATTAACCAAGTTTGAGTTTCTGTATATATTTAAATGTGAGGGGGGAAATTCAGTGCTTTATAAATCAGGATGGTCTTCTCTCTATTAGTTAGACATCACTGTATATTGTGTTTTAATGTAACTTTGTCTCTAGCTCTTTAAGATGGCTTTTATCTCGAGGCAACATGTAGTGAACATTGGCTTTGGAATCAGATAAATCTGTTTTCAAATTCTGTCTTCACCTCCTAGCAGTTGTGTGACTTTGAGAAAATTACTTAACTTCTTTGATCTTTGGATCCCTCATCTGTAAAACATGGCTAATGTCTATTTCCCAGGGGAGTGAGGATTAATAACATTATGATTGCAAATCTCGTAAAACAGGGCCAGCCAGTATAATGAGCACTCAACTGATGGTAGTAACAAACAGTACATGGGTAAAGCTGATGTTAATGTTGAAGAACTTCCGAAAAGTTTATATGTATGGTGAAAATGGAGAAGAAAATACACATATAAGTAATCACTTCTCTCTACAACTATTTCTTTGTTGTTGTTTTTTATAGAAAAGGCGCCAATGTCACTTCCCTGGCAGTCTAGTGGTTAAGATTCTGTGCTTCCACTACAGGGGGCACCATTCGATCCTTGGTTGGGGAATTAAGATCTCACATGCCCTGCGGTGCGGCCAAAAAAAAAAAAAAAAAGGAGGTGTAAATGTGTGCCTGTTCTGATGCTTATAGTCATGAGAAATTATTATAACAAAAATTTCAAGCATTCAAAATTAAGGATTTCTTTAATGTTTGAATTTAACAATTGTTACCTGACACTTTGGAGTTAGATGGATCTGGTTCAAATCCTAGTTCTGACAGTTCCTAGCTGTATAAACTCGAGAAAGTTACTTAACCTCTGTAAGCCTCTGCTTGTTTGTAAAACAGGGGTAATAAGAGTAGCCATTTCATAAGTTGAAGGGTGATTAATGTGCTTGACATCTAGTAAATGTTCAATATATGGTAGTTACTATTATTTATTATTATTTAACAACTGTGGCCACATACCATGATAAGAAGTAGAAGTAGAACTAGTGATGTGACTTGATCCAAGGACACACTTTGAAAAGGAACTGAACTTGAATTTGTAGTTAATTCAGCGTATCTGTATTTTATGAAATATGCATAGTCTCATGAACAAACTATGCTGCCTTCAGATCTTTGTACATATCCTGTTTGCTCAGGCTGCTCCCTTTCTCCACCTCTTTTCACTATCTTAGTGGGCCAAGTCATATACAATCTTCAGTTCTTAGCTGAGAGTTGGCCCTGGGATTTCTTCTTTTTTCTGGGTTGGGTACCTCTCCACTATGCTGCCAAAATTCACTGTCCTAATCCCGAAACACAGCACTTATTACGATGCATATTTGCCTATTTACTTTTCTGTCTACCTCATTTTGTTTCGTACACCCTCATCTCTGTACACACACAGCACACAGAAGGTGGTCAGAAAGTATCTGTTGAATTCTTTTGTTCATTAGAATTTCCTACTAAATCTATGTTGTTTATCTTCTTTTAGAGTTTCAGGCTAAAGTAAGACAGATAAATAGAAATCATATTTACAAAGGAACCTTACAGACACAAAGAAAAAATATAAACTGGTAAAAGCAGTAATAACTTCAAAGTGACTTTCAAATAAAAATTTATTTATGGTGGATAAAATAACTGGAATTATGCTTTGTTTTCATACCAGAAGGATCAAAGAACATCTGATTATCATAAAAAACCTGGGTTTGAATCCCAGCTCCAACACTAAATAACTTTGCTATCTTGAGCAAGTCACTTAATGCATCTGAATCTCAATTATCCTCATCTATCAAATGGTATAATAACAATTCCATCTCAGATGGTTCTCAGGTGGAAATGCATGTGTAAATTGTTAAACTGATAAATATTACCTAAAATAGGAAATATGAAAATGTATTACTTTCTCGTTCAAGCATTAATTTTAAAACTATCTGTTATAAAAGTTATAGTTTTAAAAAACCTGAGAGCTACTATGGATAACCCAGCTTTCATTTATTCATCCAATAAATATTAACTGAGCATTTACTATGTGCCAGGCACCCTTCTAGGCCCTGAGGATTCATCAGTGAACAACAGACAAAGTCCTTGCCCTCATGGAGTTGACATTCTAGTAGGGAAGATATAAATGTTAAGAAGAAAAATAAAGTAGGGCAAGGGACTGGAGAATGATGAGGTAGAGAAGAAGGTGTGCTACTGACATTTTGGCTAGGAATGTCAGGCAAAGCTTCTCATGCAGTGGAGAAGTTAGCCATGTGACCATCTGGGAGGAAGAAGTTAAGTGTCAAGGCCAAGGGAGGTGAATGTTTGGTGTGTCCAAGTCAAGCCCAGTGGGCCAGGAGGTGAGTGAGAAAGAAGACTGGAAGGCTAGAGCATGTAAGATCTTTCAGACCATGGGAAAGACTCTGAGTTTTACTAAATGTGTGAATGGGAAACCATTTTAAAGTTTTTTGAAGCAGATGACATGGTTTTGAGAAAGTTCAATTGTGGCTGCTATGCAAAGAATGCAAGAGATGATGCTGGTTTGGATCAATGAGTAGTATTAGAGGAAGATGGTGAGAAATGGTCAGATTTGAGATATCTTTTGAAAATAGAGCCAGTATGATTTAATGATGGATTGAAAGTAGGGTACAAGAGAAAGACCAGAGTCAAGAGTGACTCCAGTATTTATGGCCTAAGCAACTAGGTGAGTGGTGGAATTATTTACTGGGATGAGGCAGGAGCAAGTTTTAGGAAGGGTTCTCTTAAACATTTCATTTGACAAATGTCACAGCTCTTAGACATTTCAACTGGTGTGTTCAGGTGACATTGGACATTGCTTCCTTCTTTCTGTTTATTATAAATTGAAACAGATATTACACTGCTTTCAAACTAAGAATGAATAAATGCCATTGAAAACAGATTGTGCTTTTGATGAAATGGTCTTAGATTTGAAATGAGGCAGTTAATGTGGCATCAGGGCCAACTTTAGTAGATCATGTAAACTAATTTAGCCACATAGGATGCTTATTGAATGTTCTTCACTTTCTTTGCCAAATATCTATATTTTTTCCCTACGAATTTTGCTGAAAAGAGGATCTGACCTAAGAACTTGCTGAAAATGTTAAGAGTCTCGTTTACAAAAACAAAACTTAATGCTGATACCTTTGGGCATATTTCTCAAGTCATGTTAACACTATTCTTCTGTAGGTTCTGAGAAGACCTTGTTGGAAATAACATGAATTGTAAACTCATCTTTTGCTTATAATATGAACATTTAAATTGGGGCATTGACCAGAGAATTGGCAAAACCTAATATGAAGTAACTTGGATTAAAACATGAATACTGAAGTTTTCTGGCTATGAAATATTCTTAGATATTAAATGAGAAAACAAATCTGGTTTCTAGGGGAACACAAAAACAGTCTAATATTTAATAGTTATTTGGCTAGAGAGCTGGAATAGGAAAAGATAGACATCTTTAATTAACTCACCTCTAAACTGAGGAACAGAACTACGCTGCTTACTTCATGGGTTTGTTTGTGAAGGAACTTTAGAAATGTAGAACACTATACAAATTTAAGGTAATCCTTTTCTGTAGGGGAGCACTAGTGCAAAGGATACCAAAACCAGAGCCCAAAGTTAGTATTTAATCTGAAATATAGCAAATAAATAGTATAGAAGTAAATTCTATGACCCTTAAAAAAGGTAATGAAGCCAAGTAAGATGGCTTCAGGAATCTAGGATCAAAAAAAGGGTTTGGTGGTAGTCACAAAAATGAGGTTTTATTTCACTCTCAATTCACCATTCATGATGAACTTAGCTCTTATACCGAAGTCCCAAATGAGAAAACTTTGTCAATCCCCATTAACTCGAAGATTCATTTTAAATAAGAAAAAAAAAGTAAACATTTTCATCCTTCTTCAGCCTCTTAATATTGGGTTCATTTTCTTTAGGTGTTTAAGGATTTGAAAAATGATAACTTCCCTAATTGACACATTTGCTAGTTCCAGCCCTTGGTGTGAAGGCTCTGCTGGGCCTCTCTCAGACCGTGGGGTGCATTGTGACTCCAGGTGGAGGGCTATGTAGCACACAGTCTATACAGAGCTTGTCAAGGTGACTCTAGTTATACATGAGCTGTAGGAACTCTTCAGTGACTGCAGGTAAATAGTCGCACCAACTTTTGTGCCCACCAAAAATGTAACTGCTGAAAACATGTTCTTAAATGTCTCAACACACCATTTTGTCTGTACACGGGTTGTTCCCTTTAAGCAAAAGCCCAAGGCCTTAGCAGTTTTAAAAGCTCTTTATCAGCTGTAAAGCACCATAAAAATTTAGGAAAATATTTCTGTTGTGTTTGATCCTTCTATATCTCTTAAGAGAGGAAAAGAGATAAAATCTTTTCATTTTTTTGGCTTTTTATAGGCAATAACGGCCATGCTACAAGCAATGCCTTTGTCAAATCTCAATGTCAATGAGGAGACTAATTATTCTGGGGTTAGCAGTCTCATTCATCTTCTATTTTCAGGTTAATGAGCTGAGTTCATTACTCCTATTGCATCCAGGAGTTAACCTAAAAAATTTAGCTGTCACCTTTTCATATACTAACATTAGTTCATGAAAGTCCTTTCACAGTGAAACCTAATTTATCTGTAGTCCCGTTTCTTCAAAAATAAGTTTGAAAAACCATCTCTATGAATTCCAAAACCCTATTGGGATAAAAATTTATTGAATTTCTTGTGTCCATGAATTGTGGTTCTGAGTCCATTCCATTGAATGTGTGCCTTTGTAAGCTAGAAACTATATTCTATTATACAATAGATGTATTAGAGTCTGTAGTAGAGTCTATATTCTAAATTGTACACATATGGAACACTGGTGCTTTAATACGTTGTTAGGAGTTCCAATAGCATTAGCCATATTCTACAAGTGGGAATAGAGACAAACCTCCAGAATTTGGATAATGTCCAACTGTTTGTTTCATATTCCATTATTATAAGATTCTCTAATGTTTATAATTTTGTGTCCCGACAAAGTAAGTACAGTGTGCATATATTTCAGATTTCATGGGATGGCCTTGATTTTAAATATTTTGATTATTGTCAAATGGTGTATCAGACAGCATATCTTAATTTTTGTTTAAAAATATGTTTATTATAGCTATAAGTGTAGACATTCTCAATATCCTAGAAAAGGATTATATGGATTTTATGTGAAGTTAAGAGTTATTATTATTAAGGAGAGACTAAAAAATTATAACAATTTTTAAATTTAGAGCTTGTAGAATTCATTTCATCATTACCAATGTGAAAGTAGTTGAATAACAATGTTTTGAGAAAGGAAACTGGTTAGCTGTTTTGTTTCTTTCAAACTGATCGATGCTAGTATCTTTAACAAGTATGAGTAAAAAAATCTGTTGATAAGATAATAAAATTTCTTAGCACCCTTACTGTAATGTTCACTTTTTGGGAATGGAAATACAGATTAACTCATGTTTTCTTTTTCTTTGTTTATATGGTTATTAAAATATAGTTCAAGTTGTGCATCTAATTACTGCTAATAGTGCAATGTACCAAGCCAAACACTTGCCACTGACTGTCAAGTGTCTTTCTGATGCAGCTGAAAAGGGAGGAAGGGAGGGAGGGAGGGAGGGAGAGAGAGAGAGAGAGAGAGAGAGAGAGAGAGAGAAAGAGAGAGAGGGGGAGAGAAAGGAGAAAGAAAGAGCAATGTCCTTTGAGCAAGACGTTCTGCAGCTGTTGTGTACATTAATCCAGGGAGCAGATCTCCCAACACTAAATATAGCAAGCATATCCTTTTACATGATAAAAAAAAATGTTAAATGAAAGTCTTTAACTATGGAGTCATATTATTTTAGATTTGATTTCCTTTTAAAAGGAAATAGGCATTGCACACATATTCTCTATACAAACACCGTAATTTTAATAAATGGATGTATGGAAAATGCCAATGATAATACACATGTCACGACTTCCTCTGTTAAGATATTTTCCTTTAGGACCCGAGTAGGCTGTGATCTCTGAGGGTCTCATCAATCCCCTCTAAAATTTGACCACGTAGAAAACTTTATTTTTCACGTAATTTTGTGTCCCATCCTACGTAATTAGAAAGTTATCCTCGGTTTCACTGTAAGCAACAGTAATTAGGTCTCGGAAATATCCCTTTCCCATTGTCAGTTTCTTGTTATCAAAACATACTTGAGAACTTAAATCTGGATATTACCTTTCTTTTTTTAGTTGACCCAGATGAGGATGTCCAAACCAAGCACTCCACCGTGACGATAATTATCCAAGGAGAACTTTTAGATGAAAGCACAGGAGAAAAAGAAAATTCTTCACGTCCTTGGAAATGGAGAGTAGCCGTCCATAGAGTGAGGAGTTAACCTTAGTTTCAGTGAAGATGGCTGTTAGAAGCTGGACAACCTGTCACCACCGGAGCCAGAGCATTTGTCAGCTCACAGGTCCCAAGTTATTTTGAGCTGTATAAACCATGTGCCTGTGAAACATTCCACCTGATTGGATAGGAGAAAACTGAGCAAAGGGATTCCACAGCAGGACAGCACCTATGGGAGGTGGGGGTCAGTCAGTTTTCCTACCTATAGAATTTCACTTACAGCTAGAGGCCCAAGTTGTTTATTTATTTATGTTTGGAATTAATACTAAATTGATTATAACACATTCCATCTGTCAAATAAAATGGCATTATTTTTTGAAATATATCAAAATTCTTAATTTTTAAGAGAATTAACTTTATTTTTTTAAATAATTAATTTTATTGGAGTATAGCTGCTTTATGATGCTGTGTTAGTTTCTACTGTACAGCAAAGTGAATCAGCCATACATACACATATATCCCCTCTTTTTTTGATTTCCCTCCCATTTAGGTCACCACAGAGCACTGAGTAGAGTTCCCTGAACTACACAGAAGGTAAGAGAATTAACTTTAATTCATGGGAAATTTACTCTCATTTAATCACTGATACATTTTAGGAAATTTGGCTATGAAAAGCCAGTATGAAAGTGAGGTCCAACATTTTAAAGCTGAGGGTTGTTTTTTTTTTAACTGTCCAAAGGCTTAGAAAAAGCAGAGAAGATAACTAACATTAAAAGTTGTTAACTAGAGATCACAGGAGAAATGGAGAGGAAAAAGCCATCAGTCCGAGAATAAACCCAGTAACAAATTAGTTTGAACAAACTTTTTCAGAAAAAAAACGAATCAGATACTGTTTAAAAGTCAAAATTACTATATAATGTAACATATTATAACTCCTATTCATTTATGAGTACCTGGAATAACTTTTTTCTGTATATTATTTTGAAAAAGTCTATGCCAGATTTCTTCTTTTACACAAGCATTGCCGAACAATAAAAAAGAATCCTTAGCAAAACCAACATCTGCTCAAAAACCTACTTTGTCAAAGTATAGGCTCTTTGATATTAATTTCATATATTTTCAGAATATGAATTTGGAAAAAAAAAATTAACCCCATTATTTCAGTCTTGGTAGAAGCCTGGGTTTTGAAAATTCAGATAAATGCCATTGGGTTTTTTTTTTCTTTCTTTTAAGGGTCATTCTTAGATTTGGGTAGCATAAAATACATTGATTTAAACCTACCTTTCTTATTTTTATTTTTATTTTTTTGCGGTACGCGGGCCTCTCACTGTCGTGGCCTCTCCCGTTGCGGAGCACAGGCTCCGGACGCGCAGGCTCAGTGACCGTGGCTCACGGGCCCAGCCGCTCCGAGGCATGTGGGATCCTCCCAGACCAGGGCACGAACCGGTGTCCGCTGCATTGGCAGGCGGACTCTCAACCACTGCGCCACCAGCGAAGCCCATAAACCTACCTTTCTTAATTAAATCACACAATACTTGTAGAATTTCTTCCCATTCATTCAACAAATATTTATCTAATGCCTACTATGTACCAGGTACTGGGTATAAAGCAGTGCACAAAACATACCAAAATTCCTGCCCTCATGGCATTTACTAAGAGATCTTTTTACCTTTTTCAGTCACCTAGAGACTCCCTATAGTATATTGAATAGATATAAACTTTGTTTATTATGATCAAATCAGAAGCTTCACTATACCTTTTGTTAAGGAACTTTGAATTTACACAGGCAAAATGAAAAAGACTATTGAGGAAAACTTTAAAATAATCCAGACTGAAAGCACTATTACTAAGGAGGGAAGAGGGCACGAGAATAACTGAGTTATATGGATAGGTTATTTTCATTACTGCATTAATCTAGATCTTCAATGTACAGGGTTTTTTGATCTCTTACCTGTGCTGAAATTAACCTCGACTACTTAATTGTGTTTCTGCATTTTCTATTTAGGTAGGTGCTCCAACGATTTCTTTTTATTTAAAGAGAGGATTTTCCCCCACTATCCCTTTCAGATCTTGATGCATAATCAATATAAGTGCTGCTAAGTCTTGAGTCGGGACAGGAAAAAGTAAAACCTCCATTTCATTTAGCACAAAGATGTGCTACAATATGATTTTCTAAAGGGAAATGTCTACACACACTGTAAGTGAACATATTTCTGCTTCCTTGCAAACTGTTCCATGATAAGCCTGGTATCCTACCTTTCACCCAGGTATAGAACACTGAGGTGGAAGGAGACCCATACTGAAAGATAAACTAGAGTTGGTTGGGCAGTGAAATTAGGAATCAATAGGAAGAATTAAAATCGGTTTAAAATGCCAAAAAAAAAAAAAGTTACAGAATAAAGAGACAAAGAATTTCTGAATAGCAGTAATCTTTCTTTCATTTTTACTGTAACATTTTCAAATACAGTGTACAAAAAATTTGAGCTCTTTGAAAAAAAGTTGCATATAAATATTTTAAATAAATAATATTCAGCAACTGTGGATACCTTGCTTACAGTATATCAACCTTGTATTCTAGATTCTAGTTTTTTAAAATTGGTTTCTGCTCCCAAGTAATGTAGCCCCTACCCTGCATATCATCTTAGTAATTGTATAAACATTACACCACAAACCTACTAGCTTAGATTTTACCAGAGTTTACTGGTACAAAGAATACTTTTTAAAACTTAAAAAATATATCCAACATAGTTAAAAACAAATTTCATAAGTGACAAGTAAACACAAGTTTACATGTCTTAAGCCTTCCCCATAAAGTTGAGTGGCCCATCTAACACATGTGTTTATTGTGGTTTGAACATGATCTTGTGCTTGCCTTCAGCTGTTTTCTTAATTTAGTCACTCAGTTATAGAAACAGTTTACTCACATTGGGGTGATCCACAGGAATGCCAAGGAATCTGGAAGATCTATGACAGAGGAAGTCTTCACTTGGAGGATAAGCATGTGAGAATTTCTGTGCTAGTAGATTCATATAAAATTTTTGTATTTGCTATTTTTCCAGATTGCTTTAGATTTTTACTCTTTAAAAGAAATTTCTGACATATACCAAATTTTCAATGAGTTTTGCTTAAAGTTTATAGATTTATATTGAGGTATTCCCCTCAAGTATCAGATGAAAAAACAACAATCCTCTATATCTTATTTTTAAAGAATAGAGACTTGTGGGCTTCCCTGGTGGCGCAGTGGTTGAGAGTCCGCCTGCTGATGCAGGGGACACGGGTTCGTGCCCCGGTGCGGGAAGATCCCACATGCCGCAGAGCGGCTGGGCCCGTGAGCCATGGCCGCTGAGCCTGTGCGTCCGGAGCCTGTGCTCCGCAACGGGAGAGGCCACAACAGTGAGAGGCCCACGTACTGCAAAAAAAAAAAAAAAAAAAAAAAGAATAGAGACTTGTATTATTTTCTAACCTTTGCTAATGAGAAAAACACAGCAGAGGCAAGTTCTTGACCATCCAAAACAATGTATGTATGGTGGATTATAGAGGGTCTTAAACAAACCCCATGATACAGTGTAATTGAGAACTACAATTAAATCCTTAAGAAATGTCTTTTTCATCTCAACGGTACTGAAAACACTTGCTTAAAACTAAAAAAACTGAAAAAGCTATAAGTTCAAAACCTATTTAGTTTTAAAAACTAAAAACATCTAAACAAACTATAAACAGAATACTTATTATCCTGAAAAGTAAATTTGTGATTACCTGTCCCAGGAGAAGGACCGTTCCTGTGTCAATCAACCAGGATCATCCAGAGCCCAAATCTCACTGCCTAACTGTGTCAGCCACAAAAGTAGCATGAAGGAAATGTGATACTGCCCCGCCAGAGTAATGAAGGGTACTTACAGGGTTCCGTGGCAGATCCAGGGACCGTCACTTAGAACAGATTGCTCTTTCGGATCAACTTTACTAACTCAGTCTGTGCGATGTTCTTAACCTGGATGGATGGTGTGGGTAGATAATGACTAAGATGACTAAGGAAACAGACTTTCTTGATTTCTCCTTTGATGAGGTGAAAAGGATAATAAACATGAACTTTTAAAGAATAAAACATAAGGAATGCACAACATATCCATGCGGAGGATGCATGTGACACGTGTAAACATCTTTACCTGATACAAAACTGAGAGTATGGTTGATACATTTATTAAAGTAAATATGGGAAAATAATCAGTTGTTATAATAATGTGTGCACCCCCAGTTTTGGGGTAGATTAAAGCTTTACTATATGGTTTCCATGAAAGCACTGTAAGGCTTCCTTTACTTGTGCTTTTGATATGGAGGACATACCAAAGTTTACACTTTTTTTTTTTCTGCGGTACGTGGGCCTCTCACTCTTGTGGCCTCTCCCGCTGCGGAGCACAGGCTCCAGACGCACAGGTTCAGCGGCCATGGCTCACGGGCCCAGCCGCTCCGCGGCATGTGGGATTTTCCCGGACCGGGGCACGAACCCGCGTTCCCTGCATTGGCAGGCGGACTCTCAACCACTGCGCCACCAGGGAAGCCCCAAAGATTACACTTTTTAGGAAGTATTATTTCTAAGAAGGAAATCTGTTCCCAGAGTTTTTTTTTTTAAAGAGCATCTATGATTAACTGAAGAAATCCAAGACAATTAGTATCAGGCATGTAAGCCTGAGGTCTACAATTGATTCCTCCTGCTCACCACATTAATATAATGATTATATTAACACACATATAAACTTATCATCTCAGTAGAAGTAAGTTAACATTCTTTAGCTGTATGCTAGGCACTGTGTTAGCATGTGCCTAGCATGTGCCTAATGTCATGGACATTGTACTTTATTTTACATATTCCTTCAACAAACTATGAAGTAGGTACTGTTAGAATTCTCAATTTACAGGTAAGAATCTAAGGCTTAGAAAGAGGTTAGAAACTTGCCCAAGGTAACACAATGGGTGAGTGACTGGGCCAGGATTAAACCTAAGGCTAACTCTAAGTCTGTGCTCATAACTACTGCACATATTTAAAAGTTTGCATTTCTGCAGTATTTGAAAAAAAAATTAAGGGTAAAAATGAACATAAAACCTACTGTCTCCTTCAGTAAGTACTTTAAGGAAACACTGTGTTGAATTTTGTTTATAATTTTTCTGACAGAAAGGAACCCTGAAATTCTTTTGTATGACTAAACAAACAGGCAAAGAGAAAATATAGAAAGAAAAAAACGAATGCTTTCAGAAACATTGTATCTGCAGTATTTTAGCTGAGAACATGAATTGATATGTGGACCGAAACATTAGGCATTAATGCTGAAAGATAGGGCATTGGAAGGCAATCTGAATGCTTTAACAGACCTATTTTTTTTGTTCCATTTATGATAGTCATTTTGTTCAGACAATTTAAGACCTTTGTTCTTTTGAAAGTAAATTTCAATGCTTTGTGTTATTTCTCAGCACATCAACATGGGTCAATAAATTTTTTGCAAGTTAAGGGTAGGAAAATAATACTTGAAATATTCTCTCTTCATAATGCTATCACTGAATATCTTAAATGCCAGTGTGCCAGTCTCTGGGTGATTCCACTCAGATTCTATTTTTGGGCAGCTTGGACATCTCAGAAAGCTGAAAATAAAGTTCAGTGTTCTTATGCATGACCCAAATAATCACACTAACACTAATGATGTGAAGGAAAGGAAATGGGAATTAATATTTCTTCCAAGTGTACTCTAAGACAGGAGCAGCCTAAGTTATCTCTTATTCAACACTCACAGCAACCCTGAAAGGTATTGCTATTTGCATGTTACAAGGAGGAAACTAAGGCTTAAGGAAGTTTAGCTTTCCCAAAGGTAGCCAACCAGTGAGCTGCACAGCTGGGTGAATTCAAACCTAGGCCTCTCAGTTTAAAATGTATTCTCTTTTCATTGTGCCCCCCCCCACTATCTTCTCATGAAAAGTAATTATGCAGGTTAGTTCAAAAATCAGAAATCACCCAAAGAAGGAAACTCGCCGTTATTTTCATATGTATCGGTAGGCAAAGGATTATTAAAATTATTAACTTTGATTTTAGGGACTTGGTGTTTATTTAACAGAAGCAAGAAGAGAACAGAAAAATAGCATAAGACTAAGTCTTAGACTGTTTTCACAAAGAAGACTCAATAAAATTTGTTGACTGAAATAGCAAGGGCTAATACACATTTCCGAGAAGTTATTACCTGAAATCTATCAAAAGGAATTTGTATTTTATATCCCTATTCAAGTTCTTATTTTTATTTGCATTTGGATCTACCCATTTGGTGTTTCTTGCTTTAGCAAACTTCCTATCAAAGTCCGCATACTTTAATGGAACACCTGGAAAACCTTTATTTTGCCTCATCACCCAACTGCTTTTCATTCCAAACTGAGAATGGATTAGTTAAAACATAGTCTAACCAAGAAGTCTCCTGTTAATATATTAGAGATTCTCTCCTTTCATCTTATAACCTAGACAATAAGCTTTAATTAAAAATGTGGGTGAGGGAATTCCCTGGAGGTCCAGTGGTTAGGACGCTCTCAATGCCGGGGGCCCATGTTCAATCCCTGGTCAGGGAACTAAGATCCCACAAGCCACGTGACGCAGCCAAAAAAAAAAAAATGTGGGTGATAATGTCAATAAAAGGGATAAGCAAATATTTACAATGTCACAGGGGACTTAAACCAAAAATTTACCACAGTGTAAACTGAGCTGGGGATAAATCTGTTTGTAGACAGCCCATTGGCCTGACAATATTGTGCAGATTTCAAATAGGAATAAGAAAAGCCTTGGTATAATCAGAAATGTGATCATACTGATCCTATAAAACATAAACAACCTTTCTGGTCTGATCTGCCACTCTTCTACACAAATCCTTGTCTCCAAAATGTTCCACCAGTATTTCCTTGCTTTATCTTTCCTTCCTGCCTTTGTTCATTGTTTCTTCCAATTATTATGTAATTAAACAACTAATGGTTATAACATTTCTTATATTGCTGAATTAAACTGAGTTTTCATATATGCATTTATGCTTTATCTATTTAACTAGATCAACTCCTTGAGAATCGAAGCCATAAAAAAATGTATATAGGCCACACAGTTTTAATCTCAAGGCATGGCACAAATTAGTCACTTAATAAATATTTGTCTGTAGCATGCTATGAAAATAATCTATTAATTGTTGAGTTGTCCTAAATTATTCACACAATTCAACAAATATTTAATGAATGCTTATTGTGTGCCAGAAAAGATCAAATGACCTAAACTCTCAGCAACATTAACTGATTCAATTGTCATTAACAATTATGATGTTAGTTTAACACAGAAATACTGTTAAGAATCAATTCAAATGAGGAAAGGAGCTAAAAATGTTTGGTGGTTCTTTGTGCACCAGTCATTGAGCAATGACTATCAATATATGTGCTTTGGCCTAGTGGATGCTCACAATTCTTGAGATAATTGATACGGGGGACTTTCGCTTTTGGAAATGATTGGGGCTGTTTACAGCACCCACCTTGCCCAAGAGTTCTTCTGTAGGTGCCCCATAAGAGGCACTTTCATACTTTTGCATTTTCCTTAACTGGCTTAACCACTATTTTTCCTGCCCACCTTGCAACAACCTTTGTTTTACATCAGGTCTTTACTTTCTGTCCAAGCCCTAGAATCAGACTCTTTTTTTCTTCCATAGACTGCTCCTCTCGAGTTTTGGACTTAAAAACCCTACTACGGGGCTTCCCTGGTGGCGCAGTGGTTGAGAGTCCCCTGCCGATGCAGGGGACACGGGTTCGTGCCCCGGTCTGGGAGGATCCCACATGCCGCGGAGCGGCTGGGCCCGTGAGCCATGGCCGCTGAGCCTGCGTGTCCGGAGCCTGTGTTCCGCAACGGGAGAGGCCACAGCAGTGGCAGGCCCGTGTACCACAAAAAAACAAACAAACAAAAAACCCTATTACACATAGCTGAGAGGCAGTTCTGTCTGTTCTTATGCCTTGGTTTTTGAGATTCCAGCTCAAGTCACAGACTGAGTTGCCTGTTTTCTCAGAAATAAAGAGTACAGTACGCTTAAAACACATATTCTCTAATGTAGATCAAGATTTCAACTACTGGTGGCTGACTGCAAATTGGACTTATTAAAATGCAGATAAGCCAGAATGAATTACTCAGCTCTCTGGTGATCCTAGCTGACCTTGTCCAGTGTCCACACCAACCAAGCTTTATTGTTCACATTTAATACATAATTTAATTTAATACAACAACCCAGGAAGTGTGAATTGTTATCCCCATTTTATGGAGAATGAAACTGAAAAAATTATATGCTACTGTGGGTTTTGCAAATTCAGGGATCTGAAAAAGTCTCAGGAGGTACACCCTGAGATCATCCAAGGTATTCTATATCATTATCCTTCTTTGTATAGAGGAGGAAACTGAAGATCAGAGAAAAAATTTCCACAGGGCCCCCTCAGAGCTGTGATTCACACCCAAGTCTACATGACACCAAAGCCCAAGTTCTTCTATACTACATGGCATCTCCTTTCAGAGGAGTACACCCTTGTTAGTAATGCATTTGAGAATCAATTTTGAAAAAACTCAGAAAATGTAGAGTTCCAAGAAGGAGACCTCAAGTGATATTAGGATTATGATGATTTAGTGATTTCCTCCAAAATGCTTCCAAGTCCTTGGAAATCTGGATGATTTCCTATCTCTGACTGGTCAAAGAAATAACTTAAAAGAAATTGAAGCAACCATAAATAATAAACAATTATCTTGGTGCATTTCTATCTGCAAATTACTAGACATAGTGAAATTAAGCATGTAGAGATCATATTTTAAGTAGACATTTACTTAGCACTTCATCTTTTTGAAGTTATTTACAGTCATGTATTGGTTATTATGTTCTAATAACAATGACAGAACTATACCACTGTCCGTGAAGTTGGTCTTTATTATGATTATTTTGTACATAGGAAAATTAAACACTAGAATGGCCATGCAAATGTAAGTGTAAATCAGCAGTAAAACCGAGATTGCCAAGTTCACATTATTAATTTAGTTTAATAAGAGCTTTTTTAGGGGAACACCCCAAAGTTTATCTACTAGCAAAACTGGAGCAATAAATATGTGCTAAATGAGGCTTAGAACACGCTTTGAATAACTGAGTAGAGATGGCAACTAAAAGAAACATAAAAAAGTAATTATTTTCTATTTCTATTTTTCTAGCTGGTAATTATAGCAAATAATATTTTTCTAAGTCTTAAGAAAGCTGTGAGAACCAGATTAATTTCTTTTATTCTTTAAAATGATCTAATTGCTCATGAACTTTATTTATTTATTTATTTATTTATTTATTTTTTGCTGTACTTGGGCCTCTCACTGTTGTGGCCTCTCCCGTTGCGGAGCACAAGCTCCGGACGCGCAGGCTCAGCGGCCATGGCTCACGGGTCCAGCTGCTCCGCGGCATGTGGGATCTTCCCGGACCGGGGCACGAACCCATGTCCCCTGCATCGGCAGGCGGACTCTCAACCACTGCACCACCAGGGAAGCCCCATGAACTTTATTTTAAAGGTCATTTATCTCAATGTACTAAAAACTTCCTTCCTAGCTACTATGGGAAGTCTCAAAAAATAGAGACTCAGTTTTTTAAAAAAAATTCTTATCTGCTTTTTAATTTTGTATGAAGAATAGGTGGAAGAAATCCAATTACTATGTTAACAAAAAGAGGCAGCTGGATTGCTTATTTGGTGATCATTCACTATGTTTATATTGGGATGGCATGGTAGGCAGGGTTTTATTTGATTTAATTCTCTCTTCTCTATTAAGTTAGAAATGTTAAGGTCAGAGGATGTTTCCAAGTTCAGGTAATGTTTAACTCAAACAATGAAAAAAAATAAGTAAGCATAAAAGCCATTGTAAAATCAACGTCTTTAACTACCTTAAAACCAGAATAAGGGACTTCCTTGGTCCAGTGGCTAAGACTCCACGCTCCCAATGCAAGGGGCCCAGGTTCGATCCCTGGTGAGGGAACTAGATCCCACATTGCTGCAACGAAGATCCCGCGTGGTGCAACTAAGACCCAATGCAGACAAATAAATAAATATTAAAAAAAAAAAAATCAGAATAAGGATGCACGTGAATCAAATTTAAGAAAGATCCATCGCCTCTTTTCAGAAACAAATAATAACTAGTACAGAAAGATGAGCAGTTTTAAACTTGAGACATTGATATATGCCTTGTTTGATTTGAACATAGAATATTTAAAATTTATGTCAGTGGTATAGTATGATGTTTAAAAGAAGAAGTCAAATAAATGCTATAATTAGGCAGAGAGAAATTGTATTTAGAGTTAGAGTCTACCTCCACCACTTATTATCTGAGAAGGCTTAGGCAAGTTATTTAATTTCTCTGTGCTTTAGTTTCCTCAGCTCTAAAAAATGGGAGAAATATTAGTACCTAACTCATGGGATTGCTGTGAGAAGTAAGTAAATACTCTTAGAATAAAACCTGGCTCCTAGCAAGTGGCCAGTAAATGTTAGCTATCATTATTACCATTCTTATCATAAAAAGATATATTTTAAGTAAACATCTTTTAATCTGGCTTTGTGAAGTCACAGGGAGGGAAGTATACACATTTGCGCTGAGCTGTAAACTCTAAGGAAAGGCCAGAGGCTGAATGGGCCATCTAGACTGATGACTCAGACACAGCCGCAGTTCAGGTTTCCAGACTGATTCAGTCCTTGGCTTCTGTCCTGACACTGACAACAAAAATGCCAATTAGTGCAAGAGTGATGAGTTTTTTTAACATGGGTGCTGTTCATTAGAGATTCAAATCAGATCACTTACATCTTGTATAGGACACCAATAGTGATCAACCAAGTTCAGTTGTAAACCAAGGACATAGAGGTAAAATGCTTCATATCTAGTTACCGTGCTCCTGAACCATCTGCTTCTGAATTCTAAATTCTCAACTCAGCCACTGCCAAGGGGCTAAACATAGCTAAAGGGTTGAAATTATAATTTGATCTGACAACCCAAGTATCAAACAAGCCTACTTTAGCCAAATAAGTAGAGGGGTGACAAATATCAGAGCAGTATATCCACTCTGTGGTATGTGCTTTATGACAAGAAAATAATAATTGAGAGTATTGGTAAATATCTTATTTCTTATCTGATCTAGAAAAGGGTGTCAGCATAGATTGGTATAAAACTTTAGGTTGACAAAACTATTGTTAAGGTTAAGTGATTTAGAGAGGAGAAATCTAGGGAAGTGAGGGATATCTTAGAATTCCCATGATCCTGAATTGTCTAATGGACTAATGTTGAATGTATATAAACACCACATGGAATAAGATAAAGAAGATTTAGATCTACTAAATAAATGCTGATGATGATGATGTGGAGTAGATGTCAAATACAAAGAGCAATGATGTTTTAAATCCTATTATTTAAATGATCTTTTGTACTAACACTACATTTGAAAAGTGTTTTATTGTTTTTTATTAGCTATTTCTCATCAGAGTCCTGTCAGTAGATCTGCTTTAATACTCACATTTTACATATGTGGAAGCTGACATAAAAAATAATTAACTAGTTAGGGGCTTCCCTGATAGCGCAGTGGTTAAGAATCTGCCTGCCAGTGCAGGGGACACAGGTTCGAGCCCTGGTCCGGGAAGATCCCACATGCCGCAGAGCAGCTAAGCCCTTGCACTGCAACTACTGAGCCTGCACTCTAGAGCCCGCGAGCCACAACTGCTGAAGCCCGCGCGCCTAGAGCCTGTGCTCCACAACAAGAGAAGCCATCGCAATGAGAAGCCCTCGCACCACAATGAAGAGTAGCCCCCTGCTCACCGCAACTAGAGACAGCCTGCGCATAGCAACAAAGACCCAACGCAGCCATAAATAAATAAATAAATAATACAAAAAAAGCTTGACAACTTAAAAAAAAAAACATCTTCAGTCTTTTGAAACTCTTTATACAATATATGAATAAAATATATCCTTGACATTCACAGTAGGGTGTACCCTAAGCCATTTGTGGATCCCTTATACCATTGTTGTATTTGATTTTTCAGATAAAATGTGTATGAGATCATAATTAGAGAACTGATGGTTGCTTAGGCTCAGGGACCATGTAAGTGACTAGCCCTGAACCCCCAGGTCCAGGTGTACATGTCCAAAGTGATACCTCAGCAAAATCACAAATTATTGTGTCATGGCCTTTCAGGGTAGTTCCTTGTTTAGACAAAAATGCCAAATGTTAAATGTGTGAATGCCAAGGGCTTTTTTGTGTTTTTGATCAAATTCCTAAGTCCATGGCTGAGTGGCACTGCCAGTGGCAGGAACAAGGGATGCTCACACTTGAGGAAGCCATGAATTCACTCAAGCTAGGTCCTCGGATGAAGTGAAGCCAGTTTGCCACCAAACAAACCCCTGGGACCAGGACGTAGAGGGCAGGCTGTGGCCAGAGCTGGAGTGGGTCTGGCCTGGTTTAAACTCTGCTCCAGGCTAATAAGGAAAAACCAGCTGGTTTTGGGTCTCTGCCTTTGCCTTTAAGTCCTGATGTGACTTCTTTTCCCCAGGGTTTCTAATTAAAGAATAAAATTTAACTAGTTAAAAAAAAATTAGTTCAATGAGAAAGAATTAGTTCGGTTCTGAGAGTTTGAAACCTATGCCTCTTTAAACCTATGCCTATACCTCTTTAAACTTTAGTTATTCATTTTTAAAGAGTAGTAAAGCTTGTATAAGATTAAAAAGAAAGTCTTCAAAACAGTATTTATAATATGACCCTGTTTTATTTTTTAAAATTTTGGAGTACAATATTCCAAAATGTTAAACTGGTTATAACTATGTAGTGGAACTATGGAAGATTTTTCTCTCATATTTTTTCTTAGCTGTACTTTTTAAAAAACTTCTAATAAGGGTGTATTATAGTTATAAAGAGAAAAAAAATGGTAAAAGTTGCCCCCAAGGCAAAAAAAGAAAAAAAAAAGCTTCAAGGACACCAGTAGAAAAAAGAAGCAAAATTTGGCTGTAGCCTAACTGATGGTCTCTACCTACCTATCTATCTGTCAAATATATGTTTGTATATAAATATAAATATGTGTATATCTACATCTATATCTACATCTGAAGAGATAATTGGAATTACCAGTAGGAAAGGGAAATCAAAGAAGAAAGAATCAGCAGTGTTCATCCAAGAGAGCCTATCTGCTCCTGATGGTGGTGCTGGCAGCTCCAGACCAACACTACCAGATGCCATAACCAATTACTTACCTTGCTCCAATCCATGCTCATACAACAGCATTCTGATTTCAATTGAGTTTTTGTGTGTGTGTGTGTACGGTACGTGGGCCTCTCACTGTTGTGGCCTCTCCCGTTGCGGAGCACAGGCTCCGGACGCGCAGGCTCAGCGGCCATGGCTCGTGGGCCCAGCCGCTCCGCGGCATGTGGGATCCTCCTGGACCGGGGCACGAACCCGCGTCCCCTGCATCGGCAGGCGGACTCTCAACCACTGCGCCACCAGGGAAGCCCTCAATTGAGTGTTTTATTAAAATAGACTTATTTATTTTTTAAAACAAATTTATTTATTTATTTATTTTTGGCTGCATTGGGTCTTCGTTGTAGTTCGTGGGCTTCTCATTGCGGTGGCTTCTCGTTGCGGAGCATGGGCTCTAGGTGCGTGAGTTTCAGTAGTTGTGGCACACGGGCTCAGTAGTTGTGGCTCATGGGCTCTAGAGCACGGGCTCAGTAGTTGTGGCGCATGGGCTTAGTTGCTCCACGGCATGTGGGATCTTCCTGGACCAGGGCTCGAACCCGTGTCCCCTGCATTGGCAGGCGGATTCTTAACCACTGCACCACCAGGGAATTCCCTAGACTTCTTTTAAATAATAAGTTGGTAGGCGAATATGGTACTTAGTTTGCTCTCAAGCCATGTTTCTCATGGTCAATTAACAAATTGGAAATGTGGATGCTGTATTACTCTCTTGGGAGTTTGATTAATGTAAATACCCTGCAAAAGGACTGGATTGCTATAAGAGTTTTTGAAAAACAAATTAGGTTTCTGATCTTGGATAGCTGAGGACCAGACAATGAAACCTGGTGATTTCATCAAGGTGATTAAAAGCTGCAAGATCTTATGACAGTCAACCAACTGGACTTCCCTAAGAAGCAATCCTGTAATTCAATGTGTGACCTTTAGCATGAAATAAATACATGGCAGGTGTGTCTTGGAGACACTGCCATAAGGTACTTCCACAATATGAACGATGGGGATGGCGTTTTAGCTATGATCCAGCCTATCTTTCTTAGCTTGGAGTTGTAGATAAACTGAGGACGAGAGGAAGTAAGTCGGTTATCTAAGATTGCAGTTGATATCAGCTCAAACTTGAAATTATAATTGGTGCTTCCTAGTCCAGCATATGAAACTGTTTTCCATAGCCTTTATGAAATAATATCACAGCTGTAAAATGCACACATCCATGACTATATCTTCATTTCCTGTTTTAAAAGGTATTTATTCACTAGTATGTTCAAAGTACTCTGCTAAGTTAAGAGTTTCTTCAAATCTGCTCTATATGTTTTATAATATGAGTAAATGTTTAACGCTGGGAGTAGGGTAGAGGAAAATATGGCTACTTACTGAGAAGCTAATACATGCCAGGCACTGTTCTAGATACACTACATCTTACTTTCATTTATTATATGATTAAATGCTTTTCAATAATGATGATTTTTATTTAATGATCATCTTGGATATGACCCGATGCAATGAAGTGCATTCATTTAGGGCAGCAGTCCCTAACCCTTTTGGCACCAGGGATCAGTTTCATGGAAGACAATTTTTCCACGGACTGGGGCAGAGGGGGATGGTTTCGGGATGATTCAAGTGCATTACATTTATTGTGCACTTTATTTCTATTATTATTACATTGTAAGATATAATGAAATTATTATACAACTCACCATAATGCTGATAGGAGCCGGAGCTCAGGCGGTAATGCGAGCGATGGGGAGCGGCTGTAAATACAGATGAAGCTTCACTCGCTTGCTCTCACCTCCTGCTGTGCGGCCCCGGTCCTAACAGGCCTCGGACTGGTAGTGGTCCATGGCCCGGCGGTTGGGGACCCCTGATTAGGGTATCATTAGAGAACTTATATGGTACACGTCCGAAGGTTTTAGTAAATAATAAGTGAAAGTAATACTCCCAACGGAAGAGGTTCTTTTCTGTCTCGCTACACACTAAGCATCCCTCCCACCCCCCACAAAAGCTCACAAAAGACCACATATTGTGTGATTCCATTTATATGAAATGTCCAGAATAGACAAATCTACAGAAACAGATTGTAAATTTGTGGTTGCCTAGGGTTGTGGGTGAGGGGAATGTGGGAAGAAAAGAGGAGTCACTGCTCTTGGTATAGGTTTTTGTGGGGAGGGTGAGGAAATGTTCTACAGTTGATTGTGGCAATGGTTGCAAAACTCTGTAGATATACTAAAAACCACTGTATTGTACACTTTAAATAGGTGAATTGTATGGTATGTGAATTATATCTCAATACAGCTGTAATTTTTTTAAAGTTCTAAATTTCTGCCGTCCAGTTGCACAGTCCCTTCAGATCAACCCTGTGAGATACCCTCTTAATAGAATGGGAGGGTTTTACCATTAATGAGTAGTAACTTAAAAAAAAAACAGGTAACATAAAAATGAATTCCAGCACAGAAGGTAGGAACTTATAGAAACCATGGTGAGTGATAGATAAATACGCCAACTGGGAATAACTCATGTGTGTCCTAAGGTAAATCACTGATCCAGTTCTCTATGAAACAACAACACAGAAAATCCTGGCCTCCTCCAGGATTCTGTTTTCTGTCTTCAACCAGCTCAACCACTCTGTACTTTGCCCATGAACAAAGCACAGTGTTGCCCACTTAGTCCTATTTGTGGTATCTCTAATCTTTCCTTTTTGGACCTGCAGTATCTCATCCATTTTTTTAATATCACTTGGAGGTACTCTTTCCTCATTCTTCTTCCACATGGTTTTACAGATTTTCTAGGACAGCCTCCTCCCTTTACCCCAACACTTGAAAAAAAAACAGCACCTACACACCCCAGAGAGCCACAGTTCAACAAGGTGAAAAGGTGTGGTTCAGATGAATACCTTGGGTGAGGATGGATACAAGAATAGTTTTATTGCTCTCTTAATCATTGGATTCCTGGAGGCATCTCTTTACTAGGCAATATTAAATCTTTCCATTGTCCGGACATTCCCTTAAGAAATCGCTTGCTTTACCTCCCAAGGTGAGTTCTCAGGGAGGGCCTTACCTGGCACAAACTGCAGTGGATCTCCACGGGGGTTCCACGGGGGCTCCTGGCCCTTCCCCTCACTTGCTGAGCGTAGGGAAATCTGCCGTGGCTTTCCCTTCCTGGGCTTGCCCATCCTGCTAATTTTAGGCTGCTTCCTCATGCAGCCACCTTGGGTATCAGCATGTGGCTCCCCTCAGAGGAGCTATTTTCTCCTATGAGTCTCATTTGTTTACAACTTCTCTCCCTTTTCCTCCTCAACCCCACCTCTGTATAGCTGAGCTATTTCTTAGTAATAAATAAAATATCTTCCAGAATTATGCTTACTCTAATCTGAGTTTATACCTGAATTCAAGGGACTAAGGAAAACTTTTTATATTAGATTTTAGTTGTCCTTCCCAGTAGCCAGATTTCCAAATCATGTTTATCTAACAAATAAACTAGGTTTCTACTGTGGATAAGATATTAGGTCACAGGGATACAATGATGAGCAAAGCACATGTGTATTTCACTGATGTAATCTCGATAACAGATTTATCAAACTTCCACTGTGTTCTGTGCTCTCTGTTCAGACGTGGGAATAAAAAATTAATAAAGCAGAGCCCGTGTCCTCAAAGAGCTCATTAGATATTTCAGTATACATAGAGATTCAAAGAGGCAGGGCTTACAAATTCCTGAGACTTAGTTTTCATATAATGAATGGAAATTATGTCTTCATATATGTTATAGACATAATCAAACAAATTGCTTATTAACTTAAAGGATATAAATATACAAGGGCAGTAGACAAAATGGATACGCTAAGCAGCATCTCAAGGCTCTCCTTTACATGTCCCCCCGAGCATTTTGTTATTCTATGGAGCCAGAGGGGTTGAAGTACCTGGAGAAGCCAATCTAGGCAATCAAAGCACAGGTGATGACTATCAGTATAACAAGACACATTCAACTTAAGATTTTTCGAGGTGATGGCGATGTTAATTAATGTATGTGGTATTCATTTCACAGTACATATGTGTATCAAATCATGACATTTTACACCTTAAACCTACACAATATTATATGTCAATTATATCTCAATAATGCTGAAAAAAAGATTTTTATTCTACTTGAACAGAATAAGACTGAACTTATCCATTATTTATATGTGTGGATAATTGACCCTGTAAATTCATGGTGTGGGCATGTCTTCTACGTGAACGTAACTAAGCTCCCCAATACTTGGAAAGAGGTCCTTAGCACCTTGTTGAGTAAAAATATTTACAAAATTCCAAGATCCATTGAGTAAACATACTGATTTCTGTGTCTGTGCAACATACTTTGGAGTATGAAAAAACATCAGAATGATATTCAGTAAATGTTCCCAGTATGTATCTCCTGAGGTGGTGTCTCTGATATTTTCTTCTTTATATTTTCCTGAATTGTTTAAATTATTAACAATAATAATTAATATTTTAAAATAAAATCTCTTTTAATTTTTAAATGAGAATTTCCCATACTAAACAAATTTAATTTTAAACAGAATAATTTTTTGTTAAATAAAAGAAACCATCTTACCCAGTCCCTCTAATTGTAACGAGGAGAAGGATGATAAGGTGTATCACCCTTACCATAGACTCAGTGTACAATTTTATTCTCTGATGATGTAGTACTTTAAAAAAAAATGTTTTCCACACGAAAAACAATTCTAACATTCACCATTCCACAGGATTTCTGTTTTATTGTCGACACTCTCAGTGCTTGCAAATGGGAGCGGTTTGAAAGCTGCTCTTTGGAAGTTAGCTTGCTGGGCAGTGCTTCCTTTTAAAGATTGAACAGATGAAGTTTGTTGTTTGTTGAAAGTGAACAGCACACGACCCTTCAGTTCACCTCTTAATACCCCAATGTTTACAAAGAGTAATTTTTCTTCTCTTTATTTTTTTAAAGTAAAACAGCAGGCTGAACTGCATGGCACTTTTCTTGGGCAAACATGTTTGTCATTTTATGTGGTTAAACTGTATTTAGGTGCTGTGGAGGTGGCAACTATAATTTGTCTTCTAGGAACACTCTGTCCTTCCTAGTCACTGATGCTCAACTGTTCCTTCAGGCTATCAGATCTACACTGAGACAATAAAAATACATTTTTAAACTGTAACGAAAATCTGTCCACAAAAATGTCTGTGTTTTATTTATTTCTAAATGCCAGCTATTATGGCAGTTTATTTCATTTTTCCAAAAGAAGCATGAGTAACAGTACACATTTTTTAAACATTTGCAATCAATGTGTATAAAAGTTATCTGTATGCTGAAGGCAACCAACAGTTGGTTCTAGAGCACGTAAGGAGTTCTGGGGGGTAGGGGAAAAGGGAAGGGAGTTTAAAAAGCTTTTCTGTCTCTTTACTTCTGTGTCCTCTGTGCTGCTTTCGTAAGATTTTTAATGCTTAATTAAGAAATGTGGGGGGCTTCCCTGGTGGCGCAGTGGTTGAGAGTCCGCCTGCGGATGCAGGGGACACAGGTTCGTGCCCCGTTCCGGGAGGGTCCCACATGCCGCGGAGCGGCTGGGCCCGTGAGCCATGGCCGCTGAGCCTGCGCGTCCGGAGCCTGTGCTCCGCAACGGGAGAGGCCACAGCAGTGAGAGGCCCGCGTACCAAAAGAAAAAAAAAAAAAAAAAAAAAGAAATGTGTTGTTGGGAGTCCCCTTGGTGGTCCAGTGGTTAGGACTCTGTGTTTTCACTGCAGGGGGCACGGGTTCTATCCCTGGTTGGGGAACTAAGATCCTGCACGCTGTGAGGCAAAAAAAAAAAAAAAAGATGTCAATTTCTCTTATAAAAAGTGATAATTGAATAAGATGCACAGCAAGTCTGTTTCTTTTATACCATTAGTTTGAAAGTTAGTAATAAAGGATTCAATAGATGAAGATACTCATGCTGTGGTTGACTTCTATGAAAGAAATAGTACTGTTAATTTGACTAAAACCTGTAGTTAAAATTAGTTTTAGTCCTGATTCTATTTGAAGGCTGTGAGGCATGCCACTTAAAAATATACATATGGGGCTTCCCTGGTGGCACAGTGGTTGAGAGTCCGACTGCCGATGTAGGGGACACGGGTTCGTGCCCTGGTCCGGGAAGATCCCACATGCCGCGGAGCGGCTGGGCCCGTGAGCCATGGCCGCTGAGGCTGCGCATCGGGAACCTGTGCTCCGCAACGGGAGAGGCCACAACAGTGAGAGGCCCGCGTACCACAAAAAAAAAAAAAAAAAAAGTATATATATATATATATATATATATATATATATATATATACACACACATACACACACACATACATATGTACATATATGTGTGTTTGTATATACATATATATACATATGTGTGTGTGTATGTATATATATATATATAAAAGATCTGGGCTTCCCTGGTGGCGCAGTGGTTAAGAATCTGCCTGCCAATGCAAGGGACACGGGTTTGAGCCCTGCCCCGGGAAGATCCCACATGCCGTGGAGCAACTAAGCCCGTGTGCCACAACTACTGAGCCTGTGCTCTAGAGCCCACAAGCCACAACTACTGAGCCCACGTGCCACAACTACTGAAGCCTGCACGCCTAGAGCCCGTGCTCTGCAACAAGAGAAGCTACCGCAACGAGAAGTCCGCGCACCACAACGAAGAGTAGCCCCCGGCTCACCGCAACTAGAGAAAGCCCAGGCACAGCAACGAAGACCCAACACAACCATAAATAAACAAACAAACAAACAAATAAATAAGATCTCACCCTTTGGCTTGATGCAGGTTATATTGCTGATTCACTTTGGTATGGGACCTGGCACAAGGAACAAGAAAAAGCAAACTTTCCAGATTTCATATTTCTAACAGCTAAATTTGAACTTTTCAACCTCAGATATCTTTATGAGACCCTTTGAAATCAGTAGCAACAAAATAGCTCAACTTGCAACCCAAAGTTTGACTGTTAAGCTCTAGTAGTTGAGATTCTGTCTCTTTATTGCTATTTTAATTGTTTTCTTTAAAAGAAAAACACATAGGGACTTCCCTGGTGGTGCAGTGGTTAAGAATCCGCCTGCCAGTGCAGGGGACATGGGTTCGATTTCTGGTCCGGGAAGATCCCACATGCCGCGGAGCAGGTAAGCCTGTGCGCCACAACTACTGAAGCCCTCGTGCCTAGAGCCCGTGCCCCGCAACAAGAGAAGCCACTGCAATGAGAAGCACGTGCACCGCAAGGAAGAGTAGCCCCTGCTCGCCGCAACTAGAGAAAGCCTGCGCACAGCAACGAAGACGCAACACAGCCAAAAATTAAAAAATAAGTAAATTTATTTTTAAAAAAATAGAGAAGAAAAACACATAGACTTAAAAGATTCATATACGTACAGATCCCACACTTCATACCATATTTCTTTGGTGATGCTCATTATTAATTAGAACTTGCAGAATTCTCATCTTATGATTGCTGTGGGATAAAATTAATTTTAAAGCATAGTTTATCATACAGTTAAGACTTCGTTTTTAAAAACAACTTTTTTTTTCTGCCAACCCTCCCCCCTGCAAAAACAAAACAAAACAACAACAACAAACACCATAGTCATTCTGAGCACTTTCTCTGTTTAGAAACTATAGTAACTGGAATAATCACACTGTAATTTCAAAGGCATGGACACATCCCCACATACTGGTCAATGGCCACATTACATGTGATTTTTTTTCAGGCTTATGACTGTTTGAATGCCAGCTGAATTCCTGTAATTGGATGGAAAACAAACACAAAGAAATTATAGAGTTATAAAAAGAAAGCATTTAAAAAATATTTCAGGTATTTATAATATGATCATTACTACTGTTTCACGCTGGGATACTGTGAAGGAAATTGGAGTCAGAATGTAAATTTAGAGCAGGAAATGAGATTAGTATAAATGTGAGAATGAAAGTTGAGAAGGATTCTATAATAAATATCCAGGATTATTATTCTTTATGTTGTTAAGTGGCATATATCATAACATGTAATATTATGAATAAAATTGTTTTGCTTGCATCTATTAAAAAGAGGGGGAAATTTTTTTCTGTGCTTTCTCATTTATGTGGCAGAAGAGAATTCTTTCTCCCATCTCACTCACTTCTGGGCTAGGCCCATACCCTGTAGGATAACAGAAAAAGGACTTTTTATGATGCAGTTCAAAAGGAAGAAAAAAATTGTTACGGGCTGAATTGTGTCCCCTGCCAAAATCATATGCTTAAGTCCCAATCTCCAGTACCTCAGAATATGACTGTATTTGGAGATGGAGGTTTTTTTGTTTTTTTTTTTACGGTACGCGGGCCTTTCGGTGTTGCGGCCTCTCCCGCTGCGGAGCACAGGCTCCGGACGCGCAGGCTCAGCGGCCATGGCTCACGGGCCCAGCCGCTCCGCGGCATGTGGGCTCTTCCTGGACCGGGGCACGAACCCGTGTCCCCTGCATCAGCAGGCGGACTCTCAACCACTGCGCCACCAGGGAAGCCCAGAGATGGAGCTTTAAAGCGGTAATTAAGGTAAAACGAGTGGGCCCCAACCCAGTACACCTGGTGTCTCTATAAGAAGAAGAGACTAGGGCAGAGAGAATGCGCAGAGGGAGGAATGGCCATAGGAACACCCAGCGAGGAGGTAGCCATCTGTACGTCAAGGAAAGAGGCCTCAGAAGAAACCAAACCTGCCAACACCTCGATGTCTGACTTCTAGCCTCCAGAACTGTGAGAAAATCAATTTCTGTTGTTTTAAGCCACCCAGTCTGTGGTATTTTGGTATGGCAGCCATACCAAACTAATACAGAAACACACTCTTGATTTTTCAAACTTAAAAAACAGGCCACTTCATTTTTCCTGGTCAAAACCTGTCCTTCTCCTTCTTCCTTCAGCAGCTATCCTCATCTTGGTAAATGTCCTCAAGTCAGAAAACTACCAGTGGCCCAGCACTCCTCCCATTCTCTGCTCCCCTACAAACCATCCATCACAACTCTGTTAATTTTATTCCCAAAGTATGCTTTAAATCTACCTTCTTTACTTTATCTCCATCATAACCACCTTAGTCCCCACCGCTATTATCTCCCACTTGGATTATTATAAAAGCCTCCTAAATGATTTATCTCTGCCCATGTTCACCCTCCTGTAATTCAGCAATACTGTGCAGTTCAGCAACAAGAGTAATCTTTTTCTTAATAAATATAATCATTGCCCTCCTCTCCTGGCTTAAAACCCCTGAGCAGGGGCTTCCCTGGTGGCGCAGTGGTTGAGAATCTGCCTGCTAATGCAGGGGACACGGGTTTGAGCCCTGGTGTGGGAGAATCCCACATGCCGCGGAGCAACTAGGCCCGTGAGCCACAACTACTGAGCCTGTGCGTCTGGAGCCTGTGCTCCGCAACAAGAGAGGCTGCGATAGTGAGAGGCCCGCACACCGCGATGAAGAGTGGCCCCTGCTCGCCACAACTAGAAAAAGCCCTCACATAGAAATGAAGACCCAACACAGCAAAAAAAAAAAAACAAAAAAAAAACCCTGAGCAGTACTTAGAGTAAAACTCCTTAATGTGCTCTTACTGACTGCTTGTCACCAAACATTTCTTGTACCCTTGTGCTCCATCTACACTAATTTTCTTTCAGTTCCTGGAAAATGCCAAGTTCTTTCCTGCCTCAAGGGCTTCGTGTTTCTCCCTCCACCTAGAATATTTTCTCAGCCCTATCTTCACAAGGCTTGATCCTTCTCTTTGGTTTCAGTTTTAATAACAATTCCTCCACTGAGGACTTTACTGTCCATTCTGTTCAAGGACTTACTCTATTATTCTCCATCTCTATCTCTTGTTTGTTTCCTTAGTATTTATTACAATTTGGAATACTTTTATTTGCCTGCCTACTTGTTTTTTCCTCTCTCTACTACTAGAACGGGAAGGCAGCACGGAGTAGGTGTTCAGTAAAGATTTGTTGAAGAATCTTAAAATATCTGACTGCCATGTGTATATTCTAAGGTGAAGCCATAATGCTAGGTCAAAGACCAATGAGAAGGGATGACCATGGGGCCCATAAGACAGGGGATTAAAAGGACAGAATTCTCCAGATGGAGGGACTCACTGAGGGACTGAAGAAAACATGGCCATGCAACTACTTGATTGAAGGCTCCAACCTTGGAAAGCAAGGGTGTGTAAAATAAAATAAAACGGGCTTTTCCTGTTGTCCACTCAAGGTGGAATCTACAATTTGGTGGCAGTAGGTGACAAATTCTTTCGGACAATACCATCCTGTCCTTTCTCCCTTCCTTTTTTTTTTGCCATTCCTCACGGCTTATGAGATCTTAGTTCCCTGACCAAGGATCGAACCTGGGCCCCCAGCAGTGGAAGCACAGAGTCCTAACCACTGAACCGCCAGAGAATTCCCTATCCTGTCCTTTCAAAGTTAACAATAAAAGGATTAACCTTGCCATACATATCATTTCCCCACTGTTGGAACTTATGTTGTTTTTAATTTTTGCTTTTAGAAATAATATAACAATAAACGTCTTTGTTCTCAGTTTTATTTGCCTGCCTTTTTGTTTTTATCTTTCTCACCTACCAGAATTGGGAAAGAGGCACATAGTAGGTGCTTAATAAAGATTTGTTGAATCCACCTTGTATTTCCTTAGGACAGAGTCCAGAAGTGATATAATGTAGGTAAATAGTTCTGTGCAATGTCTCACAATAATTATTGCTATTAATATGAACTATTGTTAAATGAAATTTACTGACTCTTGAAACATATTGCCGAATTTACTTATAAAATGGTTGTAATAATTTACGTTGCCAGCACCATTAATTAATTAATTCAATAAATAATTTTTGAGCACATGCTATAGGCCAGGAACTGTTCAAGATATTAAGGAACAGAGCACTTAGGAAAACAAAGTCCCTGCCTTTATGGAGTTTTCTTTCTAGTGAAAAAGACAAATTTATATATCTACCTATATAATATATATTTATAGATTTTACATAATTATTTTATCTTTTAATTTTTTTATAATTTTTTTTTTAAATTTTTGGCTGCATTGGGTCTTCGTTGCTGTGCACAGGCTTTCTCTAGCTGCGGCGCACAGGCTTTCTCTAGTTGCTTCGTTGTGGTGCGTGGCTTATCTTGTTGCGGAGCATGGGCTCTGGGCACGCAGGCTCAGTAGTTGTGGCGTACAGGCTTAGTTGCTCTGCAGCACGTGGGATCTTCCTGGACCATGGCACGAACCCGTGTCCCCTGCATCGGCAGGCAGACTCTCAACCACTGCCACACCAGGGAAGCCCATGGCGGGCGGATTCTTAACCACTGTGCCACCAGGAAGTCCCAACATAATTATTTTAAATTTATCTATATATAACATATGGAATATAATAAATAAAATATTATACATTTATGTATTATACAATAAATATCAGGTAGTGATAACAGATATAAAATAAAGCAGGATAAGTTATTGAGAGTGAGGGGCTAGTTTTTTTGGTTAGGGTGATCAGGGAAGACTGGGGAGGTGACATGAGCAGAGACTTGAATGAAGGAGGTTAGGTGGGGTACAGCACAAGCAGTATGGCTATATGGAAGGGAGCAGGGGAAAGAGTGGGACAGGATGAATACCTAGTTTAGTGGTCTCTCAACACTCTGAGCTTTTTTTTAAATGAAAATAACACGATAGGTAAAAAATATTTTACTTTTGTTCTAAATAAGAATTATATCATTATTTGTGATATGGAATGCTTTCCCAAAAGTTCTCTTACTACTTGTTAGTTCAGGAGAGATAATGTTAGCAATAATAAAGCTAACATTTACAAAATACTGGCCATGTTCAAGGCACTGTACATGTTACCTTATTAAATCCTCACAACCCAGTGAGGTATGGATTATTAACTTCCCCCGTTTATAGAAATTGTGACTGAGAAGTAATTTTCTGTAAAACAGACCATTAGTAAATGTCTATAGGTGTTTTGGGGAGGATAGAAGGACAGAGGTCTGAGTGGCCTGTAGGCTCAGGCTCTGAGTCCAGACAAACCAGCACCACAGGCCATACTCATCATCAATTACTCATGCTGCTTTTATACAACAAATTCACATTATCCTAATAAACTTCTGATCCTATACTTGTTTCACTTTTAAGGTAATCACAGGCTATTTTCTGAGATCTTGTATCACAGTTTCATAGATTTATAAGGTTAAAAGGAACATCTAGAAAAGTCTTTTCCACTTTCTACAAGCAAGACCTATATTTAAAAATATTCTAGCGAGAGATGCATCCATGTAGCAGAGATAGCTGTCCACTAATTCATGCTCTCTCTTCTATGGCATAAAGTAGTACCAGCGAACTCAGCAGGGGTTATGTTTCCCAGTCCCCTTGCATCTAGGGGTGTTGTTCTTGCTAACATTATGTGTGCAGATGTGGTATGTGGCACCTCCCAGACAAAAGTTTTAAGAAGCTCCTGGTGCCCTCATCTCCCCAAGTTCCTGGAAATTAGTTTTGACGCATTAGGAACACCCACTTGGAATGTTAAAAAGGTAAAAAATACACTCTTATTATGTTAACAGTCATATTTTAGTGTTTATTTGTTGCAGCATCTATTACATATCTTAAAGACCCAAATCCCATAACTTCCCCTTTAATAATATATTCGGAGGCATCAAGTCCTGAAGGTTAAAAGACAACAAAAGCCCTACAAGGGCAATGAAGCTATCAAAATAAGAAGTATGTTTCATGGGCAACATCACCACTCCTAGTATTGAAATTATGCTTTCTTTGCTTAAGTACCTTGTTATTTTTATTCTTATTTCTGTAATATACAGAAATAAGGTTGTGGGTTGAATTGGGTTGCCAAGAGATGGTTGAAGTCCCAGCTGCCAGTGCCTGAGAATGTGACCTTATTGGGAAATAGGGTCTTTGCAGATGCAATCCAGTTAAAAAGAGGTCACAATGGATTAGGGTGGGTCTTAATCTAATGACTAGTGTCCTTGTAAGAGGGACATTTGGACACAGAAACACAGGGAAGAACACCATGTGGAGATGGAGGCAGGGATTCGAGTGGTGCATCTACAAGCCAAAGAATGCCAAGGATTGTCAGCAGCCACCAGAAGCTAAGAGAGAAGTATGGAGAAGATTCTCTGAGACCCCAAGAGACAACCAATCCTGCTGCCTCTTTGATTTCAGATTTCTGGCCTCCATAACTGTGAGACAATAAATTTCTGTTGTTTCAAGCCATCCAATTTGTAGTATAGTGTTACGGCAGCCCTAAGAAACTAAAACACACACATATTCTAGCACACACACTTTCCAATCTGAAATATATTTTTCAGTGAGATAAAGAAACATGGCTTACTGTGGAATTCTTTCTAGGTTCTCAACATTCACTCTGAAGTCAAGGTACTAGAAAAGTCTGACGTAAAATTTCAAGAGTGCCTTGTTTCAGGTTTTCCTCCTTGACTGGCCTAGGAAATCCGGAGTTTATTTTTGTGAGGCAGGGACTCTAGCCATATACATTATTTAATTTTCTCTAAATGAAGGAGGCCCTGCGTTATAAGTTTAGCTTCCAGGGAGAGTGCAGAAAGTGATGGCAGCCAACACTTTATCAGGAGCCTGAACTGGTGGTGTTGATATTTAATGCCAGTAGGCTCCATCATTGCTGCAATACATCTGGCATCCTCAGAATAACTCCAGTTGGGGCTAAGGGATAAAATAAAAGACTTCAACAACCTTTATATCCGTATTTGTGATGTTTCATCTGCTACTTCAAATTCTCCTTGGATAAAGGTGGAATAAAATAATAGAAACTGGAACTAATAGGCAAAAAGACAACCTAGCCAAAAGAAGAGATTTTCTTCACTAAAAGGCCCTAGTGCACGCTGAAACGCTGTGACAAGACACACCAAACACCTGCATTTGCCTTGCAAATTCCAACTTCTGTGCTTGGCATTTTTCTCTTAAGGCAAGGCAAATCACCACACTGCGCAGGCGCCCGCGTCGGTGTGCCCTGGGAGGATTCCGACGCAGGCGCGCGGGCCACGAAGTCGGCGGGCTCGCGCGCGTGCTCCGCGGTTCACTTCCGGCCGACGCCGACCCCTCCCCCTCCCCCCGCGTTGCCTCCTCCCTCTCTCCCTTCTCCTCCCCAGTCTGCCCCAACTCTTCCCCACCGCTAGCGCTGTCCGCCTCGCTCGCCTCCTGCCCTTCCCCTCCCGCTCCATCCGGGTCGCTGACGGCTGGCTCTGGGCTAGAGAGCAGTGGCGGCTGCTTTTCTCTGAGGAACCCGGTAAAGTTTCACAGGAGCCGAGGAGGTGAGCCGCGGAGCAGCTTCACCGACGCCGGAGGAGCTCTGGTGTTCGCAGCCACTGGCTGAAGGAGGAGGGTCCGGGAGCTGGAGACCTGTCTCAGCTGCTGCGCTGCCTCCCTCTTGCGGGAGGCGCCGCCCCCAGCCGCCCTGGGCTTCCCCTGCCTTGAGGGGCCGGGTGAGTCGTTGCCCCGGTGGGTTCGGGGGCGTGTGACGGCGTTAGGGAGGGGGCTGGGCGGATACAGGCCGGCCTGGCGCTGGGTGCTTTCTCAGCGTTTCCTCGGGCGGGGGTGGGGGGACGAGGGCAGTGTCGGGCCCCCTGGCCCGGGGGCTGGAATGTCGCACCTCCCCGGGGAAGGGCCTCCCTGGGACAAGGGCCGCCGAGGTGCCGAGCCTCGTGCGCCGGCCTCTGCGGCTACTGCGAGCGGACGGCTGCAGCAGTTGACTGGTCGGCCCGCGAGGTTGGGTGTGTGCAGATGATTTCTCTCTCCCGGTCCCCGTAAGCTGATCTCAGTGCATATTCAGGGAATGATGGGAATAAACTGCTTCTCTTTCCCCTACCTGTTGCTGGCGAGAGGACGCCTTTCCCATTACCCCTCTTTTTTAAAGAAAAGGATTGTTAAACCTTGTGCGTTAGAATTTGGGGTGTTGTCCTGTCCTCTCCTTAAAAAAAACAAAACAAAAACCGGGAAGACAGTGCAGAACTCTCGGGAACTATCGGGTTCTGATGCCCCAAAAGAATAAAATCAAACTTTTCTTAATGGATGGGTCATGGATAGAATGAGACAGCTTCAGCACTTGCTAGCCCGCACTTAGGAAAGTTGGGTTTTGAAACTTCTTAGGTTCTGTGTAAGGAATGTGGGTACCTACACGGGAATAAGGCTGACTTCCTGTAATTGTGTTATTTAGTAACGCGATATATCTAAAAATCTGTGTAGGTTTAGATAAAGTGGACTCTTTGTTATCTGTGTCTATATAAGCGAAGAAATATTCAGTCACTCTACTGGAAAGTTCTACAGATTTCGCCACCAAACTCTCAGTGTCCCAGTCCGCATTTCTATTCTTGAAAAATCGGCAGTGCCGGAGTTATTTGCAGTTTTTTTTTCCATCTTCAAATAATTGTCTTAGGGGTATAGATAGATGTAGATCGGCTTCGGGAGATATTTTTCAGTCATGGTTCCCACTCGAAATAGAAAATGTTGAATTTTGGGGGAGAGTCTTGATCTTTAAACTGCATACTTTTGTATTATAATTAGGTACACTGATTGAGTTTTTAAATTAAATTAGTAGTGAGGTCAGAGTGTTAATATTTTGATTTGTAAAGTATGATCTTTGGAGGTGATTTTCTTAATATCAAAGCTTACCTAGAGAACTGTAATTTTATCTGGGGCCTGTTAGTTGGAAGAGTCTTTTAAGTTGTGGGAAACTTAAAGTTTCCATTATTGGCTTTATTTCTAGTACAGATAAGAACTTCAGTTTTCTGTTAATGTGGAGGTAGGTGTTAGAAAATCTAATTATCCTGTGACTTGAGGGAGATTGCAAGGTTTTATGTTTCTGTAGTTGGCTAAATTTTTCACTGAGTATATATCTGATTTTGGGGGCAGTGGATAGATGTCATATTTCTTGCTCCCACTGAAATTATTCAAAGCAAAAAGGAAAAAAAGGTTAACTTCATCAGGATACTTAATATTTCAATTTGATTAGTCTATTATAAGGCAACAAAAAGTCAAAACTAGTTAATATTTAGATTTTGCAAAGAATCATGGGGAGTGATGTATTTTTCCTAAACATTTCTGTATGATAATTTTAAAAATATACAACTGATTGGTTTTTGAAATTGAAGGATACTTCTGTAACACATTATAAAGTAAATTTCATGTTTACTACATAGTGATTATTGTAGCCTAGTACTTGAAAGAGCAGTTATACATTATGTTTCCTTTGAAGTCATATTAACTTTTTTTCTATCTTCTCAGACATAGGGATACCTCCAACTTGCCAGTGTTTCAGAAGGGAATGTTTTATTGAAACTGGAAGACCAAAAGAATTACAAACATGTTGTGCTGGGGAAATGCATCTTTTGGACAGCTAGGTTTGGGTGGAATTGATGAAGAAATTGTACTAGAGCCCAGAAAAAGTGACTTTTTTATAAATAAAAAGGTTCGAGATGTAGGATGTGGACTCAGACATACTGTATTTGTTCTGGATGATGGAACGGTATACACATGTGGATGTAATGATCTAGGGCAGCTAGGTCATGAAAAATCGAGAAAGAAACCAGGTAAGTTGAAAATTTTTTTGTTTGCTATTTCTAATAATTATATCATTTAAGTTTGAAATGTCAAACAATTTCTCTAGTCCTAAACCCATGTTTTCTTTTTATCAGGCTTTAAAAGCAAACCAGGCATTAAATAGATCCTTTACAGTTTGCATGCTTCTAAGTACTTTAATTATTTTGTGGTTTCTTTTTTTAACAAGTGCTATTATAAACCCTTATTTTTTTTTTATTCTTTTTTTTTTTTTGCGGTACGCGGGCCTCTCACTGTTGTGGCCTCTCCCGTTGCGGAGCACAGGCTCTGGACGCGCAGGCTCAGCGGCCATGGCTCACGGGCCTAGCGGCTCACGGGCCTAGCCGCTCCGCGGCATGTGGGATCTTCGCGGACCGGCTCACGAACCCGCGTCCCCTGCATCGGCAGGCGGACGCTCAACCACTGCGCCACCAGGGCAGCCCTACAAACCCTTATTGTATGAAGCTGTGGTTTCAGAACATAATTATGGTGATGTAAAACAATAGCGAAAACCACCCTGCAGTGTATAGATCTTCTTTGGTACTAAGTATATTGGTATAGAATATACAGTATGTAGGTCCTCTTTTATCAGTACTGGTCAGCCACCCTGGGCAGATTTTATTTTTTATCTTCTTCTTTTTTTGGGGGGGGGCAGATTTTATTTTATTTTATATTTATATTTTTATTTTTTGCGGTACGCGAGCCTCTCACTGCTGTGGCCTCTCCCGTTGCGGAGCACAGACTGCGGACGCGCAGGCTCAGCGGCCATGGCTCACGGGCCCAGCCGCTCCGCGGCATGTGGGATCTTCCCGGACCGGGGCACGAACCCGTGTCCCCTGCATCGGCAGGCGGACTCTCAACCACTGTGCCACCAGGGAAGCCCTGGGCAGATTTTAAATGCATAATTTACTGTGTTGTGTTCCATGTATCAGAAAGGGGGAAAATTAAGATGAAAGCTTTTTACTTTCACTTAGTTGCTGAAAATATAATCCTAAGTATTCTCTTGTTCTTCCTATTATATTTTAAATACATGATTCCATTTAGTTTGAAATATCTTTTATTTCCCTAGTATCTTACTTTCAAGTAATAACACTAGCTATTAAAAGTTTTGTGTCTATGAGATGTCCTGATTATGTAGTAGCCATACGAACCAAATTTAAAATAATTTGTAGGGTAATGAGAATTTTGAGGAATTTGGTCACATTTCATGTTCTGTTTTCCTGGATATACATATTTTAAGGTCAAATATTACCACATTTAGAAAAATTGTTAATGTGAATTTCACTTTCAGTTGTGTTAACTAAAAGTTAATTCTTAAGATGGTAAATTCAGATAAGATTATAGCTGTACTGATTTACAGTTTCTTTTAACTTTAACAATAATGGCACCTCAGTATTTTCTATGGCAGTTATCTTTCTTTACCACGTCATTATTTAAGTGGTTTCTATTGTTAGTCTACTTTTGAGAGGTTAATATAAGTATAATAAGGTATTAAATTAAGGTATGTTTCTCTTTTTTCATACCATCTCACCACCATGCCCAGCCTCACTTTTCTAACTTGTAAATTATGGTATAGTTTTCATCCTTCGTTGACAGGGTTTTAATCTCTTTTCTTCTGCCTTGATTTGTAATTTAATTTTTTTGGATGAATAGTAGTGATGCTTAATACAATAGGTTTAATTATTGCAAAACTCAAGGTAAATGGTAGTTTTCTTGTACTCTACCTCATGAAGAATATTCTATGGAATCTTATCAGATTTTCATAATCTTAGGCATTGAGGTTGTCATGTTGTTAGACATGAATGGTAATTTATTGATATGTATTTGTTATCACTGCTTCAGAGGCAGATGGATCCTTTACCTTTTTTGCTTAGCTTGGAATGCTGCCTCAGGTTGAGATTTTCATGGTATTGGGGCTGTTACTGTTCTTGTACTTAACATGCCCCACAGAAATAACTGAACATATCTCTGTATTGCTTTAGTAATTTCTCAGAGGCCTCAGGGCAAGTAGAAAGTACAAAGCTAGCAAAAAGAAATTGCCAATATAGTTACTGAAATTTACTAAGATTTACATTTTTTAAATGTTATTAAACATCTGTCCTGTGTCCAACACAAGGGTGATAGACACTGTGCACTAATAGTATAATGATTATTATAGTGCCTGGAACAGCTTTTAACCCTATAGGTGAGGTTCTGAGAAACTTAACTAGCCAGAAGAGGCTTCTTTGTGGTCATGCTGACACTGTGATGATTACGTTGTGACATTTATATCACTCTATTGATTCATCGTGGAAGCAATATTTGGCGATATAAAGTTGGGAGGGTGGGTTTACCTAATTTTTGATACCTCTTTAGGATTGCCTTGTTGTCCAGAGTACATCACAGTCTGTGGAATAGAAAAATGAAAGGCATAAACTTTGTCTTTGAAAAATTTAGAGCCTGGGTTGGGCATTAAGGCATATGTAAATGAAATAACTAGAGAGAATTGAAATTTGACCTGATGTGGTATGTATTTTGAGACTGGGAAGTTTAAATGATGGGAAATGTCATTGTGGGATAGAATTGAAGAGTTCTGGGAGAAAATGAAGCCTTAAGTTTAATTCAATGATTGGTCACATAAATAGCCAGAAAATAAATCTAGAGCTGAAATAGCTTTATGGAAGAGAATCCTTATCCTGAGAAAAACTTTTTATTGCTAGAAGGCCAGATTCAATGATGTATTGAAGTGTACCTAGTTAAAGAGGTAGGAAAAAGTAAAAGTTCAAAGGGAGGTAGTTGCTCTGATAGGAGCTTAATCTTTTAACCTCAGTTTTGATTTAAGGGGATTGAGTGGAAAATGTAATAATGTTTTTAACCAAAAGTATTTCTCTTTGGAATAATTCCTTAATGATTTAAATATACTCCTTTTCTAGCCTTTTTTTTTTTTAATTTGTGAGTTTGAGGAATGAATTAGAAGATACAGAGTTCTCATTTAATTGCTTTTGAAGTCTTTGGGTAACAGAATGAGTCTGGTTGAATTTTAGGACCATGTAATAAACAATAGTTCACTTCATCAGAGCTTTAAACTTGTGTCATGAAGAAAGCAAACAGAAAGCTAAGAATTGTTTTCTTATAGAGATTGGCTTTATAAGCATACTGAATATTAAGAAGTAAAAGAGAAAGAGGTCGCCTCATTCATTAAGGATAAGCTATTCTTGAGAGTCATGGTAACGTCTTGGAGGACTCAACCTTACAGTGTAGTAAACAGATTTGACCTATGGCCTGTTGGGAGAAGTTTCCATTCTGGACATTCTAGTAACCACATGGGAAGATTTCACTCATTTCCTTTATTATACCAAGAGTGCAGATTACATCCATGTTCATCTCCGTTCTCTTGTATATGTATAATCCTTGCTTTCACTACTAGCTCTTTCTGAACTATTTCCAGAGAAGTGAACATCTATTTCACTTTCATGTATGTATTTTTCCTTCATAGGAATTTTTTTAAACCTTTTAAAATCTAGAGGCGCTCAGTTTTTTCCTTAATTCGTAGCTAACAGGTAAATAGTATATTTAATCTTCAAAGTGCTAGGTCAGTCCACCTAAATAAAGTGTTAGTTTTATTTTTGTACTTCCAAATTTGCTTCTGGAAATTTTAAGATAACATTTAGAAAGTGTACTTAATAAGATTGTTTACTCACTGTGTATCCACCATAGGTAGAATTTGGTGTCCATGGACCTAAATATATGTTTTACACACCTGTTTCCATTTGTTTTGTGTTAGAAACAGCGCTAAACTATTTTATATCCATAATTTGAAAATAATGTGATACAGTTTGTTAAAAATGACTGTTTTAATAGCGTTTTGTGGTGTACAAAATTCTTTTGAATAGATTATGTATCTTATTTAATCCTCACAACAGTCTTGCTTGTTAGCTAGGGCAGGTGTTATGGTCCCCCTTTTTCAGATGAGGAAACTGAAGTTAAAAGAGCTTAACCACTAGAGTAGTAAATATTAAGAGAACATTCTAAACCCTGTGGTTTTATCTTTATCCCACAAAGTTTTGCCCCTGCCATATTTAGAAGGTAGAGGAATATTTATTCAAGGAGGAAACTAGTTTACATCATTATTTTAATGTAATTCTGAGGGTTTAAAAAACTCTTAAAAATTACTATTTTATGACTAAAGGTATACAATGATGACATCATGTTTTTTTAATCCCTCCCCAGTCCCTTCCCTGTGCATAAATTCAAAGAGAAGCCATTTTAGGAACCGTGTAATAAGGTTGAGAATTCTAGTTTCAGATGTAATATTGTATCAACACTAACTAAAAATTCAAATATATATGTTTTATTCTTGAACTGAAGACTGACTTCATTGCAAAGCCAGTAATAGATAAAGTTTTGAATAGTATGATAAAATTTTTTGTAGCTTGTGCTCAACTCTTCTACTGAAGATAAAAATATTATGAGCATTGATTCTGTTTTTTGTGGCCCAAAATGGTAATTTCTACTGTTGATCATTCCAATAAAAACATTTTGGTCATATAGCAGTAATTTGCTTGCCTTTCTTCTTCATTTTCTGACCTGCTCTCTCTTTTCATAAAACATAAATCTATAAATGAACTCCTTAAAATATAGTTGAAATTTAAAAAGTAATATAGGAAAATAAATGTATAAATATGGGAAATAAAATTGTTCATATAAGAGTGGATTAAAAAATTCAAATAATCCCATATATTCCTTAATGAACCAAAGAAGCTCATTATGTTTTATAACTACTAATTTTCATAATACCTTTTAAGGAAGAGAAGGATGTGGATGATATGAAGACTTGAAAAAATAATTACTTGGTTCAGGAATGGAGGCTTGCTTTGGATGCTTTACTTTGAGAAAGGTTAGTGTCCAAGAATCACAGTGTTGAGGGTAGGGAAAAAAAATCATAATGCAAACAGATGACTACTGTTAGAGAGATGTATAATAATACTTTACTTTGTGTAGGACCCTACATCTGAGGAATTTCAAGAGCATTACACAATAACTCATGGTTCCTTTCAAAATGCTTGTGACACAATTTGCAAGAATTATCCTCATCTTAGGGGATAAATTTACGGAGAAATGGCAGCACAAGTTGGTAAGTAACTTGTCAAAACAGCAGGTGACTGGTGAACAGCTATAAATTGAATCTGAAAATTTAAGTCTACCAGTCTCCTACCTTATTCACTAAATTGTGCTTATGTTTAGAATTATTTACAATAGTATCTTCTATTTGAGGCAGATCAAATACTAATGCACAGATTGTTTTTTTGCCATTCTATTGATGGCCTATTGAAATGAATCATTATTTTACCAAGATGCTTGCATTGTGATACCACTTTGGTATTTCATCATAACCTTGTGTGGTATGAAGAATATTTAAGCAAAGGAACAAAAACTTACTGTGGTAACACACAGTCTTCTTTCCTCTGTTATATATCATATTCTCTATCCCTTTGTTGTCTAATGCTGTGCTGTGCTACTATCCAAGGTCCATAGTAACTGCCAGGCACAACTGATTCGGTGGCTAACATTGGAACTTGGGTTAATTATGTTGTATCAAGTCTGCCATGTATCTCTCTGTAGGATGCATTGGTTTGGTGAATGCTTTATAAAACCATTAACCCACAGAGAAGCAATGATAGTAGTAGATGCCTAATCTGAACAGTCTAACAAATAGAGGCTTCTTTAAATGATTTGGAACCAATGATTTTCTCTTTGTGTTTGGTATGTTAGTGTTTTTTTCTGATTGGAAGTGAGCCACATATGTTCCTTGAAAGAACAGGAGTATGGAAAGTTTCACAGTTTGAGCAGTTACTAAGGATTCTTGTTACAGATGATAGCCAAGATGGTCTAGGTTCTATCACCTTAGTATAAGTACAGTCGTCTCTCAGAATCCGTGGAGGATTGGTTTCAGGAGCCTCGAAGATACCAAAATCCATGGATGCTCAAGTCCCTTATATAAAATGGCATAGTATTTGCATATAACCTACACATATATTTTAAATCATTTCTAGATTACTTATAATACCTAATACAATGTAAATAGCTATAAATACAATGTAAATGATATGTAAATAGCTGCTGGCATGGGAAATTCAAGCTTTGCTTTTTGGAAATCTGGAATTTTTTTTTTTCCCCAAATACAGTTGACCTTTGAACAACATGGGTGTTAGGGGTGCTGATCCCCCATGCAAGTGAAAGGCTCCATACTGCTATCTCTACCTTAAGAACAAAGGGATTGAAAGTGACTCACCCAAGGGCAAGAAGCTGAAACAGTTTGGATAGAATCAGAACTCAAACCCTAGCTTTATTATTCCACATTTTGTGATCTCTGAGCGTAAACTTTTCCCTTACACAAAGATCTGTAAAATGAAAATACAGGCTTTATATTTATTGAAGTAAACCGATGTATAAGTAGATCCTTGCAGTTCAAACCCATCTTGTTCAAGGGTCAGCTGTACTTTCCATCCACGTGTTGGTTGAATGCTGAGATGCGGAACTCACGGATAAGGAGGGCCGACTGTATTCTTTGGGTTTCATGTCCCCGATATGTCACGAGTGTAGCACTGTTGTTAAAGCTCATTTCTCACAAACCCCATGTATTTTTTTTCCCTGGTACGCAGGCCTCTCATTGTTGTGGCCTCTCCTATTGCGGAGCACAGGCTCCGGACGCGCAGGCTCAGCGGCCATGGCTCACGGGCCTAGCCGCTCCGCGGCATGTGGGATCTTCCCAGACCGGGGCATGAACCTGTGTCCCCTGCATCGGCAGGCGGACTCTCAACCACTGCGCCACCAGGGAAGCTCCCCCATTATTTTTAAAATCGCTTTGAAGAAATAAATCAAGTCTCACTTCATAGATGTTAAGTTTTCCTAGGCTGTAAGGCATATCATGTACTTGGGATACATATTAAAACTAATAGAGAAAATGTATTCAGCCATTGTTATAGGGTTTCTTTGGACTAGGATTGTGTTAAGTGAGTAGAAAAGTGGGAAACATTAATAAAGGATCCGTATTAAAAAGCTCATGGTTTATGTTATTTCAGCTTCTATGGGTTTTTTTTTTCCTATGCTGATGGAACTTAAAAGACAATAATTATTTTTATATCTTAATGAATTGTTGTGATTCCTTTACATGCTAGAAAAATCTGTGCTGTGTACAGTTGTATTACTGGAGTTAATTTTGTTAAAAGGGAAATTTCTTGAATTTTGGTGGCTTTCTTTAAACCATAATATTTTATTTATTTACCTGGAATTACTCTTTTTTCTTCAGTTCTAGTATGGCAGAATTTTATTTTAGCTTTTCTTGGCCATAAGGAAAACATTCTATAATTCTTTAGTAATGTGTTTTTCATTTTAAAATACCTTATTTCTTTATTAATGTCTAAGTTTAGTTTCATTTTATTCCTTTGCTGGGTGTCATACTATTCTGAAATAACACATTTTTAGTTTTTCATAGTTTTATTACATATTCTTTTTTAAAAACTTATTTATTTATTTTTAGTTTTGGCTGCGTTGGGTCTTCGTTTCTGCATGCGGGCTTTCTCTAGCTGCGGTGAGTGGGGGGGCTACTCTTCGTTGCAGTGCACGGGCTTCTCGTTGTGGTGGCTTCTCTTGCTGTGGAGCACGGGCTCTAGGCACATGGGCTTCAGTAGTTGTGGTTTGGGGGCTCTAGAGCACAGGCTCAGTACTTGTGGCACACGGGCTTAGTTGCTCCACGGCATGTGAGATCTTCCCAGACCAGGGCTTGAACCCGTGTCCCCTGTGTTGGCAGGTGGATTCTTAACCACTGCGCCACCAGGGAAGTCCCTTATTACATATTCTTGGGAGGGGAATCAGGAAATATAGGGAAAATAAAAATCAACCATAATGCCATCATGCACAGATAAATACTGCCATCATTTGACAGTTTTTCTATACTCATATATGTTTCCGATTATGGACTGGGAATATGTTTTTCTTTCTCAACTTTTTTTTTCAGTAATAATTGAATAAAACTTTAGTAAATATTTCCCCATGGTTTTAAAATACTGTTTAGGGATATTTTAATGATTATTTAACCTTTCATCATTTTTTTAAAAATGTATTTATTTTATTTATATTTGCTGCGTTGGATCTTCGTTGCTGCACCTGGGCTTTCTCTACTTGCGGCAAGCGGGGGCTGCTCTTTGTTGTGGTGCACGGGCTTCTCATTGCAGTGGCTTCTCTTGTTGTGGAGCACGGGCTCTAGGCGGGCAGGCTTCAGTAGTTGTGGCGTGTGGGCTCTATAGAGTGCAGGCTCAGTAGTTGTGGCTCGTGGGCTCTAGAGCACTGGCTCAGTAGTTGTGGCACGTGGGCTTTGTTGCTCTGCGACATGTGGGATCTTCCTGGACCAGGGCTCGAACCTGTGTCCCCTGCATTGGCAGGCAGATTCTTAACCACTGCACCACCAGGGAAGTCCCCAAGGAAACAAAGGTTTTGAAGTCACAAGATGCAGTCACATAGAAGTTCTTGATTTCACTAATAGCTGAAATAATTGTAACTATAAGTTGTATATGTGCTGGCATGTAGGCAAGAGCCCCTGGGAAATGTGCCCTGTGAGAGAATGATGTTGCTTCTGTGAAAGAGAAATGAAAGTGAGGAAGGAATAGGGTAAGGCTAAAAGAGACCCTAAGGACCCTTAGGAGTTTCTGAAGACAATTGGAGGAAAGTTTAGGTGCTTTACCTATAAGTTCTAGAATGTAAAAAATAAAACAAACTAGTGAAGACAACAAAAAAGAAACAGACTCAGAGATACAGAGCACAAACTAGTGGTTACAGGTGAGGAGAGGGAAGGAAGGAGGGGCAAAATAGGGGTAGGGAATTAAGAGGCACTACTCTGTATAAAATAAATAAGCTACAAAGATATATTGCGCAGCACAGGGAATATAGCCAATATTTTATAACTATAAATGGAGTATAATCTTTAAAAATTGTGAATCACTATGTTGTACGCTTGAAACTTAGATAATACTGTAAATCAACTATACCTCAATTAAAAAACAAAACGTAGTGGAAACAAGATTCAATTAGATGTCAACAGTCAAAGCAAAGGCAGCGTTTACAATAGCAAGAAAAAGACAAAATGACTTAGTCATAACCTAAGAAATGTGTGAGACATAATATGAAGAAGACTTGAAAGCACGTATGAGGAATAGAAAAAACTTGAAAAATTGAAACCACATTTGTGGATGGGAATACTCAACCTACATAGACCTGTCAGTTTCTCTAAAATTAATATCAGTTTAATATGATCCTAATAAAAATAGCAAGTGTTTTTTCTCCCCCCCCCCCCCCCCCCCCAGGAACTTGAGAAATGGATTCTCTAGTTCATATGGAAAAAGTAAACCAATGTAGCCAGGAAAACTCTGAAAAACAAGAGCGAAATATATATATATATATATATATATATATAAAAATATATAGTAACATTTTAATTTTAAAGCCTTGGTAGTTAAAACTGCCCCACAAATAGACATATTAAATAAAATAGAATAGAAAGCCCAGACATAAACTAATCAACGGAGAAAAAAATTCAAGTGAGGGATAGTCAATAAATGATCTTGGTATAAGTAGAAGCATCATCTAGGGAATAAAAAAGTTGGATTAATACCTCACGCCATGTATGTATTGGATAAATTTTAAATGAATCACATATTTAAACGTAAAGGTTACAATGATAAATGTGCTCAAAGAAAACATGGACTAATTTTTTAAAAATTATTTTGGAGTCAGGAAATCCTTTCTGAATTGTGAAAAGATAAAGTAAACTGCATGGAAGTAAAAATAATTTTGCTATGTAGAAGTCACTGTAAAAGTCAAAAGACAAATAGGAAATATTTATGAATTTTAATATTTATATTGAAATCAAAATGCAAGTCTCCGAGATATAAAGCACTCCTAGAAATTGATGAGATAAGAAGAAGACAGTAGCAAAATGGGCAAAGGATAGGAAGAGGCACTTCACAGAAAAGGAAGTACAAATGACTTTTAAACAGTGAATACTCTTCAGCCTCATTCATACTAAGAGAAATGCAGAAGACTATGTGTATGACTGGGGTACCATCTCTATAGTGAGGCTGTCAGTAAATAAGTGTTCATAGGTTGTTAGTGTAAATTGATAAACCCTTGAGGGTTATTTTGCCAGCATATATCAGAATTACAAATGCACAAACCCTTTCTCCAAGAAGTCCAAGAGTATAGCCCTTGATTTGATAGCTATGTTTGTACATATACAAAATGAGTGTTGCTGCAACATTGTTTATAATAGCAAATATTAGAAACAATCTTATGACAGTCTGTTGGGAACTGGTCAAATAATTCAGTCAGTGTAATGCTATATAGTTATGAAGAGAATGAAGGAGTTTTTTGCATACTAATATAGAAAGAGCTCTAAGATAAATTAAGTAAAAAGAGCAAGGTGTAGAACATTGTGTATAAAGCTGTATTTTGGATTAAAAAAAGACAAATATGCATTTGTATTCGCTTATAGATATATTAAGAAAAACCCTGGAAGAATATATCCAACTAATAATGGATATATTTATTCTTGGTGCAGAGGTAAGATAAGGGGTGAGAACTAGACTGGTAGAAGACATGGATGATAGACTCAGATTTTTCCGTACATGTATTTAAAAAAAAATGTAGACATATTATCTGTTATTTTTTTTAAAATAAAAGGGTAGGCTCTGGAATTAGAGTGCTTGGATACAAATCCTGGCTCTTTCACTTCTTAACTGTGTTATCTTGGGCACATAGCTTAGTCTCTGTGTTAAGTATTCGCTTCTGTAAAATTAGGATAATCATGCCAAGGGTGGTTGTAAGGGATTAAGTGAGATATCACATGAAGTGCAAAGAACAATGCCTAGCATGTGGTAAGTGCTCAATAAATGTTTTCTAAAAAGAAAAAAGCCATTAATGTTAGTGTGAGAATGTAATTTTAGGTAAGCCTTACACTGAAGTGGCTATATGCTGTTTCTGTATGTTCCTTGAGATAGACAATACGTATCCTTTCATTTACAACTGAAATTCAGGCATTTATTCAACAGAGGATGTCTACTTTGTACTAGACGTTGTGCTAACCATGAAAGTACTTATGTTTAGTCTTCAGTTACCTTGTTGGAGCTCATATTCAAAAATTATACCAAAATTTCCCAAAAATGTATGTTTGTTTTGTTTAGAGGTAATGTTAGAGCAAGATATAAAATAAATTCAATTCCTTTACTGTTAGACTAAAGATATAGTAATAACAGAAAAAACATAGATGCCTTTTTCTTGTGAGAAGCACATAAACGATAGGAGTTAGATTCATCGTTTATTTTCAAAAGTTTATTTACTGAAGAGTACTAATTAGAACATTTCTTGGTCCATTCAGGCTGCTACAACAAAATTACTATAGTCTGGGTGGTTTAAACAACAACCCTGTATTTCTCTCGGTTTTTTTTTTTTTTTTCTCTCGGTTTTTGAGGCTGGGGAATCCAAGATCAAGGTGCTAGCAGATTTGTTACCTAGTGAGAACTTGCTTCTTGGTTCTTAGATGGCCATCTTTTCATTATGTCCTTATATGGTAGAAGGGTGAGGGAGCTGTCTAAGAAAGGGCACTAATCATGAGGGCTTCACCCTTATGACCTAATTACCTCCTAAAGCCCTACCTCCTAATACCATAACATTGGGGGCTAGAATTTCAGCATATGAATTTGGGGGGGGGTGACACAAACATACAGTCTATAACAGAAGGTATAGTTTCTGTACTGATATTTTGAGGAACAGACACTTAAATTCTGCTTATTCATACTTTTAAACCTGCCCCTCCCAAAGTGATAAGCTGACCTTTAAATTTAAATTTTTAAATTTGTAAACTGTTCTAAGAATGTACATGTTGGATATGTTGGATATGGTATGGTAAAGTCATTGTGGCCATAAAGGGAAGAGAGAATGAGGCTTGGAAGTTCATTATGCTCACTGGTTCCAGAGAGAGGAGGTCACTGCATGCCACACAGAGCTGCAGGGGAAGATACCAGGGTAGTCAGGAGGCAGAAAACAAGAGCTCAGGGGAGATTTTAAGGTTGTAGCCTTATTGAGGTTTTCCTGGGAAAGGCAAACTAGGCAGAATAAACAGATTAGGATTGGCTAGTTTGATTAATTCCTCCAGGCTTTGGTCTATAGGGTTGGTTTCTTGTTTCCTGATACCTGGCCCTGGGATGATTTAAGGTAAGGGAGATAAGGGTTTGGTGTGTGAGAGTTAGATAAGGAGATAGTTGGTGGAATGAACTCTGGATTGGTCAATTTGCATATGAAAGGCAGGAGTTGATAGGCAAGTTGTTATCTTTAGGAATTAGCTAGTCCTGGGAGGCGCCGACTCTTCTGGTGTCTATAATCCCCTCCCCCCACCATTCCTATGTCAGCATCAAGAATATAGAAAGTAAGAATATAGTTAATTGTCTCTGTGATGAATGAATGCCAAATATACCAAAATGTATCTAAGAAAACACAGAACAAAAATTCTGGCAGTATATTCTGAGGGTTCATTCTTGCTAGTCTTAAAAAGAAATTGAAGTAAAGCAGTTATTTGATTGATAGTATATTTATGTTGGAGTCTTTATATTTCAATTTTACTTCTCCTTTCCTCTTCAGAGCAGTTAATTTCAGCAGTTCCTAGCCATAAAGAAAGGACTCTCCTGAAGAAAAAATAATGTAAAGCCCTAAGTATTTATACAGTTTTAAGTATGTTTTGAAAATAGATTATTAAAACATAACCTTGTTGTTTAAGTATTATTAACAAAAGGACAACAGTTCAATCAGTAGGGAAATGTTTATATCTTAGTGCCTTTATCTGTGAAGTAGGGATGATGGTATACCTGTCTCATGATGTTTATGAGGATTAAATGAGATTAAACAAACAAAGGGCTTAGCACAGTGCCAGGCACATAATCGTCTTGTTTATGTTACCTGTATACCTGTATGTAGGTAAGAATGCATAAAAGGGGTATGAGCTTGTAAACATATCCGTTATAAGGAATTTTTTAATCTAGTTACATCTCCATATGAACATTATTATGGGCTGTCAACTAAGACATGTAAGTTACTGTATGTTAAGTTTTGATTTTATCAAAGAACTTATTAAAATGTTTTCATGACTATGAGTTGTACCATTCCAAATTCTTATTGGTAATTATTGGTAATAATTTTAGAGAATAAGCATTTTCATTAAATATTTTATGTTTTAGTTTTACTTAATTCTTAATTTTTTAGAATATATTTTATGATGATCATTATATGATCATATTAGACATCCTTTAAAAAGTGTCAGTAAACAATAATTTTACTTCAGGAATAGGGAAATAGCATGCTGCCTTGAGTGAAGTAGCCATTTGGTTATTTGTTATCTCTATCACAAAATTAGCAATATGATTATTTAAAGTAAAAAAAAAGCATTCTGAATTATTTATTGGTGTTACTCACTAATCCCAAGTGACTAATGTCTTCATCTTTTAAAAATTCAGCATCGTAAGATGTGTCAACTACACATTCACTTGTTCAATTAAACAATTAAAGAACCATAAAAGAAGAAAAAAACACTTGTAGATAATCAGTGTTGACAATTTAGTATTTATTTTTCCAGCCTTTTCTCTGCATATATATTGGGGCTGTATGTGACATATTTTTATACAAGAATGGAGTTACACAGTACCTTTTTAATTTCACAGTATAGCATCTTGTGAACATTAAATTTCTAGAGATGGATATAAGTGAACTTTGCATTGCTCTAGTTGGAGTTTTGAGTTATTCAGAGAGAAGGGAAGAGGAAAATCTATATTTACAGCAACTAGTGAGGCATAGTAGGCAGAGGATTCTGGCTGAATTAAACATTTACTAAGTAATTGATACGGAGCTGCTTTTTTTTGTGGCTGCGTTGGGTCTTTGTTGCTGCGTGCAGACTTTCTGTAGTTGCTTGAGTGGGGGCTTCTCTTAGTTGCTGTATATGAGCTTCTCATTGCAGTGGCTTCTCTTGTTGCAGAGCACAGGCTCTAGGCATGCAGGCTTCAGTAGTTGTGGCACACGGGCTCAGTAGTTGTGGTATGCGGGCTCTAGAGTGCAGGCTCAGTAGTTGTGGCGCATGGGCTTAGTTGCTCCACAGCATGTGGGATCTTCCCGGACCAGGGCTGGAACCTGTGTCACCTGCACGGGCAGGTGGATGCTTAACCACTGTGCCACCAGGGAAGTCCCTGAAATGGAGCTTCTTAAAATTAGCTTTTCACAAAGTATATTCCTTCTGACCTCCAGTTTTGTAATTGTTATTAACATGACTGTGCTTGTTGCTATTCATAACTATATATTTTTTTAGACCCTGATAACTTGAGAATAAAATATCAACAAAGATTTTTGTTCTCTGTGTAAAACACTGACAGTTGTTCAAACTGTTGAAGTTTTTTCTTTTTTAATTAAACATACATGTAGAACTTCATTAAGCTCATATACCACATTAAGAGTTAAGATTTTCTTTTATTAAATGTAGATTTTATTTATTTATTTATTTATTTTTGGCTGCGTTGGTTCTTCGTTGCTGCACGCAGGCTTTCTTTAGTTGCGTCGAGCTGGGGCTACTCTTCGTTGGGTGCGCGGGCTTCTCATTGCAGTGGCTTCTCTTGTTGCGGAGCACGGGCTCTAGGTGCGTGGGCTTCGGTGGTTGTGGCTCATGGGCTCTAGAGCGCAGGCTCAGTAGTTGTGGTGCACGGGCTTAGTTGCTCCGCAGCACATGGGATCTTCCCGGACCAGGACTCGAACCCGTGTCCCATGCATTGGCAGGCAGATTCTCAACCACTGCGCCACCAGGGAAGCCCAGAATTGCGTTTTTAAAAACTCTAAATTTTTCTTTGCTCATGGAAATACTGCTAGGTATCATAAATGGGTTTTCAAACCAATCTTTAAAACACATTATACCTAAGTGTAATACTCTATCAATAATTATATTTAACTGAGCTTTGTAACATTTTCTGTAGAAAAATTCATTGGAGTTTTACATTTGGGTGTCAGAAATTATCTTCACGTATCACTTATCCTGGCTTGTTTAGCTCTCTTGCTTTATTGGTTCCAGAAAGCTTAAGATAGATATTTGTGAGCAGCATTTAACTTAACTGTGTATCGCATTTGAAATATAAATAATACTTGACTATAGCCATTGTTTCCTAGAGAAGAAAATTAATTAGACCAGGTTAGTTATTTCCCTAGTATTTTGATTTGGAGAAACGAAGGACATTTGTTCCTGTGGGGTTTGGGGTCAGTTATAATTTGGGGACTTACTATATCTTAAAAAAAAAGATTCTTTTTTTCCCTGATTACCAAAATAGTACATTTTTATAACTTTTTAAAAGTTACAGAAATATATGATTTGAAAAGTGGAAGCCACTTTTTCCCTACATCCTAAAGATGACTACTGTTTCTTTATATTTTCATATCTTTTATACCTGTATTAAAATATGTAATCCTTTACACACATACATAAAGTTCTGTGGTTCTCTTTTTCATTTAACGTATTTTTGTCTTTTCATGTTATACTGTATAGACATTCATTTTAATAGAAGCACCGATTTCTATTACATGGATATTCCATAATTTATTTACCTACCTGTTACTGGAAGTCACGTTATTTCCTGTTGTTGTTATTGTTGTTTCCCAAAAGGAAAGTTTCTGGGTCAGAGGACATGCATGTTTAGAATTGTAATACGCATTGCCAACTAGCTCTTGCTCTCTAAAAAGCTTTTTTTTTTTTTGAGCTTGTATTTTTTTTTTTTTTTTTTTTTTTTTTTTGCAGTACACGGGCCTCTCACTGTTGTGGCCTCTCCCGTTGCGGAGCACAGGCTACGGACGCGCAGGCTCAGCGGCCATGGCTCACGGGCCCAGCCGCTCCGCGGCATGTGGGATCTTCCCGGACCGGGGCACGAACCCGTGTCCACTGTACTGGCAGGTGGACTCTCAACCACTGCACCACCAGGGAAGCCCTGAGCTTGTATTTTAAAGATTGTTTAGAGAAATGTGTCTTTTGCCAATTTTGTGTAAATTTTTTTTGCCATTTAAGAAGTTGTTTGGTATGGAAATAATGTAATTCGAACTAGAAACTTCTAAATTTCAAAATCAAGTTTATCTGTGATTGAATTATTCAGAATAAGTTATTTCTGTGGATCACCTTTAAAACAAAGATGGTAGTACTTGGGTAACTTGACAGGAATGTTTTGAACCCAAAAATATTTATTTAAGTGTATTTGTTTGCTAGGGCTGCCATAACAAAGTACCACAGACTGGGTGGCTTAAGTAACAGAAATGTATTGTTTCACAGTTCTGGAGGCTAGAAACCCAACATCAGGGTGTCCTCAGCATTGGTTCGTTCTAAAGATTATGAAGGAAGGATCCATTCCAGGCCTCTCTCCTAGCTTCTGGTGGTTTGCAAGCAGTCGTTCACATGCATTCTCTTTGTGTGCTTGTCTGTGATGATGTTTCCTCTTTTATTGGGACACAAGTCAAATTAAGGGCCTACCCTGCTCCATATGACCTCATCTTAACTAATTACATCCTTGATGGCCATTTTTCAAATAAGGTCACATTCTGGGGTACTGGGGATTAGGACTTTCAGCATATCAGTTTGGGGGTAACCCAATTTATCCCATAATAACAAGGTTTTGAGATCTGTAGATGAAAGAGGATACAGAGTAATGATAATGTTTATATTTTCCTTCAAATAGCTGTTTTAGAATTTCGAATAAGATGCAACTTTTAAGAGATGCTAGTTGTGAATATGTTACTAATGGTGTGTCTGTAGTATTACCTTTATACCCAAAACACACATTTTTTTTTTTTTTTACTGTTTACAAGGTTCTCAGAGCATGTTACTGGGTGATTATATCTTATTATCAGGTTAAAACCCGTTTAGCAAAAGACTTAATAGACCATCTTGTATATTTTGTGATTGGTTGTCTAGGAAGAAGTGTTTATGTGTACTGTTATTATTGATAAATCAGTCTGGGTCATAGTCAGTCAATACTCACAGAGCTTTTCATGGTCATTCCTGGACATGCACACATGCAGGGCTGCAAAATACATGAGTCTCCTGATGTGTAGATTCCCAGCTGAGGTTCAACAAAGCACTGCTTTGCCTTCCTGTTATAATATGTCCTTTTTGTGATATATTTAATGCCACACTTTTTGCATTTTTATACTTTTTGTTGGTGATTTCACTGTTTAAAATGGCCCCCAAGCATATTGCTGAGGTGCTATCTAGTGTTCCTTAGCAAAAGAAGGCTATGATGTGTCAAAGAAAAAAATCCATTGAGGCATGAGTTTACAGTGCTGTTGGCTCTGAATTCAATGTTAATGAATCAACAATATAATTAAGATGTCTTTAAATGGAAACGCACATAACACAAGGTTATGAATTGATCAGTTGATGAAATGTTGTGATTAGAGGCTTGTAGCAACCTAATCTTGTATTGTCCCTAGGGGCAGTCATTCGGTATTTGCTAAATAGGTATTTGTGGTGACTTTATGGAACATAACTACTGTGAATAACAAGAATTGATGTATTCCCAACTAGACTAAAATAAAAAGACTAAAAATTATAAGTGGAACAGTGATGGGGTTTCCTAGAAGGGTGGTGCGGTGGTGAAATAAATCATCATATTTAGCATTCTTTTCTTCATACATTGTGCAGAGTTTTGCATTATCTTTCAAGGAAGTGTGAAAGAAGTTTGGAGTCACTGTTTTTGTAGTTTTTATTTTTCTCTTTGTACCTTTCATTAACCACAGTTGAGAATGAAAAAAAATTTTTTTTCTGTCCATAATGGCAAAGAGAAGAAAACTGACAGAGGAACATGTTCATAATTATGAGACATATCAGAAGGTGAATGTAGATACACCGCTGTATGGATATGGTGAAATTGATCATGTAAGTGAACTCTTAAAGAATGAGTCTGGAGATGATATTCTACATGAATTTTCACAAACTCAGGAATTGGTGAACATATTTGTTAGATCCCAAAGGAAATAGGTTGTTCTTATTCAGTTACTTATTCAGATGGAAGGATTTTATCATGTAACATTTTACAAGAACCTGGACCTATTCTGTGTTGCTAAAAGGATGTGCAACTGTATTCTTTCTTTTATGATGTTTCTGCAGCAAAATTTATTTGATGCAGTTTGTTAGTGAACAAATGCTGAAGTCAGAGGTGGATACAAAGGTAATTGGAGGAAATAAATGATGTAGAAATGAAAACCGTCATTAGGTTGAACATCTTTTTTTTTTTTTTTTTTTTTTTTTTTGCGGTACGTGGGCCTCTCACTGTTGTGGCCTCTCCCGTTGCGGAGCACAGGCTCTGGACGCGCAGGCTCAGCGGCCATGGCTCACGGGCCCAGCCGCTCCGCGGCATGTGGGATCTTCCCAGACCAGGGCACGAACCCGTGTCCCCTGCATCGGCAGGCAGACTCTCAACCACTGTGCCACCAGGGAAAGCCCTAGGTTGAACATTTTAATTGGTTTTTACAAATCTAAAAATGACAACATTTTGTGTTTATGGAGCAAAGAAGATGGCCTTTTCTCCTTAATAAAACGATGTACCATCAGTTTTCAAAAATATTGCATTTTAACAGTACAAGTGTAAGAAGAACCAGAAGTAATGATGAGCTAGGGCTTATTAGATTTGTATTTGGAATATATCTGCTGTCAGTATTTACAAGATGGATATGTTATATCTATCTAGTTCTTTATCTTTTCTGTTTTTGCTCCTGTCTCTGAAAAATGTATTTTTTTCCTGCCTTTTTCAAGAAAGTCTCCTCCACTTAAGTTTTTTTTTGCTTTTTTGTGCCTCCACAAACTAAATGTTCCTTTTTTCTTTCCTTGAAGAGAAATATTGTGAACCATAAATACTGATATGAACAGTGTTATTTTTCTCAGACTTTTTATATGAACGTTTTGAAGCATAAAGAAAAGTAGAAAGAATAGCACAATGACCAACAGTTAACATTTTACCACGTGTTTTTATCTGTACGTATTTGTATTTTTTTAAAAAAGTACCTTATTCTGAATTACAGTCAACTGTAAGGATCATGTGCTGTTACTAAACTTTTTCCAACAAGTTTAGCATCATACGCTCATAATTCTAACATCTTCTTGTAGCTCCCATTTATCAGAGGAATCAATTGTTTTTGGTTTTTTTTAGGAATTTTTTCTTTTTCTAAAAATTTATTTATTTTTGGCTGCATTGTGTCTTCATTGCGGCGCGCAGGCTTTCTCTAGTTGCGGCAAGCGGGGGGCTACTCTTTGTTGCAGTGCGCGGGCCTCTCATTGCGATGGCTTCTCTTTGTTGCGGAGCACGGGCTCTAGGCGTGTAGGGCCTCAGTAGATGTGGCGTGCGGGCTCAGTAGTTGTGGCTCACGGGCTCTAGAGTGCAGGCTCAGTGGTTGTGGCGCATGGGTTTAGTTGCCCCGCGGCATGTGAGGTCTTCCTGGACCAGGGATCGAACCCGTGTCCCCTGCATTGGCAGGTGGATTCTTTTTTTTTTTTTTTTTTTGGCAGGTGGATTCTTAACCACTGCACCACCAGGGAAGCCCCTCAGTTGTTTTTTCATGGGCTTTCTTGACAAGTTTTTCTTTTGTTTTCTGTCCTTTTCCATATATATCCATACTCAACCTAAATTAAAGTGAATTTAATCCCTCTTACCCCTCCCTTTTCTGTGTTTGTTGGCCTTGAAAGGCAAATGTAGCTTCGTGATTAAAACTTTGAGTTAGCATAATACCTGGTACATAATAAACACTCAGCAAATCCTAGCTGTTAGGTTTGGTATGAATTCTGTTTTGTTTTATTTTTTTCTCTTTCTCATACAGGGCATCATTAAGCCAGGTTTTCTAGTGAATTTTTTGGTTTGTTTTGCTGGGTTCATTTATTCCCCCTTCTTTCTTGCTTATCATTGACTTTTTTGCAAGCCACCTTGTTTCGAGCATTCATCCAGAATTTGACCTGGATGTGAAATGTCTCAATATAACATTGACCTAACTTTCTAGCATACTGGGGGGAAACGGTTGAGGTTTTTCATTTTAATTAGCCATTTGGAAAAAATAAGTAGTTTAAAAAAATTGTACAAGAACTTAACAGTTTGTATATTTGTTGTCTGAAAAGCCTGTATTAAGTAGTAGTCCCAAGACATATGTTATTATGTTTCTTTAATAATATATTTCTCAGTAGTTATTCATTCTCAAAATAGGTATCTTAGTAATTTGATGGGGCTCAAATTCTGAAAGAACCAAAATTATTTATCTTGAGTTTTTAGTGTGTAGAAAAAAAAGTAAAGAGCCCAGTTCAGTTTTAAAGTGAAAACAATGGTTTTTATACATTGCTTTAACTATTTTCTCTAATGTTCTATTTAATTTTTAAAATAATTTTAATTTTAATTTTGAATAGATAATATATCCGCATGGTTCAAAAATCAAAATAATATAAATACACATTGAGAAGGTTTGCTCTTACACTTGACCACCCTATTTCCCTTCTACCCACATCCCCTATGGGCAACTGTGTTTATTAGTTTTTTGTTTATCTTTTCAGTTTCTTTGTGTAAATGTAAGCAAATATGAATATTCATATTCTTTCCTCTTCCTTACACAAAAAATAGCAAATCATGTACATTATTCCACGTCTTGATTTTTTTTCCTACTTTTCTAATATACCCTTGAGATCTTTCCATATCAGCATGTAGCATTTCCTCTTTATTTATGTTTTCAGAGCATAGTGTCCCAGTGTGTGGATGGAATCCTTTATTGATGGATACTGGGAATATTTCCAGTCTTTTTGTTATTATATACAGCACTGCAAACACGTAAATACACTCACATTCACACACACGCACATATGTATTTGTACTCTACCTTCCTAGGTTCTCCAGCTGGGGCTTGTCTAGACAGAGGACAGATTAACAGGGAGAAAAACAAAACAAGTTTATTGCCTTGCGTTTACATGCAGGAGCACTCAGTAATGAGTAACTTAAGGTGGTAGTAGAACATGGGCTTATATAGCATCTTAATAAAAGAACAATAAATAGAGAAGTAACAAGACGAAAAGGACTTTTGAGTTTCTGGGGTGGCAAATTTTGGGAAGGTAAATATGTGGGGGGACTTAGATAAGGGCTAGTTAGTGAAGTTTGTTATGTAGCTTCTGCTGGTGCTGTCTCTGAGCTGATAAGTCTAGAGTTGCCTCCAGTGATTAACTCTTGTCCTTCCTGGTAGAGAGGGAAGGTGGGACACTTCAACAAATTTATTTCCTGCTTTTAGGCACATAGGAGAGCAAAGAGCTTTTCTTTTTAGTGGCTTTCAGCTCAAAGCAGTCCTTATGCCAAAGTGGCATGTTTTGGGTTGGCATATTCTGCTGCCCTTTAGTGCTTAGATGTATCTGCAGGGTATGGAATTGCTGGATCCAAAAGGTAATTGCATATGTTTTGTTAGGGTTTGCCACATTCTTTTGCATAAAGGTGGTTCTGTTTTGTACTTCCACTATCAATATACAAAAGTGCCTTTTCCCCCAACAGATTGTTATCAAACATATGGATTTTTATGAGATGAAAAATATTATCTTGGTGTGTATTTATAAATACACTTTTTTAAATTAATAAACTTTCTAAGAACAGTTTAAAGTTCACAGCAAAATTGAGCAGAAAGTATAGAGTTCCCATACACTCTATACTACACGTATACAACCTCCCCCACTATCTGCAGCCTGTACCACAGTGGTACATTTATTACCATTAATGAACCTGTACTGACACATCATTGTCATCCAGAGTCCATAGTTTACATTAGCATTCACTCTGTGTTGTATATTCAATGGGTTTTGATGACTGCATAATGATACTTAGTATTGTACAGAATAGTAATAGTATCACACAGAATAGTTTCACTACCCTAAAAATCCCCTCTGCTCTGCCTGTTCATCCCTCCCTCCCTCTAACCCCAAGCAACCACTAATCTTTTTACTGTCTCCAAAGTTTTGCCTTTTCCAGAATGTCAAATGGTTGGATCATACATTTTGTAGCCTTTTCAGATTGGCTTCTTTCACTTAGTAATACACATTTTAGTTTCCTCCATGTGTTTTTGTGGCTTGAGAGCTCATTTCTTTTTAGCACTGAATAATATTCGATATACCACAGTTTATCCATTCACTTACTGAAGGACATTTTGATTGCTTCCAAGTTTTGGCAGTTATGAATAAAGATGCTATAAACATCTGTGTGCACGTTTTTCTATGGACATAAGTTTTCAACTCCTTTGAGTAAATACGAAAGAGCACAATTCCTGGATCTTATAATGGTATGGTTGGTTTTGTAAGAAACTACCAAACTGTCTTCCAAAGTATCTGTATCATTTTGCATGCCCATTAGCAACGAATGAGAGTTATTGTTGCTCTGTATCCTTACCAGTGTTTGGTATTGTCAGTTTTTTGGGTTTTGGCCTTTTTTTTTTTTTTTTGGGTACTTTAGGTACTTTTTTATTGAAAAAAATATGGACCGCTTCACGAATTTGCATGTCATCCTTGCACAGGGGCCATGCTAATCTTCTCTGTATCGTTCCAATTTTAGTATATGTGCTGCCGAAGCGAGCCATTTTAATAGGTTTATAGTGGTATCTCATTTAAATTTGCAGTTCCCTGTTGATATATGATGTACAGCATGCCTTCATATGGTTATTTGCCATCTTTATGTCTTCTTGGTGTGGTGTCGGCTCACGTCTTTTGCACTGTTTTTTTAATTGGGTTTATTTTCTTATTGTTGAGTTTTAAGAGGGTGGTTTGTTTTTTTTGGTTTTTTTTGTTTTGGATAACAGTCCTTTATTAGATGTGTCTTTTGCACATATTTTCTCCCAGTCAGTGCCTTGTCTTCTCATTCCTTTGATAAACTTTTATAATTAAGTATGCAAAATAAGTGTATGGCTTTATGAATTTTCTAAGTGAACGTATTATTGGCTTCTCAGTGTAGTTTGAATTTTCATTTCTCTCATCAGTGAAGTTGAACATCTTTTCATAGGATTAAGGGCCATTTCTGTTTCTTCTTTGTGTGAACTATCAATTCACATCTTTTGCCATTTTTCATTTAATTACTGCTCTCCCCCACCCCCGCCCCAGTTAGTCTTTAAATATTAGGGAGGTTATTTCTTTATTTGACATGAATAACATTTTTCTTGTTTTTTTTTAATCAGTCTTTTCACTTTGCTTTTAGTTTATTCTGCTGTATTTGAAGAAATGATTTGAATTTTCTCTCATGGGTACAGGGAATCTCTTCCTCTTTCCTTACTTACATAGCTTAGTGTCACTGTCTTCCAGAATTCTTCTTAGTATCTTTCAGGGCTTTAAAAAGTATCTCATGTTGCCCTGGTACCTTTTGTATGTCTTTACCTTTGCGTTTAATAGCAATCCTTATCTTGCTTGTTTTTCTATAGACTGTAAACTCGTTGAGGACTAGAACTCTGTTTTATTTACCTTTATGTGTCTAGTGCTTGGAGCACACATGGTATACAATAAATATTAGTGTTTGGTATGCATGATTGTTTCTTTGTTGCTTGGATTTTTGGTGCCTTTGATTTTACAGCCATTGCTATCTAATTTAAGTACTCTTCATATATTATTGTTGAACCAACCAGTCTTATTCATCCTTCTTGTCATCCTTTCATTTCTGCTCTTTACTACATTTCCTTTGAGGATAGTTTTGGAGAGATACCGACTCATTTCAGGGGCCTCTGTGAAAAATTAACAGATCTTTTGTGCATTTTACTTCTTCATAATTAAGATTTATGGGATGCTTTGATGTAAATAAATGATGCCATACTTTTAAGTCCTTTTTCTTTTTTTTTTTTGTGGGGGGAGGCAATGTGTTATATATGTTTTGCTTTTATATGTTTCTACAATATAATTTTATAAGAACATATATACAAAATATACACAAAAAGTGAGAGATTAGTATAGTGAACGTCCATGTACTATTCATCAACTTCACGAGTTATTAACTTGTAGTACTTTAAGGTAAGTACTTAAAATAACATATCCTTAGAGTTATACAGATTCCTGAAGGCTGTCTAAGGGCTGACCTCCCACCCCAAAATGCAGAATAAGTAACCCAGATACAATTTGAATTTCTCTGTACATAGGGATTCAAACTTCTTTCATGTAATCTGCTTTATTATTGAACAGCTGCATTTGTACACTGATCTAAAATGTGCTTCTGAAGAAACCCTGATTCAGTTTTAACAGCTCTGCAACAAGAGACTTTCAGTTAATGAAGACATAGCTTTCTTATTAGGCTAAAGAAGGTTAATTTTTTTAAAAAAAGTTTAATTTTAAATGAAGTCTTAAAAAAAACTTGTAGTGTACTAGTAAAGAAAACTGATAGACAATGCACATCTTAAAGAGACTAAGGAAGCAATTTCACTTTCTTTACTGATTTGTCAGTGGCTACTGACAGTCTTATGAAGGCCAATATTTTAAATTAATTTCTGGTTAAAAGCTTGGAGATGTTTTAATCACATGTGGAATTTTTATGTCTTTGATGTTAAAAGTAGCAGCCCATAAACTGATATCTATTTGTTATGGTCACATTGCCTTTCAGTTCTCTCCTCAGTGTATCTAGTAGATGCTTTATTTATGAGATCTGTAAATAATTTGTTTCCTGTCAGAAATTGCTAATTCAGATTATTTCCTTAATTTCAGGATCACTCCATAGTAGTATCCATTTGGTAATGTATATGTCAGTTACGATTTTATTGTTAAAAAACAGCCGAGTTATTTAAATGGTTCCCTTTCAGCTGGACTCCTTTCTTTTATTGGTAATGGCTTTGAATGAAGAGCACTTTTCAGAGAGAATCTTTATAAACCCTTAATTTCTTTACCCAAATGTTAAAGTTACTTAGTATTCTGAGTTGATTATGCCCTATGACATATCTCTGTATTTACCACAGCGAGAATTTTGTATGGAACATATTTGTTAAGTTTTTGAGAATAACTGAAGTTATACTTAGTCTGTATTTCAGCATTTCCTTAGCTTTTTTGTACAAGATGAAGACTATTGTTTTATTCTTGTTGGGAGTTTAAAACTAGAATGTAATGTCTCTCTTCTTGATTTCTGTAGAGCAGGTTGTTGCGCTGGATGCTCAAAATATCGTTGCTGTTTCATGTGGAGAAGCTCATACATTAGCACTAAACGACAAGGGCCAGGTGTATGCTTGGGGTCTCGATTCTGATGGACAACTTGGCCTGCTAGGATCAGAGGAATGTATCAGAGTACCCAGGTAACAAAGGTGACCGACAAGAGGTCTTTAACAGTCTTTTATAATAAATTTGCTATCTAAGTTATTCTGCTTACTACTGGGCATTTAAGAGTTGACACCGAATTACTTCTACCCTTTGAGTTCTTAAGGCATTTACTAGGTAGATTCTTGCCTTTAATTTGGATTGAGTGCTGTTTTTTATATACTCCGTATTTCCCCAAATTATTTATGTTTGTAAAGAAAAGGGGTAGGGAATGCATACTTTATTATAAATTTTCTCTCACTAATAATTTTAAATGGGTTAAGACTAATTTAAACCATTAATTATACTATCTTGAGTACCTCAGCCATTGAAATATTTATTATATATTGGTTGTTTGCATGTTTCTTTCTCTTTTTTAGTCTTTATTGTTTTTATTGAATATAGAAGTCCCACATGCTTAAAGTGTAGAAAGAATAAGTCACTTTCTACGTTTTTACATAGCAGTGACCACAACTTAATTTATGCTAACCACTAATTCATCATAGAATTATTTCAAAATTTAAAAATAAGCAATGCTTCATCAATGTTGTAGCCTTACAGGTTTATATAGGACATAACCATTGCTGTAATATTAAAAACTGTCAGCATGAACATAAAGATTTAAAGAAGAGTATCCAGTTCTTTTAGACATATAATTAATACACTAACTCATGCTTAGTGTTTAAAATTATACAAATTCTTGCCTCCTTAAACTCTTGTTTTTTTGTTTTCTTTTCTCCCCCTAGTAATAGTTATAGGGACAAAAGAGAACTCTCCAGGGAACCAAGGTATTACACCAATTTTAGATATATTTCAGGTAGCATTTTTGTAATATACACATATAGATATTTTGTTTTTAATTTAACATTGATAATGTTTGTTTTGGTTTAAGAGGTAGATGTAACTACTAGGATAAGAAAATGGAGCACAGGAACTAATATATTTCAGAAGAGGAGGGAATTCCCTGGTGGTCCAGTGGTTAAGACTCCACGCTTTCACTGCTGCGGGCTTGGGTTCACTCCCTGGTCTGGTAACTAAGATCCCACAAGCTGTGCAGTGCAAAAAAAAACAAAACAAAAAACAAAAAAACAGAACAGGAGCTCTTATCGTTAGAAATGAGTTTTTTAAATAAAAGCCCATAACCTTCCTTCATATATATATGTATGTCTATTTAAAAACTTAAAGTATACATTTGAAGCATTTGCTTTGTTTTAGCATAGTAAAAGTTTTTTTCATCTTTAGTTTGACATTTTATGTTTGTTCTAGTAATGAACTGTCTGTTGAGACTTCTGGATACACACATTAACATGTTTTGTTTATCGAACTTGTAACCAAATTCCACAAAACTCCCCAAACAAATTTCTTCCCCTTTGTTTCTTCTGCAGTAGCAATTAAATAACACACTTCCCATTATGCTTTTAGTGCCTTTTAATGATGGTGCTGTTGGGAGAGACATTTTTTTCTTTAAGCTAAGTAAATTGAATTTTTTTAGTCATTTCAGTTTTGATTTCTTTTACAAAATGTTAATTTGCAGCCAAATGGCTGTTGGCTACAAAATACAAAGCATTCAGAGGAACAGAGTGATCTCACATTTGTCATATTGTCTACTGATTTTATTTCCTTCCACAAGTAATTGTTGTAGAATGGGATTTTTTATTTAAGGTTTTTAAGAACTTTGTGTTTTCAGGATTGAAGAGAGACATGTTAGATTTTCTAAGTCAGTATTTTCAAAACCATGATTCACAGCAAGGCTGTCTAGTTTCTCTTATTTTTACTCCACTTAATTCTCATACTTACTTTTTATTTTTATTTTTTTTTGCTGTTCAGTTCTGATATAAGAGATCTCAGTCAGTAATCCATAGATGATTAGTAAATGGAGAGAAAGGTAATTATAAGGAGAAGAGTTTATTATATAACGATTTATTTGAAGGTTGCCCAATAATTCTGTATCTGTGACTTTACTCTTTATGAACCTGGATAGGGACCTGTAAGATCTTGAGTCCTTTGGTTTAAACTTCTCTGTTTGTGTATTTGCTGAACATCTATATTAATTTTCAGCTGTGTATTAAGGCATCTTTCCTGTTCAGTCTTTTCAGTTTTTCATGGACTAATCTGATTTGTTGTGACGTATATATATAATTTTTACTGATACTTTCATGTCTTAAAGGGCAATTTAGTATTTCAGTAGAAATGTATTTTTATGAAAGACCACCATTGATTTTTTTTTTTCTTTTTAAATCTCAGCACCAAATCATTTTTTAGATGCAAGGCTTTTTCTAGGTGCTTAGAGATGTCAGCCAGCTTTGTAACTTTCACATACACTTTGAATAAAATGTGTAGAATATAGGAGGAAACTCAGACATATGTGAATAGGTTTTTAAAAATTAGTGTTTATAATTTTCATAAGAATGATCAGAAAAGTGAATATTCACATTAGGCTGTATTTTCTTGAGAACAAAACCCATTTTTATGTTAATAGATGAGAGTATGTAAATTAAGCAACACTTTAATTTTAAAGATGAATGTAAAATTAATAATAAATTATATTTGAAACTCTTTGGTAATCTTTTCCTACTTCTGATTTTGTTTTGTTTTGAAATCATTATTTCTTGGGGAAAGACAAATTATTCAATATCAGTGGTCTCTGTGGACCTGCATTTCTGGCTAGTCATTTCTTTTTATATGTAGGATATATGTTACACCTTTATTTTAAAAAAAGTTAATCTGATTTTACTGTCTTTTAATGTAAATAGAAAAACAATTGTTGGCAATGAGGTTGTAGTTTATTTTTTAAAGTTCTGTTTTTTTTGGACTTTGTAAGAAAAAATTATGACAGGATGGTATAATATGATGATTCTTGTGAGAACAGCAATTTCTGGGCTACAGGAACTAATTAAACATGTTTGAATTGTCGCCTTGGTCAAAAATAAAATTTATTTTCTTGATTGAACTTTTAAAAGTATATTACAGGGAATTCCCTGACGGTCCAGTGGTTAGGAGTTGGTGCTTTCACTACCATGGCCCGGGTTTGATCCTGGTCAGGGAACTAAGATCTTGCAAGCTATGGGGCACTGCTCGCCCCTCCGCCCCAAAAAAAAGAAGTTTATTACAGTTTCTGCCTAATATTAGCATCTGAAAGTACAGAACATTTCAGATTAAAAAGAAAATTAAAAAAAATTAGAAGAGTTTTTAATGGTAGAGACTAGATCAGTTGTTAGCCTAAATTTTTCAAAATCAAAGAGTTGGTGCTAAGACTTTTCTCAAATCAGTAAGAAAGTTGTGGTGTAATTGAAAAATAGAAAATTGTTGATTATGTTTTACTGGCAAAATATATTTTTAAAACCACTTTATTGAGGTATGATTGGCATACAAAAAGCTGTACTTAATGTATACACCTTGATGAGTTTGGAATTGGCAAAATATTTAATGCTTTAGTTCTTCAACTTCTTGATTATATATAATATAAACTTTTCACTAGTCCTTGTTAACAGTTGTTAAAGAATTTTACCTTAACATACAATTGGAAATGCCTGGTTTTTGCCTATATTGCCACTGTACATTAAGGTTGAAAAATGTAACAACACAACAGTACACATATTCAACAGTATATGTTTTGACTTCAAGACTTCCTAAGGGAGGGGTGTATAAATCTTATTTCCAAGTTTATTAACTGTTTTCTTACAAATTTCAAACGTTTCAAAATTCAGTAAAGAAATTATTCTTTTCTTTTTTTTTTTTTTTCTGGTGAAGGAAAGTGTAGCATTTATTGCAAGGTGACAAGCAAGGAGAATGGGCAGCTAATGCTCAAATGACCCAAACCTCCTAATGGTTTTTAGGGATGGGTTTTTAAAGACAAAGTGAGGATGAGGGTCATGGGGAATGTGATCATTTCATGCAATCTTCTGATTGGTGTGTGGTGAGGTAACCAGGTGAGGTCACAGAGATTGATCACGTTATCAGTCTTCAGGCTCCAGCCAGTCTGGGGGCTACGTGCTCATGGTCATCATTCTCTGTCTGGTTGGGGTCTGGTTTCTGTAAAACAGCTTCTTCCAAGGAGCTGAAATCACGTGATTCCACACATTCAAAGGCAAATGGCAAATACACCAGGCCATTTCTACATCCAAAAAGTCATGGCAGTAATTTGCAGAAAAGTCATCCAGATCATTGCACGTTTTGATGGAGCCCATTATGTTGCTAACACTGTTCAAGCCTATTTCCTGACAGAAGAGGCCACATCACATCATATAGACCACATGAGGAGCAGCAAGTGTGGTCAGGAGGCAAAACAGGAGGGCGAAATTATTCTTTTCAAGGAATAATTTTAAATGTCATAGCCATTTAAAAATGTTTGACAAGAACTCTAAACTTTAGGGAGTTATTTTAAATTTATAAGCAGTTATAAAATGTTTCCCCTAGACATCTGAATTCTGATTTTCTTTTCATAGTTCTGATTAATTAGGAATCTTCATGTATGTGTGTATATATATTTTATTTACAAAATTTATTCTGGCTTATTTTACTTTCCTGTTAACTGCATTTGAATCCTTTTAAAAATTGAAAACCAGAAAACATTTACATTATCTTTTTTACTCATTGGGGATTATTTTTGATGAATTCTATAAAATTTTGTTGCATTAAGAATTTTCTAATTTGTCTCTTTAGGAAAAATGGAATGTTGTAAAGTTGTTTTACTATTCACAAGTATTTTTGTTTCTTTTTAAAATTCCTGAAAGCTTAAAACAAAACAAAACAAGAAAGCATATCCTCTCCTCTTCCCCACCCCCCCACAATCTTCAGTGTATTCAATCTCCATAGAGATAAAAAGAGAGGTTTTTTTCCTTTAAAACAGTAATGCCACAGAAGAATATCTTAACTTGTCTCTGTAGCAGACATGGCTAAAGAAATTAGCGTTTATGTTGTATTCTAAGCTGTATGATAATATTTTGGTAATGAGAATCACTTTCTGTAAATTGCTGTGTAAATTTAGAAGTCTTTTGGAAGCAAATTTTATGAATAGTTTAATACTAAAGCCTCAAAGAAGTTGCAGATTTACTTATCCTCTAACAGTGGATACTTCACATACTTTTTTTTTTCCCCATATTTTTTGCCAGGCACTATGGTAGGTCTAGGGATTCCATGGGTATAAGATAGTAATAGTCCATCCTCACAGAGCTTATTGTTTAGCAGAGTATACTAATAGTAATAATTAAATGAATAAGTACACCAGTAATTAGTAGAGGTAAATGCTGTGAAGGAAAAAAACATAGGGTGCTATGAGAATGTAGAATTTTAAAAGATTTTACTTAGTCATGCAAATTGGACTTGATATTTGGAGCAATTGGTTTTTAAAAATACTTAGTACAGTTCACTAGTCAGTGTATGATATGCCTAATATGCATAAGCAGTAACAGTAAATGTTTAGTAACTTCAGCACAGTTGTATGTATCCGTGTATTTTTTTATTCCTGTTTTTGCATTGCCAGTGTTTGATTTTGCTAACTGCAAAAAAAAAAAAAATGACCTTTTGCTATATTTGAAAATCTGAAGGTACATTGGACCCTGTTAACTTGTTGGATTCTGCTAAATGTAGCAGTACAACTCTCAAGCTTTGCAGGACATAAATCCACTAAATAAAATTATTTTTAATACAACAATATGGAATTAGAGTAACTCTCTTTTTTCCCACTCAAAATTTGGTTTGCTGAAGCTGCCTCCCGAAAATCATGGGTATTGACACTCTGGTCAGAACTTGCTCTGGACTCTCATATGGCAGAATTAGGTCAGGTGGCAGTATCAGGTAAAGGGAAATAAGAAACATAATATATTTCCACACCCCCTTTTTTCTTAAAAACATTCAGGAAAAACAGAATGAGCAAGTGAAGGGGAGCTACATAAAGAAAACCTGGGATGGTTGATGCACATAGTTTCTTGATTTTTGTAATGTTTTAAATCCTTTAGAATTATGTTGCAGTTAAGGAAAAATCAGAAATCGGGGGAAAAAACTATAAAAAATATAAGTAAGAAATATGAGATGGCAGAAATATGACTGAACACATCACTGATCATAATACATATGAATTGATTAAATTTCTCTAGTAAATAATTTAATATCACTGATTTAGATGCAAAGCAAAAGGATAGTCCAAAAGGAATAGGTTTCATGATTTGTGAATTGGTAGCACCACATGATAGGAATCCTTGTTGGTTCTTAAGGAACCTGACAGAGGAGAACATATAATAAACTAGGCCAAACACCAATTTTCAACAAATTGGATCATGTACATTTGTTTTACAAATATATTGCCAAGTTTCATACTTTAAAGATTTTTCACATTTTGATGGTAATATCTGCATCATAAAAGCACTCAGGGGCTTCCCTGGTGGCACAGTGGTTAAGAATCCACCTGCCAATGCAGGGGACATGGATTTGAGCCCTGGTCTGGGAAGATCCCACATGCCGCAGAACAACTAAGCCCATGCACTACAACTACTGAGCCTGCGCTCTAGAGCCCATGAGCCATAACTCCTGAGCCCACGTGCCACAACTACTGAAGTCTGCGTGCCTAAACCCCATGCTCCGCAACAATAGAAGCCACCACAACGAGAAGCCCGCACACTGCAATGAAGAATGGCCGCTGCTCGCAGCAACTAGAGAAAGCCCACATGCAGCAACGAAGACCCAGTGCAGCCAAGAATAAAATAAATCGATAAATAAATAAATTAATTAAAAAAATAAAAAGAAAGCACTGAGCTGTGAGCATAGTTTACTGTGCTTAAATATTGTCCTTTCAAAGTGTTTTCTCATCATATCTCTTAATTTTTTCATATTTAGATTTTGTTTACTGATTTTAGCATAAATTTTTGGTAAATTGGGCCTGTATGAGAAAAAATATCATGAACTGCTAGGTCATGCTAGTAAGGAACTGCTGGTAAGGAGACTACTTGCACATAGTAGGTGGTCAATAAATCGCATAAATAAATAGCATTCAGGATCCATTTATTAAATGGAATTAACTGATCCTGATCTCTCTTCTTACTTTCTAGAAATATTAAAAGTTTGTCGGATATCCAGATAGTACAGGTTGCTTGTGGCTACTATCATTCACTTGCACTTTCTAAAGGTAAGCATTGCTTTTATTTTCTTTCCCCTTTTCAGTTTTATTACTTGATACTTTGAGTTGAAATTCCTCCAACTTCGTTCTTATTAAAGATTGTCTTGGTTCTTCTTGATCCTTTTCATATCTATATACATTTTAGAATTAGCTAGTCAGTTTTCACAGATACTTAAAGTGTTGGAATTTTGATTGGGATTGCATTACCTCTAAATCAGTTTGAGGAAAACCTTTATAATATTGAGTCTTTCAATTCTTGAGCATGCTATATCCCTCCATTTATTTTAATCTCTTTTTAATTTTTCTCAAGAGTATTTCGTCATTTTCTGTGGAGAGGTCTTATATACGTTTTATTAGATTTTTCCCTAGATATTTGATATTTTTTGTTACTCTGATGTCATTTTCAAATCGTTTATTACTAGCATATAGACATGAAATTGATTTTTTGTGTCTAATTGTTTCTTTAACCTGCCGAACATTATTCCTTCATAGCTGGGGAAGTTTATAACTTGCCCAAGTTCATTTACGCTTACAGGTAAACTTTTTATGAATAGAAACAGAGAAGTCTAAGCATCCTGTAACCTTTATTTGACTTCTTCCTATGCCAGCTAAGGATTGTAACATGGGTTAGTAAAGAACCTGCCGTATATTTGTTTTTTATTATATAAAAAAATAAGTTCCAGTGGCTTCATTATTATTATTTTTAATTTATTAAATGCCTAGTAAGGCCTACTATGAATGAAACAGTAGACTAGAACTATAGGGAAATACGGATAAGTTAAGAGAAGGTTTTAGGGATCGTACCATCTAGTAGAAGAGGCAGATATACAAATAATATAATTGAGGCAGAAAAAATATATACTACTTTTGGTCAAAGGAAAAGTAAAATATGATGGGCATAAGGAAAAAAGTTTAATTAGTTTCAATCAATAGAATTGGTAATAATAAAGAAGGGATTGATATTTGATGCAAGTCTTGAAAGATGATTACAATTTCTTCAGAATTGGAGAGGTTGTGAAGCAGCTAGGGAAAATGTTGAGGATTGGCTAAGGTAATAGTACTAGTAAAGGCATAGAATCTGGGAAATATTTTGTGTATTTGAGTATCGGAATATAGTTTTACGTGGGTATTTTGAGAGCATGGGAGACATTTTCATACTTCAGTTGAGAGTAAAGTAAAAACAAATCTGTTACAAAGGGCCTTACATGCCATATTAAGGAATTTGGATTTATTCCATCAAAGGAATAAAGTAGGGGGTGGAGGCTGGCATCCCTGTATTCTTTGTTGTTACTTTGCCAACTCCTCTTTTGATACTTTGGTAGGTAAATCCAAGATAAATTTAAACCCAAACGTTTTACCAATGAGGACAGTTTTTCTATCTTGACGTATCTTACAGGTATTCTTTTCCCTTATTCAGCTTCATGTTTTAGTAGTATCTTACGCATCTAATGGAAAAAAAAAAAATTTTTTTTTTTTTGATCACTCAGTACAAACTAGGCACATTAGGGTGTACAGTAAACAGTGGTAAGCAGTACACTACCAGCCCTTATGGTACAGTCACACAAATAACAATATAGTTTACATACTATGAAAAAAGAGTATAAATAAAAAAGTTTGGGATATTTAGATCATATAACAAGGGGACTGAACTTAATCTGGCAGATCAAGGAAGGCTTTCTGCTGGGAGACAATAGAAGTAAACTAGACAAGGATGAGGGAAAGGTTTAGGCAGAGTGTGTGAGACAGCAAGTGTGAGAGAAATGGTCATTGGAGAATATAAAGGAAGGTGAGTATGGCTAGAGTATAGTAAGTGAGGGAAGAGGCTGGTATGAAATGAGCTCAGAAACATAGGTACATTTTACAGAATTATAAGCCTTGTTAAAAGTGTTTATCTCAAGAGCAGTGAGAAAGCACTGATTTCTGTTTTTTTCAGGTGAGCAGCATTTCAAATCTACATTTTTTTAAAGAGTCAACTCATTTGAGATTTATTATAGAATAAACACACAGACATAAATTTATAGAACAGTTAATTTGAAACTTATCCAGACCGTTATTAATGGTGTCTGTCCTATATCAGATCTACATTTTTATATCTCTTTGTATATATACAAATGTCTCCTGGTGTGTCCATAGAGTATTTCTGGAAGTACATATCAGCAGTTAGTAAGAGTGCTTGTTTCTTGGGGGAGGAACCAGGGATCTAGTTTTGAAGGGAGACTTACTTTTAGTAAGTGTGTACTATTTTATAGTATGAATTTTTAAAACTCAGATATTAGTGTGTCAATTATTAGTTTAGTGCCATTTATTTAATAAAAATAAGTAAAAAGATGTTTAAAGTTGCAAAAAATGTAGCAGTGGGTGAGCAAATGTGACGAGAACTATTAAAAGAACCAGGTGAAATGGTGAGGAGTGGATCTATTCACCATATTTTTCTTTAGAAAGAAAACTGTATATAACTTGACGATAGATTGATAGAAATCTGTATATAAGGTAAGAGAGGAGAGGAGTATTAAGGATGACTCCTGTGTTTATGGTTTGTGCTGCTGTATCAGTTGAGGTGTTATCTACTGAGAATGAGGAACACTAGGAAGAGGTCCAGGTATGGGAGGTAGGATGGGGGTCATGAATTGAGTTTAGGGCATGTTGAACTGGAAATACCTTTCAAATATCGAAGTATAGCTGTCAGGTAAACAATTGGATACATGAGTTTATTGCTCAGAGGAGAGATCTGGGCTAGTGATAAATTTTGAATGTGATAGCATATAATTGATAACTGAAACCTTGAGCTTGAATGAGTACCTCCTGGGAGAAGTCATAGAATAAAAGTGAGACCTGAGGAATACTAAAAAGAGATGGTCCTTTCTTGAGGAACATCAGGAAATGGGATTATCCCCAGTTATGTGACTTACCCATTCATCAATAAAGTCAAACTAAAACTGTATTAACATGGATTATTCAAGGTAGTATTGTTTCCATATAAGAAATAAATTTAATAAGGAGGAATATGTATTTTCATCAAAGAGGAAGAATATCCCAAAATAACTGATGATTTTCAAGTGAAATTTTTTTTGTGTGAGAAAAATAGTAATTTATGATTCTTGTTTTACAGCAAGTGAAGTCTTCTGTTGGGGACAGAATAAATATGGCCAGTTGGGTTTAGGCATTGACTGTAAAAAGCAAGCTTCACCACAACTGATTAAGTCTTTACTTGGAATCCCTTTCATGCAAGTTGCAGCAGGAGGAGCCCATAGTTTTGTACTCACCCTTTCTGGAGCTATCTTTGGATGGGGACGCAACAAATTTGGTCAACTAGGTCTTAATGATGAAAATGGTAGGTTTGCATTATTTTATAAATATATTTTTAAAAAGAGATGATGTTTTGAGATATATCAGTGATTCTTAGTGTCAGAGAGAAGTGTACCCAAATCTTCCCTGGTGTTGAGGTGGGGATGAGAGGTTAATTTTAAAATTCCATTTGATAATAATATTTTTAGGAGATTGTGGGAAGGCCAAAAATATTATTTTATTCTAGAATAAAATATAGAAAGTATATCTGGACAAAAGTCTTCAATGTTGGATGTTCACTAAAAGAAAGTTGAGAAAAACATTACTTCAAATTGGTAATCATATTATCAGCCACCATCAGTGGAAAAAAATTATAAAATTATCCTGAAAAGTAACATGAAGTGTTCATCTATTTGAGTATTTCAAGGAAATATTTAAATCTGAGTCATTTAATTAATCACTGTTAACAGTGATGCTAGAGTCTTGAAAATAAACTTTTTGAATTTTAAAAAATTATAACTGCTTAAAACAAGTTGGGATCTTGGAAACTGATTTTTCATAGCTACATTAGGTTGAATGCCAGTATTTGAAATACAAAAACTAATTTAATAAAGTTCAACATAATTATAATGACTTAGACAAAAGTGAGTTGTTGATCTAGTAACAACTGGTAATGATAAATAATACTCTCAGAAAGAATTTTAAAATACTTTGTTTTGCATGAGAAAAATATGTCAGATTAGGACATTATATCTCTTTTCTACTATAAAATAGCAGAAAGTATAATTTTCAGGCTTTTTAAAGTAGGATCCTATGAGCTTAATTATCATGAGGTGAATATAAAGAATGATGTGCATGTACTAGAAGCAGTCAGATAGCTTTGAAATTCCTTGATTGCGGAGTCCTATGCAGATTGGCGTTTAGGCAGTTTAGTACTTAAGTTACTCTTTTTAGAGCTCTCCTTTATCACAGTAGCATGACTAGAAAGGCGTGGGAGCCCAACTTAGTAGGCTTGTACCACAAAATCATTGAATTGTTAAAGTTGTTTAGTTATCACCGTCTTCCACAGTTCAGGAAGCTGTAGAGGAAACACATTTTAGAAGCTTTTAATTTTAAAAATACTGTTCATTGATGTCTCTTGTTGGAATTTTCAGATAGGTATGTTCCTAATTTACTAAAGTCACTAAGAACTCAGAAAATAGTTTATATTTGTTGTGGAGAAGATCACACTGCTGCACTAACCAAGGTATTGTACTCCTATAAAACTTTTTTATTAATAGTTATGGTAGTTATTTCATAATTAGTGAATATTTTCATGGTATTTACTTTGAAACTTGAGTGTTATTGATGTCTAAAAAATAATTTATCTTAAAAAAGGAACTTAGGTTATTATCTGTTCTCAAAAACTTTACGTTAAATTTCAGCTGTTTCATGTTATGAAATGTGAATTGTGATCTACTGTTTGTGTGATGATAATATATATTGTTGAATTTTTCAACTTCATGTGAAATACTGCTTTAATAATACTGTGAATGAAATAATTCCTTTTTAGTTTGTCAGGCTTGTTGTGCTTTGTGTATCAATCCCATTTATATTGCATAACTCTGACTAATTTTAATGTAGCTCCCACGTGCCTTATAACAAGTAATAGAGACTGAATCCCTCTATTATCCAAAGGCCAGGTATTATTCAAGCAGTTATAATGGGCTTTCAGCACAATCTTGTTAATGGCTTTAACTCTGACCTCTCACTTTGTTGGGTATGTGCCAGTTCAGTATCAATACTGTATAGTTCTCTAGCAATTAGAAGTAAAATGAAAATAAAAACATTAAACTAACCTTTACCAGCAGTATTATTTATTATAGTCATGTTAACATAAAGGAACTGGCAACTTATCATTGGCTAAATTAGCAATTAATGTTTTTGCTTCTTTATCTTTATATCCTGCATAGTAGATAAAATTGGCAAGAAAAAATTAACTTCTAATCAGATTTATAAAATTTCTACACACGTACTCCCACATTGGGAATTTTAGAAGAATTATTCTCAGTCCTTATCAAATATAGTGTACTAAAGGTACTTTAAAAAATATAATGACCAGTTACAAAAGTTAATTTTTTAAAATTCTGTATTACTTGCTTTTGAGTAAGGAAGATTTACTATCCCTACTGATCTTACTACCATATTTCATTGATTTTTTTTTTGTCATTCAAATTGCAGATGTAATCACTGTCGGCAAGTTATACATTTTAGTCATTCTCTTCTATCATTCGTATTTAGGAGAAATAAGGCTGTATTGAAGATAATAGTAAAAAATACTTTGTATAATATCTTTCCATAGGACTAACTTTGTGGTAGAAAGATTCACATGTTAATGCTTTTCAAATTCAGCCTTTCAGACAACCACTTATCTTATTTTCCCAAGATTTCTAAAGATTTCTCTTTATTGAGTTTTTAAAAAATGCCAATTCTATTAATTTTCTGTATTTCTCTCTCAAAACAGTAGCTGGTGATACTTGTTCACTGGAATTCTTGGTGTATATTATTTTTAACAAAATCAGATAGTTTTAAATATTGCAAAAGTAAAATATTTTATTGTTCCTTGTTTAAAGTTAGAATATAGTTCTATATCAATGTCTTTTGCTTTTCTGGAAGAGCTTCTTGCAAATAGATTAGTATTGCTTTACAAAGCAGTTTCCTTGTGCAAAACAAACATTAGGAAGACTTTTAAAACAGATTTTTAAAATCAGAATAAATGGAAAGACATGCATGTTAATGGATATGAGGACACTACCATAATGATGTCAATTTTTTTCAAGTTCTTTTACAAATTCTTTATGCAAATCACATATGCATATACCTTTTGACTTATCAATCCCTTAGTAATTTTAAGAATCTGTTCCAAAGATACTAAGTTATGTATACACAAGGCCATTTATGGTGGCAGTATTTTAATAACAAAAGAAGAGAAGAAATCCAGATTCCCATCAGTAGCAGTCTAATTCAGTAAACTATGGTAACTCCACTGCGTGGTACCATGCCCTGTAAAACAGAATGAGGAAGATCTCTATATTATGTTGTGGAACGATTGTCAGGATATATTATTGTTAAGGAAAAAGAAGACGGTACATGTTATTTATATTTGAAAAGGATTAATAGGTAGACCAAATGAGCCTTGCCTTATAGGTTTGACTTTGGAACCTAGAAACTGTTACACATAATTAAAAAGCTTATATGTTAAAAGAATTCTTCAAAATTACAAGTGGCACAAATACAGAAAGAAGAATTTTAAAGTATAGTATTTTGTTGTGCATCACTGATGGGAAATAGCCTAAAGATAAACCAAATTCACAAAGAGGTCTTAAACTGCATTCTGTAGTCTTATTGTTAGTAGTAAAATTGGCAGCATTTATTTTCAGTATATTGTATGTAGAATAGGATAAAGCAATTAAGTATTTGTATTACTCTCATTAGAAACTATGATTTTCAGCTTAAGAGAAAAGAGATATAAAATGGTAGCAATCAAAACCCTGTAATCTTTGCTTTGAATCACAAGTATCAGTGTGAATTCTTATTTTTCTCCTTCTAAAATAAGTTTGTTTGGTTTGGTTTTTGTTTGGTTTTTTGGTGTGTGGTTTGTTGTTGTGTTTTTTTTTTTTTTTTTTTTTTTTGGCTATGACCACCAAAAGTTTCTAGAAATAACTAAACATTTGTAATCTGGAAGCAATGAACATCCTTTGATTGTTGTAGACTCTATACTAAAAAGAACCAGGGCTTCTTAGAGAAGAGCCTGATCTTATACCTGGGACCAAAAAAAAAGTATGAAAATAGCCTTGAGTATTTTGTGTCACAAAAACAAAGACTACTAAGATCATGTCACAAGGACAACTTGAAGGAGTTTTCAGTGGTTAACAAAAATAAATAATGTCTGCAATAAATGGAAAGATACCAAATATATAAAAATCTGTGACTTCATAATGATCGTCTTCTTACCCAAATCAACACAAAGCAAACTTCATTGCTTATCTTTGGAGGTTGCTAGGGCAACAGCTTATTTTTCTAAAAATCTGTAAATGAGAAAGAAGCATTTCTTCTGCCTCTTAATTGCAGATTGTATTTTATAATAGCTCAATAGTTGATGAGTTAACTTCTCTATAGAAGAATTTCGACTAATAAATTTAGAAGAAATAATAAGATTAGAAAAATCTCCATTTTGTATTCCCTAATGAAATAATGGATCTAGGCAAAGATCATCGTTAAGCTTAATGGGTATAGATTAGGCTGAAACACACTGTCCCACTTACTTATTTTTAACTTTACCTATCAGACATATGCTTTCTGACATGGTGTAATAAAATACTAATCAAGAAAGTTTAAATATGACCTCTATATTAAATAATATTAAAGAAATATTAAAGGGGTCCATTCCTCAAGAACATATAACAATTGTACCTATATATGTTCCCAGCACAGCAAATATTAACAAGTATTAACAGATCTGAAGGCAGAAATAGACAGCAACACAATAACAGTAGGGGACTTAAGTACCCCACTTTCAACAGAGACTGGATCATCCTGACAGAAAATCAGTAAGGAATATTTGACTTGAAGTACAGTTTATATCAAATGGACCTAACAAACATATACAGAACATTGTATCCAAGAATAGCAGGAGATACATTCTTCTCAAGCAAACAGTGGAACATTCTGCAGGAGAGATCATGCTAGGTCAAAAACACGTCTTAACAAATATAAGACGATTGAAATAATATCATGTATGTTTTCCAACCATAGTAGTATGAAACTAGGAATCATTAACAGGAGGAAAGCCAGAAAATTCACGAATATGTGGAAATTAAAAAGTACACTTCTGGGCTTCCCTGGTGACGCAGTGGTTGAGAGTCCGCCTGCCGATGCAGGGGACACGGGTTCCTGCCCCGGTCCGGGAAGATCCCACATGCTGCGGAGCGGCTGGGCCTGTGAGCCATGGCTGCTGAGCCTGCGCGTCCAGAGCCTGTGCTCCGCAACGGGAGAGGCCCACGTACCGCCAAAAAAAAAAAAAAAGTACACTTGTGAATAATCATTGGGTCATAGAAGAAATAAAAGGGAAATTTTTAAATATCTTGAGAAATGAAAATGGGAACACGACAAAACTTATGGGAAGCAACAAAAGCAGCTCTAATAGGGAAGTTTATAGCAATAAACACCTACATTAAGAAAAAAGATTGCAAATAAACAGCTTAATTTTATACCTCAAGGAACTAGGAAAAACAACATACTAAGTCCAAAGTTAGCAGAAGGAAGGGAATTACAAAGATCAGAGCAGAAATAAATGAAATAGAGATTAGAAAAACATCAGAGAAGAATAACACACCTAAGAGCTGTTTTTCTGAAAAGATTTTTTTTAATGGACAAATCTTTAGCTAGACTAAGAAGAAAAGACTCAAATAAAATCAGACTGGGAGGAGACATTACAACTGATAATGCAGAAATACAAAGGTTCATAAGAGACTACTATCAATAATTATATACCAACAAATTTATCACATAACCTAGATGAAATGGATACATTCCAGAAGCATACTAACTGCCAAAACTGAATCATAAAGAAACAAAATCTGAATATGCCTCTGATGAGTAAGGAGATAGAATCAGTAGTCAAAAGTCTCCCAACAAAGAAAAGCGCAGGACTGGATGTCTTCAAAAATCTCCCAACAAAGAGAAGCTCATTCACTGGATGGTGAATTCTACTATTTAAAAAATAATTAACACCAGTCAATCTCAAACTCCTCTGAAAAACAGAAGAGGAGGGAACACTTCCAAACTTATTTTATAAGGCCGGCACCATCTGATACCAAAGACATAATAGAAAGACACTGCAAGGAGAGTAAATTACAAGCCAACATCCTTGATGAATGTAGATGCAGAACTACTCAATACTAGCAAACTAAGTTCAACAGTACATTTAAATGATTATATAGCCAGTGATCAAGTGGGATTTATCCCTGGGATGCAAGGATGGTTCAGCATTTACAAATCAGTGTTATACACCACATTAACAGAATGAAGGATACAAATCATATTATCATCTTAGTAGATACAAGAAAAGCATTTGACAAAATTGAGTATCTTTTTATGATAAAAACTGTCAAAGTGAATATGGAGGGAACATGCCTCAATATAATAAAGGCCATCAATGACAAACCCACCACTAACATAATACTTAATGGTGAAAATTTGAAAGCTTTTCCTTTAAGATCAGGAACAAGACAGGATGCCCACTCTCACCACTGCTATTCAAGATAATACTGGGAGTCCTAGCCACAGCAGTTAGTCAAGAGAAAGAAATTAAAGGCATCCAAATTAGAAAGGGAAAACTAAAATTGTCTCTTTGCAGATGTCTTGATATTTTATATAGGAAACCCTAAAGACTCCTCAAAAAATCTGTTAGAACCAATAAATACAGTGAAGTTGTAGGATACAAATTAACATATAAAAATCAGTTGCGGAGGTGCTTCCCTGGTGGCTCAGTGGTTGAGAATCCGCCTGCCAATGCAGGGGACACAGGTTCGAGCCCTGGTCTGGGAAGATGCCACGTGCTGCAGAGCAACTAAGCCTGTGCGCCACAACTACTGAGCCTGTGCGCTAGAGCCCATGAGCCACAACTACTGAGCCTACGTACCGCAACTACTGAAGCCCACACACCTAGAGCCCGTGCTCCGCAACAAGAGAAACCACTGCAGTGAGAAGCCCACGCACCGCAATGAAGAGTAACCCCCACTTGCCTCAACTAGAGAAAGCCCGCACACAGCAACGAAGACCCAACACAGCCAAAAAAAAGAAAATCAGTTGCGGGACTTCCTTTGTGGTCCATTGGCTAAGACTCCATGCTCCCAATGCAGGTGGCCCGGGTTTGATCCCTGGTCAGGGAACTAGATCCCACATGCTACAACTAAGAAGTTTGCATTCCGCAACTAAAGATCCCACATGCTGCAACAAAGATCCCACAGATGACAATGAAGATCCTGCGTGCCACAACTAAGGCCTGATGCAAACAAATAAGCAAGTAAATATTTTTTAAAGGATCAGTTGTGTTTTTATACACTGAAAACAAACTATCTGAAAAAGAAATGAAGCAGTAGTCCCATTTACAATAGTATCAAAAACGTAATGCTGGGCTTCCCTGGTGGCGCAGTGGTTGAGAGTCCGCCTGCCAATGCAGGGGACACGGGTTCGTGCCCTGGTCTGGGAAGATCCCACATGCCGTGGAACTGCTGGGCCCGTGAGCCATGGCCACTGAGCCTGCAGTCCGGAGCCTGTGCTCCGCAATGGGAGAGGCCACAACAGTGAGAGGCCCGCGTACCGCAAAAAAAAACCAAACAAACAATAAAAAACCCCGTAATGCTTAGTAATAAAGGTGAGCCAAGCAGATGAAAGACCTGTACACTGAAAACTATATGAGACATCAATGAAAGAAACTGAAGAAGACAGAAATAATTGGAAAGATATCTCATGTTCTTGATTGGAAGAAGTAATATTGTTAAAATATCCATACTGCTCAAAGTGAGCTACAGATTCAATGCAATCCCTATCCAGATTCCAATGGCATTTTTCACAGAAATAGAACAATCTTAAAATTCATATAGAACCACAAAAGACGCAGAATAGCCAAAGCAGTCTTGAGAAAGAACAATGAAGTGAAGGCATAAGTTTCTGATTTTAAACTATATTACAAAGCTGTAGTAATCAAAGCAGTATGATACTGGCATAAAAGCAGACACATATACCAGCCAAACAGAATAGATCGCCCAGAAATAAATGCAATTAATCATTGATACGGTGCCAAGAGCTCGCAGTGGAAAAGGATAGCCTCTTCAATAAATGATGCTGGGAAATATGGATATCCATATGCAAAAAATGGACTTCTAATTCACACCACTCACAAAATGTAGCTTAAATGGAGTAAAGACTTAAATGTAAGACCTGAAACTGTAAAAATTCTAGGAGAAAACTTGGGAAAGTTCCTTGACATTAGTCTTGGTAGGCATTTTTTGGATGTGACACCAAAAGCACACGGGTAACAAAAGCAAAAGTAAACTAAAAGCTTCTGCACAGCAAAGAAAACAGTCAACAAAATTAAAAGTCATCCTGTGGAATGAGAGAAAATATTTGTAAATCATATATCTGATTAGGGGTTAATACTTTAACTATATAAGGAACTCACGTAACTCATGGCTGAAAAACAATCTAATTTTAAAATGGGCAAAGGGCCAGAATAGACATTTTTCCAGAGTAGATATACAAATGACCAAAAGGTACATGAAAATAGTGCTCAATGTCAATATCACAATCATCAGGAAAATACAGATCAAGACCACAATGAGATATCACCTCACATCTGTTAGGATTGCTATAATTTTTTTAAAAAAGGACAAGTATATGGAGGAAAGGGGAGCCCTGTATACTGCTGGTGGGAATATAAATTGGTGCGGCCATTAGGGAAAACAATATGAAGCTTCCTCAAAAACTTAAAAATAGAACTACTGTAGGACCCAGCAGTTCCACTTTTGGATGTATTTCTGAAGGAAATGAAAACAGGGTCTCAGAGAGGTAAATACATTCTCATGTTTTTTGAAGCATTATTCACAATAGCCAAGATACTTAAACAACCTAAGTGTCCCTTGCCAAATGAGTGGATAAAGGAAATGTGATGTGTACATGTTTGTGTGCATATGCGCGCGCACGTGCGCGCGCACACACACACACACACACACACACACTGGAATATTATTCAGCCATAAAAAGGGGAAATCCTTTCATTTGTAACAACATATATGAACCTCAAGGGCATTATGGTAAGTGAAATAAGCCAGGCAAAGACAAACACTAAATGGTATCACTTATATGTGGCATTGTTAAAAAAACAAAAAAAGTGGGGTGGGGATAGAAAGTCAAATTCATAGAAACAAAGAGTAGAATGGTGGTTTCCAGGGTGTAGGGGGTGAGGGAAATGGGGATATGTGGTCAAAGGGTACAAACTTTCTGTTACAAGATTATTAAATTCTGAGGATCTAATGTACAGCATGGTGACTGTAATTAACGATACAGTATTCTATGCTTGAAATCTGCTAAGAGCAGATCTGAAGCTTTCTCACACACACACAAGGATTATATGAGGTTTGGATGTGTTAATTAACTTGACTGGTAATAATTTCACAGAGTATATGTACGTCAAGTCATGTTGTGCCCTTTAAATATACACAATTTTATGTCAAGTCAATGATATCAATAAAACTGGAAAAAACATAAGAAGTAAAAATTAACACTTGCTATTTCTGTCCAAAAAAAGGAAATTAATACTTCTTGTTGATAATAGTATTGCGTCATATATTTTTATCCGTTAGAGGTATATGCCATTGAAGATACATATGCATTTATATGTGAAATGATTTGTTGACCACAGTGTACTTTAAAGTATTCCAGTACTTTTTTTACTTTAAAGTACCCCCATAAAAGGGAAGTGGGAGGGGCATCAATGAAACAGGATTATCTGAGTTTTGCCATTTGAAACTGAGTGATGTTATGTGATCATTCATATATAGATAAATATATATATATATGTCTTTTGTGCATTTGTTTAAATTTCCCATGATAAAAAAATTTTAAACAGAAAAATCAATTTCCTTACATAGCAATCTGTATAAATACTAATATCCTGCTTTCATCATTTAGTAGCATAAATTTGTATACATAGCTGCAACTATGAAGAAAAGCAGTTGAATTGAAAAGTACTAACTGTGCTTGTTTTAAAATGTCATCATGAATTACTTTTTAAAAACATAACCTTTAATCCTGTTATACATTTTTATGATGAATATTTTAAAGACCATTTATATTTTATGCTAAGACCATTTATGCTAAGAATAGCTATATTAGTACACTCTCTGGTTACATGTACTCTTTTTTTGCAGAGCTACTTTGGAAACTGAAAATGATACCATTTATAGGTTTTGTGAAATTTTATAGGTGTGATTCAACAAGACTATAATGATAGTAAAAGGCAATGCAAAAAAATACTCATTAGTATCTCTTTAATGATGACTTTATAATGATGAGAACATAGTTAAATACTTTTGAAGTATGTGAAAATAATAAGCCATATCAGCCTGGAACTCTTAGATTTAAGACATTTTACCTTGAAAAGTCAAGGTATCTTGACTATCTTATCATCTGTTAAATTGTGAAGACAATAGAAGAGAAAATTTGACTCCATATTAAAGATTAACTTATTTTCCTGAAGATTATTTTCTTTTATCAGGCTTTCTAATGACAAAGGGTTTTTTTTTTGTTGTTGTTTTAGGAAGGTGGAGTGTTTACTTTCGGAGCTGGAGGGTATGGTCAGTTGGGTCATAACTCTACCAGTCATGAAATAAACCCAAGGAAAGTGTTTGAACTTATGGGAAGCATTGTCACTCAGATTGCTTGTGGAAGGTAAGCAGTTTTAGAAAAGAGTATTTTGATCTATAGCCCAATTATTTAGGATTTTTTTTTTTTTAACAGTCCAGGGGTCTTTTTTTTTTTTTTTAAATCTATTATGCCATGAATTAATAGGGAATGGCTTCTAGCAGCTTAGGCCCCTTTCCATTGGTTCTCACAAAGTGTGCTTCTCTGGTGGAACAGGCTGGCACTTCATTTGAACCTGAGTGCCTTTCTGTTTGGCTTCCTTTTTTTTTTTTTTCTTTCTTTTTTTTTTTTAAATTGGAGTATAATTGTTTTACCATGTTGTTAGTTTCTGCTGTACAACAAAGTGAATCAGCTATATGTATACATATATCCCTTCCCTCTTGGACCTCCCTCCCACCCCACCCCCCATCCCACCCCACCCCCCATCCCACCCATCTAGGTCATCACACACTGAGCTGAGCTCCCTGTGCTATACAGCAGGTTCCCACTAGCTATCTGTTTTGTACATGGTAGTGTATATATGGGAATCCTAATCTCCTAATTCATTCCACACTCCCTTTCCCCCACTGTGTCCACCCTCCCATTCTCTACATCCTGTGTCTCTATTCCTACCCTGCAAATAGGATAATCTGTACCATTTTTCTAGATTCCACATATATGCGTTAACATATGAATTTGTTTTTCTGACTTCACACTGTATGACAGACTTTAGGTCCATCCATGTCTCTACAAATGACCCAGTTTTGTTCCTTTTTATGGCTGAGTAATATTCCACTGTATATAGGTACCACATCTTCTTTATCCATTTATCTGTCAGTGGACACTTAGGTTCCTTCCATGTCCTGGCTATTGTGAATAGTGCTGCAATGAACATTGGGATACATTTTTTTTTTTCCTGATCATTTTTCTTCATATGTTTCAGGAAGCTATCAGGGTGCTGAATATGCTTCATATGTACATTAATTCTCTTGGCAAGAAGAATCTTGCCCTTAACTTGTTTACAACAGTGCCAATAGCATGCAGGGTAACATTGTAGACTCTTCCAGTTTTACCTTGGTAACATTTGTGGGGCATTCCTTTTTGAACAGTGTCATTTCCTTGATGTTTACAGTATCACATAGTTTCTTGTAGATTTGCATGTGTTGTGGCCAGAGGAGGAGCTTCATGTTTTCTGGAATGCCTTGATAAGATATAGTGGTGCCTCTCCTCTTTCCCTTTGTGTTAGTCATTTTTGCAAATTACTGTAATATAGTAGTTCCAACTGAAAGTGGAGATTTTTAAAATGAATTGTTCAGGAATCTAGTAATCTAAAACAAAAAACATTATCTTCTACCTGCCTGATTTGCTGCTAAGGAATCATAGTAAGAGGAGAAAGTTCTTTTATACTGATTATTTTACCTTTCTCTATTTGAAACAAATTTATCTGAGGCAAGATATTAATAAGGTAAATGTAATACTGTATATAACATTAAGTAAATATAATTTATTTTATGTAACATCACACTTGAAGGGAAACTATAGATCGTCTTTTTTTCTTTTCCACCTTTTTTTTCTTTAAAGAATGAAGAAATTGACCAATTAATTACTTAAGACATAAGATTAGTTAGTGGTGAAAGTTGAATTGGACTACTGATCTCCTGATTCCCAGTTGTTGGGAGTAGATAGGAATCAGAGCTTTGTAACTGAGCTTCACCTTTGATGGATTAAATTTTGGTGGATTCCCCAGAGGCAAAATATCCTTTGCTTGACTCACTCAGTTTTGACCACTTAGCTTAGTTTTCCAGCTAGTATGTATCTTTATACAATATAGTTAAGTTTTCCAGTATTAATTCAAGTACACAGAATTACACCGTAGGTAGCCTTTGGTGACTTTTTTTTTTTTTTAACATCATGCTGTATGATTATCCATATGTGTATAGCTATGGTTCTCCATCGTTAGGTCTTATTGCTGTGTTTTACTCAATTATATGCATATATAATTATTTTCTCAGTCATGGGCACTTGGGTATTTCCAGTTTTTGGCAATTACAAATAATGTTGCTTTGAACATTTATTATGTAATATACATAAACTTTAATATTTCTAAAGTATATACCTAGAATGGAATTTCTGGGCCAGAGAGTATACTGAATTTGAGTTTTGCAGGTTAATGTCACCCTATTTACCAGAATGGTTATACCAGTTTACCTTCCCATCACTATTGTATGAGAATTCCTATGTCCTTTTCACCATTTGGTATTGTTAGACTTTTAAATTTTTGCTAATCTCTTGGATATATAGTGGTAGTTAATCATGATTTTAATTTGCATTTCCATGATTTGATAGGGATTGCATTGAGTTGGTAGATCACTTTCAGAAGTATTGATGTCTTAACAATTTTAAGGCTTTCAAGCCATGAATGTGGGATGTCTTTCCATTTATTTACTTTCTTTCAGTAATATTTTGCAGTTTTCATTGTATATCTTTTATCTATTTACTTTCTCTATACCTCACACTTTTTTTTGTCCCTGATTTTCTACGTTATTGCCTTCTTCTGTGTTTAGTTTATTTTTTGCAGTGAAATGTTTTAGTTTCCTCTCATTTCCTTTTCTGTATATTCTATAGCTATCTTTTTGTGGTTACCATGGGGATTACATTTAATATCCTAAAGTTATTAACTCTCTAACTCAAATTTATACTAGGTCAATTTCAATAATATACAAAACTTTGTTCCTATATAGTTCTGTCCCTACCCCATTTCAGTTATTGGTGTCACAAGATAACTTTAGTATACATTGTGTGTCAGAAAACATAAATTAATAATTTTATGCATTAGTCTCTTAAATTATGTAGAAAACAAAATTTGGAGGAAAAACACAAAATTACAATAATACTAGCTTTTATAATCACCCATATATTTACCTTTACTGAGATCTTTATTTTTTCATACAGCTTCAAGTTACTGTCTAGTGTCCTTTCATTTCAACCTGTAGGATTCCTTTTAGTATTTCTTAAAGGGCAGGTCTGGTGATAAACTCCCTGAGCTTTTATCTGTAAATGTCTTAATTTCTTTCTCACTTTTGAAGGACAGTTTTGTCAGGTATCAGATTCTTTGTTGACAGGTTTTTTCTTTCAGCAGTTTGAATGTATAAGCCCACTGCCTTCTGACCTGCAAAGTTTCTGCTGAGAAGTCTACTGATAATCCTATTGAGGATCCCTTGTATGTGACAAGTCACTTCTCTCTTGCTTCATTCAGGTTTCTTTGTCTTTCGACAGTGTGATTGTAATGTGTCTCAGTATGGGTCTCTTTCAGTTCATCCTACTTGGAGTTTCTTGATGTTTATGTCCAAGTTTGGGTATTTTTTGGTTATTATTTCTTCAAATGATCTTTTTACCTTCTGGAACTTCCCACAGTGCCTATGTTCGTCCACTTGATGATGTCCTTTAGGTCCCTTAGGTTCTCTTTACTTTTGTTTAGTCTTTTTTCTTTCTTTTCCTGAGACTTAATAATTTCAATTGTTTTATGTTCAAGTTCCTGTATTCTTTTTTCTTTCTGCTCAAATCTGCCTTAGAATCCCTCCAGTGAGTTTTTTATTTTAGTTAATGTATTTTTCATCTCCAGAACTTCCTTTTGGTGTGTTTTTAGGTTTTCTATTTTTTTATTGATATTTCCATTTTCTTCATATATTGTTTTCTTGACTATTTCCATGTCTTCCTTTTGTTATTTGAGCATCTTTAAGAAAATTATTTTAGATTTTGTCTGTTAAGGTTCATCATCTGGTTGTTCTCAGGGAACAACCCTGTTTTATTTTTTTAAAGTAGACTTTATTTTTTACAGCATTTTTAGGTTCACCAGAAAATTAAATGGTATATTTGTTTCAGTTGATGAACCTGCTGTTGACAAAAATAATCAATAAACAATCTGTAATAGGAAAAGAAAGGAGTTTTATTTGAGCCAAACTGAGGACAATAGCCTGGAAGACAGCTTCTCATGTAACTCTGAGGAACTACTCCTCCAGAGAAGCATGGTTTTCAGCACAGTTTTATATCTTGTCAGAAGAAAGAACATCAAACAAGTCAGGGATACATTCCTTCAGGGTTTCCCAAAAAACAGATCAGCATGTACACAGCAAGTCCATATGGCCTTGGCACCTGGGAAGAGAGTCTTACCATCTAAGGAGTACCAGCATTGGCATCCCAGGAAGGGAGGGATTTAATCTTTATTTTTAACATGGATATTCTTTACTTCTGGTCATTGTGCCCTTCTCTTTAATAATTACAGCAGATATACTGTAATTTGATAGGCCACAAACAGGCTGTTTTAGTTAGGATTAAAATCACATTAACTTATGTATAAGCCAGATGACTTCCCCATACCTCAATATGTGAAAATTTCTTTCATCGCTACATTGACAGGTCATTTCATCACTACATTGACAGGTCATTACAGGTGTACATAGTGTATGTTAGGGTTCATTCTGTGGGTTTGGACAAATGTATAATGATGTGCATCCACCATTATAGTATCATACAGGGTAATTTCAATGCCCTAAAAATCCTGTATGCTCCCCTTATTTATCCCCCCCACTTCCCTAACTCCTGGCAGTCACTGATTTTTACTCTCATAGTTTTGCCTTTTCCGGAATGAAATATAGTTGGAGTCACATAGTATGTAGCCTTCTCAGGTTGTCTTCTTTCACTTAGTAATATGCATTTATGGTTCCTCCATGTTTTTTCATGGCTTGATTGCTGATTTCTTTTTAATGCTAACTAATATTCCAGTGTCTAGATGTACCAGTTTGTTTATCCATTCACCTACTGAAGGACATCTTGGTTGCTTTCAAGGTTTGGCAGTTATGAATAAAGCTATTACAAATATCTGTGTCAGGTTTTTGTGTAGACACAGGTTTTTAACTCCTTTGGATGAATAATGAAGAGCACAATTGCCGAATCATATTGTAACAGTATGTTTAGTTTTGTAAAAAACCATAAAACTGCCTTCCAAAGGAGCTATATCATTGTTTCCTTTGAATGCGCCTTACTTTCCAATTTCTTTGTATTCTCTGTGATTTTTTTTCTTTTTGAAAACTGTACATTTGAACCTAATAATGTGGTAACTCTAGAAATAATATTCTTTCCCTTCTCTAGGGTTTGCTGTTTTTTGTTTTGTTTTTATTTTTTGATTTTTATAGGTTGTCTCTGTGCCAAGGATCAGCCTGAGGTGTAAACATAAGGTCTTCTCAGGTCATTTCTGAGACTGCACCTTTTCCGGGGCATGCACAATGACTTTCTAAATTCCTGTGTATATGCAGTTACATTTGAATATCCTAGATCTTAAATGACTGACTTCTAAAAGGGGCAGAAGAAAAGAGAAAGGGGAGAAAATAGAAGAAAATAAAAGGGAAGAAAACACTAGCCCTTTAAATCCTCTAGAAGTCTCTTCAGCTGGAGGTGAATAGGCTTGTAACAGTGGGCAGAAGGGGTCCAGAAAAGACTTACCCACGTTTGTATCTGTACCTCTGTGATCAGAAGCAGCAATCAGTGATCAGAGGACCAATCTCAAATATAAGGACCTTATTGCCTACCCTGGCTCCCACAAGCTATGTCTGAGATACTCTTGGAGCATGTGGATTATTGCCTGTCACAGGGCTGAGGGTGAAGGGGGGGTAGGTAGCTACTACTGTGCTAAGTGCTGAAATTAATCAAAATTAATTGCAGTTTACCACCCAAGCCTTCCCTTGGAAATTGCAAGCCTTTAATAGACGCCAGAGTTTTAAAATAGTTACATCAGACAGATTCTGTCACAGCAGTTGTTGTCTAAGTTAGGAGACAGATTCCTGGTGCTTCCTGCTCCACCATCTTCTCAGAATCATCCTCTCATAGCTCCATCTTTGAAAACTCCTTTGCCCTCCTGCTTTTTAGTGCTACTGTTGCCATAAATTAAGTTCCATGTGTATGTGGATCTATTTCTGTCTTCTCTATCTTATTCCTTCAATCTGTGTGTCTATCCCTGTTTGATTATTCTTGATTTCTCCTTGTATGTCTGTCAGTTTTTGCTTTTGAGGCTGTGTTCTTAAGTGTATAAAATTTAAATTTTATCCATTCTTGATGAATTGAACCTTTTGTCTTTGTGGTGGTGATCCTCTAGATCTCTAATATCATTTTTGTTTCCTTAAAATCTGTTTTATCTGATGTGAATAGAGCTCCACCTGCTTTTATATTGATATATATATATTTTTTTATCTATTTTTTTTCTATTCTTTTACTTTGTCTTTCTGTATGTTTTAGATGAATCTCATGTAAATATCATTAAGTTAGATTTTTTTAAAAAATCCATCCTAACAATCTTTGTCTTTTAAATGGACAGATTTGGCAAGTTTTATTTTTTTTAATTATTACTAATATATTTGGGTTTAAACCTGCCATCATATTTTGTACTGTTTGTGCTACCAGTTTATTTTCGTTTTCTTTCTTTTCTTTTTTGCCTTTCTTTGGATTAATAATTTTTTAAAAAAATTTATTTATTTTTGGCTGTGTTGGGTCTTCCTTGTGGTGCGCGGGCTTCTCATTGCGTTGGCTTCTCTTGTTGCAGAGCACGGCCTCTAGTGCGCGGCCTTCAGTAGTTGTGGCTCGCGGGCTCTAGAGCGCAGGCTCGGTAGTTGTGGCGCACGGGCTTAGCTGCTCTGCGGCATATGAGATCTTCCCGGACCAGGGCTCGAACCCGTGTCCCCTGCATTGGCAGGTGGATTCCCAACCACTGCGCCACCAGGGAAGCCTGGATTAATAATTTTTTTAGTCAGTTTATTTTTTTTAATTAATTAATTAATTAATTTATGGCTGTGTTGGGTCTTCGTTGCTGCGCGTGGGCTTTCTGTAGTTGCAGTGAGCAGGGGCTACTCTTCATTGCGGTGCATGGGCTTCTCATTGCAGTGGCTTTTCTTGTTGAAGAGCACGGGCTCTAGGTGCGTGGGCTTCAATAGTTGTGGCACACGGGCTCAGTAGTTGTGGCTCGTGGGCTTAATTGCTCTGCGGCATGTGGGATCTTCCAGGACCAGGGCTTGAACCCGTGTCCCCTGCATTGGCAGGCGGATTCTTAACCACTGCACCACCAGGGAAGTCCTTTTAGTTAGTTTAATTCCCTCTACCCATTTGGAAATATGGGAACTCTTTTTTAGTTGTTACTCTAGAAATAACAACATTAATCTTTAAGTTATATTAATATTTTCCCCCTTTTCTGGAAGTTGTAAGACCTCCATTTACCTTCCCAACTTTTCATTCTCTATATTTATTTATTTTCTTTTTTAGGCCATGCCATGCAGCATGTGGGATCTTAGTTCCCTGACCAGGGATCGAACCCATGCCCCCTGCATTGGGAGTGCAGAGTCTTAACAACTGGACCACCAGGGAATTCCCATTCATTCTCTCTATATTTTTAAACCCCAGAAGAATATTGCTTCATATAGTCAGTGTACATTTAGAAATGGCTCTACATACATTTACTACCATTTTTTTCTCTTTAGTTTTTACAATTAGTTTCATTTTCCTTTTATCAGCCACCCTTTGGAATTTTCTTTAAGTAGATTTGCAGGTGGCAGACTCTTTTGTGTATCTAAAAATGTCTGTATTGCACCTTCGTTCATGAATGATGTTGTTGGTTATAGAATTCTAGCTTGGCATTTGCTTACAGCACTTAAGATAATGTTCTACTGTCTTTTGGCTTCAGTTCTTCTGAGAAGTCGGCTGCTGGTATGTTGCTCCTTTGAAGGTAATTTGTCTCTTTTCTCTCTCTCTTCAGTTTTGCTTTCATTTGTCAAGGTATGGATTTTCTTACTGGACTTCTTGAATCTGTGGAATAATCTCTCTTTAGATACAACTTTTCCTTTCCTCATAGGACTCTGATTGGATGTGTATTAAATCGTCTCACTCCACCTTGTAGTCTTACTTTCCACATTTTTGTCCCTCTTTGCTGCCTTCTTGATTACTTTTATGATTTATATTTCAGTTCATTAATTCTCATACTATATTTTTTGTTAAACCTGTATTCTTGATTTTGGTTATTGTGATTTTTCAGTTCTGGTGTTTCATACTGGTTCTTTTTAAAAATCTGAAACAAATTTTTTCTTTAATCTTTCCAGCTGTCTGTCAGTTTTCAACCTCGGCCTTTATTTCTTGGACATTAAACAAGTATTAAACATAATTATTCTAGATTCTTGTGTTTGAAAATTCTGATATGTGAAATCTTTAGGGATCTATTTCTATTGTTTATTCTTTCTGCTAGGTTTTGTTCATGGTACCCTGTTTCTTTGCCCAGTTTTGTGTGTTTGACCATGTATTTGAAAAATTATTTATGGGGATGATTTGACAAAGCCTTCCTTTCCTTTTTTCATATATGAATCAGGATAAAAGGTAAATAAAAGCTCAACATATAAGTGAGCAGAAATGCTTGCTATCTTAATCTTGTTTATTAGACTGTTGAAGTTATACATGAATATATATTCACTAAAGTGTAGAGAGTTCAAATTTCCTTGTTTATCCACTTCATGAGTAATTCATTAAAAGATTATAAATATTTTTAGGTAATTTTTTTCCAGTGAAATATTTAATCAGTCTCTTGTGAGATATCACAGATTGTTTAACGTTATCCAGTTTTGTAATTCTTAACAGTAAAAATGTGCGTGATTTTAATAGTTATTCTTAGCTCTGTAAACTTAGTTCTTTCCAGTAATTTTATTTATTTAATTATTGGACTGGGGGTGGAATTTCAGTTATATATTAATTGAGATGTAAAAAATTATCTACAGAGGGAATGTCGGTTGGTATCATGACCAGTTTGATTTCCAGATAGTTGGTACTGTAAGAACTATGTATTATTTCCTTATTAAATAATTGTCCGAAACTTCCTGAAGGAAGCAGGCAAGGGACACCAGAAATGTGAACTCATTAAAGAGATAATCCAAACGGAAAAGGTTCAGATTCCAGTAGTATAGCGTCATATTGTTTTTGAGCTATTATATCAAATATAGGACTTGAGATAGTTATGTTTGTTCAGTGGCTCTCAACTCTTGACTTCATGCTGTAATCCTTTGGAGAGTTTTTAGTAATATGTGTTGTTGCCTAGGCTCACTCCTAGGCAACTCCAAAATGCAGCCAGGGTTAAGAACCACCGCTTCAGTAGACCAGTTTGAGGAGGAATTTAACAAACTAGTATTGAGCAGTTGTTTTTAAACTGTTGATGTGTTCCTTTGAAATGTCACAGCGGCTGCTTCCTGAAGGAGGCAGACTGGGCCATGTTAAACCCTTCTTTAGCCAGAACAGTTTGTCTGTTTTATATGCTAGGATTCCATTTAATGTTTATTTTGTTAAGAGTATCCTTGATTTAGAATTTTTTTATTAACCTTGGCTCATCTGGCTCTGAGATAAGATGGTTGTTAGATTCTACTTAGTTTTCCAGTAATGTAACAGACTAGATAACTTGAAAACCCTTTTGAATCAAAACACCTTTTAGGGCTTCCCTGGTGACGCAGTGGTTGAGAGTCCGCCTGCCAATGCAGGGCATGCGGGTTCGTGCCCCGGTCTGGGAGGATCCTGCATACCGCAGAGCGGCTGGGCCCATGGGCCATGGCCGCTGAGCCTGCGCGTCCGGACCTGTGCTCCGCAGCGGGAGAGGCCACAGCAGTGAGAGGCCCGCGTACTGCAAAAAACAAAAACAAACAAACAAAAAACCCAAAACACCTTTTAAATAATATAGATTAGTTTGCCAGCAAGTAAAGGGAATTCCGCAGGGCAAAAATCTGAAAACCATACCTTTTAGTTTGAACTGACTCTGGAGCTGCTCTGAAAAAATTTGCCAATCTAGGTAATGTATTAATTAGCTTATTTTGCTAAACAAATCACCCCAAAACTTAGTGGCTTATTAATACAATGACCTATTTAGCTAATATCTCTGTGGTTCAGTGATTTGGGCTGGGCTTAGCTGGGGCAGTTCTTTTTTTTTTTTTTTTTTTTTTGGCTGCGTTGGGCCTTTGTTGCTGAGCGTGGGCTTTCTCTAATTGTGGCAAGTGGGGACTACTCTTTGTTGCGGTGCGTGAGCTTCTTGTTGTGGTGGCTTCTCTTGTAGAGCACAGGCTCTAGGAGTGCAGGCTTCAGTAGTTGTGGCACGTGGGCTCAGTAGTTGTGGCTCGTGGGCTTAGTTGCTCTGCAGTGTGTGGATCTTCCCGGACCAGGGCTCGAACCCGTGTCCTCTGCATTGGCAGGCAGATTTCTTAACCACTGCGCCACCAGAGAAGTCCCTGGGCAATTCTCATCTTAGCTGAACTCAGTTAATCAGCCGATGATCTGGGTAGGGGCTGGGTAGTCTGTGGGGACCTTAACTGGGTCAGCTTGTCTCTGCTTCAGATTATATATCATCCTTCAAATGCTAACCTTGGGTTATTCTCATGATGGTAGAGCAGAGTTCCAAAAGAGAGAGGGAAAGAGTGCAAAGCCACTGGTGAGGCATAGGCTCAGATCTGATGCACTGTCATTTCTGCTGCATTCTGTTCAAAGCAAGCCACAGGTCAGAGACCAGTTTTAAGACATGGAGAAATAGATTCACCATCTTGGTGGGAACACCTGCAGAAGTCATATTGTAAGGATAATGGGTACAGGGAAAAGAATAACGGGTCCATTTTTTTCTTTTTTTTTGGCGGGGGGTACGCGGCCCTCTCACTGTTGTGGCCTCTCCCATTGCGGAGCACAGGCTCCGGACGTGCAGGCTCAGCGGCCATGGCTCACGGGCCTAGCCGCTCCGCGGTATGTGGGATCTTCCCGGACTGGGGCACGAACCCGTGTCCCCTGCATCGGCAGGCGGACTCTCAACCACTGTGCCACCAGGGAAGCCCCTTGGGTTCTTTTCATAAACAGTATATCACAGATGGCAAAGGAGTTTGGAAAAGAAGATGAGACCTAAGAACTGGTAGAGGCAGTAGTGAGGCCTGTGAAACCATCTCCTCCCAGTAAAGCTGCCTCATGGGAAGAGTTCACAATGCAATATTCTCTTGCTAGTTTAAGGAGACTTTTCTGGCCTTGGCCTATTTTCTGGTTTGGATCTCCCCTCAGAATTTGTAACCACAGGACTGCCCTAAAGTAGGTTTGGGGCTTGTCAGAGTAGTCCTGGGTTGGTGTATATGTATTATATTTCACAATATATTAAGGGTTTTAAATGAAGTAACTGGCTGGCTGTTTTGAAAAACAGAACTAGAAATGGTATAAAACATAGTCATTAAAAGTTTAAATTCAGTGGATAGTTGAAACAGCAGGTTGGACACACTGCTAAAGAGAAAAATAATGACTTGAAAGATAGATCCAAGGAAATTACTCACAAGGGGTATGGATATTAAAGAGAAGTTAAAAGACTTGTTGGGTATGTTGGGAAGATAAAACGTTTGTCTAATATTATCAAGAAGAGAATTGAATAAATGGGAGAGAGACAGTATTTGCAGAAATAACACTTAAGAATTTGTCAGGCTTGATTGAAGCCATAAAACCTGAGACTGAGGAACACAAGGTCTGAGCTGGATAATCACCTTTAACCCATTCCTAAACATACAGTAGTGAAGCATCAGAAGGAGTTGGATAGGTTCACTGCTTAGTGGGTTTTCTTTAGCTTCGGTTCCGTAATTTCTTAGGTTTGCTTCCACTCTGCAATCTCTAGAGGAGTCTGAGTGTGTATACATAAGGATAAATTTATTTTGAAGAAAGGGAACATTGTTTTTTTGAAGAAAGGAAACATTGTTTTATCATGAGTTTTATATATACCAATCTTCTGCCCAGTTCTTATCTTAAAACTTTTGAGTGATGCCCAGGTGGTGGGCCCTCATAGACCACAGAGCTCTAAGCTAGAACCTGACAGAGAGGGAAGGAGGCTGGGGAGCTTTCTTGGACAGCATAGTTAGATGCTGCCTCTAGTGCTAAATCATATATTGTAAGGGATTCCAGTATATAGCTGGGCCTTTTAAAATTTGGACATTTTTGGGAATTTTCTGGAATATGCTTTATGCAGCCTGCCTGTGTGGTACAGAATTCATTCAGTATAGAGTAAGGCTATTAAATATTTCGTACAGAAAATTTTAAAACTATAATGGTTTTGTTAACTTACTTTTGAAGACAAAAATTATATCAGTAATATTTGCTGTGCTTTTCTGAATGTAAATTGTTTGAAAGGTAACATTAAGTCTGAGGTTTTCTATCATTTTACTCTAGGCAGCACACTTCTGCTTTTGTTCCTTCATCAGGACGAATTTATTCTTTTGGACTTGGTGGTAATGGACAGCTAGGAACTGGTTCAACAAGCAACAGAAAAAGTCCTTTCACTGTGAAAGGAAATTGGTTCCCTTATAATGGACAATGTCCACCAGATTTTGGTAAGTTCTTTTACATTAAAGCTTTGCTGCACATACTAAAATTATTGTTAAAATGTTGCTCTTAAAAGATGAACTTTTCTATGTTTTAAATGAAAGAATCACGAGATACATTGTTTAGTGAAAATAGCAAGATACAGAATACTGAATACAGAATACAGAATACTAAGCAACTGTATGGTTGCTTAGTTTGTATATATATATATGCATAAGGAAACCCAGGATAAATAAAATAATGAAAGTACGTTGGGCATATGGGAACTGAATGGTGACTAGATACCAGTGGGAGTGAAGTGTTTTTGTTTTTTATTTTTGATTATGGTAAAATACATATAATACAAAGTTTATGAACTTAACTGTTTTTAAGTGCACAGTCAGTAGTGTTAAGTACATTCACATTGTTGTGTAACTACCTCCAGAGCGTTTTTGTCTTGCAAAACTGAAACTCTGTGTTCATAAAACAACAATTCTCCATTCACTCTTCCCACTAGCTGGCAACCATTCTGCATTCTGTCTCTGTGAATTTGACTTAGCTCTAAATATCTCATAAGTGGAATCATACAGTATTTTTTTTGTGTGTGATTGGCTTGTTTTATAAACTTAGCATAATGTCCTTAAGGTTCATCCATGTTACAGCATGTGTGTATAGACCACATTTTGTTTATCTGTGAGTTGCTGATGGACATTTGGATTGTTTCCACCTTTTGACTACTGTGACTAATGCTGCTATAAACATGGGTGTATAAATATCTCTTCTTCAAGACCCTGCTTTCAATTCTTTGGGGTATATACGAGACTTTAAAATTATATAACATTTTCTGTTTATCTGAAATTTGAACATATGAATATATTACCTGTTCGAAATATTAAAATTTGCTTTTATATCCCTACTGCTTTAGCCAAATCTATATTTTTGTTTTCTGTTACTCTTTTAATAGATCTGGTTATCTTTTCAATGATCCTAACTTACTACTTTTAAAGAATTTGAAATGTTCAGATGCTGTTTTCTCATTCACTTCTTTGACATGCTGCAACCAAAATGTACTTCTTAAAATATTTCCTTTACCATCCTAAACTACACCTTAGAATTGTTTTTTCGTTTATTTTATCTATGTTTGATTGTCTTTGGGATTTTTCTCTGAGTTGTGGGACTTGAGTCAAGACTATTCTGTGATGAACCTACTATGAAGGTTGACATTTGAAAAGGTCCATCACTTTTTATTATGAATTACCTTTGAAGATACTTTTTTTTTCGTAACTAAAAGGATATCTCTATTATACTTTTATTTAACAAACGTCAGGATATGATACTATTTTTTTCTTGTTTTTGTTTGATTTTGTGTTAGAATATGGCTTCGCTTTCTTCCAGTCACTCTTAGGTTTGGAACCTGCATTTATTTTAGTAGTATTGTTCTTTTTCTTATGTCCTTAGGAGCATGTTGGTGTTTCATCATATCAGTTTCTTCCACAAGGCACCATTAATAACCTAACAAAGAGATTTGTAATTTAAAGCAGCATGGATATTGTAAGGAATCATGTATTTCTGTTATACAGTTTAGTCACTTAGAGATGCATTTTGTTGCCTTTGAAACTGCATACCTTAAGATTATTTACATTAAAGTGGGAAAGGAAATGGAGTTATAAAAGCAGTCATTTTTGCTACAATTTAGTTTCATTAAAAAATTGTTTATTCACAGTAGCCAAAAGGCATAAACAACTCATGTCCATCAACAGATGAATGGATAGAAAAGTATGGTATATACATGTAATTGAATATTAGCCATATAGAGGAATGAAATTTTGGTACATGCCACAGCATGGAAGAACCTTGAAAACGTGCTAAGTGAAAGAAGCCTGACACAAAAGGATAAATATTGTATGACTCCTCTTGTATGAGGTACCTAGAACAAATTTATAGAGACAGAGAGAACACTGGTTTCCAGGGTCTGGAGGGAGGGGAGAATGAGGAGTTGTTTAATGGGTACAGATTTTCTGTTTGGGATGATAAAATATACTGGAGGTGAATAATGGTGTTAGTTGCACAGCACTGTGAATTTGCTTGATGCCATGAATTAACACTTTAAAATGGTTAAAACAGTAAATTTTCTGTTATGTATATCTTACCACTATTTTATATATATAATATATATAATGGCTGATAATTATTTTGTACTATACTAAAGCTGTGCAGGATAGGAACTAATTAAATGTGAATTTAATTTACTCAGCCCCTCTAGAAGTTAAGTCTCTTTCTGACTTACTTCACTCTGTATGACAGTCTCTAGGTCCATCCACGTCTCAATGACTTAATTTCTTAATGACTCAATTTCGTTCCTTTTTATGGCTGAGTAATATTCCATTGTATATATGTACCACAACTTCTTTATCCATTCATCTGTCGATGGGCATTTAGGTTGCTTCCATTACCTGGCTATTGTAAATAGTGCTTCAATGAACATTTGGGTGCATGTGTCTTTTTGAATTATGGTTTTCTCTGGATATATGCCCAGTAGTGGGATTGATGGATCATATGGTAATTCTATTTTTAGTTTTTTAAGGAACCTCCATACTGTTCTCCATAGTGGCTATATCAATTTACATTCCCACCAACAGTGCAAGAGGGTTCCCTTTTCTCCACACCCTCTCCAGCATTTGTTGTTTGTAGATTTTCTGATGATGCCCATTCTAACTGGTGTGAGGTGATACCTCATTGTAGTTTTGATTTGCATTTCTCTAATAATTAGTGATGTTGAGCAGCTTTTCATGTGCTTCTTGGCCATCTGTATGTCTTCTTTGGAGAAATGTCTATTTAATTCTTCTGCCCATTTTTGGATTGGGTTGTTTCTTTAATATTGAGCTGCATGAGCTGTTTATATATTTTGGGGATTATTCCTTTGTCCATTGATTCGTTTGCAAATATTTTCTCCCATTCTGAGGGTTGTCTTTTCGTCTTGTGCTTTGAAGTTTCATTAGGTCCCATTTGTTTATTTTTGTTTTTATTTCCATTACTCTAGGAGGTGGATCAAAAAAGATCTTGCTGTGGTTTATGTCAAAGAGTGTTCTTCCTATGTTTTCCTCCAAGAGTTCTATAGTGTCCGGTCTTACATTTAGGTCTCTAATCCATTTTGAGTTTATTTTTGTGTATGGTGTTAGGGAATGTTCTAATTTCATTCTTTTACATGTAGCTGTCCAGTTTTCCCAGCACCACTTATTGAAGAGACTGTCTTTTCTCCATTGTATATCTTTGCCTCCTTTGTCATAGATTAGTTGACCATAGGTGCGTGGGTTTATCTCTGGGCTTTCTATCTTGTTCCATTGATCTATGTTTCTGTTTTTGTGCCAGTACCATATTGTCTTGATTACTGTAGCTTTGTAATATAGTCTGAAGTCAGGGAGTCTGATTCCCCCAGCTCTGTTTTTTTCCCTCAAGACTGCTTTGGCTATTCGGGGTCTATAAAAAGACACTCTTAACAGGATATTCCCAAGACTTTGAGACTCTATCCTTGGAACTAGGCAAAGGGCAAACCTTTCTTTTATTATTATTATTTTTATTATTATTATTTTTTTGCAGTACGCGGGCCTCTCACTGTTGTGGCCTCTCCCGTTCCAGAGCACAGGCTCCGGATGCGCAGGCTCAGCCGCCATGGCTCAGGGGCCCAGCCGCTCCGTGGTTGTGGGATCCTCCTGGACCGGGGCACGAACCCGTGTCCCCTGCATCGGCAGGTGGACTCTCAACCACTGCCCCACCAGGGAAGCCCCAAACCTTTCTTTAGAATGTGTATAGTATTAGTGTATAGGACAACTGTATTAGTTTGCTAGGGCTGCTATAATAAAATATCACAAACTCAGTTTCTTGAACAATACAAATTTATTGACTCAGTTGTGAAGGCTAGAAGTCCAAGATCAAGGTGTTGGCAGTGTTGCTTCCTTCTGAGGGCTATAAGAGAGAATCTGTTCCATATATCTCTCCTAGCTTTTGGTGGTTTGCTGGCAATCTTTGGTATTCCTTGGCTAGTAGATCTCTGCCTTCATCCTGCCATGGCATTGTCTCTATGTGCCTGTCTGTGTCCACATTTCGCTCTTTTATAAGGACACCAGTCATTTTGTACTGGTGGTCCACCCTACTCAAATATGACTTCAACTTATGTAATTATATCTGTAGTGACCCTATTTCTGAAGAAGGTCACTTTCTGAGGGTACTAGGGATTAGGACTTCAACATATGAATTTTGGGGGAGCACAATTCATCACATGACGATGTCCCAGACCTGACAAGTTTTAATCTTCTACTGCGCCAGAGACATCATAAGCATTGGCTCCATAAGTACAACCAACTTTATTCTTTAAGATGACTTGTCATATCTAATTCAATAGCCATTGTTCTTAATGTGACATTTCAGGTAACTTCTTGGTTACATAATTGATTTGCTCAATCAGTTATGAAAGAAGTACAAACTAGTGGGAAGGGGAACATATTCTTACTGAACCCATGCAGATAGCAACATTACTGTTAAAAGAACAGAAACCTATTAAATTTGAATTATTATTGAATTCTGGGGATCAGCAAGAATCAGATAAAATGTTTTTAATTGACATAACATTATATTTGTTTCATGTATATAGCATAACAATTTGATATTTGTATATATTGCAAATGATCACCACAATAAGTCAAGTTAACATCTGTCACCATCGTTAAAAATTTTTTTTCTTGTTATGAAACTAAGATTTACTCTCAGCAACTTTCTAATTTGCAGTACAGTATTATTAACTGTAGTCACCATACTGAACATTTCAGTCCCATGATTTAGTTATTTTATAACTGGAATTTTGTGCCTTTTGACCTCCTTTATCCATTTTGCCTGGCCGCCATCCCCAGGCACCTCTGGCAACCACTAATCTGTTCTCCGTATCTATGAGTTTGGTTTCAGTTTGTTGTTGTTGTTTGTTTTTTAGATTCCACGTGTAAGTGAGATCATACAGTATTTGTCTTTCTCTTTCTGACTTATTTCACTTAGCATAATGCCCTCTAGGAATCATGTGTGTTGTCACAAATGGCAAGATTTCCTTCTTTTTTATGGCTAAATAATATTCCATTGTATGTATATTTGTATGTATGTGTATATATGCATGTGTGTATGTATACACTTACACACACACACACACACACACACACACACACTCACACACACACCATGTTTTCTTTATCCATTCATCCATCAGTGGAAACTTAGGTTGCTTCCATACCTTGGCTATTGTAAATAATGCTAAAATGAACATGGTGGTGCATACATCTTTTCAAATTAGTGTTTTTGTTTTACCCAGAAGTGGAATTGCTGGATCATATGGTAGTTCTGTTTCTAATTTTTTGAAGAACCCCCATACTGTTTCCATAGTGGCTGCACCAATTTATACTCCCACTAACAGTGCAAGAGGGTTCTCTTTTCTCCACATCTTCACCAACACTTGTTATTTCTTGTCTTTTTGTTAATAACCAGTCTAACAACTGTGAGTTGATATCTCATTGTGATTTGCATTTCCCTGATGATTAATGATGTTGAGCATCTTTTCATGTGCCTGTAGGCCATCTGTATGTCTTCTTTGGAAAAATGTCTATTCAGCTCTTCTGCTTATTTTTTTAAACCAGGCTGTTTGTTTTTTGATGTTGAGTTATATGAGCTGTTTATATATTTTGGATATTAACCCCTTATCAGTCATATCATTTGCAAATATTTTCTGCCAATCAGTAGGTTGTCTTTTTGTTTTGTCAGTGATCTCCTTTGCTGTGCAAAAGCTTTTAAGTCTAATTAGGTCCCATTTGTTTATTTTTGCTTTTGTTTCCTTTGCCTTAGGAGACAGATCCAAAAAACTATTGCTACGATTTATGTCAAAGAGTGATCTGCCTGTTTTCCTCTAGGAGTTTTATGGTTTCAGGTCTTACATTTTGGTCTCTAATCCATGTTGATGGTTTCCTTTGCTGTGCAGAAGCTTTTTAGTGTGATGTAGTCCTACTTGTTTATTTTTGCTTTTGATGCTTTTACTTTTGGTGCTAAATCCAAAAAATCATCCTCAAGACTGATGTCAGGGAGCTTACTGCCTATGTTTTCTTCTAGGAGTTTTATGATTTAGGTCATATATTCAAGTCTTTAGTCCATTTTGAGTTAGTTTTTTTTTAATAAATTTATTTATTTTTATTATCATTTTTGGCTGCATCAGGTCTTCGTTGCTGTGTGCGGGCTTTCTCTAGTTGTGGCAAGCGGGGCTACTCTTCGTTGTGGTGCGCGGGCTTCTCATTGCAGTGGCTTCTCTTGTTGCGGAGCACGGGCTCTAGGTGCACGGGCTTCAGTAGTTGTGGCTTGCAGGCTCTAGAGTGCAGGCTCAGTAGTTGTGGCACACGGGCTTAGTTGCTCCGCAGCATGTGGGATCTGCCTGGACCAGGGCTTGAACCCGTGTCCCCTGCATTGGCAGGCATATTCTTTACCACTGTACTACCAGGGAAGCTCTTGAGTTGGTTTTTGTGTATGGTGTAAGATAGTGGTCCAGTTTCATTCTTTTGCATGTGGCTGTCCAATTTTCTCAGCACTATTCATTGAAAAGACTGTCCTTTTCCCACTGTGTATTCTTAGCTTCTTTGTTTTAAATAAATTGATCATATATGCATTGGTTTATTTCTGGGCTCTGTATTCTATGTCTGTTTTTAATGCTGATACCATACTGTTTTGATTACTGTAGTGTTGTGATATAGTTCAACCCTGCCCTCACTCTTGATTGTCTCTCAAATCTTTGTTAATGTCCAAACAGTCTATATTATTTTAAGTGGCTCTCAGTTGAGAATGTGCCAAGACCTGTCAGTATCCCAAAGGGGAGAATTTCAGCAATACCTAAATTCAAGCTGATTGAGGCCAGACCCTCAGGCAGTAGCTTTTAAGTATGCAAATGTATATCTATCCTGTGGGACTGCAAGAGAAAGTCACACTGCTGCCAGAACTAGGCAACCTAGAGGTGTCCCTTGGGTGGCAGCTGTGAAAATCAGGGCACCAGCTAAGGGTACAAGCTCCTTTCCAGGAGATACTGGCAAGTTAACGCAAGGTAGAGGGAGAGCACAAAGATGGCATCCACCAGCTTTCGTCCCCAAAGATCACCTCAGTAGGTTGCTAGAGGTGTAGAAACCTTAGGCCAAAGCTCCAGGACAAGCAGATAGGTCTTTTTCGCAGAAAACTGGGGTATGTTTCTGTTTGTTGTTTGTGCTGTGCACTGGGGGTGGTAGCCAACCAAAAACTGTCTCTCCAGTTGTTACAGTCCCGTGGGACCCAGGATACAAGCCCAGCTGTCCACCAGAACCAGGCAATCAAGGGGCATCAGTTAGGTGGCAACCACAAAAATGGGGACACCAGATGGGAATACGAGGTCCCCTATGGAAGAAATGGATGTTCTGGAGTGCAGCAGAGGGATGTTGCAAAGATAAGCCCCTCCTTCTGAGATCTCTGAGAGGATTACAACAAGCCCTTTGATGTGGGTTTAATTAGAAGCCTGCCTCTTAGGCCAAAGCTGTATTAGGTAAACTAATAATCCTCTTCTACAGAAAGATTGGGCACCTCAGTCTGTTGCCTCTTGCTGTGCCCTGGGATGGTAGTCAGTTAAGAACTCTTTGTCCATTGGTTTTAGTCCTGTGGGACCCTTGAGCATAATCCCCCGCTGGCCCCCAGAGTCAGGTGATCTAGAGGTGTGCCCTGAATGGCAGCTGCAAAAATCAGGGCCTTAGAAGAGGATATAAGCTCCTTTCCGGGAGATACTGGCAAGCTGAAGGGAGAAGAGAAATGTTTTTTAACATTTCGTTTCAGCGTACCAAAGCAGAGTTTACAAAATTGATGTGAATTAGATTGCTTTAGAAGAAGGAGAAATGACTCCCTATAAGGGAGATCCAGAAAACAGAAAATTAAAGCAAAGTTAAACATTATGGATCTTGGATTGTCAGTTTCATAAAACTGCTTATCAGCTTAAAAAAATATATGAGAAATCCTAATGTAGTCCACTGGTGTCTTTTGAAAGTTCTCTAAGCCACGTCTCCTCAGAAGCCTGTACCCAAGTATCTATTCTTTGATGTATAAGTGGTTTCAAATAACAGGTACAGTCCTTTTCACAGGGCTCTGAGACTATCCTTCTTTGTTGAAAGTACAAACTCTGGCCTGTAGCTTATAGGAAGGCCTTCAGACAAGCATCAGAATAAAACAAAAACTAGTCAATAGATGAAAGAGGCTTAAAATGACTATGGCTTATTTATTATTGATAATTGTCAAGTGGAAAGATATGACGAGGGTTCATAATAAGAATAAATACAGTTGACAAGGAAATTTGGTTGTTTCTGTGACATGGAGAACACATTAGAGGCATGTTTTGGAGATACTGTGGTTTGGTTCCAGAATACCACAATAAAGTGAGTCAGATAAAATTTTTGGTTTCTTGGTGCATGTAAAAGTTATGTTTACACTATTCTGTAGCCTGTTAATTGTGCAGTAGCATTATTTCTTTAAAAAATGTACATATTATATCTTAATTAAAAATACTTTATTACTAAAAAATGCTAACAATCATCTGACAACACAAATCATCAATTACCACAAATCAGCAATTTGTAAAAACCACAATATCTGTGAAGCACAATAAAGCAAGTTATGCCTGTATTCCAAAAAGGTTTTTAAACAAGAATGTTTCTAAAGATGATGATTAAGCCTGTTCTCAAAGAAGTCAGTGATTCCTTACATCTGATTTATGAATATGAATGAGTATAACCTTTTACAGTTGAAAAAAATCTTGAGATATAATATGATAATCCTGAGACCTAATGTACCAGGAATAACACCAAGAATATCAAGTAAAGAGATTCAGTAAGTCAGGGATCAAGTTTAGACATCTATATTTTTATAAAACGCCATTTGAAAATCACTGGCCTAGAAGATGATAGATGTGAATAAAATAAAGATTCAATAATAACTGAAATTGGGGGAACGAAACCTGACATTAGAACAGACAGCACTGTACCGCCAGAACTCTTATAAATACAGGAAAACTTGACAGAACTATTTCATAAGAGTTTTGAATAATGTTTCCCTTCATATTTAAACATATGGTAAGCAAGGACATTGGTGAATCTCCATGGACTTCTCATAAAACACTTTTTGAAATATATTAATTTTTGAAATTTTTATATTACCATATAAATTAGAAATTTTTATAGTAATTACATTTTTGAAATATCTTTATTAATTTAGAGAGGTGAAATATTTATATTAATTTTACCATATAAATTTAACCTAGGGAAGGTTAAGTGTCTTCTGATTTGACAACTCTTCCCATGCAACCTTTAGAATAGTAACACATCAAATAAACTTAATTATTTCTAGCATCTCTACTTATATGTTGAAAGGACAAATCATTTTGATTCTCCATAGCCTCTCTGGGAAATCTCAAAGATATTTTCACTAACACAGAGAAAGTATCTTGGAAGTTTTATTTTCCTAAGTTTAGGATCTGATTCGGCGAAGTGTGTTAGTTTGCTAGGGCTGCCATAACAAAATACCACAGACTGGGTGGCTTAAACAGCAGAAATTTATTTTCTCACAGTTCCGGAAGCTAGAAGTCTAAGATCACTCTGTCAGCAGGTTTGGTTTCTTCTGAAGCCTTGGCTTGCAAATGGCTACCTTCTTGCTGTGTCCTCATGTGACCTTTTCTCTGTGTGTGTGCGTGTGTTGCTGGTGTCTCTTCCTGTTATTATAAGGACAGCAGGCATATTGGATTAGGGCCCCACCCTAACAGCCTCATTTTACCTTAATCACCTCTCTAAAGGTCCGATCTCCAAATACAGTCATATTCCGAGGTACTGAGGATTACAGCTTCAACATATGAATTTGGGGGCAGGGGTGGACACAATTCAGCCCATAACAGGAAGACAAAAATCAAAAAAGTTGTGAGGGGAGATTGGAACACTTTATTAAAAGATGTAACCTTTGATGCTTGAGAAATAATACTTGGTTACCTATTTTACTGAAGTGACAATAAAACATTTCAAAATAAATGTAAATGGTAATTGAAAAGAACTTTAGCTTATTCATAAGTGAGGAGTCTTTGTTCTTTTTTTTCCACTTAAATAATGAAAAACAAATAAAATCAACATCAGGTATAGAAAATTATTCTAGTAAAACACAGAATTTTTGCTCTTTGGCAGATTACACAAATGTAAAAAAATAACATAGGTGAAGGCATGGGAGCACACCCTTCAAAACTGAGTGAACTTTGCTAAGATTTTAACATATTGTATAACTTATTTCAGAATCAAGTATAAACCAAGGAAAATAAAAGTCACTTACCATGTTGTGTCTTCAGTTATGTTCTTCCATATTGTGGAACCAGCTGATAGTTGCTCAAGGACAGTGGTATTGTGTCATAGGGTTCATGAGGTTAGAATGACTTTCATGTTAGTACTGTTATCTGTGTTAACATGCAGTGCCTTTGTTCTTGTTCACTTTCAGATAAGTCTATGAGTATTTTTTAAATTTCTTAATTTTCAATTCTGATGTGTTATGTATTAGTGCTTTTAAGCCCTTTGGGGTCCTGAATAAGTCCTAAGAGTGTAAAGGGATTCAGGGATCATCAAAAAACTACTTCTTTTCCTTGTAAGTCAAAGGCACATACATAGTTGTATCTCTGTCAGTATTGCTCCTAAATAGAAGTACACTTTACAGAATTGTAAATAGCTCAAACACATCATTTAGGTAGATAAGTTTCTGAAGAGTGCCCTAATCAAGACTCAGTAAATGGCGGGGGTGTGGGGGGGGAGAGTGCATGGGCAGGGGAGCCTATTTCAAAATTTTCTGTTTTTCCTGACAGTGTATTTTGTAGAGAATAAGGAGGTGAACTAGCCCTCCTAGATATGACAACATATACTATAAAACTGTAACAGTTAAATCAGATTATTCGTATACATATAGACTTTTTTGTGTGTTTTTTAGTTTATTATTTGGCTACACTGGGTCTTCATTACTGCCTGCGGGCTTTCTCTAGTTGCGGTGAGTGGGGGCTACTCTTTGTTGTGGTGCGCGGGCTTCTCGTTGCGGTGGCTTCTCCTGTTGCGGAGCATGGGCTTTAGGTGCGTGGGCTTCAGTAGTTGTGGCATGTGGGCTCAGTAGTTGTGGCTCACGGACTGTAGAGTGCAGGCTCAGTAGTTGTGGCGCACGGGCTTAGTTGCTCTGTGGCATGTGGGATCTTCCCAGACCAGGAGCCCGTGTCCCCTGCATTGGCAGGGGGATTCTTGACCACTGCACCACCAGGGAGGTCCCTAGACATTTAGATTATTATAGCTTAGTGGAAATCCGGGGGTGGGAGGGGAATCCATGTATTGCCATTATTGTTGGATTGGCCAAAAAGTTCGTTCGGTTTCCCGTAAGCTGGCTCTAGTAGCGCTTAGTTGTCTTTTACTTCATTTGAAACAATTTTGTTAGATTGTATTATGACAGCTATCATATCAGTGTGTGTTAAAAAAAGACATCAAAATTGGTGAATTTTTGTGTAGCCATTTTAATACGGAAGATGGAAGAAAAAAAGTAACTTTTTTGGCATATTATGCTTTATTATTTCAAGAAGGGTAAAAATGCAACTGAAATGCAAAGAAAAGATTTGTGCAGTATATGGAGAAGGTGCTGGGACTGATCGAACGTGTCAAAAGTGGTTTGTGAAGTTTTGTGCTGGAGATTTCTTGCTGGACGATGCTCCACGGTCCGGTAGACCAGTTGAAGTTGATAGCGGTAAAATTGAGACGTTAATTGAGAACAGTCAATGTTATACCATGCAGGAGATAGCCAACATACTCAAAATATCCAAATCAAGCATCAAAAATCATTTGCACCAACTTGGTTATGTTAATTGCTTTGGTGTTTGGGTTCCACGTAAGTTAAGTGGAAAAAAACCTTCTTGACCGTATTTCTGCATGCAATTCTGTCCTTAAGCATGATGAAAACATTCCATTTTTAAAACAAATTGTGATGGGTGATGAAAAATGGACAGTGTACAATAATGTGGAACAGAAGAGATCGTGGGGCAAGCGAAATAAAACCACCACCAACCACACCAACGGCCGGTCTTCAAAGAAGGGATGTTGTGTATATGGTGGGATTGGAAGGAAGTCCTCTATTATGAGCTCCTTCTGGAAAACCAAACGATTAATTCCAGCAAGTACTGCTCCCAGTTAGACCAACTGAAAGCAGCACTTGACGAAAAGTGTCCGGAATTAGTCAACAGAAAACGCATAATCTTCCTTCAGGATAATGCACATGTTTCTTTGATGACCAGGCAAAAACTGTTACAGCTTGGCTGGGAAGTTCTGATTCATCCGCCATATTCACCAGACATTGCCCCTTCGGATTTCCATTTATTTCGGTCTTTACAAAATTCTTTTAATGGAAAATATTTCAGTTCCCTGGAAGACTGTAAATGGCACCTGGAACAGTTCTTTGATCAAAAAGATAAAAGGTTTTGGGAAGACGGAATTACGAAGTTGCCTGAAAAATGGCAGAAGGTAGTGGAACAAAATGGTGAATATGTTGTTAAATAAAGTTCTTGGTGAAAATGAAAAATGTGTCTTTTATTTTTACTTAGAAACCGAAGGAACTTTTTGGCCAACCCAATATATAGGTTTTGTTCAAACTCCAGTTGATTGGCAGTGGCTCTTGGAGTTATAGGAAGGACTGTACGAAGTGGAAGTTATGAGAAGGACTTTGAGAACACTTTCGGGATGGAGGAGAGTGCCAAAGTTTTTTAGTGTAGCGTGTTATAGGTAGAAGAGGTGTAGTGTCTCTTCATAACTTTAAAATAGGGCATCACTAATATGTGGAGAAGGGGAAAGAATTATACAACACATGAAAATTGGGAGGAAAATGTCAGTTTAGACCCTAACCTAACAGTATAAACTAAAATAAATTATAGATGGATTAAAGTTAAATGTAAAAGAGTTCTTAAGACAAGAAAATAATTCTATAATTTGAGGATGGGAAAAAGCTTTCTCACCATTATGGCAGTGAAAGTCACCATTAAGAAAGAGGGCCAACTTCCCTGGTGGTCCAGTGGCTAAGACTCCACGCTTCCAGCGCAGGGGGCCCGGGTTCAATCCCTGGTCAGGGAACTAGATCCCACACGCTGCAGCGAAGATCCTGTGTGCTGCAACTAAGACCCAATGCAGCCAAATAAATAAATATTTTTTATAAAGAAACCCACTTCCTCTTTAAAAAAAAAAAGAATGAGATAAATACATTTGATTTAATAGAAAAAGAAACTTGTGAGTCAAAATTAAATAATTATTTAGAAAAAATGTTTGTAACGAATATAACCTGAGGTTAGTAGCCTGAATATCCAAAGTGCTCGTACATATTGGTGTGAAAAACAGTAAGACACCTAATAAATGAATAAGACAAACATTTAGACATGTAATAGATAAAGGAAGTTAACGGAAATTCCCATTGAGGAAATCCATGTTACTAAGAAACATGTAAATATTATAATCAAATAAATGCAGATTCAAAAAGCCAGATGATAGTAAATAAATGGAAAAGAACAGCATTAGTCTTTCCTATTACAGGTTAATGAACTATGTGGTAGATAGGGGGAAGCTAATGGTCCAACCACAAGATGAGGAAGTAATATTAGTTTATCATTTTTCAACCCACAATGAATTAATGGTCTAAGCATTGGAAATCAATGGTTACTAACGTCACAAAAAGGAACCCAGCTATACGTTATGTGCTTACTGATGGAAGAACAGCCCCTTCCACCACCATGTAATAGTTTAGTCAAAATAATTGACTGACTGGGGCTTCCCTGGTGGCGCAGTGGTTGAGAATCTGCCTGCTAATGCAGGGGACACAAGTTCGAGCCCTGGTCTGGGAGGATCCCACATGCCGCAGAGCAACTAGGCCCGTGAGCCACAACTACTGAGCCTGTGCGTCTGGAGCCTGTGCTCCTCAACAAGAGAGGCCGCGATAGTGAGAGGCCCGTGCACCCCGATGAAGAGTGGCCCCCGCTTGCCACAACTAGAGAAAAGCCCTCGCACAGAAATGAAGACCCAACACAGCAAAAATAAATAAATTAATTAATAAACTCCTACCCCCAACATCTTCTTAAAAAAAAATTGACTAATCTAATTAACGCCTCTCTAGATCCAACTACCAATTTACAGGAAATACAGAAGACTGAGAGAAGTGTTAGGAGAATCCTTGAGGATATAATCAGCAAAATCCAATCTGCAGGAAGCTGTGTAGGACAAATGACTAGGTTTCACAGACTTCTTTACAGTAGTAATTAAAAGGAAATTAAGGAAAATAATTTTTGGTGCCCTACTCACAGCCCCCAGAAACCCATTCATGTACTATAGATTAGTCATCATTTACTTGATGATTATTTAAAGAAGGCAGAATCACCTTTTAGGAACAAACGAATAACATTCTGCTCAATCTTTTGAGGAAGTGCATGACTTCATGTAGACTTGTGAGGATGATGTAGAGAAAAGATTTTAAGTTGAATGATTGGTTTATTTAATATTTTAGATTTACCCTTTTAATCTGTTCTTAAAAATTTTTGGCCGTAGAGCAGTCCTGTTGTGGAAAATTTGGTCATATTAATGTTCTGATCTCTGAAGCTCTTATTATTATCTAAGCTAGATAATTTTTTATATTATATATTCATATTAAATATTTACTGAGTTCTTTTACAAATAAAACATTGTGCTTGGTAGTAGGGAATGATCAAGAAAATTAAGATGTGGTCCCTTCCTTAAGAATTTATAATTCTGTAGCAGTGGTGGTCACAAATAATACAAGGTGAAGAACTAGTCAACTAGGCTTCCCTAGTGGCACAGTGGTTAAGAATCCACCTGCCAATGCAGGGGACACGGGTTCAAGCCCTGGTCCGGGAAGATCCCACATGCTGCGGAGTATCTAAACCAGTGCGCCACAACTGCTGAGCCCACGCTCTGTAGAGTCCACAAGCCACAACTACTGAGCCTGTGTGCCACAACTACTGAAGCCCGTGCACCTAGAGCCTGTGTTCCACTGCAATGAGAAGCCTGCGCACCGCAGTGAAGAGTAGCCCCTGCTCCCCGCAACTAGAGAAAGCCCACGCACAGCAACGAAGGCCCAACGCAGCCAAAAATAAATAAATTTATATTAAAAAAAAAAGAATTAGTCAACTAAAGAATGGGGGGTCAGCAGTAGGAACACAGAAATGGATTATATTTGGAAATAACTGGCCTTAAGTTACATTGTGTAGCTATGGTGTTTTGGTATGTGATACTTCTAAATACTAGGCTAGCGGTATTTTTGATAATAGATACTCTTTCCATTTTGAGGTACAGGAGAGGAGAAAAAGGAAGAGGCTTTGAATGTCTTTTTAAAAAGGCACTTTACTGAAACGAAATTGAGTTATTTGTAGTGAGGTGGATGGACCTAGAGTCTGTCATACAGAGTGAAGTAAGTCAGAAAGAGAAAAACAAATACCGTATGCTAACACATATATATGGAATCCAAAAAAAAAAGGTTCTGAAGAACCTAGGGGCAGGACAGGAATAAAGACACAGACGTAGAGAATGGACTTGAGGACACTGGGAGGGGGAAGGGTAAGCTGGGACGAAGTGAGAGAGTGGCATTGACATATATATACTACCAAATGTAAAATAGATACCTAGTGGGAAGCAGCTGCATCTCACAGGGCGATTAGCTCCATGCTTTGTGACCACCTAGAGGGGTGGGATAGGGAAGGGTGGGAGGGAGATGCAAGTGGGAGAGGATATGGGGATATATGTATACATGTAGCTGATTCACTTTGTTATACAGCAGAAACTAACACAACATTGTAAAGCAATTATACGGCAATAAAGATGTTAAAAAAAAAAGAAACAAACTTTTAAAGAAAAATAAACATCACAATAAAACACAAAACTTGAAAAAAAGGCGCTTTATTGTTCCTTCTTTACTTCTACTAAATTTGCGTATTAACTTTTTTGTTTTTGGACCTGATTTGGGTGTTACTGATAAATAGTTGTTAACAAAGAGCTATGTGTGTCATCTTTCTTTTGTACAGCTATATTGAAAGAGAAAATAATTTTACATTATGAATTTTGCATTACTCAGGAAGATTTAACATATACTTGTTTGTTGTCATTCTTTTTAAAAGTAAATATTCCTTTTTTTTTGGCTGTACCCTGCGAGGCTTATGGGATCTTAGTTGCCCAACCAGGGATTGAACCCAGGCCACAAGCAGTGAAAACACCAAGTCCTAACCACTGGACCACCAGGGAATTCCCCAAAATGAATATTCTTAATTTTTATTTTCTTCTGAGCTATCTTCTATACCTTTCATTCAAATTTTACACCATCTTAGTTTAAAATATATTGAGATAATAAAGATCTAGACTAGAAACTGCCATTTTTTGGTGAGCAGGTCAAAAGAAAGACTTGTAAAACTTATCAAATGCTTGTTGTGCTTGTGGGATCATTAACATTTGTCACTTGGTCAGTCTCATCTCCATAGCAGTCAGACCATTCCCAGTCATTTTGTATCATTGAGCCCATGATTGGGAGGTCTCATTAAGTTAGATGATTAAGAGAAAGTCCAGTAGCATATTTGATGCTCTGAAAAATGCATATAAATCTTGAATGTTTTATATTTTATTTTTATTACAGATTCTGAAGAATATTTCTGTGTAAAAAGAATTTTCTCAGGTGGAGATCAAAGCTTTTCACATTACTCTAATCCCCAGGTAATAGTAATCATATAAATAATTACTAAGCTCAGGTAATTTAGAAGTTGTTTTTAAACCCATATTAATGTTCTTTATATGTTACAAAGTAATTGCCTTAATTTTTTTTCCTCAAGTCTACAAAATTTTTCAGATCCATTTGATAAGTTGGTTTTTTTTTGATAAGTTTTTTTTTAATTTATTTCTTTATTTATTTTTGGCTGCTTTGGGGCTTTGTTGCTGCACATGGGCTTTCTCTAGTTGCAGCGAGTGGGGCTACTCTTCATTGTGGTGCACAGGCTTCTCATTGCGTTGGCTTCTCTTTGTTGCAGAGCATGGGCTCTAGGTGCGCGGGCTTCAATATTTGTGGCTTGTGGGCTCTAGAGCACAGTCTCAGTAGTTGTGGCACACGGACTTAGTTGCTCCGCAGCATGTGGGATCTTCCCGGACCAGGGCTCGAGACTGTGTGCCCTGCATTGGCAGGCGGATTCCTAACCACTGCGCCACCAGGGAAGTCCCCATTTGATAAGTTTTTGTTCCAGGTGTTCAGTAGAGATTAACTTCCAGATACATAGTGGAGGTGTGTCTTGGTTTATATATAATATCTCTTCCCTCTGACTCATCTGCTTATTTTAAAATTTAGAACTGTGGGCCACCAGATGACTTTAGATATCCTGATCCTTCGAAGCAGATATGGACTGTGAATGAAGCTCTAATTCAAAAATGGCTGAGCTACCCCTCTGGAAGATTTCCTGTAGAGATAGCCAAGTAAGAAAAATATTTTATCTACACAAAGTCTTAACTTCATGGTAGAGGAACCTGTACTTAGGGGTTTTTATTTAAATAAATATTTCATTAAATATCATTTACAGAATGGTTTATATACAAAAGTTTAATTGTCTAGAATTTCTGTAATAGTGGATATTTTAGGAGATCTCATGTAGATGTTTATAAGTTACAATTCTTTCATATACATAATGATATATTAAATGATAACTTAAAATATTAAATATAGCCACCTTAGGATTGGGTTTGCAAAAATGTTCCTTCTAGCTTCATAGTGGTCACTGTCTTTTAACTTCTTTATTCCATGGAAGAGTTGAGTATTTCTTCTTTCTTGAATATTTTTCTTGAAGATGGACTTGTTTAGTACTTAAAGTTTTTGTTGTTGTTGTTGAAGGTAGTGTAGGTATTTGGGATGAGGGGCTATAGCTGATCAGCTGTTTTTTTAATTCGAAATTATTTTCCCAAACTAAAATTTTTCTTAAAAGCCTGAAGTGTAGTCTTCAGAAAAATAACATTCCAGATTAGATTTACCATCATGTGGAATTAAGAAAGTTAAATGTGCATGTTTATATAAAAAAAATTTTTAGATAACAAAAAAAAAAATTTTTAGGAACATCAGATTTATTTGATGAATCAGAGGACAGTAGTAATGTTTGAGAGAGTAATAAAGAGATAAACAGTAATACCTTTATCAAGATTTACTTAATCTTTAGTAATTTATAGAATTCTGATTTATTTTGAATGTTGGTTGGAGGAATGCTCTGTAGCATTAAATACTACATTTTATTTTTTATTAAATAATAAAGGTGATGTGGATTTTATCCACATAAAAAATAAATAAAAGGTGATTTTATTTTTTATTAAAAAATAAAGGGGATGAATGGATAAAGAAGATGTGGCACTATATACAATGGAATATTACTCAGCCATAAAAAGGAACAAAATTGAGTTATTTGTAGTGAGGTGGATGGACCTAGAGTCTGTCATACAGAGTGAAGTAAGTCAGAAAGAGAAAAACAAATACCGTATGCTAATGTATATACGCGGAATCTAAAAAATAAAATAAAGGGTACGGATGAACCTAGTTGCAGGGCAGGAATAAAGAGATAGACATACAGAATGGACTTGAGGACATGGGGTGGGAGGGGGAAGCTGGGGTGAAGTGAGAGTAGCACTGACATATATACGCTACCGAATGTAAAATAGTTGGCTGGTGGGAAGCAGCAGCAGCATAGCACAGGGAGATTGGCTTGGTGCTTTGCAATGACCTAGAGGGGTGGAATAGGGAGGATGGGAGGGAGGCTTAAGAGGGAGGGATTATGGGGACATGTGTATGCATATGGCTAATTCGCTTTGTTGTGCAACAGAAACTAAGACAGTATTGTGAAGCAATTATACTCCAATTAAGATCTAAAAAAAAAAAACCACCAAAGGTGAACAGTTAGATTTCTCATTTTGTGATTTTGTGATTTTTAAATTTCTTTTTAGTGAAATAGATGGAACGTTTTCTTCGTCTGGTTGTCTAAATGGAAGTTTTTTAGCTGTTAGGTGAGTGACAATTCTTTGGTATACCAAATTTTTCAAATTTATTATATTAAATAATGTCATTAAAAAGAAGTGAAAAAATTTTAAAGTTGCATTTTATTATTTTCTCTCTCTCTCTCTCTCTTTTTTAAATAGCAATGATGATCACTATAGAACGGGCACCAGATTTTCAGGGGTTGATATGAATGCTGCTAGGCTTTTATTCCACAAACTTATACAATCTGATCATCCTCAGATATCTCAGCAGGTTTGTTTTTAAAGCATTTTATATTTGTATTATGTAGCCTGTTGAGTTTTTTATTCCATGTTTTTTTATATGTTTGTGACCTAATTAACTTTACAGTTTCATACACTTTATTGAGATGTCTGTATAATTTTATTTAATATACTAATGTAAGAATTAAAATAGGGTATTATTTTAAACTGTTTGTAATTTAGCTGTCAAATATCTGTAAATCTTTCCAGATGTTCAGAGCAGACTCTTAATTACTTAATATTACCATGTTGGTTAAGTCTGTGTAACTATAGATGTAGAGTTTAAATTGAGATATAAATAAAAATCTTGTATACAAGATTTTTAAAATTCTCTTAGCACTGCTTAGGCATTAATTTTCATTGTGCTCCAAAGTGCATTCATTAATTCATTGTAAGATGGTTTCTTTTTTTTTTTTTTTTCCCTTCACCGTTTCACGTTTGCTGTAGTATAAGGTTTTCTTTTTCTTTCTTTTTTTGAATATGCATTCATTTTAAATGAAGTAGGTTTTACTTTTTGTCAAAATATAGGTGGCAGCTAGCTTGGAAAAGAATCTTATTCCTAAACTGACTAGCTCCTTACCTGATGTTGAAGCATTGAGATTTTATCTTACTCTACCAGAATGTCCCCTGATGAGTGATTCCAACAATTTCACCACAATAGCAATTCCCTTTGGTACAGCTCTTGTGAACCTAGAAAAGGCACCACTGAAAGTACTTGGTAAGAATTTTAATACTCTTTTTTTTTTTTTTACAACCTTTTCTCTTTAAATGAAAATGCTCATAACTTCTTTGCTGTTTGAAATTTTGCTACCGTGCTTATTTTGACATTGTCTTAAGGTGAGATAAACCTGTTTTTCAGTTTGTTGCTTTTTGCTAGTCATCTGATGCTAGTTGTTAGAGTTGGAGGCAAAGCATGTTAAATATTAAAATTTTAATCAAGCACAACAGCAGAGACAGTATCGGGAAAGATAAAAACTGTTTTTGGTATTCGCCTTCCTCATCCCCTCCAGAGTCATCTTACTGTTAAAGAAGTAAAGGAGGAGGAGCAATTAAAACTGAACAAACATGGGTATTAAATCCTCCTTGAACTTTATTAACCCTTTGCCTTGTATTTCCCTCACTTGCTAATTTTCTGATGTCTGTGCATGTAGGTGAGATTCCACTGTTTATTTGATCTTATTCCTCTGGGTTTTTGGCCTAAACTTTCCTCACTTTAATTTTTCTAATTGTATAATTTCATCTCTATCTGCTGACCATTATAGTTTGCCTGCTACATTTAGTAGCAGTGCTTTCCTTCTTAATAGTATTTGTTAGGTATGTGAATCTGAGATACATAAGAGTAATAAAATTAGTACAAGAAGTTTTAGGCTGAGGGTGAGCAGAGGAAGCAACAAGCAAGGGGTAGAATCCTGGAATCTGAGGGAATTAGCCAGTGGTTAGAAGAGTGAAGCAGGGACTCAAAAGCATATTGCTTCCATGTTGTCAGAAGTTTTTGTATTCCCTTCTGTCTGCTGCATAAGATTGTCATATTTGTAGTTAATAACTACAAATAGTGAACGTGGGGAAGGACAGACATGGTATACTTTACATTGTTCAGTTTCTGTATTTGATTTTCAGGAGTACCTTGCATTTTTAGGATGGTGCTTCACAATATTTCAACTTTATGTTACGTAAGTTGAAAGATAAAAGTTGGAGAGATCTTTAAATATTGGAGCAATACAGTTTTAAAAGTGTTTTGTTTAAAAATTAAAATCCTAATTTCCAAAGCACTTTTTTTAACAAGTGGTTTTAGTACTAGGTATTAAGTTTTTAATGTAGCTTAGGAAACCAAGAATGTAAATTCAATAGACCTTTCTAACTTTATTTTTGCTTTTGAGAGCTTTTAGAACCGTATTCTTTAACTTGAGGGTGGGGTGGTATCTATAAACCCTAGAAATGTTACGTAAAATACCATATTATGTGTATCTTCCTGAGGTTTTCAAAGGGTTAAGAGCCACTGCTTTCGAAAAACAGTCAGTATGATTTTGAAAATTGTGACTTTTTAAATTTTATTTTGTGTGTTCACCCTTTAATAACAGAAAACTGGTGGTCAGTACTTGAACCTCCACTATTCCTCAAGATTGTAGAACTTTTTAAGGAGGTTGTGGTACATCTTTTGAAACTCTACAAGATCGGCATTCCCCCTTCTGAAAGAAGAATTTTCAACAGTTTTCTTCATACCGCATTAAAGGTTTTAGAAATATTACATAGGGTATGTCCAATAGTCCGTTTATTTTCCTCTCTCCCCATTGCCACTAACAAACTGATGATGTTTATTTTAACATGAATATATTACAGAATTAGATTGACATAAAAGATATAGGAATTTGGAGAAGTTATCTAAATTTTCCTTTAAAAGAAAGAATATATCTATACTTTAGAGCTTTGGTCTTATTTGACTTTGTTAGGCGTTTATGGATAACTTGTCTGTAGTTGGGCAGAACAATAGCATACTAATGAATTAGATTCTCCTTATGTTTTATTTGAAGAACATGATTTGTTAGTTTAAATAATACGCTTTTTGTTATTTATTGATGGTTATAATATGAACGAGATTACATCCTAGTTGTGATTTTGAACATTTAAACTCATGTTCCTTTTGCTGTTGGGTACTAATAGCTTCAATCAAAGTACAACCTTTGAAACAGATGACTAACTTGAAATTGGAACCATATATAATTCATTAATTTGCCTATTGTTCTTTCCTGCCCTTCTTCCCAGTGGAAGAAATAGTCCCCTTTACACTTGTAGCAGTTCAAAGTTATATGAAGAAGTAGAGTCTCAGCTGTTTAATTAAAGATGGATTTGAGACATCCCTGACAGCTGGTAGGTATATCTCTGTTGTGCCATTTGGTATTTTTAAGATGCTATTTTGGGAGACATGACCTAAGGGAGAAGGATATATTTCTAGCCTCTAGAATGACTGAAAAACCCATATGAACCATTAATCTTTAGTTTCCTCCCCTTAACAGCTTCTTTAGTGTTTTCACACCCTTCTTGCCTGGTACTAAGGTAAATGATAAAGGGTAAAGGAGATAAGTCCTTCTGTTCTCTGTAAGAAAGAACTCTTATGGACCATTAATTTTTTCCTTTTTATTCTTTTAATGAAGTTCCTGGGTACTTTCTCAACTACTTCTTGAACTTTTTTCTTTTGTATTTAGTATGTCTAAGCTCTCTAGAAAAACAAGTCATTTCTCTTATTATAACTGAAGATATGATAGCCATTTTTTTCATAGGGGGAAATAAGTCATTCTTATGTTTGCCTTTCCCAGTCCAAGGCTTTCTTGCAGCACTTTAGGGTTAACTGGATTCTGCAGTAAACTGCTGTTAAGATCTTCTGTTGTTATGGAATGGGTCTCTACTTTTCTTTATGCCTTTTGTCTAGGATTCAAGAGGTTGATTAGATTCTTTCTTTCCTCTGGATTCTCTTTTCCTACTACTTCAGTGAACCATCCTTTGTCAGCAGGACCCTCTTCCCAAATAATTATTCATCCCCCCCCTTTCTTATCTGCATTACCTCTTAAAAAAATTCTTTTTTCCCTTAGCTGTGTCTTTTTCTACAAATGAAAGTGAGGGAAGGAGAAGTGGAGGAGGAAATTGAACCTTTTGTCTTTCATAATTACAGACAGAACTTGAGCAAGTAATTTATGTGCCTGGCTCAGAAGCCTCAGTCTCTGTTGAGGAGAACCTTATGGGGTTCCATCTCCAGAGACCTTTTTGATGGAGCCATGCTAGAACAAGGATCCTAAATTATTGCTAGCTGAAAGGGAAAGGAAAATAATGTAACAGTGGCCAAGGTTAGAAACCTCCATCGTACACTAATTCGTGTGAGCACTTTACGTATATCCCTCATTTAACTTTTTAAACTCTTTACAGTTATATTTTGACCCTTAATCTGAATATCAATGGTCATAAACCAGTAAGTAGCAGAGTTGAAATACAAATCCAAATCGACTTCCAAAGTCCCTGCTGTTTCTAATGTACTTCTGTATCAGCAGATATAGTAATATAATATGTTTAGATGGTTCTTTGCTTTTATTTTATGTCCCTAGATCTAGAGGCTTATACTTCCAGATTACAGATAGCATTGTATTGTTGAAAAAAGACCATGGGGCTTCCCTGGTAGCACAGTGGTTGAGAGTCCGCCTGCCGATGCAGGGGACACGAGTTCGTGCCCCGGTCCGGGAGGATCCCACGTGCCGCGGAGCAGCTGGGTCCGTGGGCCATGGCCGCTGAGCCTGTGTGTCAGGAGCCTGTGCTCCGCAGTGGGAGAGGCCACAGCAGTGAGAGGCCCGCGTACTGCAAAAAAAAAAAAAAAAAAAATTCTAACTCGATCTGTGCTGCTTCTTATCAGTGTGATTTTGAACAAGTCTTTGTCTTTATCACATATGCAAATGGAGAATCATCTATAAAATAAGGATTGAAATAATGGCCTGATGGTTTCCCAGGATTGATGTATTGTTTAGATTACATAATATGTATAATTATTATACATTCAGAGATTTTGTTATCACCACCACCATTTGGATGGGAAATTGCTACTTTTATCTTGATTCATTTGGTCATGAGGAAACTGAGTTCCTGTTTGAAGTTGTTAAATACTCAAAAGCAGGGTAATAATGGTATCAGTTTCATAAGCATCTCTTACTGGGAGTCCTTAGGACAATCATTTATCTTTCTCTTACCTCTTACATTGGAGAAAACTTTACTTGATCCTAATCTGTCATAGATAACTGTGGATATTCACTATCAGAGATGATTCATTTTCATCTTTAGTGGAACCTAAATTGCTAATCAGAGATTTGTGTTTTTGAAGACACCTTATGTCTGACAACTGTATATATTTCTTCTCTCTGCTCCATGGTTAAGAATTAGGAAAAGTTTCTCACACAATTTCCTTCTTGACCTAATCCTGGAGCAGGATTAGGAACTATAGAACTGGACTCTATTTCCTGATCATTTCAGGATATATGAATGACTTGTTTCTCCCTTATGACATGTCCTTTGGGAAGCTTTGAATTCGAAATTATTCACAGTGCTCCAAATGGCATCACAAGAAAGATAATTTTGGTACCTGCTGTCAGGAATGGATGTATTACCACGTAAATGAGTTTGCTGGCAAGTAATTGTGTTATTTAGTAGTTTCTGAGTTTTCACACAGTACCTTATAGAAATATTAATAATGACAAAAGAAAAGACTTACTTTGACTAGCCTAAGTGCTACGTATCATGTTAATCTTCTAAGTCAGTGATTTTCAACCCCCCCTTTTTTTTGCAAGGAACCCTTAAATAAACCCAAACATATAAGACATATGTATACTACCATATTCCTCCTCTGAACTCACGTTTATAAATCAGAATACTAAATTGTAATTAAAATGCGAAATGTTATGATCAAACATACATAGATTTTATTTTGTACATTTTGGGCAGTAACACTGATTGTATAGGTTGTTTTGAACTTCTACCATATGATTTCTTTTTTATTCATTTTACAGATATTTACTGAGTGCCTATTATGTGCTTATCATGGTACTAAACAGTAGTGATGCAGTGACAAGGAAAAGATGTGATTTCTGCCCTTGTTAAGATGATAAATGTAGGGACTTCCCTGGTGGTCCAGTGGCTAAGACTCCATGCTCCCAGTGCAGGGGCCTGAATTCAATCCCTGGTAAGGGAACTAGATCCCACATGCTGCAACTAAAGATCCCGTGTGCCGCAACGAAAATCCCGAGTGCCGCAACTAAGACCTGGTGCAGCCAAATAAATAAATATTTTAAAAATGCTTAAAAAAAAGATTATAAGCATTTATGATGCAGCATGGTAAGTGCTAGATTAAGGAAAATGAAGGGTGCTATGAAAACACATAGGAGGGCACATAACTCGGAAGAATTAAAGAAGACTTCCTGAAAAAAATAATGTCTTGTCAATCTTACCTACCATACAAATGTATTTTTATATATATTTTTTAAACTGTTGATTTTATATGTAAATCTATATCCACGTCTTTTGGATCAGTCTTCTGTTCAGTGCCTAATTTCCCTATTTTTAAAGCAATATTAACTGATTTTATCTTTAGTTATTAAATCACTGTGTCTGAATTAACTGTCAGCCATCATTTCCCACCAAGTCTTAAGCTTGACTGAAATTTGCTTGTTCCTGAACCAAACCTGATTTCTAAATTGTTAGTTTTTATTCTAACATAGCATTTCTTTTCAAAAACATGTGTCATATCTGCAGGATGTAAAAACTGCAAACACTGGTTGCTATTGGTGAAAGAAAATTTACCTTTAAAAATAAAAAATATTCCAGATAAAGAAAAGTATGTATCAGAGGTCAGTGGCACATGAATCATTTTCAACAAGAGTCACTAAAACTTTTTAAAACAAATTTATTTGTTTGTTTGTTTGTTTAATTAATTTATTTATGGCTGCTTTGGGTCTTTGTTGCTGCACGCAGGTTTTCTCTAGTTGTGGTGAGTGGGAGCTACTCTTCATTGTAGTGTGTGGACTTTTCATTGCGGTGGCTTCTCTTGTTGCGGAGCATGGGCTCTAGGCACGTGGGCTTCAGTAGTTGTGGCATGTGGGCTCAGTAGTTGTGGCGCTCAGGCTCAGTAGTTGTGGCTCACGGGCTTAGTTGCTCCACGGCATGTGGGATCTTTCCCGACCAGGGCTTGAACCCCTGTCCGCTGCATTGGCAGGCATATTCTTTTTTTTTTTTCTTCGGTACGCAGGCCTCTCACTGTTGTGGCCTCTCCCATTGCGGAGCACAGGCTCCAGATTCGCAGGCTCAGCGGCCATGGCTCACGGGCCTAGCCGCTCCGCGGCATGTGGGATCTTCCCAGACCGGGGCACAAACCCGTGTCCCCTGCATCGGCAGGCGGACTCTCAACCACTGCGCCACCAGGGAAGCCCGGCAGGCATATTCTTAACCACTGCACCACCAGGGAAGTCCCAGGCGTCACTAAATTTTTTAAGTGTCCAATGTAATATAAAAGTTAATGTATATTTTTATAAACATAAATATTAGAGAGGGAAAAGCAAATGAGTTTTTGTGTGTAATTATTGGGTATGTTTTCTTTTTTGGTAGAAAGAGTTTGGCTGTAGGGCAAGGGTCTGAAGACTTTTTCTATGAAGGGCTAGATAGTAATATTTTATACTTTGTGAGCTGCGTGGTTTCTGTTACAGCTGCTCAACTCTATCTTATGTTTTTGATGCTATTGTAAATGATAATTAAAATTTTTTATTTTCTGATGCTAGTATGGAGAAATTTAGTTGAGTTTCTATTGTTAGTGTGGCAAAATTTAGTTGAGTTTTCACCTTGTACTCTGTGACCTTGATAAATCAATTTAATATTTCTCTTATAGATTAATTTGGATTTTTTATGTGCACATTCATGTTATTTTCTTGCCTTATTTTATTGGCTAAGACTTCCCAGTACAGTGTTGAATATAAATGGTTGCAGTGGACATTCTTGTCTAATTCTTCATCTTAGAAAGAAAGCGTTTAATATTTTACCCATAAATATGATGTTAGCTGTAGAGTTGTGTTTTTGTTTTGTTTTCTTTTAAGGTGGGCTTTATCTGTTTGAAGAAGTTCCCTTCTATTCCAGGTTTGCTGGGTGTGTTTATTATGAAGGGATGTTGAATTTTGTTAGATACTTTTTTCTGCATCTATTGAGATGAACAATTATTTATTTATTTTGCTTTTTTTCTGAAATTTAGTGAAATTCATTTATATTTGAATGTTAAACCAGTCTTGCATTCCTGGGATAAACTCCACTTGGACATTTTGTATTATTTTATGCATATTGCTGGATTTAATTTGCTCATATTTTGTTGAGTGATGTTGATCTAGTCAGTTTTGTTTCTCATCAGCTTTTTAGTATCAGGGTTATCCTAATTCATAAAGTGAATTAAGAAATGATCTATCTTTCTCTGTTTTCTGAGTTTGTTTAAGATTGGTATTATTGGGACTTCCTTGGTGGCACAGTGGTTAAGAATCCTTCTGCCAGTGTAGGCGACACGGGTTCAAGCCCTGGTCCGGGAAGATCCCACATGCCTGTGGAGCAGCTGGGCCCGTGCGCCACAACCACTGAACCTGCGCTCTAGAGCCTGCGAGCCACAACTACTGAGCCCATGTGCCACAACTAACTGAAGCCTGTGCGCCTAGAGCCCGTGCTCTTCAGCGGGAGAAGCCACTGCAATAAGAAGCCCATGCACTGCAACGAAGAGTAGCCCCCACTCACTGAAACTAGAGAAAAGCCCGCGCGCAGCAACAAGAACCCATTGCAGCCAAAAATAAATAAATATATAATTTAAAACAAACAAAACCACTTAGATATGTCACCTCTTGGGAAAAAAAAAGATTGGTATTATTTCTTCCTTAAATGTTTGATAGAATTCACCAGTGAAGCTATCTTGGCTTGGAATTTTCTTTTGGGAAATTTAAAAATTTAATATTAAATTTAAAAAATAAATAGAGTGTAATTTATGTTTTCTGTTTCATATCTTTCCTTTTCTCTACTTGATTTGTCCTTAATTTGATCATCATTTTCCAGGTTCTTAAAGCTGAGGCTTTTTTTTGGGGGGGGGGTGCTGTGCCATACAGCGTGTGGGATTGAACCCCAGGCCATGGCAGTGAAAGTGCTGAGTCCTAACCACTAGACCACCAGGGAATTCCTGAGCCGAGGCTTATTAGATCATTGATTTTAGACCATTTATTCTAACATCATTTAATGCTATAAATTTCCTTCTATGCTCTACTTTACCAGAATTCCACAAATTTTGATGTATTGTGTTTTTATTTTCATTAAGTCATCTCTGAGTCTGGCTCTGTTGATTACTTTGTCTCTAGACTTTTTTATGTGGTCTTTGTTTTATTTACTTATTTGCTTTTTGATATGTGTCACAATTTTTGGTTATCTGTAAAATAGTAAACGCTGAAGTAATTAGATTTACATCCTGTATGTGTATACCTCTTATGTGGTTGTTAGTGTAGGGATTTAAGCCAATCTAATCTGCAGTTGAACTGGAATTGAGTTTTTAGTTTGATGTAGTTAACTTCATTGCACCGGAGACCTCAGATTCCTCTAATATTGTCTGATGCCTAAGGTGAAGGTGAAATGTCAAAGATTTCTTCTCAGTGTTTGTGCTTCACTCTGCATGCCTGCTCCAAAGAGGGATTTCTCTCCCCACTTTTGCCCCTCCTCAGTGGTGAGCTGGTGTTGCTTATTACTTAGTGCTTTCAAAATTGGTAGAGGAGAAGGGACAGAAAAAGTTCTTTGTTATTGTGGTATAGTGTTGGTCTTAGGTAGATAGCTGGGTGTGTACCAGGGTCTCGGGGATGGGATTTTCTCAGAGTTTCTGCTCCCACCCCCAGCAGCAGAGAGCCTCTAGCGCTACTGATACAAGATTCTGGGCTCAGGACAGTTCTTGTCCCCCTTCTTCCCAAGGATTGAGGATTTTTCCCCTCTTCCAGCAACATGGCATAGAATTTGCTTCCCCTTCCTCAGTGGCTTAAAGTTTTTGCTTTCTCTATGTGAGAGAAGGATCTGGACGGGGTGGCAGGCCTTGTTTCTTTCTCACAGAGGCAGCCAATGCCTTGCACCACTGAGAGAGTCTCTTGATCTCCTGCCCTGTTTCCACTCATCCTCCTGGGCACCCAGTAGAGGTCTGTGTCAAGAGTCTATGAGTGAGTGCAAACTGTCTGAGGCTCCCGGGGGTTTTATCCTCTCAAGTTATCCCATACTCAGCCTTAAGCAATTTCTTAGAATTTTAGCTGATTTCTTCTTCGCTGCTTGTATGACAGTGCTAAACTTCCTCTTGCTCTGCCATGGTGACCCATTTCTTTGGAAGTATCTGTCCATCCTTGGACTTCAGGCTACTTTGTTATCTTGTGACTTTAGCTCTCTGATGGATACAAGGAGAGTTTGGGGTAATTTAGAAGTGTTTTAATTGCCAGTTTTCTAGGATTTTCCAAATATATTTTTGTTATTGACTTTTAGTTTATTTCTGTTGTGGTCAAAGAACATACTTTGTATATGTTGGATTTTTTTAACGATATTTATTAAGGCTTGTTATATGGTCCAGGTTATGATATATGTTAGTGAACATCCCATGTACAATTACTGGGTGGAATGTTCTATTTTTTCTTTCCATTTTATTGGGATATAACTGACATATAGCTCTGTGTAAGTTTAAGGTGTACAGCAATAATGATTTGACTTACATACATTATGAAATGATTACCACAGTAAGTTTACTCAACATCCATTATCTCATATAGATACAACATTAAAGACATAGACAAAAATTTGTTTCCTTGTGATGAGAACTCTTAGGATTTACTCTCTTAACAGCTTTCATACATATAACATACAGAAGTGTTAACTATATTTATGTTGTTTTACGTTACATCCCTAGTATTTATTTATCTTATAACTGGAAGTTGGTACCTTTTGACCCCCTTCATCCACTTCCCCCTCCCCCCACCCCCACCTCCAGTAACCACAAATCTGATCTCCTTTTCTGAGTTTGTTTTTGAAGTACAGTTGACCTATAACACTATATTAGTTCCTGGTGCAAAACATAATTTGATATTTCTATACGTTTCAAAATGATTGCCATGGTAAGTCTAGTTGTCATCTGTCACCATACAAAGATATTGCATAATTATTGACTATATTTCCCACACTGTACACTTTCATACCTGTGACTCATTTATTTCATAACTGAAAGTTTGTACCTCTTTATCTCCTTCACCTATTTCTCTCCTGCCCTCACCTCCCTCTCTTCTGGCAACGAGTTCAAGTTGGTTGAAACTGATGTTCAAATCTTACTTACTGATTTTGCCCTTCTTTTTTTTTTTTGTAAATCAGTTACCAAGAGAGGGGTGTTAAAACTTCTAACGATGATGGTGGTTCTGTCAATTTTCCCTTCTTGTATTTTGAAGCGCTGTTATTTGGGGTTGTCATGACTTCTTGATAAATTAATTCTTTTATCATTATGAAATGTACCTTTTTTCCCCTCTGGAGATGCTTGTCTTGAAATGTACTCTTAAGAGTAGCCTCCCAGTTGCTGCTTTCTGTTGGGGTGTTGTCCGTCCCTGTCCCCCCACCCCAAATCTCACTTGTGCTTTCATGGTTTAAGAGTTAGCCAAAGAGGTGGGGGGGATTTACATGCAGATTTGGGGACTTTGTCCTCAGGATTCCTTTCTGGGATTTTTCTGCCTCATTGTCTGCCATGTTGGCAGCTTCAATCTCACACTTCTCTGTCTGATAAAACTGTTGCTTTCTGCATGTGCTACATCCCCTACCCCTTATGCTGCTTTGGAAGTACTCCCATGTTAAAAAAAAAATGTGGTTCTCAACATGTGCTTTCCTTTTTTCAGAGATTGTGTTCATTCTTGTTTCTGCCTGCTTTGGGTTGATCGCCAGTGTTTTTAAATTGTTGTTTTTTTTAATATACTGTTCAGAGATTATAACTGTTATTGTCAGGAGGATTAGTCTGATAAAAAGTACTCTGCCATATCCAGCACTAGAACTCTTGTAGTTTCTTTTAATTTAGAATAACCCCCACCTTTCGATCTCATTACCTTGACTTTTTGGAGAGTCCTGGCCAGTCTTCTTGTAAAGTTCCTACAGTTAGGATAATTGTCTGTTTCCTTATAATGATGTTTAACTTGTTCCTCTTTTCCTGTATTTCCTATAAACTGGAATTTGAATCAAGGACTTGACTAGATTCAGGTTAGACATTTTCTTGGTTCACAGATAATGTCTGTACTTCCTGTTGCATTATATCAGCAGGAAAATTTTTTTTTTTTTTTTTGGCCGTGCTTCGAGGCACGTGGGATCTTAGTTCCCTGACCAGGGATCGAACCTGCGCCCCCTGCAGTGGAAGCGCGGAGTCTTAACCACTGGACTGCCAGGGAAGTCCCAGCAGGAACATAATATTTGATTGTCCCAGTATGGGTGGTGGTTAGTTTGATCACTCAGTTAAGGTGGTGGTCTCCACTGTTAAGACTTGTTTTTCCTTTTGTAATTAGTAAGTAATTTTCTAGTATGGTAATTTGCACTGTCTTCATTTTTCACATCCTACCCAAATGTCATCCTCTTAGTTTATTATAATCAGATGCCACTATTGAGTGATGGTTAACAAGCATTAGCTATTCTTACTATTATTTAAGTCCCATTCCCAACCAGAAGACTTTATAGTTTCTAGTCTTTGTATAATATATATACTTATGGTACATATCTCCTATTGTGTGGTGGTTACATAAATATTTTTTAATGGATTTTGAGATACTAAATACAGATATCACATCTTATAAATCTTGGTGTTTCCCGTAGCACTTAACTAGCATTTTGCATATGGTAGGCACTCAGTAAATTATTCTTTTATAGGAAGAGAAAATAGCTAAGAAGTCTCAATTCTATTTAAACATTTTTCAGTCTCTTTCTTAGGTACTGGTTAAATTTAATGTTAATTACATTTTTGTTTTTTGTAGGTAAATGAGAAAACTGGACAGATTATACAATATGATAAATTTTATATACATGAAGTACAAGAATTGATAGACATACGGAATGATTATATCAACTGGGTCCAACAGCAGGCCTATGGAATGGTATGTTTCCTATTGCATTTTATGGTTTCATTTTTATGTATCATTTGTTCTAATACAAAAGGAACAATTGTGTATTTTTGAAACAACAAAGCTTTATCAGAGCTTTTATTCAGAGCTCATTTTTTAAATAAAAGCATATTGCAAAGGAGCAGTTATATATTATACAGTATTTATAAGTAAGCATTCTGCTCTTATACCAAAGCCAAACCAAAGAGATAGATTACACTTTTCTACAGAAAAATGCAAATATGACTTATTTTTCTAAGTCTCATTTATTTTGCATGAGGTTGTCTCTTAATTCTCTAATGTTGAGGATACTGGAGTCTCTGATACTTGAACTCTAAGAACGTATTAAAATTGTGAGATCGGTGCCTCAGAACTACCAGAAGTGAGCTGTGGTACCATTGATTCTAGTTTTTATTTTTCCCCTTTTATGTGCTTAATTTGATTTCAGTTTTTTGGCATACCTCCACAAGTGCCACATATTTCTTTCCATGTGGCTAAGTCTCTAATAACTAGATACTTAATTAAAATAATAGCATAGGGACTTCCCTGGCCATCCAGTGGTTAAGACTCTGCACTTCCACCGCAGGGGGTGAGGGTTCAATCCCTGGTCAGGGAACTAAGATCCCACGTGCCGCATGGCCAAAAAAATAAAATAAAAATAAAACTAATATCATAGTCTTATAAAACTTTAATTAGTCACACAAAATTTCAGTATAGAAATTGCTAAGCAGCTAGATATAAAACAGGTTTAGACTCTTATTTGCTAACCATTATAATATACTTAAGGCCAACTTTTCCACCCCTGAAGCAGGTAATTTAAGCAACATGCTTGTAACAGTTCTAGGAAGGTGAATAGCCTTTCATTGCTTGCTAGGTACCAACTGCAAGCTCCTTGTGGATAGGCACTCTGTCAGTTTATTCACCAGCACTTCTTACAGTATCTCAAATATGTCTAGTAGGCACTTAGAAAGTACAGTAGTTTTTGAATGGCAGTGCAGTTAGTGCATGCTGTTTTTAGGATGCTCTTACCTATAGGAATCAGGTCACTTCTAGTACATGTTTGCTTCCCTAGATACTTGGATCTGGATTGGGAGAGATTTGTTGATTTTATTTTTTCCTGCAGAATCACTAGGAGACTCAGTCAAGTTTACAAACATCCTACAGATTTATGTCTGCTCATTTGCATATTCAACAAATACTTATTAAGACTCTCCTTTGTAACAGGCACTTATTTAGGTATAAGAAATACAGTGATTAACCAGATGGATAAGGCCCTGTTCTCATGAAACTTATAATCTAGTGGACAAGATGGATAGTAATCAAGTAAAGCAAAAAAAAAAAAAAGCTTATAATATGCACTATATAGACAATTAAAATAAGAGAAGGTAATAAAGACAGGATGGTTTCTTGTGATTGGGTAATCAGAAAAGTCTTGTCTAATGAAGTATGATCTGTAATCTAAATGACAAAAAGCAGCCATGTAAGATCAGAGCAAAGAAAATTTCAGGAAAAATTACATCTACTAAAAGACCTTAGGTGAGAGCAAGCTTGTCATGTTTGAAGAATAGAAAAAGGCCAGTATGGCTAAAATATGGGAATGGGGAGAGTTCTGGGAAAGGATCAGAGAAATGGGCAGGTGCCAGATCATGCAAGGTTTAGTAAATTAGGATCGGGGACATGGATTTTATCTGAAGTGTTATGGTAAGCCATTGGAGGGTGGTAAGCAGGGAGTGAATACTGTACAGTGTAAGTTATATTCTGAAATAACCACTCTGTCAGCTTTGTGGAAGATGGAGTGAGGGGAATGGAGTAGATAAGGGGAGAGAAAATGATGGGTTTGACTAGGATTGGTAGTTGTATAGATGGAAGATAGAAATGGACTTGGGTACCTCTTGGAGGTAAGACGGCCAAGAATTGCTGATGGATATGAGATGAGGAAAGGAGAGAAATCAACAAAGGAGGTTAAGAGAGGTAGGAGGAAAACTAGGAGAGAGTTGTGGGAACCAAAATTGAAAAGTGAAGGAGAAACCATATTGAACGCTGCTGAGAAATAGGATAAAACCATAGAATTGATCAATGCATTTGGTTACGTGAAGGTCATTGGTAACCTTGATAATGCGTCTAGAGTAAGTATGCTTAAGAGAAATTTAGGGGTGAGGATAGGGAACAAAAGCCATAGGCAGTACTCTCAAGAAGTTCTGTGCTGAAGAGAAGGGAGTAAAAAAGTAGGGTGGTTAGCTGGTGTCAAGGGACAACAGTTTTTTAAGAAAGAAAATACTTGACCTCTGGAAAGCTTTGAATAAATATTTCCTTTTTCCTTCCCTATTTAAACTAAAGCTCTCACCTAGATAAAGCTTTTCAAACTCTTCCTCCAGTGAACCCCTAAGACAGGAGAAAAAACATATTTCTTGAGGTTATTAATTTTCCCTCTGCAGGATTTGTGTGAAGTCTCATATTTTATCTTCAAGAGAATGCAAATTTGGGGCTTCATAAATATTTACTGCAGGGGGGTGGTGGTATGATGAATTAGGAGATTGACATATATACTCTAATATGTATAAAATGGATAACTAATAACCTGCTGTATAAAAAAATAAATAAAATTCAAAAATAAATATTTACTGCAATATAAAAGGGATTAAAATTATTTACCATTGAGGAAAACTGATGATTCAGAAAATGAACTTTTTTTATCGAAAAACTTGCATGTAAACCCTGATACACCACCTAGATGCCCTAGGTCTTTGAGCAGTGTTTTTGAGACTGGAGTGATTATATAGACTCCTTTTAAAATAAAATAATTCCTTTAAGAAGCTTAGTGTTGGGCTTCCCTGGTGGCGCAGTGGTTGAGAGTCCGCCTGCTGACGCAGGGGACACGGGTTCATGCCCCGGTCCGGGAGGATCCCACATGCCGCGGAGCGGCTGGGCCCGTGAGCCTGCGCGTCCGGAGCTCACTTACCTTATTTACGATTATCTTATTTAGATATATACAAACACTAAACTAGTTCTAAACTCCTGGTACATAGCTTTTAAAAGAATTCTTAAGGCATAACAAATTGGTAAATTAATTATAACTCTACAAATTTAATAATCAAGTTAATATTTGATATGGAAGATGATTATGTTCTCTTGATCAGGAATCTCAGCTCACAACGTAAATATGATAAGGAAGGAGTGTGACATAAGAGCACCTACCTTTATATCCCACCTCAACATTTTCTTTTTAGTTTTTTTATTGAATATAATTCTTTGTGCTATACAGTAAATCCTTGTTGCTTATCTATTTTAATGTATAGTAGTTCGTAGCTGTAATCCCCTACTCCTAATTTGTCCCTCCTCCCTCCTCCCCTTTGATAACTGTAAGTTTGTTTTCTGTGTCTGTGAGTCTCTTCTGTTTTGTATATCGATTCATTTGTATTATTTTTTAGATTCCACATGTAAGTGATATCATATAGTGTTTGTCTTTCTGTCTGACTTATTTCACTAAGCATTTCACTCTCTCCTGGAGAGTTATATCCTCTTGGATCACTGTGAATTAGATCTGATGTTCTTTGACATCCGAATTTTTTCTGGTATGTAGGTCATAAACTACTTGTATTCTGAACAAGTTAAGAGAAATGCCAGTCTAATAGGATTTTTAAACTAGCTGTAATCTTGTGCTACATGGAAAAGCTATGGTTTGAATGTTTGCTTTTAAGCTTGGCAGACTTGTATCCAAACTCCTCTTGGTATGTATCTGTGATGATATCAAATTGAATTTCCTTAGGAATTCTTTCAGTGCTACTGTTTTCTGGTAAGAGGGAGACAGTAGAGGACCACATTCTTATTTCTAGACTTTCTAAGTTGATATACTTGAAAATTGCTCTACTATTTCAACCACATGTTTTTCCTTTCTCTCCATTTGTAGACAGACTGGTATTGAATAGGTGGTTGTGGCAGTGGAAACTTGTTCTTTAATGTGCATAGTGGACTTAATGTCACATCTTAGAAATGAGAATCTAGAACCCGTGATTTGGGTTCTTCTAGTCTTCCGGAAATAGAAAGCTGACAATTTACTTTGAAGGTCTTTGACTAACTCTTAAGTAGTTTATTAATTTATATTATGACATCTGAAGGTCCTTCTTTCTTTGAGAGAGCTCAGATCACTTTCACATTTACACATAACACTAAAGACTTTTCCTGAGGCTGTTTAATAAAATTCATGCTTGCATTACTAGTCTTAATACTAGGTTGAACATTATGTTGGCCCTGTAAGTAAAGTTAGTAAAGTTTTAAAGTGTCTATCCTAAAGATACTCATATGCTGTTTTGTGATTATATAAATGTGTATATGTGTATTTATGTGCACATAGACATATGTACACATATATATGTACTTATATCTATGTATACAATGTACATATGTATACCATTATTGAACAGGAGTTATCTTGAAATAATTCCATTCCTTCATGTGAAAGTTTAAAATATTCCTTGATAGAAGATAATTACTATGAATTATAAGAAATATGTCTATAAATTGTATTTATATATATACACATATATTTTATATATAAATATATACACGTATATATGTAAAACTTTACCTTGTTCTAAACACTGCAAGAAAATTACTTTACCTTTATTATATTACCTTTATTATATATTACCTTTATTATATTTCTCTTTATGCCATAGTCTGTTGAGATTTCTTTCTCCATTTCCTTTCTTTCCCAGTCAAGGATTTTAAGAATCCGTCAGGAATATACACCTTAAACTAACACAGTGCTGTATGTCATTTATATCTCAGTAGAACTAGAAGGAAAAAAACAAAATAAAAAAGAGAACCCATCAGGTATATACTTTCCTGGTCTCTAAACATTAAAAACTAATTCTGTGAAATTCTTTGCATTCCTTGTAATGTCCTCTTGTACAGCTGAGACTAACTTTTCACCTCATCCTCTTCCATTTTCCCATCTTGTTTCACCTGTTTCCCTTTTCATGTTTCCATGAAGTTTTTGCTTGATCCTCCTACTCCTGCTGGTTACTGTATAAGCTTCTCTGTTTTGATTGTTTTTCCAGACTCTGATATTAGGGTATGGCATTTTTTCAGTTGGATTCCTTTTGCTTTTTATCTGTTTTTCTCCCTCTACAATAATTTCTTGGCAAAATAAAAGAGCACATGAGTTCTCTCTCTTTTTATCTTCTGCTATTTGATGTTTTTCTCCACTTTCTAGGTATTAGTCTCAGTTTATTTGCTTACCTCTTTTAACTTTGCTCTAAAATTGTTTATAAAAATACTTTAGTGGGGAATTCCCTAGCAGTCCAATAGTTAGGGCTCCATGCCTTCACTGCCAAGGCCCAGGTTTGATCCCTGGTTGGGTAACTAGGATCCCACAAGCTGCACGGTGCGGCCAAACACAAACAAAAGAAACAAAACAACTTTAGTGGTTACAACTAAACTCTTTGCTCTTTTTTCTTCCCTTGCTTATACTTTTCGTTACTGTACATATGTATCAATATATATCTAGTTAAAAATTGATTAATTTAGAATAAAGTGTAGAAAGGTCTATGCTGAGTCTGTGCCTCTTATAATTAAAAATCAAGTTAAGCATTTTTTAAAGTGCATATTTCAAGAACTGTATGCCTATGTAAGAAATGTCAGATACAAGTAAGTACTAATAAATACATTTGATAAATTGGTGACATTTTTACAGTCTTTGATATTACACTTTATATATTTTTAAGTCATAAATTTTACTTCAATATTAATTGTGCTGTGTTTGTAAATCATTACTGTATTTCTTCTGTGGCATTAAGGTTTTGTACTTTAACTGCGGACAGTGCTGAGCTAACATGACATGCTCATCAGCAAACTAGGAAGATAGACTGACATAACAGCTAGGGAGACCAGCTTTGGGAAGATAGGCCAGTACTTAACTTTCTAGGTTTGAGTTTCTTCCTCATTTAATGAAATGAAGAAATGAAAATACATTTGTGTTCTTTAATATTGCAATACATTTAATACTTGCAGTATAAACCTTGCAGCTATAATATTTCCCAGAAGGTTCATACTAGCTTTTTAAAGTTCCCTTGTCATTTTTAATGGCATTAATGTTTTGCAGACTCTTGGACTGATTCCTTATGCCTTGAATTACCAAGTTATATTGGTTTATTTTTCATTTTCTTCGTGTTTTAGAAGTATCTTTTTTTTTTCTGCCTAGTCACCAACACCTTTCATATTTATTTGAATTACTTCAGTAACTTCGGTATCCTCTGTTTATACCTCCTCAGAATAATCCTATGTTATACCCTTAAATAATGATTTCACCAGCAATGATACAGTGTTTTGCCATAAGTAATTTGTTGAAACTAAAACATGCCAAGGAGTTGCATCTTTTTTGTCTATAACTAACTAGAACTATCATTAACCATTGATGTTAAAAGCAGCCTTAGTGAAAGTCTGCTTTGGACCATGAGACCCTGACTTTTGAACATTCCTTTAGGTCTTTCTTACTCAAGTTTCTAGGACATTGGGTAACTAAAATTAGGCATGCCTTGACCTAATTTCAGGGCCCTCAGTCTACAAACAGCCAACAGTTAGTGCTTGAGTATGTGGATGTGGAGCCACTAGTAGGTCACACATTGAATGATGTGGTAAATTTTTAGCAATAGACCTTTCATTGACCTCACGTAGTTTGTAATATCCTGTCCGCACCCCCCACCACATTTTTTCCTTCTAAATTTTCCTTGGAAATACTACTTTGGTTCATTTAGAGTTTCAACTAATATAACAACTATCTTGCAACTCTAATATTTCCCAGAGGAGTTTATCCTTACTTTTTTACATATTTACTTTTTTTCTTTTTAAATGTTTGAGCTTTTGTCTTAGATCCTTAACACTTAAATTGAAATTTCTAATGATGACCTTAATATGGTTTTCCCTTTGATGGCTCTCCCCTAGGTAAATCATTTTGCCTGATATCTAATAGTCTCTTTTCCCAAGTTTTCCACATGTCCCATTATTTTTCATATTCCTTCTAGCTCCCATCTGTCTCTACCATCAAACTTTTGTTCTGCTTTAATATGGTTTAGTTACACTATAAGTTATGACTATCTTATTGGCTTCCCAGTGCTAAAGGATATGCCTAGAACCTTTATCTTTTACATGTAGCAATAAAAAGTGCATATATAGTAATGTTTCATTATTAAGAATAAAATCCATCTTCCATGATACCAGGTATCAAATATAGTTTTCAAGCTGGCCATAGGTAGTCAGAAAATACTGAAAGGTGTTTCTTTGCTTATTCACACCTTCTTAGCTGTAACAGCACTTTAAAAAACATCCCACAAGATGTACTATAAAAGTATTCAGTTGTTCCTGTTAAATTGCTTTAAATTAAACTGAGTGCAATCTAAAAGGGTTTTTCTGCAAACAGCTTGTAAATATATTCTTCTGTTAACGTGCCCAATGGGGTACGTATATAGTGATAACTTGGTACTCTGAATTTTTTGAAAGAAGCTATTATCAATAATTACCTTTCTCAGAACAGGAAGTTAGAGTCATATTTTACTTATGCTTACACTGCTTTGGCTTTATTTAGCACAATATAGTGAACAAACCCTAAGTGTTTGCTAATACCTTAAAACTTCCAGTGATACCCCTTGTGGCGTGCAAGAATTTAGCCAATTACAAAGTTAGAGGGAATCGTCCACACAAGACTGCCTTCACTTCTGATACCAATTGCAAGCTTAGAGGATTCCTAGAACCATTCTCAGGTTCAGTAATTTGCTACAAGACTTCACAGAACTAACTGGAAACTGTTATAGTGACGTCTATAGTTTATTATAGGGAAAGAGTACAGATTAAAATGCCAAGGGAAAAAGTGCATAAGGGTAGAGTCTGGGAAAGGTACCAAAGGCTGAGCTTCTGTTTTCCTCTCCCTGAGGAGTCATGGACAAGTTATTTTCCCAGCATCCATCTGTGTCAATACTCTCAGGGTATTCCCAAGCAAGGAAGCTCACTGGAGCCTTGGTGCCCAGAGTTTTTATTGAGGTTCCATCACATACTGCCCATGTGGCTGACCTTTACTTTCCAGACCTTCTGGAGGCAGAACTGATAACCACATGTCCCAGAGCCTCCAGGCAAACAAAGATACTCCTGTCCAGGTATGACGTTCCAAAGTCCTGTGGATCATCTCCCAGTAGCTGAGGGCAAAATCAGACCTCTCTTTGGGTAAGATTAATTCCTCAGTATACGAGGTGCCATCTGCAAATTTAGTAACGTACTTTTGGAGATTCTAGCACTTTATTTGAGGCTATACCCTGAGAATATACGAAAGCTTTCTTCAAGAAAATGTTGTGCATTTCTGTTCAATGCAGTGGTAAGCTTTCATTATAATTTTCTTTATTATATCCTTCATAAATACCTCTTTCTCTCTTCATTTCTTCTTTCTACTTACCAACCCCTATGCCCTGTCTTGTACTTTCTGTTTTAGCTAATTCAGTGTTAAAGAACGCTTAATATAAGATACCTGTGTTTCACTGTTTATTTCTGATGAATAAAAACAATTATGGCTTATTTTCTCACTTTCCACATAGCATTTTAATCTACTAAACACTTTTCAAATATTCTGTCAAGATTAACCAAGTCTTAAAATCTGGGGGATATTTTCTCCATTTTCCAGGTGGAGAGATTGGGCCATAAAATTATTTCTTCAAGACCAAGTTAGGCTTAGGATTAGTTTCCCTGTTCTACCTAAATTCTGCAAATGGCGTAACTTAGTTGCTGAAACCAAATTTCATTATGTTCAAGCCTCAATGATTTTATGATCACAAGATACCTGAAACGAAGGTCTTATTACATTTATAGATATATCAGGTATATGTGGAAAGGGTAAGTTTTGTTGTAGATGTATTTTGGTCTACTTCATTAATTCAGTATTCTGCTATAGCAAAATAAATGAAATGCTGCTTTGAATAGAAATAGTTAAATTTGGACACTAACAATGCTCTTTCCTCATTACTGTTACGTTCTGCACTGCTGTCTTAGGATGTCAACCATGGATTAACTGAGGTAAGTTTGGTGTAATAAAGTCTCATGTTCAGAGTAAGATATACTCTGTTTTGTCTTAAGTGATTGAAGACCCCAAAGTTCCTCTTTTTTGTGACTTTAAAACATATATATATGTATGTATACATATATATTTTAATGAGTGTATAGAACTTGCCCTGTATAACATTTCAGAGGAATTTTCTGAAGAAAATTAGACCCTCTGCTTTAGTTAGCATTACACCTATATATGATGCCTTTTAACAATGTTTGTCTTAAAATAGTTCCTATCCTCCTAAAGCCTTCCAGTATAAAATTTACGGTGTCCTCAGAATACAAAAAAGCAAACTTATAAAATTTCACAGATGCCTACCCAGAAGGCAGAAAATGTTTTATGTTGGAGAAGTAGAATGATTTTCAATTTTTAAACTAATAATTGACACTCAAAATGGCCATAAAATAGAATAAACTTTCAGTATGGTCATCTCCCTCACTTTGTTTAATGTACTATCTTAATATATAAAGTTCTGGCACTTTGGCTTACATAATCAACAATCCTGAGCCACCTTTTTAATACCTGGGAATGTTGTATTATACTTCTGTTATAGACTTCAGGTTTTGTTGTTTGCTTTGCTTTTTTCACAGCACTTGAACCAATGAAGCATTTAGAAGTAGCTTTAAACTATGGGCCTGACATTGTTTGCTTCCTCATCGTCAAATAGAAGTAGCACATAAAATTATGAAATCAAAGAGTTTTGGAGCCAAAGGGGACTTTAGAAATCATCTCAGTCCTTTAGAGTTTCAGAGTAGTAAAAAGACTTTCTATCATCCATAGCTAGTTAGTGACACAAATACAGGGTGGAGGGTAAACTTGTCATATGAGAAAATAGCCAAGAATGATAACTTACTTAAGGGTTAATGTCGCTCAGCATATTGTCTTTCATGTTGAGAACAACAAGTTGATAGTCTTGTGTTCTATACTGATTGGGCACTATTGAATTATTTCATTGTTTTTGATGGCCATAGTTGAAAGAGGCTTAGACAAATTGAAATACATTTAAAAAAAGGTTATTGGGGACTTCCGTGGTGGTCCAGTGGTTAAGACTCCATGCTCCCAATGCAGGGGGCCCAGGTTCGATCCCTGGTCAGGGAACTAGATCCCACATGCCACAACTAAGACCCGGCGCAGCCTAATAAATAAATAAATAAAATAAAAGAAGGCGGTTAGGATGGAGTAGAGCTGGAAACCATATTATTTTCAGGATGGTTGGAAAAACGGCATGTTTAGTGTGGGAAAAAGACATCCTAGGGAGAGCATGGCAGCACGAAGTATCTAAACCATATAAACTTCCCTGCAGGGGCAGAATGAAGACTGAAATAGAAAACGAAGTGATGTATAGAAATGCAGATTCAGACTTAATATAAAGAACTTTCTAAGAACTTAAAAAGAAGAGGATTGTTTCATGGTGTATTAAGTCTTCACTGGAAGCCTTATAATAAGAAGGGGCTCTGTGTCAAGGCTGGCACAAAAATTTTGCTTTGTTGGGTATATGGTAGTATAGCATCCTCCAACTGCAAGATCTGTGACTGGCAATTCATAGCTCTTTGTATTTTTCTGCCCTGTTAAAAACTTAGCAATCAATCACTATGTTTTACCTGCTAGGATAAATAATTGTTGATAAGGTGACTAATGTCTGATAATGGTAATAATAGATCAGCTATTACTGATCAACTTTGAAGATTGACAGAAAATAATAATACTAATCGTGCTTATTTTGTAAGTTAAATGAATGAACAGATTGTTGGGCTTATAATAGTGTTGTCCCCCTAATGACCTGGCAGTAAATATCTGTTGAATGAATAAGTAGATTGCTTATCATTGGCCTCACTTGCTAGAGTAGCCCTAACATATAAGAACTGGGAACTGTATTTAACATAGGAGCCCCACATTTAGAATAAATTTGCAGCCTAATTCACTGAAACTTGGAGTTAAGATGTTAAGCAAAAGATACCTGTAATTTACAATTTTATGGATTCTCAAGTATACAGTTATCTCCTAAAATTAGGAATTAGGGTTATTCCAATGCCTCATCTAATTATCAGTAAAAATTCTATATTCAGAAATAAGCCACGTTTTACGTATGGACACCAAAGGGGGAAAGTGGCGGGAGGGGGGCGGCGGTGGTGTGATGAAGTGGGAGATTTGGATTGACATGTATACACTAATATGTATAAAATGGATAACTAATAAGAACCTGCTGTATAAAAAATAAAATTAAATTAAAAAAAGAAATAAGCCACATTTTATTTATAATTCCTGAATGACACAAAAGTGAATAAACCAAGAATATGATCAACTTTACACAAGAAATGACAGTACCTACAAGAAGTTACAAACCAATTTGTACTAATAAGCTAATTTTTTATTTCTAGTTGGCAGATATCCCTGTTACAATCTGCACATATCCATTTGTATTTGACGCCCAAGCAAAAACTACTCTGTTACAAACAGATGCAGTCTTACAGATGCAGGTAAAATATTGTATAGTACTAATTTAATTTGAGAGTAGTTTTTGAATTGTTTCTCTGGTGTTTTTTTAAAGTATTTGAAATGTCTTTGGGGATATTTTGTGCCTTTGTGGTCTGTCTTTTGCAAAGCTACTTTTACGGGCTTCCCTGGTGGTGCAGTGGTTGAGAGTCCGCCTGCCAATGCAGGGGACACGGGTTCGTGCCCTGTTCCGGGAAGATCCCACATGCCGCAGAGCGGCTGGGCCCGTGAGCCATGACCGCTGAGCCTTGTGCGTCCGGAGCCTGTGCTCCGCAATGGGAGAGGCCACAGCAGTGAGAGGCCCACATACCAAAAAAAAAAAAAAAAAAGCTACTTTTACCAAAGCACCTTTGGTACCTATGAAGAAGACTGTTGCATGTGAAATGTGTATTCTTATGAGGGATACTTATATATATTTAAAAGGACATAGAATAATTTAGATTTTTATCATTTTATATCTAAAAAATGGTATAATCTTCTTTCATTATAGAAATATACAGTCTTTATAAACAGTTTGACTAGTTTACTTGATAAAATGGTTTGTTTCAAATCTTGCTTTATTATATCTTCCCTATTTATATACTTGGTAAGAGATGAAAATCAGTAGAGGTGAGGTGATGTTAAAAAGTAGGAGGCATTTGATCAGTTGTTAGGAGGAGGGTATGAAATGTCCGTGAAGAACGTTTTAGTAATAAATAAGGTACTTTCCTGAGGTTGGTCATCTCCTCTTCCTCCTCCCCACTGTCCTTCCCCTCCGCCCCCCCACTTTAAGCTGAACTTTCTTTCCTTTATAATGAGAAATTTTAAAACTAGTTTACATTATGACCGTGAAGGACTACAGTAAGTTTGCTTTATCATTTGGACTTGTAAATTTAAAAGTTTTTGAGTTTCTTCCTCTGGTATAGAATATCAGACTATAGAGGCTGAGGACTAAGGATGAGATGAGACCTTGAACACTTAATAGTCTAAAAATGCTTTTTAAAATTACCCCTCCCCCAATTTTGATGGCAATTTTTATTCCTTTAAAATAAATGCGTTTACTATTCTAAATTCTTCCATATTTTTAAACAATAATAGTAGGAGAAATTTTAGAGATGTGCTTATTTCCATTTTCATCAACAGAAGAAATAAATATTTTTGTAGGATTCTATACTAACAGCTAGATTGCTAGTTTTTTAGCAATCTTTGTTAAATGCTAAGTTAATCAGGACTTCCTTGGTGGTCCAGTGGTTAAGTCTCTATGCTCCCAATGCAGGGGGCCGGTGTTCGATCCCTGGTCAGGGAGCTAGATCCCACATGCGGCAACAAAGATCCTGTGTGCTGCAACTAAGACTTGGTGCAGCCAAATAAATGAATAAATATTAAAAAAAAAGAGAGAGAAAGAAAGTTAATCACTTGGTGCTTTCAATGTAGGATATTCCATTTTAGAATTAAGAACACAAGGAAAATCATAGGAAAAAAATAAAAGCTTTAAATGGTAAAAGCCAAATGCTTGGTTTGTGAGCATATATGGTGATAACTCTACTAAATGAATTTCTATAAACCTTTTAGTTGGCCAGGCTGTTTCTTTTTCTCTTTAAAGGGTTGTTTTAATGCTGTTTTCTTTTTCTCCTCACTCTCCATCCTAGTTATTTTTTGAGAAACAACAGTGTTCAGATTTATCATAATTATTACAGTTCCATGCTTACTTAGCTTAATGGTATCATCAGTTATACATTACTATAAAAAAATTCAAAAGGATACTCTTTATGCTCAGTTTATTAAGCTCTGATGCTGTGCTGAATACTGTGTTAGGTGCTGTGTGAATTCAGTAGTATAGGAATTATAGGATATCTATAATTAGTAGGTAGAGGTTAGCTTATTCAGTCACAGCAGCTTCTTTATAGCATTGCTATTAAATTTTTACTCTTTTGTTTTCTAGATGGCTATTGACCAGGCCCACAGACAGAATGTCTCCTCTCTTTTTCTCCCAGTGATTGAATCTGTGAATCCTTGCTTAATTCTAGTGGTACGTAGAGAAAATATAGTAGGAGATGCAATGGAAGTCCTTAGGAAAACAAAGAATATAGACTACAAAAAGCCACTCAAGGTAATTTAACATTTTCTTTTGTATAATTGGAACTTTTATTTAGAAAATATGTTTAAAGTTTTCCTGTTCATTTTTAGTGTATCTTTGAATCTTAATAAAATTACATACTTAAAAATTTTTTAGCTATTAATTGCCACGCTTTTATTCGTAATAAATAACGTGTTGTAGGGTTTCCAGAATATACGTTCATTTCTTTACATTCAGTGTTTGCATTAACCTGTTTTAGGTTATATTTGTTGGAGAAGATGCTGTTGATGCAGGAGGGGTACGCAAAGAATTTTTCTTGCTCATCATGAGGGAATTATTGGATCCTAAATATGGCATGTTTAGGTATTATGAAGATTCCAGGCTCATTTGGTTTTCTGATAAGGTAAAAAGTCCAACCGTCTAAATTACTTCTATATCTATCTATCTGTCTGTCTGTCTGTATACACCTATGTATATATACCTATATGTTTCAACTTAGCTCAGTAATAAATAGGAGTTATTACTGGATACCTAACATTTTATTTACAGATCTTCTTTATTACAATTTTAAAAATTATAAACGTTTGGATTCAGAGTCATCAGAACACATTAATGCTTACCACACATTTCAAATTAGCAAAATAAATTACGGAATGGTCATCCTGAAAATGATGTTGACTGTTCTGCTGAGTTAGATTTGAGGATTGAATAAGTACCAGATGAACTTTTCTTCTGGGGAGAATTAATTTATCATTAGGGATCATTGATTTCTCTACCTTATAATTTAGGGCAGAGGTAACTACTCAGCAAACTACAGTCCATGAAAGTTCTTCCCAGCACATAAAGTCAGTGCCTACTCATTTATCTATCGTCCATTGCTACTTTCTAGCTAAAACTGGCAGAGGCAGAGTGGGGAGTTACAACGAGCCCCTATGGCCAACAAAGCCTAAAATATTTACCGTCTGCCCCTTTACAGGAAAAGTTTGCCGGCCCCTGATTTAGAAACTGTAAGTGAAATGGATGGTTCAGTTTGTAGAACTCTGAGTTGAAAGAAATTTGAATTATTTACTGTTTGTTCTAAAAACCTTGATGTATTATTTATTCATTCTTCCAGGAGACTGGCTGTCCTTTGTGATGTTAGCAGTCATGATGAGCAGTGCCTAGGCTAGTTAATTTATTAGGGGTGGCAAAATGGTACTACTCTTACTCTAACATTTCTTTTTCATTTTTGTAGCTTGGATACTTACATGTAAAGAAATTTTCTCATATCTGCTATTTAATCCTTATTAGTACAGTTCATATGGGAAAGAATTCTCTCTGTAGTTATTTTTCAAAAGAATTAGCATGCTCCAGTGGTGACAATTCATTTTTTGATTTTGTTTTCGAATATTATTATATATTCATGGACTTAAACATAGTTGATGTTTTTCAGTCTGTTGCAGTTATTATCTTTATTAATATTATCCCACTTTTGTCCAGGGAGAGCTCTTCAACTTGGCACCTGAGTCCTTTTGACACAATCTTAATACTGTTTAGTAGCTTCCTTGCTACCTGGTGTACTTGGTGTGATAAAATGTTCCAGACTTACACATTTATTTCCTAACAATACCAACCTTTCAACCAATATTATGATAACTGAAAATATAGTTGACCCTTGAACAACATGGATTTGACCTGTGTAGGTTCACTTATACGCCGATTTTTTTCAATAAATACATACTGTGATACTATACGGTCCTCAGTTGGTTGAATCTAAGGATGGAGGACTGACTATAAGATTGTACTCAGATTTTCGACAGCACAGGGGATCAGCGCCCCAACCCCTGAGCTGTTCAAGGGTCAACTGTAGTTTTGTTTTGTTTCATTTTTAAGTATTTTGCAGGGTTTTTTTGCCCTTTGAGTATACCCCAGGTGAGATACACAGGCAAATAACTGTGTTTTTTGTTTGTTTGTTTTAACATCTTTATAATAACTGTGTTTTGATATCACTTGAAATTGGTACACTCTGTATCATTATACCAAGTAGATACACACGTAGGTTAACTTGTAGAATTTTTAATTTTTAGGGATTGCTTGTTTAATTTCAATTTAGTTTTATAGTTATATGAAATAGTTACAATAGTTCCAAAGTCAAGTCTACAAAATAACGTATCTAAAAAAGTATAACTTTTGTCTCTACCCCCTCCACTGTACTTCCTCCCTCCTCTTAAAGTTATTCTTTTCAAAAGGAATGTTACAGTTTAACCGTTTTTGAAAAAATAAATATAAGTACGTATGTAGTAGTATACCACATACCAATGTCAGTTTCCTGGTTTTAAGTATGGTTATTTAAGCTGTTATTATTGGGGAAAACTGAGTAAAGAGTACAGAGGAATTTTGTACTATTTGTGTAATTTCTTGTGAGTGTTAAAGTATTTGAAAATAAGTATTTTTAAAAAGAAGTGCTATACTATACATGTTTTTTTCTTCATCAAGAAAGGGCATTTTATTTTACATGAGAAATTAAAGCATGTTTGCATGTTGTTGTGATGAATTACTCAGAAAGTAGAAAATCAGCTATGCAGGAGGGGATATCAGCTGCAGGAGCACAGTCCTTAAATTGTGAAGAAAAGATGCAGATGAGTATGCTAGTGGAGGATTGACTCTAATCAGACACATAGATCCATAATATCATGAGAGAAAGCCAAGTATATATGTAAATACAAATCTTCTGGTAGATTTGATGGTGGGAGGTTGTGCAAGTTCTCTTAGAATTATTTCTACTTTACAGTGAAATAAGACGCAAGTTTGTTAAAAAGTTCGAATAGGGGGAAGGTTGTTGGAGGTTTGAAGAAGAAAGGAGAAAGAGTGAAATAATCACTTAGGGGAGTGGGAAAATAAGATGACCATGTAAATAAATACAGGGTTAGACTGGTGGCATTGGAGGCCCATTTGAAACGTACGTTCATGAATTTTAAAAGGAGACCAATCAACATGGTTGTGTTTATTTTCTTTAGTCACATTTAGCTGCTTAGGTAGAGGTAAAAATGAAACAGACAGTTGATTAACTAGGTTGTGGTTTTAGCAAGTGAGTATAAACAGAAGGGAAGAAAGAGCAGGGGAATGATTGATTATCTTGATGGATTATAGAATTTAAGCTTTGTAAGGAGGAAAATGTAAGGACTTGGTTGGGAGGTGATGATTTTTTAAAAAGTAGTGTGGTTAATGGCTTGTAGTTGCTGGTGGAGTTGAGTTGTAGTGTGAGTCAAAGTATTGGGGGGGGGTGAGTTACAAAGTAAGAAATGATGGTCAGATAGGGAATGCTTAAAATTTGGGTGGTTGCATTTAAATATAAAATATGACCATGGGAATGGGTGTCTGAGATGTGATGGGAGGACAAGACGGTTGGAAATTTTTTATTGGAAAATTGCAGTTTAAGGAACTGAGAGGCTAGTGTGTTGGATGCCTTTTTTGGCCCGGGTATTGAAATCGTCAAAAACGATGGCAGGAATAGTGGTAGAAAAAGAAAGCAAAAGATAGTGCCAGAATCTGTGAATGAGTGCACTGTGAATGTCTTTAGATGTCAGCACAAGGAACAGTAGCAGGGAAAATGGTCAGTTGGCATGTGTTTGACAGAAGCTGGGATTTTAAGAAGGCAAATGGAAGGAGGTCTAGAAGGAGTGAAGAGCCAGGAGACCTCTCTCTAGGCCTGGTTGTATGAGGGGTTGGAAGGTTAAACAAACACCATTTATTATGAGCTGCAGGGGAAACAGCATCTTCAGGAGACAGCCTTGTTCATTTAGAAAAGGGGCAAGGAGAATTTGGAGAAGTTTAGGATATAGGCAGTTTTCCAAATGATAGATTGTGAGTTCCAGAAGAGAGAAGGGGTCTGGTGGAGCAGGGACAGTTAGTAACATTGTGTCAGATTTTAGGGCCTGTACACTGCCACATGGAAGTGGGATTAGGGACAACTTGTGAGTTTTTAGGCCTCCTTTGTTGACAGTTAGGCATGTAAGACATGGTTGAATAGTCCTGATGGCCTCTGAGGTAGGTGGACAATCTGTTCAAATTATGGTCTCTTTCTTGGCGCTGATCTCTTAGGGCAGTTTGTAGTGGTGTAGCAGATAGAATTTGAAGAGTGTCCGTGGGGTGGACGCCTGTCTGCCAGGAACACAAAGAGTTCTATGGGCCTCTATTCAGTTCTGCAGAAAGGTAATGTTTTGAGACCAGGGGAGGGGCAGTCGTAACAAGCTTTATTGTGTATCTTTGTGGGTTTTTTTGGCCGTGCCCTTGCGGCATGCGGGATCTTATTTCCCTAACCAGGGCTCAAACCCATGCCCCCTGCAGTGGAAGTGCGGAGTCCTAACCACTGGACCAGCAGGGAATTCCTTGTGGATCTCTTATACCTTTTCAGTTATATCTTGATTTGGGCAATCGGAGCCCCATAGAGCTGCTCTTCTGTGTACTTTTGACATGTTCCCATTATTCTCTAATTATTCATTACATTTGGTACAGAAAATGTTCCAGGCTCATTTTGTGTTTTCTCTACCCCAGTCCTGGCATTAGCCATTTCTCCTAAGAGCCCTGACTTCTTTAAGTATAAAATGGTATTTAGAAGTCAAGCTCTGGATGCTACGTGTATTCACTGCTACCAAGGAGTCATTGCTTTCAGAGTCTCACAGCAGACAGAACTAGGAACTATATGTATGTATACACACATGGCATACATCTCCTGGATTTCAACATGTATGGATATTTATATATATGTATACATGTACACACACATATTTGTGTGTGTATATATATACATACACACATGTTAAAAACCATGAGATGATACTGACACCTCTAATTCTATACAAACACCACAGAGTTTACTTTAGCCTTCTCCCTTTCCATTTTATGTGACTTAAATCACTAGTGAGAAACTTAACAGCCATCATCTTCCAGGTATTTACTCAGTAAGTAGCTAGTCTTCTGGTTACATTGGCCAAAAGCTTAGCCCCAGACATACTGGACCACCTCCTCAGAGAAGGTGTAGGAAAGAAGGAGGAAGGCAGAGGGCTATATGTTCTTTTTAATTTAATATTATTTTTAATGAGGTAAAATTCACATAACATAAAAGTCATCATTTTAAGAATTTTAAAATGTACAATTCAGTGGCATTTAGTACATTCACAGTGTTGTGCAACCATCACCACTCTCCAGTTCCAGAACATTTCATTACCTCAAAAGGAAACCTGTAGACATTAAGCAGTTTCTCCCCATTTCCTTCTTCCTTCAGTTTCAGACAATCACTGCTTTACTATCTATCTCTGTGGCTTTGTCTATTCTTGATATTTGCTGTTAATGGAAACCATATAGTGTATGGCCTTTGGTGTCTGGCTTCTTTCACTTAGGATAATGTTTCTGAGGCTCATCCATGTTGTATCATGTGTCAGTACTTAATTCCTTTTTATAGTTGAATAATGTTCCATTATATAGATATACCACATTTGTATATTCATTCATCAGTTGATGGACATTTGGGTTGTTTACCTCTTTTGGCTAAATATTATGAATAGTACTGCTGTGAAAACTTGTGTACATGTTATTGTTTGCAGTTATTTTGGGTATATACCTATGAATGGAATTGTTAGGTTATGTGATAATTCTGTTTGACTTTTTGAGGAACCACCGAATTGTTTCCCACAATGGCTATACCATTTTACATTCCCATCAGCAATACATGGGGATTACAATTTCTCTACAATCCTGGTCAACATTTGCCACTTTCCTTTAAAAATATATATATATATGTGTGTATATATATATATATATATATATTTAAATATATTTTATATATGTATTTCTGTATTTTTCTTATTATGATAGTGGGTATGAAGTGGTATCTCGCTGTGGTTTTTTAAAATTAATTAATTAATTTGTTTATTTTGGCTGCACCGTGTCTTAGTTGTGGCACGTGGGATATTTGCTGCGGCATGTTTACTTGTGGCATGCAGGCTTCTTAGTTGCGGCATGCATGTGGAATCTAGTTCCCTGACCAGGGATTGAACCTGGGGCCCCCTGCATTGGGAGCGTGTAGTCTTACCCACCGGACTACCAGGGAAGTCCCTCTCATTGTGATTTGATTTGCATCCCCTACTGGCTAATGATGTGCTTGTTTGGCCATTTGTATGCCTTCTTTAGCAAAATGTCTTTTTAAGTCTTATACACTTTTTTAATTGGCTTGTTTTTCTTTTTGTTGCTGAGTTTTAGGAGTTCTTTTATGTATTCTGGATGCTAGACCCTTGTCAAATATATGATTTGCAAATATTCTCTCCCAGTGTATGAATTATCTTTTTACTTTCTTGCTAGTGTCCTTTGATAACAAAAGTTTTAAATTTGGGTGAAGTCTTTTTTTTTTTTTTTTGTCTATTATGTTATTGCTTGTGCTTTTTGGTGTTATAACTAAGAAACCATGGACAAATTCAGGGTCATGAAGATTTACCCCTGAGTTTTCTTCTAAGAGTTTTATAGTTTTAGCTGTTACATTTAGGTCTTTCATCTATTTTGAGTTCATTTTTGTCCATGGTGTGAGGTAAGAGTTCAACTTCGTTCTTTGCATGTGAATACCTGGTTGTCCCACCATTGTTTGTTAAGTCTTGGCACCCTGTTGAAAATTAATTGACTGTAGCTATAGATTTATTTCTGGACTCTCAATTTTATTTCAGTGGTGTATATGTCTATTCTTATGCCAGTACTACACTGTCTCGTTTACTATAGCTTTGTAGATTTTAAAATTGGAATGTGTGAGTTCTCCCACTTCGTTCTTCTCATTCAAGATTCTTTTGACTATTAGCGGTCCCTTACAATTCTGTATGAATTTTACAGTTAGCTTTTCCATTTCTGCAAAAAAGGCCATTGAGGTTTTGATAGAGAATGCATTGAATCAGTTTGGGAAGTATGGCCACCTTAACAATATTATCTTCTAGTCTATGAACATTAGATGTCTTTCCAGTTATTTAGGTCTTTTAATTTCTTTCAGCAATGTTTTATAGTTTTCAGTGTACAAGTCTTACACTTCCTTGGTTAAATTTATTTCTCAGTATTTTATTCTTTTTGATGCTATCGTGAATGGAATTATTTTATTTTTAGTTCATTGCTACTGTGTAGAAATAGAGCTGATTTTTTGTGTTGATCATGTGCTGAATTCATTTATTAGCACTAATAGTTTGTTTTGTGCATTCTTTAGGATTTCTGTATACAAAATCATGTCATCTATAAATTCAATAGATTTAATTTTACTTCTTTCTTTCCAATTTGTATACCTTTATTTTTTTCTCTTGTCTGATTGCCCCACCTTGAACTTCCAGTATGCTTTCAAATGCACGTGGTGACAGTGGACATGCTTCTCAATTTTTCCTGATCTGAGTGGAATGTCAGCTGTGGGTTTTTCATAAATACCTTGAATCATGTTAAGGAAATTCCCTTCTATGCCTAGTTTACTGAGTTTTTTTATCATGAAGGGGTGTTGGATTTTATTCATATGTTTTTTTCTGCATCAGTTGAGATGATCATGTGGTTTCCTTCCTTCATTCCATTATGTGATATATTACATTGGTTGATTTTCTTATGTTGAACGACATTGCAGTCCTGGGATAAAGCCCACTTGGTCATGGTGTGTAATTCTTTTAATGTGCTGCTGGATTCAGTTTCCTAGTATTCTGTTGATGATTTTTCTGTTCTTATTTGTAAGGAATACTGCTGTATAGTTTTCTTTTGTGTGTGTGTGTGATGTCGTTGTCTGGCTTTGGTGTCATGGTATACCTGACCTCATAGAATGAGTTAAGAACTGTTTCCTTCTCTTCCATTTCTTGGAAGAGTTTGAGAATGATTGGTGTTAATTCTTCTAAATGTTTGGTAGAATATGGTCTCAGGTTTTTGTTGGTTGGAAGGTTTTTGATTGATGATTCAATCTCTTGTTATAAGTTTCTTTAGGTTTTCTAATTCTTCTAGTGTCAGTTAGTAGTTTGTGTGTTTCTAGGAATTTGTCCATTTCATCTGGATTATCTATTTTGCTGGCATGCAGTTATTCATAGTATTCTCTTATAATCCTTTTTATTTCTCTGAGGTTGATAGTAATGTCCACACTTTCGGTCCTGATTTTAGTAAGTCTTCTCTCTTTTTTTCTTGGTCATTCTAGCTAAAGGTTTGTTAATTCTGTTAATCTTTTAAAAGAATCACCTTGGGGCTTCCTTGGTGGCGCAGTGATTGAGAGTCCGCCTGCCGATGCAGGGGACATGGGTTCATGTCCCAGTACGGGAAGATCCCACATGCCACGGAGCAGCTGGGCCCGTGAGCCATGGCTGCTGAGCCTGCGTGTCCGGAGCCTGTGCTCCGCAACAGGAGAGGCCACAACAGTGTGAGGCCCGTGTACCGCCAAAAAAAAAAGAATCACCATTAGGTTTTGTTGCTTTGTGTATTGCTTTTCCATTCTCATTTCATTTATCTCCACTTTAATCTTTATTATTTTCCCCCTCTGCTAGGTTTGGGTTTGGTTTGCTCTTCTTTTTGTAGCTCCTTAGGATATAAAGTTAGGTTATTTATTTGAGAAATTGTTTCTTTTTAATTAATTAATTAATTTTTTTATTTGGCTGCATCGGGTCTTAGTTGTGGCACACAGGATCTTCGTTGCGGTGCGCGGGCCTCTCTCTAGCTGTGGTGCGTGGGCTCAGTAGTTGCAGTGCACGGGCCCAGTAGTTGTGGCACACGGGCTCCAGAGCACGTGGGCTCAGTAGTTGTGGCACGCAGGCTCTCTAGTTACGGCACATGGGCTTAGTTGCCCTGTGGCATGTGAGATCCTCATTCCCCGACCAGGGATCGAACCTACATCCCCTGCATTGGAAGGCAGATCCTTAACCACTGGGCCACCAGGGAAGTCCCCTCGTTTTTAATAGATGTTTACAAATATAAAAACTTCTTTTTGAACACTGCTTTCCCTGCATTCCATAAGTTTTTGTGTGTGTATTTTCATTTTCAGGAGTCTCTTAAGTATTTTCTGATTTCCCTTGTGATACCTTCTTTGACCCATTGGTTTTTTTAAGAGTGTGTTGTTTAATTTCCACATCTTTGTGACTTTTCCATATTTCCTTCTGATATTGATTTCTAGTTTCATTCCATTATGTTCTGAAAAGATATATTTTATGATTTTAATCTTCTTAAATGTAGTCTTTTAAAATTTATTGTTTTTCTTTGTTTCCCATAATACCTCTTATTCATCCAGTTTTCTTGTGTTTGTTTCTTTTGTCTTTTTCTTGTGGTTCTTGGCTGTTTATTATTTTAGAGTGTGACACTGAAATGCTACCTAGATACTTTATGTGTATGGGCACTGTGTACTGGCCCTATTCATAGAGTGATTAGGTGGGAGCCTCTCAAGGGCGAACCCTCAAATGTCAGCATATATAAGTTTTTTATTCTTTGTGTTTACAGGAAAGGTTGTAGCCCTGGCTGTCAGTGTTCTAGTAGTGTTCCAAACACTGCAAAGGGAAGCTAGGATTCTCACTGTTCACTGTACAGACCTTCATTTTAATCCCTTTGTTTTTCTTTTTTTTCTTTTTTTTCTTTTTTTTTTTTTGCGGTACGCGTGCCTCCCACCACTGTGGCCTCTCCCGTTGCGGAGCACAGGCTCCGGACGCGCAGGCTCAGCGGCCATGGCTCACGGACCCAGCCGCTCCGCGGCACGTGGGATCCTCCCGGACCGGGGCACGAACCTGCGTCCCCTGCATCGGCAGGCGGACCCTCAACCACTGCGCCACCAGGGAAGCCCGATCCCTTTGTTTAAGGCAGCACCCTGACCATCAGCTACCTCAGATTTCAGAGCCTCTTTAGTTCATCCTTTCCAAAAAGGCAACAGCCTTTCCACCAAGCATCCTATTTTCAACCCCACTCTGATACCTCTTTCAGATTCTTATGTTTTACTAACTGAGCTACCTGGACTACCTCTGACTTTACAGGTATTAATTGGTACTTCCAGTTCCTGAGCCTACAGGACAGATGAACTTGTTTTTTACTGGCTTTCCTCTAAAAGCTACTGTTTCAGTTTTTTCTGCTTTACCGAAACAGACAAGCTATCCATTTACTTCTCATATTTTGAAATATTGAAATCACTTTAGTGCTATTAAAACCCTCCCCTATTCTTTTTTTCTTGTGGGTTTATGCCATTTTTAATTCTTTATTCTCACTTAGAGGGATTTCTGGAAGAAGAGAGATTAACACATATTCAGTCTGCCCTACTTAAGAAGGACTTTCTAAACTTCAACATAATGTAGGACATCACAGAAGAAAAAGTTTAATTTGACCAATGAAAAATATGATATAACAAAACATAAAAAGCATATATGTAACAAAGATGACACAGGGTAATAACCCTGACATATGATGAATTCAGATACAAATATATAAGTAAACACTAGCCCCCAAAAGATAAATGGGCCAAGTATACAAAGAGGCATTTCACAAACACACAAATCCCTAATTTTCAGTATCACTAATAGTAAAAAAATATATAGTAAAACAAGTTGTCATTTTTTTAACTCAGAAATATGTTTTATGTGTCTGTGGTATGTGTATGCAGATGAAAATGTGGAAAGATAGTCATTTTCCTGGACTATAAATGGCGGTACAAACTAGAACAGTTGTGGAGGAAAAGAGTTTGATAGTATGCTTAACTTTCCTTTGACTTTGAAATTCTTCCTTGCAAAGCAGAATTTCTTCTAAGGAGGTATTCCAAGCTACGGACCAAAATATATGCAAAAAAGATGCCCATCTTCTTTTGAAAATTACTAGCTAATTCGAATAATATTTATTGAGCCTTCACTGTGTGCTTCAGGAACTGTGCTAAAAGTATTTTACATACATTATTCCACTTAATCCTCACAACAACCATATGAAATTAATACTACTTTTATCTTGAAAACAATGAGGCTAGATAATGAATGAACCAGGTCTGGAGCCCCAGATCTAGTTTAAAAATTGTTTGCTCTTAATTGTCATGCTTACTGAATTTCCTGTGACCATATGTTAATTCTCTAAAGATTACTGGGGTGGGACAGGTGAGGGGAATAGCATTGTTTTTAATATTTTAATAATCTAAATGTCCAACTATAGTTAAAATAGCTAACTTAGTAAGCCATGGAACTTTTATATGATATAATATGCAACCATTAAAAATTGCGTTCTGGAAGAATTTTTTTTGTAATTAATTAATTTATTTTTGGCTGCTTTGGGTCTTTGTTGCTGCGCTCAGGCTTTCTCTAGTTGCAATGAGCAGGGGCTACTCTTCATTGTGGTGCGTGGGCTTCTCACTGCAGTGACTTCTTTTATTGTGGAGCATAGGCTCTAGGCACGTGGGCTCTAGAGCACAGGCTCAGTAGTTGTGGCGCATGGGCTTAGTTGCTCTGCGGCATGTGGGATCTTCCCAGACCAGGGCTCGAACCCGTGTCCTGGATTAGCAGGTGGATTCTTAACCACTGCGCCACCAGGGAGGTCCTGGAAGAATATTTAATGACATAAGAAAATACTTGTGTTGTAATTAGAAAAATGAGAAAGCCTTAAGTATAATGTTTTAAATTATTTTTCTGAACTTATAGTAGATGGAAATACATTAAAAAAATTTTAAGTCGTTGTTTTTGGGTGTTTCTAAGTGATTGGATTACAGGTGTTTAATTCATTTTCTTCTTTAGGTTTTTTATTTTCCAAATTTTGAATGTGTATAATTTTTTAAATCAGAAAAAATGTTCTAGTAATCATTTCATTTATTAATGTAATGCTTAAAGATGTGAAAACGATTCTATTTCTGGGGGAAAAGCCAGTTGTGAAATTATATATTTAGTATCATCTCAACTAAATTTTAATTTTGTTTGTCCCAGAAAATACGTTGAATGCAAATGTGCAAAAATACTAACAGTGGTATTGTCCCAGGGAGATGGGAATGAGAATGAACTTCTTTCCTATTATTCATTACTTTTTTCTGTGTCTCCAAAATTTTCTACCACAAGTATGTGTTTTTGTAATCAGAGAAAGTTTAATGTTTTAACTTGGAGAACAAGTCTTTACTTATTTTTCCCTTATAATTTTAGACATTTGAAGACAGTGATTTGTTCCACTTGATTGGTGTTATCTGTGGATTAGCAATTTATAATTTTACTATTGTGGACCTCCATTTTCCTTTGGCTTTGTATAAGAAACTGCTAAAAAAGAAGCCATCTCTGGATGATTTGAAAGAACTAATGCCTGATGTTGGGAGGTTAGTTGTAAAAAGTGGCAAGAGTGGGGTTTAGAAAATAGGAAATGGGGAATGTCCAGAAGCTTTCCTTTTAGGAATAATTATGTTTCTGTTGTTCTTGTTGAATTTCCAAAATAAACTAATAGCCCTTCTAATAAAGGAAAACCCATTGTGTTACTCAGACTGAGAATTTTCTGCTGAAAGCGTTATGTGTATAAAACCATGTACTGAATTTTTAGTTTAACAATACTTTGTGAATATCTGATAATAAATTTAGGAAGGTAATGTTTCCTGAATGTAGTTAAATGATTTATTTGGACTTTTACTTCTAATCACCTTCATTCCTACATGTAATATGTAAAGTTTCTTTTTATTTATTACATAAAATGGAATAAAAATTGTATATAAATAAGAACAAGTGTTGAAAATAGGTGGATACATGTTTTTGTATTCAAAGCAGGAGATGAAAGCCTTAGAGTAGGTTGCTTTTTCTTCAGCATTGTTTATAAGTTTTCCATTGTACATCCACCATTCTGAAACAAATATAAAAGTACAAATTAACAAAAGGATTTGATCAAGAATGAATGAAAATATATACTTAGTCATAAGCAAAATAGTCAAAATACTCAATAATATTTTACTTCAAAGAAACATATATATTGTTTTTCAGAAGCATGCAACAGTTACTGGATTATCCAGAAGATGATGTTGAGGAAACATTTTGTCTTAATTTTACGGTAAGATGAAAAGACATAGAGTAGCCTGCGTGTTCATCATCCCTTTTTATTTATCAGCTGTGCCTTATGGTTTTTCTTTATTTTAATGGATGGTATTCTTAAAGAACCCTTTAGCTAACATTTATTGAGCATTAACTATATGCTAGTCACAGTACATGCATTATTTCATTTAATCCTCATAATCCCAAGAGATGGGTATTATTATCCTTATTTTACATATAAAGAAAACTGAAAACAGTCATCACACTTCAGAGATAGTATTTGTATCCAGCTCTGTGACTTCAAAGCCTATGTTGTTTAACATTATACTAAAGATCTTTACAAATACAAGGGGTCCTCTTTATTAAAGTGTTCATTTTTTGAGTCTGCAGTTACAAGAATGTTTAGAGAAGCATAGGTTATTGTAACATGAAAATATTCACTAATGAATTTGCCACCTAAAAGATTAATTCCCACTCAGATATCCCTTTCACACTAACATTCATCCTTGCCTATTTAGTCTTACGGTTGGATGCAATACAAATACAAATACATTGGAATATTATTTGGAAGATGAAATTGCAAATCTTGTAAAAGATGCAGAACTTAATTCTCTGAGAGGGGTGTTCAGTAAATCATCCAGTTACGTGCAAAGACATTGACAAATGAGAATCTGGCAGAAGTAGACTAGTTGACAACTAAAGAAGAGAAAATCAGGAAGGATTATAAGTCACTTCAGAAGTAACAATTTCAGTATTATAAATTAGACTCTTGGGAAAATGGTAAAACCTTCAGTTTTTCTTTTTTTATGTCTTTTCAAAAACTTTGTTTGTCCCCCACCCCTAAACAGTTCTCTTTATGTTTTTATGGTCAAAGCTGACAAAAGATACCATATTCCACTATCACACAACTTGCCAAAAAATTATGTGCCCCCTCAATAAAGTTTATCCATTCTTTGATCATTTTAAGAATTGGCACATAGTTTAGTTGTAAGAAAATTTGATAGATTTAGGGGAAATAAGTTAATTTATTTTAGTAATGTTTAATAGTTTTCAAGAAAAAAAATTCTCCTTGGACTTCTGTTTACTATGAAATTTTAGTTCTCCTTTTCAGTTGATTCACTTATAACCATGTCAGTTATCATTGAATCTTTACTGTTCATCTCAATTGACTGAAACATTGGGTTCCAAGCAGTTTAATTTCTGATTTATCAATCACCAAGTTTGTGAATGCTTAGTATATCTAAGAACTGTGGTAAATGAAACATTCCTTCCTACTACCATTTCTTTCCCAGACGTTCAGTGGCTCTTTATTACTTGCAGAATAATAGCTTTATAATGGACTTAAAAGACCTTTGTAATCTGGCTTTCTTTCTAACTTTCATTGTATCCTTCCATTCATACTGCATTTTGTCATGTCTCACAATATTCTTTTATATACCTTACCATCCCTGCTTTTTAGGGGCATACTTTTTTTTGATATTTGCTCTTATATCTATTCTTTTGTTCAATCTCTGTACTCAGTCAGAAATTTCCACCCTCTCCTAATCTTTCAGAGCCCTACTTACCCTTCCAGGTGCTTTTCAAATGACATTTCTTCCTCAAGGTTTTTAATACTTCCTCTAGTTAGAAGTAAGTTTTCTTTCTTCTGTGGTCTGGTAGTATTTTGTTCATGTCTGTATTATAGCATTGATTTTATTATAATGAGTTGTTTACATATCACATTTCTCCTCTTTCATTAAATAGTAAACTCCAGAGCAGGGATTTATTCATCTCTTATCATCCCACTCCCACCATAGTGTTTTATAGACAACAGATACTAAAAAAAAATGTTTTAAAAGAAGAGGATAATATTCCAAAAAAAAGGGAATAGGAAGAAGAAAGATTCAAAGGTGGGAATGGTAACATTAGGAAAATGAGTACACTAGTAAGGGAAATTAAAAGTTTCAAAATAACCGACTCTTTATAGACCAAATTAATGGCAAACTGGAAGAACAACTTGTAATTAAGAATGCAGCAAGGAAGAATTCAAGAGTAGCAGCTATCATGTGGGAAGAATGCATAGCTAGTCTAAACTGAATGCATTCTGACTTTGAGTCTTTCACTTGTCCGTGGAAAACATCCTTTCTAATATTTTACTCCTGTAGTGACCCTTCTGAAGTTTTACACATGATAAATACTCAGTTTCCTGTTTTTAACAAACCAAACACTTGTTGATTTGTAATTAGTTAGTCAAGGTAGGATTTCAAACTGCCAGAGAAGATGAAGATTTCTAGTTGTGGCTTTATGCAGAATTCACAAATAAGCTTATGGTAGCAGAATTTTACTGCAGATTTATTACTTCTTATATTTAATGAGAGAAAGGTAGATTATAATAATAGGTTATTAAAATAATCTAATAAGTTTTGAGTCTGACATTGACTTTTTTTAAAAATTTAAATTAATAGATCACAGTTGAAAACTTTGGTGCAACAGAAGTGAAAGAACTGGTTCTAAATGGTGCAGACACAGCTGTTAACAAACAAAATCGGTAAGTGAATTATAAGCAGCATCAGTGGTAGTAAAAAGATTCAGTAGGCATTTTCTTCTGTATTTAGAAATATGTCACAACCTTAAGTTTTTACTCAGATAAAACTTATTTTGAATGGTAAGGACGTAATTAATCTTCCTTTTGCTCCTTTTAAGACATTAATAAAGGGATTAAAAGATCATTAACAACAAGAACAAAGAGAAGGGAGAGGAGACAACAGCAAACTCGTTTTTGGAAGCTAGAAGCCAGTGGTGCCTAACTTCAGCCAGCCAGAAAAAGCTGCAACATAAGATGGACTGGGAACCAAGAAGGCAGACAGTTCATATTGCAGAACAGAGGCCTCAGGCACTGAGAATAAAAAACAGGTTAAAATGTGTATGTCTGTGGAGTTTAAGGGGAAGCTGGAAACAGAAAGATTGGCTGTTATAAGAAGCAGTTAGAAACCTATTTCCCTTAGTACACAAGTAGCTGGCAACTTCCCCTCTCCAGCCTAGGCAGATTGGAAACTTACATTCTGGGGAGATTGAACTAAAGGAACTGTGGATTTGAGGGCAGTTAGGTACAGCCAGGGACAAAGCGCTGAAATGAAAACAGGGAGATTAAGTGACAGTCTACAGCTCCCTCCTCCTTGACACTCTATATTGGAGGATTCTTCTCTGGGAAAACTGCCTAACTTTTAAATGTAAGTGAATAACCAAAGATCAGTAGACATTTAAGAAAGGACCAAAACAGTGAAAAAGAATGCCAAGGAAACACAAACAGTATAGGATGAAAAACAAAACTTCAATGAAAATTGAAATCAGTATCCTCAAGATGGTAAGAGTAGCTTCCATAAGGATACTATTAAAAACTGAAAAAAATTCACTGAAGGAAATGGAATGAATGAAATTTGTCAAAGAAATGGTACGAAAAAAAACTTCCCAGAACTGGATGACATGCCTTTTAAGATGGAAAGCATGTGAACTGAAAAAACATATGCCAAAGCAAAAATACATGAAATTTCAAAACCCAAAGAAAAAGGGACCCTAAAACCTTTCAGAAAAAAAAAAAGCAGACCATACGCAAAGAATTAAGAATCAAAATAACATCAGGCTTCTAAAGAATGACACTGAAGCTAGGAGATCAAAATTCTGGGAAAAAAATTATTTTTAACATAGAATTCTATATTGAAACTATCAAGTATGTGGTGTATAAGAACATTTTTATACATGCAGAGTCTCAGAGAATTTACTTCCAGCGCATTTTTCTTAAGAATGTGTGGAGGATGTGTCCTACCAAAACAAGGAATTGAACCAAGAACGAGGAAGACAGGGGATCCAAAAAAAAACAAATAGGAGAGACAAAGAGGAACAGCAGTGTGTACATGATTTAGAAAGAGCAGTCAGTCTGCGGTAGATCAAGAAGATGGAGGGCTCCAGGAGGAATGTCTTCAGGAGAAAAATGCAACCTAAAATATTTGAATGAATCTAGAGGAGATTGACATTTCTGTTGAAGTTGGAGATGAGGTAGCAACCTAAGGGAAACAAAAATTCTTTTTAAGAAAAGTAATCATAGAATACTCCCTAGCTGAATATTTATAATCATAAAAATGTTAACAATAAATATTGAACCAATATTCATTATTCACTGCATCAGATAATATTTATAATTGTAAATCAAGGAATAACAATAGAACTGTGTTGTTGAAGTTTGAAGGTAAATATCAGAAGGAATAGCAAAAATAGTTAACAAATAGTTTTCTTCAAATTGCCAGGGACTTGATCCAAATGATTATAATCCTGATTCTACTACTTAGAAGCTGTATAACTAAGTTTAGGTAAATTAGTTTATGTCTCCATGCCTCATAGTCTCTTTTTCCATAAAATGGGATGATAAATTATACATACTTCATGGGGTTATTTTGAGGATTAAATGAGGCGATAATTTTAAAATGCTTAGAGTAGTACCTAGCACATGTATGTGCTCAGTAAATGTTGGCTGTTAGGATTATTACTGTTTGACATTTTAAAATGTATATACTTCTACTTTGATAAAAAATAAAGCTGTTTTAAAAATAATGTGAAAATAATTTAGGTCTTTCTACTTACCCTTTAAAAAAAAGCTTGGTTTTGAAAAACTTTGACTATGATTTAGAAAGATGGTTTTTTTCAGCTTTTAAAGTTTCTATTGTTGGACTAATTCTTTAAGTTTCTAACAAATATTGTTTCCCATAGGTTATTTAGAAGTAATTTAAAGAATTTTGATCTTTGTACTGCCAGTCCTAGTTACATAATGAAAGTGTTGAAGGCAAAAATGTTAGCCCATAAAACAATTTAACCTTTTGTACTTAAGAGACTTAACTAGTATAAATTTGACTTTCTCATTAGATTAATTATAAAATTATGCATTACAAAATTACCTGTTTCTTCTCATCAGAACCTTATGCTGATAAGCATATGCTATTATTAATTTTTCCTTAGGGCCACCCAGTTTTATAATATCCTCCTTTAACCTTTTTTTTTTCCCTCTTTGTAAATTCAGTTTGGTATTATTTTAAACTTTGCTAAAATGATTATCTGTAGATGACTAAATTTACCAGTATTCCCATTTATAGAATCATCCTTTTTAATTTGGAAAACAGGAGTATGAAATATCAAAATCCTCTAGTACCCATTCTCATTATTGGTTTGACCAGATAGCTCATAAAGTGTTTGTGGCTAACAGAACAAATTGAATAAAATTGTAGTTCTAATTACTGGGTAAAGGGGTTTCCTTTTGTATCATAACAGGAAGAAAAGCATCCAAAGTGTTCATGTGTATGTGTGTATTTATATGTATGTGCACATACATTTGAAAAGAAACTGCACTTGTAATCTTTAATGATTATCCTTAAAGAATACTTAGTGTCCCTCTTGGGTTTTTAGTTTTTTAAATAAATTGTGTTATCAGATTCCTTGAAACCCAAGGAAGAACAGACTGTAGTCTGTCAAATAGTCTGAATCCCAAAGCTCTCATTTTTTTTTGTCACCTAGTATTTTTAAGAGGTTATTCTTTTTAGGGATGTATGTGGAATGGTACGTATAAATTCTGAATAATTTGTGAATTTAAAAATTTTTTATAGCCATTTGTATCATCATTCTCCCCATTAGGAAATGAAATCTTTCACTTAGAAATAGCCTAAGAATGGCTGTAAATGAGAGATTGTACATGCCTCATAGATATACCAGATTTTTGTATAGAAAGAATAATAGACTTCTTCGTAAAGACTTTGTCCCTTTGAACCTTATTCATACTTTCTCAGTTTTATACATAAGTAGCAAAAAGTACAGCTGCATTCAAAGTTTTAATAAGACTTCAATATGTATTCTCTATAAAAAATGATTTTTATATTCTGCATGTGTGCTTTTTCATTTCCAGGCAGGAGTTTGTTGATGCTTATGTGGATTACATATTCAATAAATCAGTGGCTTCCTTATTTGATGCTTTTCATGCGGGCTTTCATAAGGTCTGTGGAGGAAAAGTCCTTCAGCTCTTCCAGCCTAATGAACTACAAGCAATGGTTATTGGAAATACAAATTATGACTGGAAGGAACTGGAAAAGGTAGGGGAAAACAAATCTCTGATATTGTTTAAATGGAAAGGCAAAAGGAAAACATGGCTTGTTGATGGAAATCTTGCTCTTTCATTTATTATTTTCCATTTTACACTATTTAGTACTATCGTTTTTATAGGAAAACACTGTACCCTTCTTACTCCACAATGAATGAATTTTAATTGTATGAATTAGATAGCATTTTTATATCTCTGGTATTGGTGGTATTCATATAGAAAAATATTATCTATGACAGAGGCTGAATAGAAGCCCCAGCTAAAACTTAATGGGCTTTCATTCTGCCTCAACCCTAGGAAAACCATTATGAAAAGCACTCACAGTGATTAAGATCTTTGTTTCCTTTTTTTCTGATTAGTCTCAATGTTAAGTTTTTTATCAGAGAATAAATAATACTCATGATTTTCATTACTGATGCCTTAACCAATACAGGAAACTTTAGGGAGAAGATTGGGAATTTTTAAACAACTTTTTTCTTTTCCTTCTTTTCTATACAAGTAATTCTCAGATATTTCTTCAGCTAAACATTTAGTGAAAAGTGCTACGTTAGGTCAACTTTAAGAAAGATGTATGCAGGGTTGATCTGTACATTTTTCCATCTTTGTAATCTAGCAACCTCTGATACAGCTTTTGCATTAGTAGTTCTATACTGTATACCTGTTAAGTTAGCTAACATTAAAAAATATGTTATTAAGTCTAACAAGGATACAAAGCATTGGGAACTTTCATACATTGCTGTTGAGAATACAAATGATACAGCCACTTTGGAAACAGTTTGACATTTTCTTATAAAATTAAACATATATTTGTTACATTCTCTAGCAGTTCCATTCCTAGATATTATGTTCACACAAAAATCTGTAAACAAGGGAGGAAAGAAGCATTATTGTTTAATGGGTACAGAGTTTGTTTTGGAAGATGAAAAGCTTCTTCTGGAGATGGAAAGTGGTGATGGTTGCATGTAATGCCAATGTATTTAATGCTACCAAACTGTACACTTTAAAAAGGTTAAGATGATCAGCTTCAGGTTATGTGTATTTTACTACAAGTTTTTTTTTTAATTATGTTTTTAAAAATCTGCAAACAAGTCAAACAACACAGATATCCTTCAGTGGGTGAATGGATAAACCAACTGTGCTGCATCCATACAGTAGAATACTACTGTGTGTTAAAACGGAAGGCACTATTGACACATGCAGTGCCTGAGATAACTCTCAGAGTCCTTATGCTGAGTGAAAGAAGTCAGTCTCAGAGAATTACATACCATATGATTCCACTTATATGACATTCTTGAAAAGCCAAAACTATGGTGAACAGGGGCTAGGGATGGAGAGAGTGTGACTGCAGAGGGGTAACACAAGAGAGTTCTTTGGGTTGATGGAATTGTTCAGTATCCTGATTGTGGTGGTGGTTTATCTCTGCATGTGTTTCAAACTCATGGAACTATACACACATCAGAAAAAGTCAATTTTACTGTGTAATAATCTAGGGAATAAAAGTTTTAAATTAAAAAAAAGTTAGGACTTCTGGTTAGACGTATTGGAATAAACACATTTTTCTCTGCTCCCTCCCAAAATCTCACTAGAATGACAGTAAAGGAATAAAAATAGGAATAACCACCCCCACCCCCACCCCCAAAACAATACAGTGAGCAAGAGAAAAAATAGTTTTAGAAGATAGAAAGTAGGTGGATGGGGACTTCCCTGGTGGTCCAATGGTAAGGAATCCACCTTCCAACGCAGGGGAGGTGCGTTTGATCCCTGGTCAGGGAACTAAGATCCCACATGCCGCGGGACAACTAAGCCCGCCCGCCACAACTACTGAGCTCGCACGCCTCAGCAAGAGAGCCTGCACACCGCAAACTACAGAGCCCACACGCTCTGGAGCCCCCACGCCACAACTAGAGAGAGAAAACCTGCATGCCACAACTAGAGAGAGACCCGAACAGACAGTGGCACCATGACGAGAAGATCCCGCATGCCTCAACAAAGATCCCATGCGCTGCAGCTAAGTAAGACCCGATGCAGCCAAAAAAAATAAGGAAAATAAATAAATAAAATAAATATTTTTAAAAAGAGAGAGAATAGGTGGATGAGTTGAGTGACTTAGAACAAAGAAAATTGAATTTGAAGCCTCCAGAGGGACAGGGTTGTCAAGAGGCAACCCGTGTCACAATGTAGAATCTCTGAAAGGCTCAGGAATTGGCACATCATGCTACTGTAATGGCAGGGATGCAGGGCAGGGCTAAGAGCAATAGGATTACTTCAGAGCTAACTTAAGGAATTATTAGACCTCTCACATCCCCTTTCCTACCCAGCAAAATACAACTCTGGAGAGAGGCTTTAGAATCTGGGAAAACAGGTAGAACTGAAGCTGGCACTCAGAAAGCTGGTAGCCAGGCTTAAATCCTCTAGGAAGGAGAGTGAAGATTTCTTTTTGGGGGTAAATTGATCTGCTGAAGAGAAGAAAGCTGTATTGACTTTAAGGATACCCCAGTGGAAATGGACCCCACCTCCAGTCACTCTACAATGAAAACAATGTAATGACCTCTCATCACACTTTAGATCCTACACAGTTTATCCTTCTTGCCTCATCTTCTTTCATTCCTCCTCTCACTCTGCTTCAGCCTTATTGGCTTCTTTGCTGAGCCTAGAACCCTCCAGTCTTGTGGCCTTTCTATTTCCTGTGCCTGGAATTCCCTTCACCTTGGTAATTCCAAATGTTTCTTGCTCTCACTTCCTTTATGTCTTTATATCTTTTCAGAGACCTTCGCTCGGTAACTTACTAAAAATTGCACATGTGCACATATACATCCCTATCTCCCTTCTGTGCTTTTATTTTTCTTCTTTGAATTTGACTAAATAAAACTTTGTCTTTACTGTCTGCTGCTCCTTACCCCCCACTACAAATGTAGGCACCATAAAGGCAGGATTTTTTTCTCTGTGTTCACTGGTTTATTTCCAGAGCCTTAGAAGGGTACTCAGCAAGTAGTTAAAACCTTGCCTGAAGATACAACTGATAGAAGTGTTCATTCAGTAAGACAGGACATTTTTTTAAGTATATTTTAGTGTACTTAGTATACTTAGTTTTTTCCACTGTGTATCTGATTCATTATAATTTCATTGATTATGATTTATGACTTTAGATGCTCTTCTTCATCAGGACTGTGTACACATTTCCCCAGAACCATCTTGAGGTTTAAAAAAAAAAGGAAAATAGAAAAAACTAGGCATCCTTCTTTCATTTCCCCACTAACATGGTCACAGACTAATTCAAACAAGTTAATACATCAGCTGATTTCTAAAATTCAAACCATTTTCTCCAAACCTTTATAAATTAATAGCAAGGGCTTCCCTGGTAGCACAGTGGTTGAGAGTCCGCCTGCCAATGCAGGGGAAACGGGTTCGTGCCCCAGTCCGGGAAGATCCCACACGCCGCGGAGCGGCTAGGCCCGTGAGCCATGGCCGCTGAGCCTGCGCGTGCGGAGCCTGTGCTCCGCAACGGGAGAGGCCACAACAGTGAGAGGCCCGCATACCGCAAAAAAAAAAATTTAATAGCAAATATGTTGTGGATTTCTCAGGCGTTCAGTCATTGAGATAATCATGGCTACAAAAAGAGCCCCAAATTCAAGAAGCCCACAAGGAGATATTCATTGAGCCCCTACTGGTTGCCTGATACTATGCAACAGATTAGGAAGAGAGCAGTAAATAAGATTGAGACATGGTCTTTGTCCTCTAGTAAGGAAGCTGGACATTAAGTAATTGAACTGTGATGAATATAAAGGAAGGGAGTTTAGTGAATGGTATATAAGGAGAAGCCTGACCTAGGCTACAGAAACTGGGAAAGCGTCTCATAGATGGTGCACTCCACCAGGTAAGTAAGAACTTTGTTCACTGAAGTTTCCCCACGGCCCCAAACTTTGACTAAAGCTCATTATATATGTGTTGAATGAGTCAATGACTGAATTAGGTGACATTTAATCTGAACCCTAAAGGATAAATAGGAATTAGCCTGATGAACAAAGAAAGGAGTGTGTGTTAAAGGGGAAGTGTATTAGCTGTTTTGTTGCAAATTACCCCAAAACATAGTGGCTGAAAGATGACAGTGACATTTATTGTCTCCCATAGTTTCTGAGGGTCTGGAATTCAGAGGTGTATTTAGTCCAGTGATTTTAGCTCAGAGGTCTCTCACGTGGTTGCAGTCATAATACTGACTGTTGCTGTTAGTCATCTGAGATTTTAGGATAGAATTTCCCTTCCAAGATGGCTCACTCACATGGCTGTTGACCAAAGGCCTCAGAATCTCACCATGAGGACCTCTCCATGGGGCTGTTTGAATGTCCTCATGAAATGGCAGCTGGCTCCCCCTTAGAGTGAGTGATCAAAAAGAAGCTAAAGCTACAGAAGTTTTTGTCATCTAGCCTCAGAAGTCATGCATTCTCATATCTACAATATCCTAATCATTAGAGGTCAGGTCTGTTCAGTGTGGGAAGGGACTACACAAGGGCATGAATAGCAGGAGGCAGAGATCTTTGAGGGCCATCTTGGAAACTACCACAGAAAATTACCACAGAAAATTACTCTTAGAACCATTTATTTTTTAAAGAGAAGATAGAATAATACAAAATAATTAGTATGACTTCTGTTCATCAATATAGGGAAAGAAAATCTTATAATTATTACAGATACTTAATTCCATGTTGAACTTTAATAATCCATTAATATTTTAGTAATTCTGGTTTATCCTTTAAATATTTACTTTGGAAGATGATATTACAATCCTATCATGTTCTTTGAATTGGGAGGGGGGAGACATTTCTGCTGATTCATACATATTTTCTTCCCTTTCCCCTGGAACTAACAGTTGCAGAATGCCCAAGAAGTAGTAAGTAGTTAACTGAATCACATGAGTTTCAAACACCTGGACAATGTTAGCTTTATGTGCTAAGGAAGTCAGTTTGTCAGATTTGAGATAAAACATATCTCTTAATATTAATAAAAGGTTGTGTTGTTGTTAGAATACAGAATACAAAGGAGAATATTGGGCAGAACATCCTACAATAAAAATGTTTTGGGAAGTATTTCACGAATTACCATTGGAAAAGAAAAAGCAATTTTTGTGTAAGTATTTCTAATTTTGTGTTTTATGAGAATGGAATCTAATAAACTTATTCTCACAGGAGATTAATTGATTCACTTTAGTGGGTAAGGTTTTTTCCTTATTATATACCAAGGTCCTGTTTTTAATTTTTCTAATCTACATTATTACATGTGTTTTCATATTTTGAAAGCTAAATTCAGTTAGCTTCCAAAATAGAATTGTTTCTTTCAGATGAAAGAAAACAATTTATAACACTGATTACAATAAACTAGGGATGTAATTCCTTTTAGAATTTCTAAAAAGATCTCTGCAGTATAGCTCTTTTCTGTGTTCAGTCTTCATTTTCTTTTTCTCCTTGCTTCTGCATGAAAACTTTGGGAATTGGTGTAGAAAATAGAACTCTTCTATTCCAGGACTTCTCTTATTTATAGCCTAATCTGTGTCTGTTTTGCATATCATAGGATGACAGGTCATTCTTCAGTGATTTGAGATTTGGCTGCCAATTATAAATTTCTGTTTAAAAATGACAGAAACAAGACAAGTAGAAAAAGGGATCATAATCAAAACTGCATTTTGTTTATAAACTAGTTCTAAATGGCTATTCTTTTCAAAAAGAAGTTTTCTTAGAGTGTTTCAGGGACAATAGTAATTCATGTACCAAACATTTATTAAGCATCTCCTGTGTGCTAATATTAAGATTACACTTTTAAAGAAAAAATATTGTTTGGATGTGTCTCAAAATAATGCTTCCACAAATTCTGGAGATAGGCTTCCAGTAGAAGTAACATTTCCATTAGAGCAAATGTTACTATAAAGCTTTGCTGTGGTGATTGTCTTAATAACTTGATACTCCATGTTGTTGTTTTGATAAAAAGTAGTTGGCTCAATGGTTTTTTTCTTGGCAGTATTTTTGACAGGTAGTGATCGCATTCCTATTCTTGGTATGAAGAGTCTAATACTAGTCATCCAGTCAACAGGAGGTGGTGAGGAATATCTCCCAGTTTCCCATACCTGTTTTAATCTTCTGGATCTTCCAAAATACACGGACAAAGAAACTCTACGCTCTAAACTGATCCAAGCTATTGACCACAATGAAGGTTTCAGTTTAATATAACTTTGGAGTTATAACTATTCAGTTTACTGCAAAAGCATTAAACTATTAGTGTGTTTTTTTGTGGTGATGAATCCAGCAAGGTGACAGAGGTACTATTATAATTCTTACTTGCAAAATGTTCAATGCAATGAGTATTCATGAAAGCCAAAAAACATTAAAGGAAATGAACAAACTGTGTTAATATTAAACTTACTGTACAGAACCATGGATTTTTTTTTTGCCATCTTCCAATAAACATACAAGTATTGTGAATACATGGAAGTTTTACTAACATGAATTTTAAGAGTTTGCATATTTCACAAATGATCTGGTGTGTGAGTGCATGAAAATGTTGCTTAATTTTTCTTCAATCACGGCTCAAAAACCTTTAACTTTGGCCTGCAATAGTCATTTGATTATTTTTTCATTTTGTAAATACTGTTAAGTTTTGTAATAAAATAGTTATGTTCTGATACCAGTACAGTTTCTATGGTTGTAATTGAACTGAGCTGACTTTTAAGGGTTAAAAATTATTATTTAAACCTTATTCTGAGAATCTATGAAAGCAAAAAATTAGTATGGTGAAAATAGTCTTTGCTTTTTTGCTAGAATACATGTCCTCGTGCAAATCTAAATTACAAATAGAGTTCTCTAAATAACTTATAGTTCTTTCCTTTTGTGACTCTTGAGATACTATTGATAAATGGGAGGTTATCAGAAAGCTTAATATTTAGTAATGGAAGAACTTTGTCCTACAGTTGCCAGAATACAGTCACTGACTACTGTGAGAACCAGTCACTGGGTTATAGCTTTTAAAACTATTGATGCTGCAGGTTGGTATTTAAACGGAATTTTCAGTGCTTTAGAACTGTTTACTTGAATTTTAAGAAACATCTTAACAGTTTTATGGTGCTGATGCTTAGTTATCTCCTGTCATTAAATTGTAACACTGAGTGATGCAACACATGTGACTTTCTGCTATAATGCAACTGTTTTTTTTAATTTATTTTTTAAATGCCATGAAAACTGTTTAAATATTATTCATTGGTTTAATATTTAAACTTTCATTGGTTCTCACATAAGATTCCAAATTCTTCAAAAAGAGTAATGTCTCAGGGAAGGTCTCTTAAAATTTTGGATAGTTCCCATTCCCATACAAATTCATCCATTTTATAGAGGTCCCCAAGTCTCTTATCTGTAATTCTAAAATCCAGAGCAACTCTGGAAAAAAATTGTGTATATAATTTTACAGCAAAACCTGATCTGAACTGTTGAGGCTATTTATGGTATTAAATGGGACTATTCGTACGTTTTACTGTGGCAATGTTTAATGTTTGATTACTTTCTGTGTTTGATCTAGGTGCTGCCTCAGACCTCTATGGGTTGCTACATTATGTGTGCTTTAAAAAATTCTTTAACATTCATAATTCCAAAATGCTGCAAATGAGCCCAAGGGTTTTGGAGAAGGGATTGTGGACCTGTACTTTTATTAACTTCATTTATTTATTTATATTTTGTCTGCGTTGGATCTTTGTTGCTGCGCACTGTCTTTCTCTGCGGCAAGTGGGGGCTACTCTTCGTTGCGGTGCACGGGCTTCTCACTGCGGTGGCTTCTCTTGTCGTGGAGCACAGGCTGTAGGTGTCCGGGCTCCAGTAGTTGCAGCACGGGGGCTCAGTAGTTGGGGTGCACGGGCTTAGTTGCTCCACAGCATGTGGGATCTTCCCAGACCAGGGACTGAACCCGTGGCAGGCGGATTCTTAACCACTGTGCCATCAGGGAAGTCCCATGGATGCCTGTACTTTTAAGTAGTGTAACTTAACAAACTTTGGTGGACCATAGGTGTCTTTCTATAGATACAAGCCCTAATAATTTTCCTTAAAGTACATTTTTCCCAATGAAAATTCTTCCATATATGTTATTATACTATTTCTCTGCACATCCATTCCTTGAGAATATTGATTATTCACATCAAAAACTAAACGTTACGTATCAGATGCTTTTTTTTATAGTAACCTCTGTTTGCTATGAAGCTCACCTGTGAAGTAGCAGCCACTTTGGATTAATACAGGTGGAGTTCGTTTAACAAATATTTTAACAAGGGCCTGACATCTTACCTGGGAACACAACAGTACAAGGCATAATTTGGGTAAGTCTGATATTTTCCTGTTTCTGTTGCTGCAGACCTACAGTAGAATTAACAGCAGGGAGATTCATGGTAGAAAATTAAAATACCACTGAAGATTTTTCAAATTGCCATTTGCTTATTAAGAAGCAACAAAAATACTGAGCTTTATAGATTAGAAAGTAGGCAAATGCTGAGTTCATTAAATTATAAGGACCATGATTAGTGAGTTGGCTAAACTTTTGAAAATACTTGGCCTCCACACAGACCTATTTGTAAGAGCAACTGTATGTTTTTAGCTCCCCTGTTTTAAGTCAGTAGTAATTTTAACCAATAGCCATTGTTCAGACTGATTGAGAAGGCAGTAGAACCAAGACACGCCTTTAAGTTGGCATGAAATAAAACCAGAATGTAGTTTTCAAAACAGAGACCTAAATTAAGAGCTCCAGCCTTCACATAGGGCCCACTCATAAGGACCATTCATTAGGGTTATTTCTAACAGGTTTGGTTTTTTTTTTTTGCACTGTAGATGATCTTCACTGCATTTAGTTTAAGCAAGTCTTTTGATGAAGTGTAACATGTAGAAGGCAGTCTTCCTCCGCATATGGTGAGCTCTCTGAAAGCACGGGCGAGTGGCCCTGCTCCCAGCCTCTTCCCAATCCCCAGCCTGTTTTGCACTTGGGCCACATCCAAACTCCTTATTATAGAGTTTTGTTCTCCCTTCTGAATAGTTCAGTAGCTGCCCACTCTTACACCGCTAACACTTCTAGAGATAAATTGGGAATTGTTTGTTTTATATAAGTCTGCCTTACCTTCCCTGTTAGGCCAGCCCCCGGGAATGGAGTGTTAAATGCAGAAGGGAACTCCCCAACTCCTTTCCCTTCTCAACCCTTACTATACTTTTGAATCACCTGGGGCTACTTCTTAATACTATGTGCAAGCCCCACCTTAGGCCTGTTAAATGCTCAGGTTACTTTCAGAAATTTCCCAGTGATCTTTAATCCCAGTTGGGAGGCACTTAAAAAGAGGAGTCATTAGGCCATTTCTCCCCATTTCTGCTAGCATCCCAAGGCTGGCTCTGTTCATTTTTAAGGAGTCGGAAGAGCTTTTTGATTATGTCTAGGAGTTGAGACTTGTTTCAAATAAAACTTATCAAATAATGCTGTAAGGCAGATGCTAATTAAACCATGTGCCATTAATTAGGGTATTGTACCAGTGGAATATATGATGCATTAACCAAGGGAAGTGGAAACAGCATTGAATACATGGCTTTAATTAAATCAGGTCTTGCCAGGTACTTGATTACTTAAAACGACCACTTACCCTCCTTTTTAAGGTGTGAACTACCTGACTTCTTTTTCCATTTTGTGCATATATGGAATGATGTCGCTGTTTCTTATTTTTATAACATCTGTGGATGGGGTTCTACAGGTAATTTTTCTAGTGCAAACAAGATACACAGGGGCAGAGGGGTTTTCTTGTTTTTAGATTCACTTCAAAAGTCTGCTGGGGAGAAGGCAAGCGACCTGAGAGCAGGAACCTGCCAGTCAAGATTTATTCATTACCTCTTTGTAAGGGGCGTGTTCCTGCCCTCTTGAATAGTAGGAAAGTCCATACCAAATATGATCTAGAGTCATTTTTGTCCACTCCTTGTGTTTGGACACAGGATTACAGCACGAGTTCAAAGTGCTGGTCCTTTGTCAAATCTTAATACGTCAGGTTAGTTATTCTTAGGCAGGGTTAAAGGAGGGGAAAAGGCAGGGCGTGAGGCTCCTGGCCTAGAATGGTTGAAATATTAGTTTTGAAACGTTTGGTGATGCACCAGTTGCTACAACCAGAACTTTCACTGCCAAAGTACTGTTCTGGTGAGACTGATAGATAAAATTAAATGAAGAAATGTAGTATGAGAAGAAAGCATCTAATATAGCCCTCAAAGCTGTACAAAAGCTGCAAAACTTTAAAATTTTATACCTTAAACAGAAAAAAGTCAAATGACAATTTTAATAGACTTTAAAACAGTGTACAAGTATAAAACACTGGTTTTGTATTTCAAAAGTTGAAGGAAGATATCCAGTCATTAAACAGTCTACAAAACATATGCCAGTAGATTACATAAAAGACTATGTACAATATAAAAAGAGCTGAAAACAGTCTTCACTGTAAAAATAAGTTAAAACAAATTTTTCAATTTAAAATATTATCTATAGCACAAACACAGATCATGCAAATGGCAAACTAAATATACTGCATTCTTTAGTGTAGTCAAATTCAGATTGAGACATCTTTCAGGTAGGGAAATGGCCATTCAATAAAATTCTTTTCTCTGGCAGTAACGGTCCTAGCTGGGTATTTTATGCTTAAAGAACAGCTATATTTCAAACCCTTTTTGTTAAGCTGTAATAAATACTAAAGCAACACAGGAATACTTTATTTGAAAGCAATGTTGGGGGAAAGGTCTGCAAAATAAATTCTTACTGTGCAATTTTATAAAGTATGAACTGTTTTGAAAGGCTAGAAGCTTCTGCAGCTGAAAAAGTTGATCTCTAGTTTTAAGGCAGGCTAAGCTTTTAAATACGTTATAAGAACTAGTTTAATTAACTATTCTGCTATTACAAGTTACACCACGCTCATCTCCATAATACTAGGCTAGTTGTTTGGTGTTTATTACACACCAAATCCTCCCAACAGGAAACATGTACTTACTGGCTTTGAAACTGTAATCAGGGGGTCTGCTGCTCTCATTAATGGGGGGCGGGGGGAGAGGTAACGGTCCAAAATACTACACTCTCCCCCCCAGTTGAAGTACCATTATTATTGATTCATAAAGGCTTTGCAAAATTCACATCTTGGCAGTTTAATACTTATGGAAAGGATCAATGCAAGCTCTACCACTGTGATTGATTGATAGGTATATTTAAACAACAATGGCAAATATTCTCAAAACTAAGGGGACCCAGGCAGGCACTATTGTTTCTAAAGCAATTGAAACATTTCCAAAGCATTTATTTGTTTTTTAGGTTAGTTTTATAAGCCAATATAGACATTACTATATGTCCACAGGAAGTACAAAAGCCATCTTCATTTGAACAAATACAATATTCCTGAAACTGTTAGCACCAAGTCTCACTTTAAAAAGCAAAGACAACTGAGTGCTCTCCCACATATTGTTGTTGACTTCCTTCTACTCAGATTGCATGTCATGAGATATTTTTAAAAGTTAGCTGCCATAAGTTCTGGAAAATGCCAGTGTTCGAAAATAGGTAATTGTGCTAATAAAGAATCAAAAGTTTAGCGGAACAGAGAATGAGGATTTCAAACCATTCAGTGTTACAAAGAAAAGTGTGAAAATACCATTCTTTGGTCTAGATTAGCTGTTCCCTTTACATTAATTTAACATTCCAATGGCTTTTTGAAAATTTTAAAATGTTGAACCTCACTAGGCAAAAACAAAATTATATATACATATGGATGTATCATACAAATGAACCTTTAAAAGAAAGTCTTGTCCAACAGCTGATTAAAGATACTTAGGTACCTTTCTGTTTTAAAAAAAGAGTTAGTGTTTGAGTGTATAAGCACAGAAATAAGTAAGTTAAAAATTGCCCATGGGGAAAAAAAACTTTTACCAGTCTATAAATAATATACCTTTCTGGTGTCCTTGCTCTACTGAGTTCACAAGTAAACATTCAATTTGACATGCTCAAGATCCTAATGCTGGTGGAACAATTCCTGTACCTGGACAAATATTACATTATGATTTGTTCGATGGATAGTTAATGCATGTTGCTTCCTGTTTCATAGATGTAGCTTCATTAACTGCCTCTTGATCACCTCCATCAGCTCCAAATCCAGTTCCTCCGGCTCTCTCATTAACATCAGCATCATCTTCCAAACCATTGTAAAATTCTTCAATCTCACTTTCATCCTCCATAGGTTCTTCTAAACTCGGACTCTGGCATGTTCCACTATCACTGTTACTGCCACAAGAACTAGAGGATAAGACATCATCTTCAGAGTCTGAATATACCTCAGCACCATGGAAAATATAACGGTTTGGTGGTAAAAACAGATATTGATTACCTGAAATACAGTAATAAGAGAGAAGTGGGTTATTTCCAGTTTTCTAAGACTTGGTCTGAGTGGGCTGTCTGGAATAAAGTGTAGCTTCTAGCCTTTTACCTGAGTATCATTACTAGAGGCTATTACTGTAGTTTCTCAAACACAAGCTATAGACGCAGTCCTGCATGAAAATCTTAGTTCTGCCACTCATCAACTTTGTAAATTGGGAGAGTTATCTCTGTGCCTCAATTTCCTCATCTGGATATGAAATAATTTTCACAACCCTATGAGGCAAGTATGAAAAAAATGTAGACAGCCACGTTCAATGCAACTCCCTTTGAACAGATTTGATGAGATGAAATGAAGTATCCAGCCCACCACCCACCCTCTGAATCTATTTTTACAAGAGTCCTATCACGTTAAAGTGTGAGAAGCACTGATCTAGTGCTGGCCTTTTAAGCTTTCTTTCCCAACACCCTCCCAAATTAGCATTCGCAGTATAAGATTTGACCTCCGATGGTAAGAAGTATTCCCTGCTTTTGTTTACATTTTGATGTAAGTGAATGGGTAGGAACCTTAAACATTAATGATGGAATATTTTATGCCCTTATGTTCACAAGCACCAAGTACCTTCTGACTTAAGTCTGTTATCGCACCGTGTTATATTTATTGAACCATATCCCAGACTGATTCACAAAAGCCTAACTGCATAGTTTATCTGGAGTGACATAACATCTACCAAACGTACGTGAGTTTCTCTTCAAAATGACTTTCAAGCTTTTTATACCCCATCATGACCCAGTTCTCACCTATTATGTGTTGTAGCATGGAAACCACTTATTTCATTGTGTTTCAGTGACTGGAGAAAGAAAACCCCACCTGGTGCTTCTAATTAGGGCCATGTCCTTTGAATCACATCCCCTCACAGTCTGTTAAAGGGTCCCAGCACATGGCTCCCCTGCCCTTTCTTTCTATAGGTTAGGCCATGTTTACAAAAAGAACACTTCAGGGACTTCCCTGGCAGTCCAGTGGTTAAGTTAAGACTCTGCTCTCAATGTAGGGGGCCTGGGTTCTATCCCTGCTGGGGGAACTAAGATCCTGCATGCCGTGCAGAGCAGCCAAAAAAATAAATATATTAAAAAACAAATGCTTTCTGCTCTGGCCTCCCCTGAAGAACTGAATCATCTATTTCTCAGTGGACATACCCTATACCTGTCTGTTTCTGCCCTCTTGGCAACCCTCAAGACATTTACATTTTACTTCCTATATGCTCCAACTTCCTCCTTTCAGCCTCGACTTCCTATATGCTCCAACTTCCTCCCCTTTCTGCCTCGACCTCACAACAAACAGTGGCAAACTAAAATGAGTAAAGTCCAGCTGTTGTGTGGTTTTAACCGCTAAAAATGTTAAGTTTTACACTCTTTACATCCGTTATCTTTTCAAATGCTCACAATGCTATGAGAGAGAAGTAGATCTGACAACTCAGTCTAATTCCAAAGCCTGTACCTTAAAAGGTCTAAATTGGTAGAATAAAACCAAGGTATAATACCAATTTTCTGGGGCAGAGTTTTGTATGTTTGACCCATCTGTCAAAAAGACAGCCACAGAATGCTGCCAGTGCCTAGGGGGACTTTGTGTATGATAGAGACTTATCTTACCTGACTAAATCAATCTCTACTTCTGACACTTGCTACATTTGAAAGCGTAAGTATTCTTCTATGCTCTTTCTAGTTTTCCCCCCGTAGACTTTCCCTAATTACAGTTCAAGACCAAAGTCAGAACTTAGGTTTTTTAGAAAGCCTTCAATAACCTAGTGCCCTCCAAGTAGCATAAACCTTTTAAAATATCACCTATTTTTGTAATTATATACACAAATATCAGTAGCTTGATCAGTGTCTCCAGAACTTGCTGTATGGAAAATGCCCAAAGGCTTATTCAACTGAACTAAAATTTATTTAGAGCAAATGATTACAACACTTAATACATTTGTCTCAAATTTGTCAGTTTTCACCATGTATAGTAAGTGGAATGGGACTTAATGTTTTAAGCTGTACAAAGTTGTTGCATCTAAGAGCACAAGTTTCTGTTTGATTAATACTTGGTCACAAGTGGTTTCAAAAAGTAGGAAGTGATTTCACTTATGTTAATACTTATGGATAGGGACTTCCCTGGTGTCGCAGAGGTTAAGAATCCGCCTGCCAATGCAGGGGACACGGGTTCGAGCCCTGGTCCGTGAAGATCCCACATGCTGCAGAGCAACTAAGCCCGTGCGCCACAACTACCGAGCCCTAGTGCTGCAACTACTGAAGCCCATGCACCTAGAGCCCGTGCTCCACAACAAGAGGAGCCACCGCAATGAGAAGCCCGCTCGCCGCAACTAGAGAAAGCCTGTGCACAGCAACAAAGACCCAATGCAGCCAAAATTAATTATTTTTTTAAAAAACTAATTGATAAAAAGACTTCCCATGTGTCAAAACAGGGTAGATGGTATTTCTGATACTCAGTGGTAAAGAACCAGCTGTTTTCTAGATCTGAAACAACACGACCTAATGGTTAAGAGAACCCAGAATCCACCTGGTTCTTCCACACCCTAGTCGTTACCTTGCCTGGGGTACTTAACCTCTTTGGTCCTCGGTTTCCCACCTGTACCAGAGTAGTAATAGTTCCTGCCTCAGGATACTAAAATCAGAAAATGTGAAGTCACTGCCCCACAGTAAGTACCCAAATCTCAATCATTTCTACTAGCTAAAGCTCTCACCAGAAAATGGCAGAGCACTCAGTATTTCCCAATTAAATGCTTACCTTCTCATTCCCTAGAGAAACACAAGGTACAGAGCATGCTTTCACACCACTTTTCCCCCATATTACGGAAGATACCGTTCTTTTTCTGGCTTAAAATCTCAACTTTACACTTTCTCTAAACACAATTCAACTATTACATTTAGCCGCATAAAATTACCCTAACTAGCCTGCCAAAATTGCTCACTTCTTACAAATACTCACTTCTTACAAATATTTCTTTAGAATAATTATAACCTTCATAACCTTCAAAATGTTTCAACAGCCTTTCTTACCATCAAGCCGTTTACTAATCTGCTCCTTTGCGAGTCTAGCTGGCCAGCATTTTCTCACTGTTTCAGCAACTGAAGTTCTTTCATTTTTCTCCCCAGTATTGGAGGCAACATTCTTCAAATCCGGACTCTCCAACTGTTCATTAACACTTTCAATGCTCCTAGCAGAAGTCTGTACTTCCTGTAATTTTTCTTCGACACAGTTTTTTGATTCAGACGCATCTGGATCATCAACATTACTCTTTGTTTCTTGGTCTAAAAGAGTGACAATCACTGAAGAATCTGCTGGTGAGGTTCCTTCTGGTGAACTTGAGCCTTCTGAAATATTGAGCGGTGTGGGTGGCAACTCTGACAAGTGAGCCAATTCTTTTTGTGTTCGTGGAGGTTTTTCAGTAATTTCTGAAAGCTTTACAGGGTTGCAGCAAAGTTTGGCGTATTCACCACCTAACCTGTGACACAATTCATTAATAATGACATCACAGTCTCCAAGAAGCTCTACATCAAAATGCAGGTGAGGCAAAGGTTCCCTATTAATTAATATCTGAGGCACTTCATGGGGTATGGAACCTAAGAATAGGGTGAAAAAAGTAAGAATTAGAGAAAGGAAGGGAGGTACACTAATAAAACCAAAAGAAATGCACTATGTAAAAATCTAACAATTCCCTGGCAGTCCATTGGTTAGGACTCTGCGCTTTCATTGCCACGGCCAGGGTTCTATCCCTGGTCAGGGAACCAAGATCCTGTAAGACGTGAGGCATGGCCAAAAAAAAAAAAAAATCTAACATGTTCCCAATACCAAAGAAGACACCCAACTCTAGTATTCAACCAAGCTATTACATACCATCAAACTATCAAGTAAACAGATGGGCAGCAAAATTTCAGGTTCTGCTCCTGTCACCTGGTTACCTCTGGGTAATCGCCTCACTTTTTATTCTGTATTCAATTTCCTTGTCTGTATAATGGGGTAATAACAGTACTTCTCCACAAGCCTGCAGTGAGCACTGAGTTAATATGCAGAGAAGAGTTCTTGGCACAGTATAGGTAATAGTTATTCTACTAAAATGGCTTCTGATATGTGAAAATTCATACCAGTCTGTTCTCCACTATATGTACCAATGTCTTACATTTTTTAAAAAGTACCTTTGCCTATCACCAACACGTTTTAGTACCCCACAGGAAACTTGGAAGAAGTTCTCTGCCTCACATTTAAATAGAAAAAAATAACACGCAAATTATACATTAAATTTTCTTTCTTTTTTTTTAGTTACAAGTTGTCCTATAATCTACTTTAACAGAATTTCACAGCTACTTGAGGAAGGCTGAGTTAAACTGCTAAAGCCACTACATGTGGGCTAGGAAAAAGATGCAGAATTGGAGAGTTTAACTCTGTTTCTTCCAGCACTTTGCTCTGTTTGCTGGTATGGGGGTCCAATTTTAATTCTCCAGTTAAGGGTTTGATATACTCTCCTCTCCTCCTTCCCTCACTTTTATGGCACAAATGATGCTACTAAATTAGTCCCCCTTGCTTGCTCATTAGAGGGAGAAAAAAGGTAGTATGGGAGCATGGATTAAAGAAATATTCCTGAGAATAATAGGGACTTAAATTGTTTTTTGAGCATTTTTATACACATGAACACCCTTGTGGGTAGAGCTGATCCACATACAATGATTGACAAGGCATGATTGTTATTCTTACAAAAACAAACCAATCATTGTGAGCCCCCAAATTCTATCTTACATGAGTACGTTACACATCTATCAAGCTATACATCTGAACTTACTGGACCAAAAATCAATTACATTTCAAAGATTACTCAAATTAAGACTAAAAATACAGATTATTTTTAATATGTTTCCTCAGTATATGTAAAATTAGCTCATGCTAACTCCTGCCACATTAAAGCACATTCCACTGAAAAGTTTAAGTTGAACTGTTTCCCCTTGTTATTACTTCTGTTTTGAAAGCCCTCTTGCCCCACTGAAATGTCAGATTAACCAACCAATCTTCCTGAGCAAGAATATTGTCACCTAAAAAAATTAAAGTTTGGGGGCTTCCCTGGTGGCACAGTGTTAAGAATCCGCCTGCCAATGCAGGGGACATGGGTTCGAGCCCTGGTCTGGGAAGATCCCACGTGCCGCGGAGCAACTAAGCCCGTGTGCCACAACTACTGAGCCTGTGCTCCTAGAGCCAATGCTCCGCAACAAGAGAAGCCACCACAATGAGAAGCCTGCGCACAGCAATGAAGAGTAGCCCCCGCTCACCGCAACTAGAGAAAGCCCACGTGCAGCAACGAAGACCCAACGCAGCCAAAAAAAAAAAAAAAAGTCCGGCTCTTCACCACTCTTGAACAAAAAACAGCATAATATCATTGAGGTCTACTCTACAGACCCACAACCCATGGCAAAATATATAGAAATGGTTCTCTAAAAAAAATCATCACCCACTTACTCGGAATTAGTGCTACTGGTCTTACTTTCAGGGAAGACCCAATAACAATGAGAAGATCAACTTCATCTTTGTCATACTTCATGGCTCTATGAAACTGTTCTGGTAAATTTTCACCAAAAAAGACAATCTCTGGTTTCATGATAGCAAGTGGTTCATCAGCTGGGCACCTAGGACATCGAGGAACCACCTGCATGTTCCAGATTTTAGTTGAGGTAGGAAAGAGAAGGGCAAGCCCGAGTTAGAGTCAACATTTCCACACTTCCCAAGAAATCATTTCAAAATTATCAAAGAAAACAGAAAAGCTGTGGATAAATAGCAGGGAAAACTGGATAAAACCTAAACATCAACTATCAATGACCCGTTAAGTTTATTAACATACAATGAAATACAATTTCGCTATTATCTGTGTATGCTGCTATTATATCTGTATAGACCTACATTTGATATTCAAGAGTCCATTATATATTAAGAGGAAAAAGCAGCATGTGTATATATGTACACAGGTGAGACTTAACTTTTAAAAAAAGTTTGTAAAATACGATTCCATTTTAATATGCTATCTTCTCATAATTATATGATTAACTATATATGCAACTAAGCATACAGAATTTATTTCTGGATGGTTTTTATTCTCTGCCATATTTTCCTGTATTTTTTGGTCAATGAGCGTACATGAAATATTTTTTACAAAATGAATCTGACAGGCACTTTTAAAAAGGGAGAGTAAGGAGAAAAACTAATGTTAAGTAACACCACACTTAATGATCTGGGTTTTTATTTTAGGCTTATATATTAGGTAGTCAACTTCATCAATCAAGAGATTATGTAGCAATGTTTTTAACTTAAGGTTTTGAAAGGTTTTTGTGTATTTCTCTGGAATTCCCAAACAAATTCCTAACATTTGTTTTCCTGGATGTTTCTGTACCACATAAATACTTCCAGAAAAAAAGGACTGAGGTAAAAGAAACAGATCAGAGACATGCACAGTTCCTAAGATATGGGTGATAAATTACCTGATTAAAAATATCTCCTCGTACAGCTTCACAGTCAACTTTGTATTTACAAATCAGGCAAGATGCTGTTGCAAAGGAACCTAAAAACAACCAACAAATATATGCTTTATTAAAGAAATTTTTCCATTTCTTAAATAACAGTTATAATGTAAGCTTGACAACAAAAAAGCTAGCGACTTTAAAATTTTTAAGAGACTCCATGAGAGAGATGCTGATATAATGATGCTTCCTAAAGCTACTCTTTTAATAAAATATACCAACTCCTCCAGGACTAAAACTGCAGACTTGGAAGTTTACAACTGTATTACCTTAGCTTAACAGCTGTGTTTCAAAAACAGTTTAGATACATAAGAAAATGGTCTGTTCACACTTGTTTTAGATTTAGTCTTCAAATTTCTGAAGCCTACATCTGAACTACTCAGCAGTTCCTTTGGTTTCCTAAAGATGCCATATTTTTTTCATCCATAGCTAATACTACTTTTGTAATAAAAAAAGGTTATTTAAAAGAATTTAATGTTACATAATTGCTGCATCTTTTGAAATCCAAAAGCACATTAATATCTGACATTTTGTACAATTAAGTGTCAAGGCCAATATTTCTGGTTTCATATTTTTGCAATCTACTTTCCTTCATTTATCTACAATTGATCAGATAACATGATTCAACAATAAGGCTTAATCTCCATTCCTGGATGGCAGCCTTTTTTCTAATCCTAACTTTTCCTACAAAACTAACTAATATGTAACAGAAAAAGCAATCCTGAAGTTTACTAACCATGACACTGAATTATCCTTTGGATTCCTGCAACCTGTTCCAGTGTATCTATGTTCTGAGTATAGTTGCGAAGTAGTTTTCCTTCCTTATCTGACAAGGCTATGAATTTGTGACAAAGAGATGGTTGGAATTGTCCAGGATATATTTCCTAGATAACGCAAAAAGCAGAAAAAAGATTATGTAAGTGTTAACAAATATCACAGGTTTAACAACAACAAAAAAACAAAACTACCAATGATAATTAAAAAACAATACATGAGCATCTCAAAGCATCTAGATGGATGCCACACACACTTATGAAAGGATTGTTGCTGTCATATGTGTAAAACTCAGCAATTAGTGAACATGGCCTCTTGAAAAGGATAAAGTCGACCCACAAACATCTCTTATAAATGCTAATTGATATTTTAATAAAAGTCAGAAGAAATACATACCTTAATATATATCTAATTTTTGTTGGCTGCAAATGATTTTTTTTTTGTAAGGAAAAAGGGAAAAAGTTTAAATTGAAATTAAAGATATCAAAGATATGGTGACTTCTTTTTTAAAACTAAAAAAGGCACTGTCAACATAATATTAAAAAATTTCTTGATTCATCATTTATTATAAATATCAACCTGTTGGAAGTTTAAAGCTGAAGTTTTAATTCCTTACCAAAATTGTTTTCCTTCCACTGCACAGGCACATACTGGTATAGTATAGAGTTGCTCATGAATGCTGAGTTGCTGGATTTTGTGTGTGTGTTTTTCCCCCCAAATAATGCTTCAATGCTGTTTCTTCTTTAAAAACAAAGAATTCAGATATACACATGGCAAAAAGATCAGAGAAAAAGTATCAATTTTGGTCCTCTCAACTTTTGACAGTGTTTTCATTAAACTTCATTTAGTAAGTGACTATGGCAAAGGAAGTTTCTTCTCTTTTTTCTTTGAAGTAGCAGTTCTGCCTACTTCCTTACCATTCATTACAGCCTCTAACCTATTACAATGCTAGCAAAAAAACAAGATACAACCGTATGTCCATCAACAGAGGACTGGTCAGAGAAATAGGGTACATCAGTAATAGTGGAGTATGCAGCCATTAAAACGAATGAAGGAGGTCTCGATACACTGACCTGGAAGATGGCCCATGACATATGTGAAAAAAAATCAAGCTAGTCACCACTGTGTATAGCTTTGTTTTTGTTTTGTTATTAAGCAAAAATGGGAAGTATATGCAAAGTATACAGATACATTAATTTAAACATCAAGTCAGGAGGGATACAAACAATCTATAAAATGGGGATGGGGGGGTAGGGGACTTCACTTCTGACATTATACAAAAAAGTCTGACAGTTAAGATTCTAGATGACTACTTCTAAACTACTTAATATTTCAAGTTTAGAAAAAACTACTGGGATACCTTTTAAGTAAAAATAATATGCAAATCTCATTATATAAGACTATCACATCCATGTCCATATGCTGCTGAAAATGTTATATAAAACCCAAAAATTTTGCCTCTCAAATTTTTATCATAAAGTTCATGAACTTTGTAATTTAAGAAAGAGAATGCATATAGAAAGAAGTAACAAGTGAAGAGTTTATTAAAGCTAATGTTTATAGAAAACTGAAAGCCACATTACGTTTTGGACCATTAGGTTGTGCTCTCTATTAATCACTGTTTTCTTCCCAGGTTGCTCTGTTCTAATACATTTAGAGGATTAAACACCAGCACCTTGCAAACCTCCCCTCTGGAAACAGCTGTTAAAGAGTATTTTAACAAATATTGTAATATTCTAGGCAACAGATAAAATAGGATCTAAAGTAGTAAGGAAAGTGCTAATAGCATGCCAAAAGCAGCGCAAGAACAAATGGCTGACTACCTCCAGAACAAGGCTGGGCAGAGTACCAGGACTCCATCCTCCCGGAATGAACTTTTGTGTGCCTTATCCCCACCCTTTTCAAAAGGGGAGGGTGGGCTTCCCTGGTGGCGCAGTGGTTGAGTCCGCCTGCCGATGCAGGGGACACGGGTTCGTGCCTCGGTCCGGGAGGATCCCACGTGCCGCGGAGCGGCTGGGCCCTTGAGCCATGGCCGCTGAGCCTGCGCGTCTGGAGCCTGTGCTCCGCAGCGGGAGAGGCCAAAACAGTGAGAGGCCCGCGTACAGCAAAAAAAAAAAAAAAAAAAAAAAAAAGAGGGTAAGAAGAACAAAAACCTGTGGGACACTAGATTCAGCTCTACACTCTAGTTTCCCTTCATGTATCAGTTCAGGGAAATTTAGTCCTTAAATTTACCAATCAATTCCTGTAGTTGGGAATAATTTATGAAGGGTTTGTTTCATCTTATAAGCCTACATTTTATGATGATTTGAAACTTAACTTTGTCTCTTTTCTTTCAAATATGTAGTGGACCATGTCTGAATCATTAGATTTAATACTGTGTTCCAACTAAGGGATATAATCTGAAATAATGGGAAAAAATTTACTCTGAAATGACTGTTTTTTAATAGAACTACTCCTAAATCAGGCTCTTACTTAACAAGGAAAGTTTGCTAAAAACTAATTGACTGGAGATACAACTTTCAGATAAAATATAGATTAATTCTTCAAGTTGAAACTGTGACACTTTAGTTCTAAGCAAGACAGGCCATCCCAAATCTGAACCTCCTTAAGGCCCATTAAGGAACCAATCATGTGGGCTGGACCATTATTATTGCCACAGGGATCCATTTAGAATAGAGTGGAAGCACAGCTGGGACCAACGGCTCAAATACTATTAAAATGACAGGCTGCTTTCACAGCAGTGTCCAGAAACATGCGAACAATCCAGTAATTGGCCATAGGCAACCAATGTGACCAAAACTAAAGCTTAGAACTATCTGCCCCAGTAAGCTTTCATGTAGAAATAATGGTTTTTCTCCAGAGATGCTCTCTGCTTGCTTGCTTGCTTCTTAAAATTTCTAGCAATATGAATGAGATTCCAGTCAAAAGCAGGGGTGTTAACTGCAGCCCCTCAAAACTAAAAGGACTCATCAAAGTTTGAGATGCCACTATTTGCTAGGTAGTAAGTAGGTAGAGCTGTTAAGAAACTAGAATTTACATTCTCCATGCTGTCAAAAAATAAGTGAAACTAATTGATCCTGGTAAGGAAAATCCTCATAATCCCTGGTCTTGTTTCATTCATTCCACTAAACCATAGACTACTAAAAATCTTACCTATTCAATACTTGCAAATTAAAGTTAAGTCACCTGACAAATTTAACTACTTTTTTTCCTGTTAAACATGTGACTTCCCCAAGGAACTCAAGCTTCAGCAAACTTTTTCCACACTGGGACACCAGTTGGCAAGTATTTAAGACTTTGTGGGCCATTCAGTCTCTGTCCTTACGGTCTATGTGGCAGCCACTCAAGTCTTCTATTGTAGTATATCTGCAGCCACAGGCAATAGGCCAATGAATGAGCATAGCTGTGTTCCAGTGGAACTTTATTTACAATCACCGATATTAGAATTTCATATAATGTTCATATGATGTGAAGTATTATTCTTTTGATTTTTTTCCCCATCCATTTAAAAATTTTAGTTCAAAGCTGTACAAAAAGCAGTGGGCCACATTTGGACTGAGGCTGTAATTTGCCGGCCCCTGTACTAATCTAACACAAGAGAATTTCAATTAGTCAAGCATTCATTACTACTTAATGTAAGTAACAGGCATAACAGGAGCACTTTATAATAATGCTGTAGACTGGGCTGAGGACTGGGTTTTTACATTTTCAAGGACTGTAAAGGAAAAGAACACAGTATGACAGAGTTCCCATGTGGTCCACAAAGCAGGTTACATTTGCTACCTGGCCCTTTACAGGAAAAGGTCTGCTGACCCTCCTGTAGACATGTATCCCCCATCTTGCAGATGAAAAAACCAAATCACAGAAGTAACGCCAAAAGTCACAAGAGCTAGCAAGTAGCAGAACTATCATTCAAACCCAGTTTTGATGCCGAAGTGCAGCTCTTAACCACTATGCAATTTCTGATCCCTCAACCTCATGTTTCCTATTTTTCTTTTAGGCTAAATACCATTTCTATTAGGTACTGCAAATCAGTCCACTAAAACGAATCTAGTAAGTATATTTCACATTGCACATCCTTCATGGGATTAGTGGAGCCTGGAATTCCAATCACCCTCTAATGTAAAAACACTCTTCAAGAATACATGTTCTTGGGGACTTCCCTGGTGGCTGGCTGGTGGTTAAGACTCCGTGCTCCCAATGCAGGGGGCCCTAGTTTGATCCCTGGTCAGGGAACTAGATCCCACATGCATGCTGCAGCTAAGAGCTCACATGCCACAACTAAGGAGCTGGTGAGCCACAACTGAGGAGCCCACCTGCGGCAACTAAGACCAGGCGCAACCAAATAAATAAAAAAACAAAAACCAAAAAAACCCACACATGTTCTCGGGAATTCCCTGGCAGTCCTGTGGTTAAGGACTTGGTGCTTTCACTACCATGCCCTGGGATCAATCCCTGGTCAGGGAACTAAGATCCACAAGCTGCAGGTTGCGGCCAAAAAAACGCATGTTCTCACAAATCAGTATGAGAAAGAAAAGCAATTCAGTGGAAAAGAAAAAAAAAAAAAGCTAAGAACAGACAGGCAACTCAAAGATATACACATGGCAAGTAGTAAGAAGCAGTCATCTACACTAGTAAACAAAAACTGAATACTAATGAGAACATGCTAATTTTTTATTTATTACACTGATAGTTTTAACTGCCTTAATAACAACTCTAGATATCCACTAACAGGAGACTGATTATATATATTGGGGTACAACTATCAAACAGTACTATGCAGCCTTTTCTTTAAAATGAGGTATATCTAAGTGCCGCCATGAAACTACTTCCGCGGATATTAAATGGGAAAAAAGCACTGTAGAGAAAAGGGTATGTGATTCTGTTGGTAATCATTTTTAAAGAATTATTAGAAACTTACAATACCTCTCCCCCCTACACATACACAAACAGTTTTACTCATTTTTTTTTTTTTTTTTCCTAGAAGGAAACCCAATGAAACATTTTACCATGGTAACCTTTGAGAAAGAGATTAGAGGTAGGGAAGACTGAAGGGAGAGGCCAACTATCGTTTGTTGTGTACTGTTTGAATTCCTTTTAAAAACCATATACACAACATACACACCAACACACACACACACTTTCTAAAAAATACTTTAATACTAATAACGTATCACGGGAGGCTTTTTTTGTGGGGGAGAGGGCTTGGGCATGCTAAATCAGTTTTCTCGTACACTTCTACACTTCTGATGGGAGTATATATTATACTTCTGATGGGAGTATATATTGCTGCCTGCTTTCCAGGCAGCAATAAGGTAAAACAAATCAGGACCCTTAGCAGTTTTGCTTTCAGAAATTTATCCTAAGAACATTATAAACATACCAGAAAGGACAATCAGAGCAATACCTTTTTAATAACAGAAAACAGGAAACATCCAAAAGGAACACTTGCAGGATTAGTTACAGTAGACCACTTGATGAACACTATGACCGTTATCAAGTATTCAAGCATCTGAAAGTTTATTAAACAGAAATACTACAAATCCAAAGCAGTAGGTAAAAGACCCCATCTTTATAATATGCACCCAAATATAATACTCTACACTTATATGTAATCCACCTACACAAGTCAGTATTAACATACTGTCTTCAAGTGAATGGGACTGTGGCCTTTTTTGGGGGTGGGGGTGTGTGCTTTTTTTGATTTTTAAGTAATGAGCTGGTTTTGAGATTTCTTAGCTTTATAACTACATAATCTGGTATATCTGCACATTATCAATAAAGTGACAATTTACTGAATAAATATATGTTTTTGGAAGTTCATATTTCTCCCTCTACTTTTTCTTGAATTTTATCACTTTAAGGGAAAGAACATTCACTGTATTCAATATGGGCGAGCAACTACACTCTCTGAACACAGTCCTTTAAAAAAAAAAGTTATTTCATACAACCTCAGTTTCACCTTCACTGACTCTTAAACCACTCATTTTTATCAGCACCAGTGAATTTAGACTCCTCAGGACCATGACAACCTCATTATCAATTTAAACCCTTATTATGCAAGAGGACAACAGTTCAGAACAAGAATATATATAGCTTTAATGTTGGCCTTAATTGTTCTTGTGTAGAAGAATTCAAAGTGGTACTAAAGCTAGGCGCACTTAACATGCTGGTGCTCAAACAGGGAGCAATTTTGCAGGAGACATTTGGCAACATCTTGACACATTTTTGATTGTCAAGACTGGGGTGGGGGGCTAATGGCATTTAAAGGGAGGAGGCCATTGGTTGCTGCTAAATATCCTACAGTGCACAGAACCGCTACTCACAGCAAAGAATTATCCATCCCAGAGTCAACAGGTTGAGAAACTGCTCTAATGAACCAGTTACCTCTTTCACACACCTCTCCGTTACTTTTGAGTTTCCAGTCTAGATGAAATCTGCTTCTTCTCAGTTATATACAATCAATGGCTTGATACATCTGTAGAAACTTTCCTTCCAAAATGCCTAAATTCACAATATTTCCTGTTTTCATGGCTTTCTATTAAATTTATTTTCTCTCAAAAGGAACCCTCCTACACTATTGGTGGGAATGTAAATTGGTACAGCCACTATGGAGAACAGTATGGAGGTTCCTTAAAAAACTAAAAATAGAGCTACCATATGATCCTGCAATCCCACTACTGGGCATTTATCCAGAGAAACCTATACTTCAAAAAGACACATGCAACCCCAATGTTCATTGCAGCACTACTTACAACAGCCAAAATATGGAAGCAACCTAAATGTCCATCAACAGATGACTGGATAAAGATGTGGTAAATATGTACAGTGGAATATTACTCAGCCATAAAAAAGAATGAAATAATGCCATTTGCGGCAACATAGATGGACCTAGAGATTATCATACTAAGTGAAGTAAGCCAGACAATGACAAATATATCACTTATATTTAAAAAAAAGAGATGCAAATGAACTTATTTACAAAACAGAAATAGACCCACAGACATAGGAAAAAACTTATGGTTACCAAAGGGGAAAGGGGAGGGGGGATAAATCAGGAGTTTGGGATTAACATATACACACTCCTATATATATATATATATAAAATAGATAACCAATGAGGACCTACTGTATAGCACAGGAAACTATACTCAATATTTTATAATAACCTATAAGGAGAAGAATTCAAAGAATGGATACATATATATGTGTAACTGAATCACTGTGCTGTATACCTGAAACTAACACAACATTGTAAATCAACTACACTTCAATTAAAAAAAATTCATTTTCTCTCATAACTAGCAAAGTAACCATCTTTTAATTAACTTTCTCCTTAGTACAGACACTGGAAGAAAACTTTAGGTTATGACTATTTTACTCATGTATTCTTTTTGGAATCCAGTAAAATATTACAATATTTACATACTCTCCCCATCCTTCATTTTTAAATACTATCCTTTATTCTTTGTCCTTACTTATTTGTCCTTCAGCTTTTTCCTGTTCATTTTTAGACCCAAATTAACTCAGTCTCTCTTACCTATTACTATTTAAGTGCTATTTCACCAACTAGGTACTTTCCTTTTGGCAGTTCCTAATGTAAGAATTGAAGTACAACAATCCTATATGAGTGGTAGTTATAAAGATTATTTATTTAGCTCCTACCATAACTTAAACTTTCATAGAGAAGCGAAACATGCTGCCCCTCCAACTTTTTCTTCTCCTAGGTACTATGAAATCTGTACACTGTAACACATTAACACTGTGCCATTTTTACTCCAATTCAGATATTTTATTTTCTCTTAAGCACTGTCTAGATTTCTATTATGTGTATTTTTATAATTTGTCTTTGTAAGAATAATTCTTAATTGCTTCTATAGATTCTTACATGTCAAAACCAGTTTAAGCTAAAACTGAATACCCATTATATGCCTTAGACAACTAAGGTTACAATCTTTCTCACCTTGCATTTCTCACCTTGTATTCTCAGTTACCGCATTTTCCCCAAGTGTCAGGCAATTTAGTATACACTGAAGTGATGGGGAAAAAGCTGAAAAGTTAGTTTGAGCATGTTTTTTGTTTCCTCTCAGAACAAAGAATTTACAACAAAAACCTTGTGAGCATTACATAAATGCACTAGTGAATCAAGCTCTTATAATCAGATGCAAGATCAAAGTAAATTCTAGTTACTTGATGCCTTTCTTAAAGTGCTAATTTCTGGGGAATTCCCTGGGAGTCCAGTGGTTAGGACTCTGCACTGCCACTGCAGACTGCAGGAGGAACAGGTTCAATCCCTGGTCTGGGAACTAAGATCCCACATGTCATGCAGCGCGGCCAGAAAAAAAAAAATTGTTAATTTCTGATAACTAGAGCCAGTGTCCTAGGTCCAATTCAAGAAACCAGTAACTAAGTGATATTTCATTGGTGTTCAAAGTCATGCAGTAGAACCCCTAGCACCAGTATGTTAAAAACAGTGAATCTTCATGAATTCATATTCTTGTAACAAAGGAAAAGAGATACTCTACATTATTTGTTCAATTTAGTGTGAACCAGCTGTCTGTTCTAAAGGCTAGATATAGATGGCCATCATCACCGCTGATACATGAAGTTCCAAATTTTTTATAAGTTTCAAGTTGATTACTGGAAAGATTCAAATTTCTTAGTAGCCTACAAAATTTTCAAATTTAGTTTTCAGTTCTAGCAAGTAAATCATATCCAAGAAAATCTAATGTAATTTCCCCATTTTACTCTAATTCCCATTTATAAGCACACTTGCACAAAACAAAATTATTTCTTTAGACAGTCCATCAATCTAAGCTAGTACCATGTATTCTGAATTGGCAGAGTTCTTCTTATAGGTATATAAATAGACCACATGATTTGAAAGTAGCTGAGGTTATCCCTTAATGGAAATTCAGGTCCACTTCACTTCTATGCTCATTAAAAAATAATCACTAATACAAAAGACCCTTTCAAATATACTAAAGTTTAGCAACAACAATTTTACAGTTTCTTTCCATAAAGCTAAACTATAGAAAAAAGACATCTAAAGTAAAATTTCTTGGGACTTCCCAGGTGGTCCAAAAGCTAAAGACTCCACGCTCCCAATGCAGGGGACCTGGGTTCGATCCCTGGTCAGGAAACCAGAGCCTGCATGCCGCAACTATAAGATACCGCGTGCCGCAACTACAAGATCCCGCGCGCAGCAACTACAGACCCGGCACACCCAAATAAATAAATAAATCTTTTTTTTTAAATAAAAAAGATAAAATTTCTTGGGTATGGTATAATGCATAGTTATCCCTCCATATTTGCAGGTTCCACATCCTTGGATTCAACCAACTGTAGACTGAAAATATTCAGAGAAAAAGAATTCCAGAAAGTTCCAAAAGCCAAGACTTGTATTTGCTGCACCAGCGACTATTAACATCATATAAGCATACCTCTGAGACATCATGAGTTTGGTTCCAGACCAAAGCAATAAAGTGAATTATCCCAGTAAAGTCAGTGAAATGAATTTTTTGGTTTCCCTGTACATATAAAGTTATTTTTATACTATATGGTAATCTATTAAGTATGCAATAGCAGTATGTCTCCAAAAAAAGTACATACCTTAATTAAAAATACTTTATTGCTAAAAAATGCTAATCATCATCTAAGTCCTCAGCAATAACGAAGATCACTGATCCCAGATCACAGTAACAAATAATGAAAAAGTCTGAAATACTGTGAATGACCAAAATGTGGCACAGAGACACAAAGTGAGCAAATGCTGTTGGAAAAATGGCGCCTACAGACTCACTTGATCACAATCCCTCAAATTTGTAAAAACAAAAAAGGCCCACAGAATATGTGAAGGGCAATAAAGTGAAGCAAAATAAAACAAGGTATGCCTATACTAGGTATTATAAGTAATCTAGAGGTGATTTAAAGTATACAGGGAGGGAACTTCCCTGGTGGTCCAGTGGTTAAGAATCCACCTTCCAATGCAGGGGACATTCAATCCCTGGTCAGGGAACTAAGATTCCACATGCCGCAGGGCAACTGAGCCGCGCTCCTCAATTAGAGAAGCCCCTCACACCTCAACGAAGATCCAGCAACTAAGACCAGATGCAGCCAAAAATTAAATTAAATTAAAAAAAAAAGTATACAGGGAGGATGTGCACAGATTATATGCAAATACTATGCCATTTTATATAAGGGACTTGAGCATCCTCAGATTTTGGTATCTGAGGGATCCTGGAACTAATCCCCCTCAGATACCAAGGGAAGACTGTAACATCAAACTTTAAACTCCAGAGCAGAGCTGCCAAATAAAAACATAGTATGAATCATATACACAATTCAAATTTTCTAGTAACCACATTAACAATGTGAAATCTTCCTCATTTATAACCCAATATCAAAGTATTATTATTTACACACATAATCATTATTTATATATATATAATAGAATAGAATTTATATTTTGCATGTTTTCTATACTAGGTTTCCAAAATCTGGTATGTCTTCCACACTTACATAACATCTCAGAACACTTATGCACTCAACAGCCCCACGTGGCAAATGGCTTCTGAACTGAACAGAGGAGCACTAAAGACGCTAGAGCATAACAGATCAACCTTGACTCAAATGCAATCTAAGATTCTTCTCCACCTCTAATCACAAATTTCTCAGGCACATCCTCGTGTGTTAAAACCTAGCTACTATAAAACATACCAGGGCTTCCCTGGTGGCGCAGTGGTTGAGAGTCCACCTGCCAATGCAGGGGACATGGGTTCGGGACACGGATTCGTGCCCCGGTCCAGGAAGATCCCACATGCCGCGGAGCAGCTGGGCCCAGTGAGCCATGGCCACTGAGCCTGTGCGTCCGGAGCCTGTGCTCCGCAACGGGAGAGGCCACAACAGTGAGAGGCCCGCGTACCGCAAAAAAAAAAACATACCAAAGGCAGATGTTATAATCTTTATGATTCATAAAAAATATTCAAAATCAAAACACTGATGTTACTTTTATATGATCTACTAACCTCTAAAAAAGCCTGGACAATGTAAAGGCCATTACTGAAGTGCAAATTTGAAAAATATGCAATAGCCTCTTCTTTGAAAATAAGCTCAATCCTAAAATGAAGAAAAGCAAATGACAGTCCCTTCTGGGAAGAAGGGAATTCTGACTAAAATGACTTTATTTCAATGATTTTACTCCACCACAGTACTAATAGTCAATTTACTAGACTGCCATTTAAAACAATTTTTCATGAGAGAAGGTCAAAGAAACAACTAGAAGAGTTTGTAGTACCTTTGCAAACTTGAAGAATGGTCTTGGATCTTTTCTGAAATATTCAATGTCAAACATTGCTTGAGGATCTGGAAGGTCTGGAAAGTCTACTGCAAGGCGAGCATAAATACCATCTCTTGACCTGAAGTCAGGTATTCCACAAGAAACAGAAACCTGAAATACGCATGGCATAATTTGTACAATTAAATCTTCTACTGCTACCTTAATAATTATTAGTCCTCTTATCACACAATTAGGGAAGAGCTGAAAAATATTTTTAGTTTGAAACTTCTTTTGGGGAATGGAGATAATGCCCTACTTTAACTTCTAATAGAAATAAAACACTCAGAAAACCAGTATAATTAAATCCATCACATATTCCATTCATAATGGGGTAAAGAATTTTAAGTCAGGCTAACTTTAAACCTTTATAAGCATTTAACCAACAAATTAAAACAATACCAACTTGATTGAGAACGAAGTAAACCATTCCAAATTATTTTAACTAGAAAGCAGGCAAGAATTTCTATCACAGTGAACTATTTCCAAAGAAATCCTTCTTCTGGGTTAGAGTGCTACTACTTCAAGAACGCTAAATTTCTTTATTTTCCTTAAAAAACTATGTTGTACAATATTTCAATTTTTAAGAATAGATTTAAACACTATGCTTTTTCTACAAATAAACCTTGACATTACAAATAGGGACTTCAGAAGTTATCCTTTTGTTTCACAATTTTGTCAGCATTTACTCCACTTTAGCCTCAGAGCAAAACAAACTTGCCTAAATCACATCGGGGAGCAAAGTGCAACTATTCTTTATGATCATTTAAGATTAAATAACACCCTCCCTTAACCAAAAGGTTAGAAAGCAGGACTGATTTTTCTCCAACAGCTGTCCTGGTCGCTACCATGTAACATATTCTGCATTCAACACACAATATGAAATAGCCTAAGTAACTAGTTGTTTGAGACCTAAAGTGGAACAAATGAAAAATCTCAACCCACCACAATCACATCACCTTAATTTAAAATGGAGGAGAGGCAGGAATCTGTTACCTTTCCAACACTGCATTACTTGCCAACACATATTAGGCTCCCGGTTTCCCCATGAAGGTCAAACAAATAACCAATTTCTGTCAGACCCTGACACACTTTAATGCAAGCAGAATTCCCTGCATCTCCTTAGAAGTTGTGGTATAATGTAGGTAAAAATCTTGCCTTAATTCCACTTACCTACTGTGCCAGTAAACAGACGTGAATCTTTTTTAAGGTTATCGAGAGGTTTTTAAAAAACTGAACCAATTTAGTAATTGCTCCTGCACTCACTTTTTAGCAGTTTCAAACACAAATGCCCATCATCATATAAGGATAAATTCTACACCAGAAAAATGTTTCTGAATTGGGCAAGGCTTAAGAAAAAACATACACCACCTCCCATACTAGTGTTTTATACATCTTACATACCCCAGCTCCAGTTAGAACTATTATTTTTTTGCACTCTTGCAGTAATTTCACAGCATCTTCAATTGTATTAATATCTTTTCTTTTTTTCCTTTTTGGTGGTTCCGAAAGGATATTAATAACAATCTGCCACAGTGTCATATCATCCAATTCAGGTGGAGGAATTGTTTCTGGTAGTAAATCTTTAAGAATCGTTCGAGGATCTGTGCCAATCATGAGATGTTGCTGAACAAAAGTATATGGACCTATATCAAGAGGGAAAAGAACTAGATCAGATCCACTTCCAAGTAATTGAAAATCTCATTTATTTTTTGAAGTAAGAAATTAGCAATGCTTAACACTGTTTTGCAGAGTAAAAATATGCACTATAAAGGTGTTTCATTCACAGCATCTTCAGATCTAACGCTATATCCCGAAGAGATTATTAGGGAGAGATCAGGAGTTGAGCCTGCCCCTAGAGCTATAAAATACCAAGTATGTATTTTAAGAGTCAAACTAATTAACTACTAGAATTAAATTTCTATGGTTAAAATCTAGAAAAATACAACATAAACATGACAGAAGTATGTACAAAAGGGTTCTACAAATCAACACAGGAAAGATCTTACCAGTCCCGAAAGCCCACACTATTTACCATTAAAGACATAAAGAAAAAAGAAAAGGAAATCTTATACTTTACTATCTTTAAAATTTTTCCAGTAACAATCTTCAAGTTAATCTTAACCAGTGTCCCAAAATGATACATACAATGCTGATGTTCTGAGCTTTAATTCTTTACCCTGAAATTTCTTAGATCAGTTCCTAGCTTGAGAAAACCAAAAATACAGTAAATATAAACACTAAAAATGAACTAATCATTACTATGTTTAAGCAGTCAAGGCATTTTTGAAAAAACCCAGCACATTAAGAGAAAGAACATTTTGAGATGGTCATGTTACTACTTGGTATAAAAATCTGATACTGTGCTCTACTTCAAAATATTTCTCATTTCATCAAAATGCTTAATAAATATTTACTGAGGATAAACTATGTGCCAGGCACTTTTCTAGGCACTGACAAAACAGTCTACAAATCAGTCAGAAATCCCTGCCCCCATGGGACTTATATTCTAGTACAGGAAACCAGCAATAAAAAAGTTACATAGATTATTTTAAAACAAAAACAGTACAAAGCACTAGACTTTCCCTAAAACCAGGATGATATTAAATCTCATCAAACACCTAAGAACCTCATCACCAGGCTACAAGGGGACAGAGAAATATATTTTTTGTTGACATAAAAAGAGAATACTGAAAAAGATAGCTCTTAAACTGTGAAACCATACCTATCCGTGGTCTTGGAGTCCAGTCACTAGAACTCGCATGTGAGGCTCTATCATCCTCATCACTTTCACACGAATGGAAACCGTTGGTGATGATTTCATCACCAAACAGAAGGTTATCTGCAAAAGAAACCAAAAGTAACTCAAGGTTTCTGAAACAATCTGCATCTAAAATTATGAAGATCTATAATTATGATGCAACAATTTTCAATGAATAAAACACTTAACATTCATAGTGCCTGTGTAAAGAATGCCTACTGGATCAATCTGCACCATTCACAGGAACAGTATATCCTCATCTTTAGGGATTCTGCTCGGAATCTAAGTTTCAGTTCATCAAAATCTAGAAAAAAATTATGTCTACTTAATCAAAATACAAAAAGTAGTAACCTAGTTAGACTGAATTTATCGATCACAAATAATAGTTCATAAAACTTATCAAATAAAAATTTACCCAAAAAAGTCGTGCTAATATTACCATGGCAACTTGCACTTCTCTCATATAACACTAAACATACAAAAATACCTTTGCATTATTCGTTTCCCTTATTAAACTATGTATCTTGAAAACAGGGGTTGTTTCTCTAATCCAATCCCTAATGCACACATTGTTGCCTTTTGATATGATCAAATGGCCCACTGACTGGATTTCTTGATACAAATACTAATAAAGACGCACATCTATCCGGATAGAAACTCTGAAACACTCAAGGATGACAAGACATATACAACTATCACATCTGCTTTACTATGCCAGAAAAATGTCAATTCGTGTTTCAGGGTTACATATACACACACAAGAAGATATTTAATCTAAGAACACGATTAGAGAAAAAATACTACTCAAAGTACTCTAAAACTACTATTACTCTCCTATGCCCACTATTAGTTGCACCACAGAGGGGTAACGTCTTTAGAAGCAACTACACTCTTTAAAATTTAAAACAAGTTTAAAAATAAAGGCCCTCCAAAAAAAAAAAAACCACACACACACAAATTGCACAGGTGTCAGTTTGCAAAAGCAACTGCAAAAGGTTGGTGCAAGGGACAGTCAAAAAGTTTCATGTTTAAGTGTGCGGGGCTGGGGGGTGGGCGGAGAAGCAAGACATTTAACAAAAGCAATACGTTAAAAGAGTAGGAGGGGAGAGAAACTTTTTTTTAAACCAGCTGCGAGGCTAGCTCGCCCCGCGGCTGCGCAAAGCGCGAGGCCACTGGGGCGGGCCGCCGACCGAGGGAGGAGGGAGGGGAGAGAGCGAGGGAGGGAGTGAGTCCCCGGGCCGCTCCGGCAGCCGGGCCCGCAGCCCCGGAGGCGCGCAGCTAAGAGGGGCCCTAGTGGAGAGGGGGACGCCGCAGAGCCAGCCCCGAGCCCCCAGCCCGCCCGACACTCCCCCACCCCAGGAGGGGCCCCGGGAGGAGGTGGGGGGATGCGCAGTCCCGGCCCGCCCGCGCCCTGCGCACCTCGGTACCCAATAGCCGCCGCCGCCTCTTCCTCCTCCTCGCCCTCGTCGTCGTCGTCGTCGTAGAAGTCGTCGGCCGGCGGCGCCTCCCGGGATAGGCCCTGTAAGCCCGGCCCATTGTCTCCGTCTCCGGCCGCCGCCGCCTGGGCCTCCCGCCGCAGCGCCGCCGCCGGGCAGCCGCTGGCCGCCGCCGGCAGCTCACGCTCGGGGGCCGCCCCGCCGGGCTCGCCCGGGCTCCGCCCGACGCCGGGGCCGTCTCTCCGCGGCCTCTTGCGGAGCGGCTCCCCGGTAGGAGGCGACGGGGCCTCCCTCTCAGCCGTCACTGCCGAGGGGGAGCCGCCGGGCTGAAAGGCGAGCGCCGCCTCGTCCGCCATCTTTCAACTGCCTCTCTGGCCCTCCTCCCTCGCCTCCTCTCCTCCCGCTCGACTCGCGGCACTGGCGCCCCCGCGGCTCCGGCTGCGGGAGATTTAAACCCCGTCACGTGACCCGCCCCTTTTCGCCCCCGCCCTCCCGCCGCTCCCGCCACCCACGCGGGCCGGACCACAACACGGCGGGTCACGTGGCAGGCGGAGGCGGTGTGGGCCTGGAGGAAACGCGGCCGGGGCTGCTGCGGCCCCACCCCTCGGCGGCAGGCGAGTCTTGCAGCCAAACTTGTCTTTCAAACTGTCGTCAAATCACTGCTGCCTGGTTGGGTCAAGTTTTGGTTCGTACTGCGAGTTTCCGCTTTTGCCTGAAGTGCACACCTCGCTCGCCTTACTTTGTCTTTTCTGGATTTACGCTAAGGGTTAAAACTTAGTTCCTGAAAGGCGATCAGGAATGAAGCTGGCCAAGGCTCAGCTTCCTGAAATACGCTAGGTAGTCGGTCTCTTTGTTACGGTTATCAGTAGACGCAAAAGGACACAGTTAACTCTTCAACCTCCTCACCCCATTCTAACAACTCCTCTTTGCCTCCTTTTTTCTCTTTGCTTCTCTCCTGAGCCGGTTGCTTTTTCTCCCTCTCTCCATCCCTTGTAGGGTGGTGTAGGTTGTCATATCCTGAAAGGCGTGTGTCAGCTCTGGAAGGACCTTTGACGGGGGTGGGAGGGTGATCAGCCTATTTGCTTTCTGGCCCCAGCTTGGCTCCAAATGTGGGATTTACCTTCTCTGGGCTTCATGGAATTAGTATACAGGGTAAAGTGGGGCGTTATGAGGAGAACTGGACTGAGCATGACTTGGCCCCTATAAACATCTGGATTTGGGTTAGAATTTGAGGTCCTTCCCCTCTAGTGTGAGCACTTTATTTAGCTTTTCTAAACCCAATGTCCTCATCTCTAAAATGCTAATACCTATTTTGTAGGGTTGTGATGAGAAATAAGATAGCCAGATGTAAAGTGAGGGGTACATAATAGCTAAAAAATATTACTTTCCTACTTGAAGGCCCTCTACTTTACACTTTTCCTGAAATTTCCAGGACTCTGTCACTCCACATCTAGCCTTAAGTAAGGACTCATATAATACATGGCAGATCCAGAGCCAAACTTGGCAGGCATCTCTGCCTCTGGACATGGCACTTCTATCCACTTAGGGGACCTCTGTGAGTTTATAGTATATCAGTCCTTAAGCTTAAAGTGGGTTCTGCCTATACCATGGCAATTACTGTTTGAACTTAAGAAACCAACTTACGGTGTTTCTTAAAAAAAAAAAGTTCTAATTTTGAAAATGTAACTCTGGGGTCCCATCTAAAGCCAAAAGTCTTTGTACCTCAAATTAAACTGAGAATCTCTCCTTACAACTGGTTGCTTCATTTCTGAAAGTGATGATCTCCTTCATCCTAGAAGCCTTGAAATCATTGAAGTGTTCCTTCAGATTGATGCCCTCTACTGAATCAGTCAGCAAATCCTGTTGTCTTTTCTTCGCTCCTACACTCTTTCCAGTTCCTAACTACATAGGCACCTCACCCTTCCTGGCTGACATATTTGGCCCTGTTTCCTCCCTACTTCATCTATCTTATCTCACAAAATATTTCATAAATTGATTCTCAGCTATGTTGGTAGGATGTAATATATAAAATGAGAGTCAGTATCCTATCAAAATAGAAAGAGAAGTCCCAGATTTTTTGAAAACGACATTTGTAAGCTTATGGACATCCTATTATTTCATTCATTCATTTATATATGTTGTGCATAAAAGACACTTGATGGTGTTTATTAAATGCTGTGTGATCACTGTGATTACTCCTGTACTGAAAGGTCAGATGGGGCACACATGGCCGGTAGGATAAATGAGAGACAGAAATTGTATTCCAAAACAAAATGAACCCTCCTAACTAGAGTTATGGCCTTACCAGTAGTTGAAAACTACTTGCGTGAAATTCAGGTCATTCTTAGCCCCTAACCCTGGCAAATTCACATTCAGTTTTTCAAACTCCCGTTAATCTGGTGTTGACCTTCTTGTAAATATTTTTAGCATTACTATTCTCTAAATTGAGCTTTTCATATTACAAAGCCACTTTTTTAAAATGAGGAAGCTCTTCAAGTTCTCATATGGAATGATCTCCAAGTGGCATAGTGCAAAATGTAGAACAGTGTGTACAGTATAGTGCTATTTGTGAAAAAATAAAAGGGGGTGTGTGGAAAGGAGACCAAATGTATGTATTTGCTTCTATACGTGCAAAATAACTCTGGAAGCACTTAAAATACATATGTGCCTGCCACGTATTTGTCATACTTTTCTGCCTGTGCCTCCTTCCCCAGAACAAGTCCTCTCTACTCCTTATTCAGTACATTAGACTCTAATGATTAGAGAGCACATTCCCTATTTCATTTGTTATTTTTCTCTGTGTGTTTTATTGACTGTCTCCCCCAACTATAGCAGGAATTTTGTTCATCTGGTTCACCTCTGTATTGTCAGCTGTCTAGTAGAGAACTGGCACATATATTTATCACATATATTTATTGAATGAAAGAATAAATGAAGAACATAAAGGAATCTTGGCACATAGGAAAACAATTATTTAATGAAGCGTGATGGGAAGCATGGATGCTTAAAAAAAATTAAAAAAAAAAAAAGGCAAGGCAAGGAAATTTGGTTTGTAGCCAGCACAGTTCACATGAGAAAGTTAGTGAAACATACAATATGAGATTTCTGGTACCTTGGTTGACAGGATGAACATTGGTGCATTGGGCTGTGAGGTGTCTTCCAACACCAACAACCAAATCTCTGATTCTCCAGACAATAACTGGGTGTTCAACACTTCAACTCATTTTTGACACTGAATACTGGGAGTTGGTGAACACCCCACAGCTCAAGGTCTTAGTCTCACAGGACTGCCCCCACTTCAGATGCCAGTCACAAGTCCTAGACCTCCTGGACTTCTGACCAACTGGCTATGAATTGGGAGTTCCCATGACACTCTCCTAAAGTTCCATAATTTCCTAGAGTGGCTCGCAGAACTCAATAAACTCAATAAGACACATCACTTATAATTACAAAGTAAAGGTAACTTTTGTATCCTTACAAAGGATACACATGAACGGCCAGATGAAGAGGTACAAAGGCAAAGTCCACAAAGGTCCTGAGCAAAGGGGCTTCTTTCACATGGAGTTGGGGTGCCTACCCTCCCAGCACTTCATTGTGTTCACCAGCTTGGAAGCTCTCTGAATCTCTTTGTTCAAGAGTTTTTATAGATCTTAATCTCTAGCACACCCTGCCTCTCACTCTGGAGGTCAGGAGTAGAGCTGAAAAGTTCCCATCCTCTAATCACTTGGTCTTTCTGGTGACCTGCCCATCTCAAAGCTATCTTGGGGGTCCCACCCTAAGGCCTACCTTAAGCTACCTAATTAGCATAAACTCAGGAGTGCTGGAAGGGCCTTCTTATGAATAATAAATGATGCTCCTATCACTCAGGAAACTACAAGGGTGTTAGGAGTTCTGTGTTTGGAACAGGGGACAAAAACAAAATATTTTGTATTATACCAAAGACTGTCATAGACGTCAGACACTAGTCACTAAGATTTTTAACTTGTTTTCTAGTCCTCAGCTTTCTCTTTTTTTGTTTTGTTTTGTTTTTTATTTTAATTTTTTGGCCAAGCCACACAGCTTGTGGGATCTCACTTCCCCAACCAGGGATTGAACCCAGGCCATGGCAGTGAAAGCGCAGAATCCTAACCACTAGGCCACCAGGGAACTCCCCTAGTCCTCAGCTTTCTAAGCAGACTTCAACAGTAATTTGGTTTCCCATATGGAATTTTCCACTTGGGAGAAAATGTTCAAAGAGCCAACGTTAATATTCTGGCTGACTTCACAATTCTATTTAAATAAACTAATAAATTGGCCTTATACCCTTGATATGTCTCACATGACTACAATTAGTAGGGAGTTAGTATCAACTCTTTTTGTACTAAAATGATATTGGCAGAATGATTATTACTGTGAAAAAATACAAATACAGATTCCTACCTTACACTAGATACAAAAATAAATTCCAGGTGGACCGAAGATCTAAAGGAAAAAATACAATAAAAATATTATAAGACATTTTAGAATATTATATAACTTTGCATCAAGAAAAACCTTTTTAACTGAGACAGGAAACATTTAAAATAGATATATTTTACTATATAAAAATTGTAAATATGTTCAAATCTATTTGTAGACAGTAATATGCAAGTAAAACAATGAGGTTCCATTTTTCACTCCTCACACAAAAACAAAACAAATTTTATTTTTACCATCTATTGCTTACCAGGATATGGGGGAACTGATACTATAATACATTATTCTCATAGTGTTGGAAAGTAATCTGGAAATATTTATTAAAATTATAAATACCATACATATACCTATACATTTCAATTCAAAATCTCACTTAGCTTAAAGAAATAAAAGTGTGAATATGTAAGGCTATGAACACAAGAATGTTTATTATGGCATTAATGTTGTTGGGAAAAAAGTCCAGAAACAATCCCAATGTCTTCAACAGAAAATCTGTTGATCAAATTATGATGTATACATACTATGGCATATTATGCAACCATTAAAAAGATCTATAACTGTTGTTCTTGAGGACTGTTTATATGATACACTGGGAGTGACAAAAGTAAGTTGCACAAAAATGTGTATATTATGATCCTTTTTTATTATTTAATAAATATACCTTTTTATTATTTTAAAACCCCTATATACCTATATAGAAACCTATATACAAATATGGCTGTAGAGGCTTGGAAGAAGTATGGAAAGTTACATATCAAAATGCTAACGTTTTAACATCCATGATGAAGTGGGTGGGAATTATTGGCAGGGTTGAAGACACCTCAAAAAATGTTTCTTACCATAATATGTATTAAAATGAACACTTTTAAAAAATATAATTTAAAAGCAAAAGAGTAATCATTTTTTGAAACTACAACCTGAGGGCTAGGCTCTGGGTTCTGGTGGCCTCAAAAAGCCCTTCCCACCCTGTGAGGCCTGAGCCATTGGCTGACTTTCCTGTCTTACATTGCTTCTTTTTAAATTTCCTACGTATAACCACAAGTTTAGCAGATGTTATTCTTTCACAGCTTCACGTGTTCTTTTGTCTTTTTTATTAGGTTATAAGTGTTATACGTCCCTACAGAATTTAGTATTCTGTACCTTATCAAACACCATTAGGGAAGCTGTGTGGGACTTCCAAACCAAATCAAACAGACAGTTTGGTAATGTAGCCTGCCTTCCACCAGCAGTATAAAGATCGAGACCAATGGTTCTCAACTGGAGTGATTTTGACCCCCTTTCCTCCAGGGGATGTTTGGCAATCTGGAGACATTTTTGGTTGTCACAGCTCAGAGGGAGGATGTACTACTGACATTCAGCAGATAGAGGCCAGTGATACTGTTAAACATTCTACAGTGAAGAGGACAACCCCTCACAACAAAGAATTACCCAGCCAAAATGTCAAGTGCACAGCTGAGAAACTCTGGCCTACAGTCATGTGGCTATACACAAGGAAGCCTGGGAAATTGTATCATTCAGGGTGACAGAATGGAACTGAGGGCAAACAGACAATGATCAGCATTGAAATATAGTCCAGGAGGAGATAAACATGGCAGAGTAGGAGGACTTGGAGTTCACCTCCCTCTGCAAATACATCAAAAATACATCTAGGGACTTCCCTGATGGTCCAGTGCGTGAGACTCCACGCTCCGAATGCAGGGGGCCCAGGTTTGATCCCTGGTTCAATCCCTGGTTCCCTGGGGGGAACTGGATCCTGCATGCATGCCACAACTGAGTCCGCATGCCACAACTAAGAAGTCCTCATGCCGCAACTAAAGATCCTGCATGCCACAACAAAGATCCCACATGCAGCAACTAAGACCTGGCACAGCCAAAGTAAGTAAATAAATAAATATTTTTTAAAAATCTGCATGTGGAGCAATTCTCACTAAAATCAAACTGGAGACAGACAGAAAGATTCCTGTAAAACCAAGGCTGTAAGGAAGATCCACATGGAATTGGAGAGGAGGGAAAAAGAAGCAATCAGGTTGGGGCCTGCATGCCTGGGAAGGGACATAGAAGAGGAGGGGGATTATGTATACTCAGAGATCCTCCCCAGAGAGTGAGCAGTTCAAACCAAATACTGGGCACCCCACCCTGGGGTACGACACTGGAAGGATGAGTCCCCTTAGCTGGTTAGAAAACCAGTGGGACTATAGCAGGACTGTAAGAAACCTAGACTCTGCTTGTGAACAGTGTGCACACACTTGTTTACTCTTGAAACAAGGCAGAGGAAACAGAATGGAACTGCCTGGGACACTGGCCTGTTTCCTGCGACCGACAGTGCATGACACAGGCTGAGTCAAGCACCAGCTCCAGCCCCACTGGTTCCATGATGCAGCTCCACTTTAGGACAAGGACTGTCACAGGCAAGGAGAGTATGCAGTGGTAGGGGACAGAGCTGATTCAGGCCCAAACAGCAACTGAGCCAGGTGAGGACAGACATTGCTGGCACTTGGGGTGGCAGCAGTTAGGGAGTGGTCTGGAACTCTGACTGGTGCCAGGACCACTCTAGCTCATGCCACAACCCAAACCAAGCACCTGCTCAGTCCCTCTTGCTCCAGCACTGCTCCCCTCTGGGGTGAGGGTACCAATGCTGGGAGGGTGGAGAGCACACATTTAGAGGGGAAAAAACAAACATGGACCCAACCCTCAGGGCTTTTGCTCCAACAACTTGAGACCTGCCCCCACCCCCAGTAGGCTGGTGCTGGCCACTGAGCAGAGGAGGAGCCCCAGCTCACACCTTGCCCTGGCTCTAGCCCCTCCATCTCTAAACCCACCTCCCACCAAGATGATAGCTGCCAGGACACCGTGGAGGAAGATGTGACTCACACTGATGTCAGATACAGCTCTCCCACCAAGGCCACTGGGCACATGCAAACTGTATAGGGATGCTCTCACACAAGGACACTCCTTTAAGACCTGGATAAGTAAATGTTTCACCTAATTTCATAGGGACAGAGAAAGTCAAGCAAAATGAGAAGACAGGAGAATTTGTTTCAAATGAAAGAACAAGAGAAAAACCCTGAACAAACAACTAATGAAACAGAGGTAAATAATTTACCAGATAAAGCATTCAAAGCATTAGTAATAAGAATGCTAACACAATGGGAAAAGAGTAGATGAACACAGTGAGAATTTTAACAAGGAACTAGAAAAAAAAAATCAGTCAGAACTGAAGAATACAGGGGGACTTACCTGGTGGCCCAGTGGTTAAGAATCTGCCTTCCAAGGGGATGCAAGTTCAATCCCTGGTTGGGGAACTAAGATCCCATGTGCCATAAGGCAACTAAGCCCACACGCTGCAACTACTGAGCCTGCACACCACAACTAGAGAGCCCGTGTGCCGCAACTACTGAGCCCATGCACTCTGGAGCCTGTGCGCCACAATGAGAGAGAAACCCATGTGCCACAATGAAAGATCCTTATACACAACTAAGCCCCAATGCAGCCAAAAATAAGTAAATAAATAAACAAACAAATAAATATTTTAAAAAAGAACTGAAGAATACAATAACTGAAATGAAAAACACAAGAGAAGGAATTTACAGCTGAGTAGGTGATAAAGAAGAATGCATAAATGCATAAATGCAAGGCAACTTATGATGGAAATCACCCAATCAGAACAGCAAAAAGAAAAACAAATTTTAAAAATGAGACTGGTTAAAGGGACCTGTAGAACAACATCAAACATATCAACATTCTCATTATAGGGTTCCCAGAAGCAGAAGAGAGAAAGGGGTTGAAAATGTGTTTGATGAAATTATGGCTGAAAACTTCCCAAAATTAAAGAAGGAAACAGATATCTAGGTACAGGAGGCAGAAGAGATCCCAAACAAGATAAACCCAAACAGACCCACACCAAAACATATAATAATTAAAAATGGCAAAAAAGAAGGAGAAGGAGAGAATTCTAAAGGCAGCAAGAGAAGAACAAAGAGTCATGTACAAGGGAACCCCCATTAGGCTATCAGCTGATTCCTCTGCAGAAACTTTGCAGGCCAGAAGAGAGTGGCATGATTTTATTTAAAGTGCTGAAAGGGAAAAACCTACAACCTTATCCAGCAAGATTATCATTTACAATTGAAGGAGAGATAAACAACTTACCTGACAAGCAAAAATTAAAAGAGTTCACGAGGGCTTCCCTGGTGGCGCAGTGGTTGAGAGTCCACCTGCCGATGCAGGGGGCACGGATTCGTGCCCCGGTCCGGGAAGATCCCACATGCTGCGGAGCGGCTGGGCCCGTGAGCCATGGCCACTGAGCCTGCGCGTTCGGAGCCTGTGCTCCACAACAGGAGAGGCCACAACAGTGAGAGGCCCACGTACCGCAAAAAAAAAAAAAGAGTTCACGAATACTAAACTGACCCTAAAAGAAATGTTAAAGAGTCTTCTCTAAGTGGAAAAGAAAAGTCTTCAACAAGGAGTAAGAATCTATTGGACAGGAAAAATCCCAATAGTAAAGGCAAATATATAATACAGGCTGAGGATCAACCACTTAAATAAGCTAATACCAAGATTAAAACAAAAAAAAATTGTAAAATCAACTGTAACTACAACAAACAGTTAAGGGATAAACATGAAGATGTAAAATATGACATTAAAAACACAAAACATGGGGCAGGGGAGTAAAAAATATAGATTTTTTAAGAATGTGTTTGAACTTAAGTGACTACCAGTTTAAAACAAGTAATAGATATGGTTACAGGTCAACATATATGAACCTCATGGTAACAACAAATGAAAAATCTGCAATAGGGGGACTTCTCTGGTGGTCCATGGTTAGGACTCTGCGCTTTCGATGCCAAGGGCCTGGGTTCAATCCCTGGTCAGGGAACTAAGATCCCACAAGCCACATGGTGTGGCCAAAAAACAAAACAAAACAAAACCTACAATAGATACACAAAAACTAGAGTGAAAGGATCACAAGCATACTACTATAGAAAATCATCAGGGCTTCCCTGGTGGTGCAGTGGTTAACAATCCGCCTGCCAATGCAGGGGACATGGGTTTGAGCCCTGGTCGGGGAAGATCCCACATGCTGTGGAGCAACTAAGCCCGTGCGCCACAACTACTGAGCCTGCGCTCTAAAGCCCGCAAGACACAATTACTGAAGCCCACGTGCCACAATTACTGAAGCCCGCCTGCCTAGAGTCTGTGCTCTGCAACAAGAGAAGCCACTGCAATGAGAAGCCTGTGCACTGCAATGAAGAGTAGCCCCCGCTCGCCACAGCTAGAGAAAGCATGCGTGCAGCAATGAAGACCCAATGCAGCCAAAATTAAAAATAAATAAATTAAAAAAAAAAGAAAGGGCTTCCCTGGTGGCGCAGTGGTTGAGAGTCCGCCTGCCAATGCAGGGGACGCGGGTTCGTGCCCCGGTCCGGGAAGATCCCATGTGCCTCGGACCGGCTGGGCCCGTGAGCCATGGCCGCTGAGCCTGCGCGTCCAGAGCCTGTGCTCCGCAACGGGAGAGACCACAACAGTGAGAGGCCCGCGTACCGCAAAAAAAAAAAAAAGAAAAAGAAAAAGAAAATCATCAAACCACAGGAAACAAAACCAAGAGAACAAGAAAAGAACAGAGAAGAGCTATAAAAACGACCAGAAAACAAGAAACAAAATGGCAATAAATACATAGCTATCAATAATCACTTTAGAATCCATTTCAGTAGCTCCAATTACCATCTGGAATATGCTAATGATTTGACAAAAAAATCTCTCAATGGTCCAAATCTCTCTTTGGAACCCTAGATATATGTATCTGAAACATTCTAAACCACAGAATCATGTCAAAACAACATGTGGGAAACTGAATCATCATCTACCAACTGAAAATCTATTACAGGTAAACTTTATTTTATTTTATTTTTATTTAATTTAATTTTATTTTTTTGGCTGCATTGGGTCTTCATTGCTGTGTGTGGGCCCTCTCTAGTTGCGGCAAGTCGGGGCTACTCTTCGTTGTGGTGTGCGGGCTTCTCACTGTGGTGGCTTCTCTTGTGGAGCACAGGCTCTAGGCATGTGGGCTTCAGTAGTTACAGCACATGGGCCTTAGGGCACAGGCTCAGTAGTTGTGGTGCACGCGCTTAGCTGCTCTGTGGCCCGTGGGAGCTTCCCAGACCAGGGATCGAACCTGTGTCCCCTGCATTGGCAGGCGGATACTTAACCACTGAACCACCAGGGAAGTCCCTACAGGTAAACTTTAAAAGGCATTAAGGGAGGGCTTCCCTGGTGGCGAAGTGGTTGAGAGTCCGCCTGCCAATGCAGGGCGGGTTCATGCCCCTGTCTGGGAGGATCCCACATGCCGCAGAGCGGCTGGGCCTGTGAGCCATGGCAGCTGAGCCTGCATGTCCAGAGCCTGTGCTCCGCAACAGGAGAGGCCACAGCAGTGAGAGGCCTGTGTACCGCAAAAAATAAATAAATAAATAAAGGCATTAAGGGAGACAGAAACAAGATGACAGAGTATAAGTAGGTGAGCTCACATTCTCTCACAAAAATACCAAAATCACAACTAACCACTGAACCATTGACAAAAAAAACACGGGAACCTACCAAAAAAGATACCCTATATCTAAAGACAAAGAAGAAGCCACAACAAGATGGTAGGAGGGGTGCAATCACAAATCAAATCCCATACCTGCTGGGTGGGTGACCCATAAACTGGAAAATAATTATACCACAGAAGTTCTCCCATAGGAGTGAAAGTTCTGAGCCCCACGTCAGGCTCCCCAGCCTGAGGGTCTCGCAAAGGGAGGAGGAGCCACCAGAGACTTTGACTTTGAAGACCAAAGAGGTTTGATCGCAGGAATTCCACAGGACTGGGGGAAACAGAAACTCCACTCTTGAAGGGCGCACACAAGGTTTCGTGTGCACCAGAACCCAGGGAAAAAAGCAATGACCTCATAAGAGACTGGGCCAGACTTACCTGTTAGTATTGGAGGGTCTCCTGTGGAGGCTGGGGGCAGCTGTAGCTCACTGTGGGGACAAAGACACTGGCAACAAATCAATCAATGTAATACACCATATTAACAAATTGAAGAATAAGAACCATATGGTCATCTCAATAGATGCAGAAAAAGCTTTTGACAAAATTCAACACCCATTTATGATAAAAACTCTCCAGAAAGTGGGCATAGAGGGAACCTACCTCAACATAATAAAGGCCATATACAACAAACCTACAGTAAACATCATTCTCAATGGTGAAAAACTGAAAGCGTTTCCTCTAAGATCAGGAACAAGACAAGGATGTCCGCTCCCGCCATAATTATTTAACATAGTTTTGGAAGTCCTAGCCAGGGCAATCAGAGAAGAAAAAGAAATAAAAGGAATACAAATTGGAAAAGAAGAAGTAAAACTGGCACCATTTGCAGATGACATGACACTATACATAGATAATCCTAAAGATGCCACCAGAAAACTTCTAGAGCTAATCAATGAATTTGGTAAAGTTGCAGGATACAAAACTAATGCACAGAAATCTCTTGCATACCTATACACTAACAACAAAAGGTCAGAAAGAGAAATTAAGGAAACAATCCCATTCACCACTGCAACAAAAAGAATAAAATACCTAGGAACAAACCTACCTAAGGAGATAAAAGACCTGTACTCAGAAAACTATAAGACACTGATGAAAGAAATCAAAGATGACACAAACAGATGGAGAGATATACCATGTTCTTGGATTGGAAGAATCAATATTGTGAAAATGACTATACTACCCAAAGCAATCTATAGATTCAATGCAATCCCATCAAATTACCAATGGCATTTTTCACAGAACTAGAACAAAAACAAATCTTAAAATCTGTATGGAGACACAAAAGACCCGGAATAGCCAAAGCAATCTTGAGGGAAAGAAGCAGAGCTGAAGGAATCAGACTCCCTGACTTCAGACTATACTACAAAGCTACAGTAATCAAGACAATATGGTACTGGCACAAAAACAGAAATATAGATCAATGGAAGAGGATAGAAAGCCCAGAGATAAACCCACACACATATGATCAACTTATCTTTGATAAAGGAGGCAAGAATATACAATGGAGAAAAGACAGCCTCTTCAATAAGTGGTGCTGGGAAAACTGGACAGCCACATGTAAAAGAATTAGGGTTTCCCTGGTGGCGCAGTTGTTGAGAGTCCGCCTGCCGATGCAGGGGATGTGGGTTTGTGCCCCGGTCCGGGAAGATCCCACATGCCGCGGAGCGGCTAGGCCTGTGAGCCATGCCGCTGAGTCTGCACATCCGGAACCTGTGCTCCACAACGGGAGAGGCCCGCGTACCGCAAAAAAAAAAAAAGAATTAAATTAGAACATTCCCCAACACCATACACAAAAATAAACTCAAAATGGATTAAAGACCTAAATGGAAGCCTGGACACTATAAAACTCTTAGAGGAAAACATAGGAAGAACACTCTTTGACTTAAATCACAGCAAGATCTTTTTTGACTCACTTCCTAGAGAAATGGAAATAAAAATGAAAATAAACAAATGGGACCTAATGAAACTTAAAAGCTTTTGCACAGCATAGGAAACTATAAACAAGATGAAAAGACAACCCTCAGAATGGGAGAAAATATTTGCAAACAAATCAATGGACAAAGGACTAATCTCCAAAATATATAAACAGCTCATGCAGCTCAATATTAAAAAAACAAAAAACCCAATCCAAAAATGGGTAGAAGACCTAAATAGACATTTCGCCAAAGAAGACATACAGATGGCCAAGAGGCACATGAAAAGCTACTCAACATCACTAATCATTAGAGAAATGCAAACAAAACTACAAAGAGGTATCACCTCATGCCAGTTAGAATGGGCTTCATCAGAAAATCTACAAACGACAAATGCTGGAGAGGGTGTGGAGAAAAGGGAACCCTCTTGCACCATTGGTGGGAATGTAAATTGATATAGCCACTATGGAGAATGGTATGGAGGTTCCTTAAAAAACTAAAAATAGAATTACCATATGACCCAGCAATCTCACTACTGGGCATATACCCAGAGAAAACCATAATTCAAAAAGACACATGCACCGCAATGTTCACTGCAGCACTCTTTACAATAGCCAGGTCATGGAAGCAACCTAAATGCTCATTGACAGACGAATGGATAAAGATGTGGTACATATATACAATGGAATATTACTCAGCCATAAAAAGGAAAGAAGTTGGGTCATTTGCAGAGATGTGGATGGACCTAGGGACTGTCATACAGAGTGAAGTAAGTCAGAAAGACAAGAACAAATATCGTATATTAACGTATATATGTGGAATCTAGAAAAATGGTACAGATGAACCGGTTTGCAAGGCAGAAATAGAGACACAGATGTAGAGAACAAACGTATGGACACCAAGCGGGGAAAGTGGTGGTGGGAGGGTTGGTGGGGGTGTGTGTGAATTGGGCGATTGGGATTGACATGTATACACTAATATGTATAAAATAAATAACTAATAAGAACCTGCTGTATAAAAAAATAAATAAAATAAAATTCAAAAAAAAAGGACAAAAAAAATTAAATTAAAAAAAAAAGGACACTGGCAGCTGTAGTTCTGGGGAGTACTCATTGGCCTGAGCTCTCCTGGAGGCCACCCTTTTCTTGCCAGGACCTGGCCCCACCTAACAGCCTATGGGCTCCAGTGCTGGGATGCATCAGGTGATAGGGCAGGAACACAGCCCCACCCTCAGCAGGCGGGCTGCTTAGAGTCTTCCTGAGAACACAACTGTCCACTAAACACACCCCTTGACATGGCCCCTCCCACAAGAGGGACAAGACCCAGCAACACCCACCAGTGGGCAGGAAGCAGTGCCTCCCACCAGGAAGCCTGCTCAAGCCTCTTAGACAGCCTCATCCAGGAGGCAGACAGCAAAAGCAAGAAGAACTACAACCCTGCAGCCTGTGGAATAGAAACCGCAATCACAGAAAGTTAGACAAAATGAGACGGCAGAGGAATATGTCCCAGATGAAGGAACAAGATAAAACCCCAGATGAACAACTAAGTGAAGCAGAGATAGGCAATCTACCAGAAAAAGAATTCAGAGAAATGATAGTAAAGATGATCTAAGTTCTTGGAAAAAGAATGGAGGCACAGATCAAGAAGATAAAAGAAATGTTTAACAAAGAACTAGAAGAACTAAAGAACAAACAGAGAATTACAATAAAATAACTGAAATGAAAAAAATCTCCAAAATTTACAAACAGCTCATGTGGCTCAATATCAAAAAAAGAACCCAATCAAAAAATGATCAGAATGTGATAGCAAGGGTGGGAGGGAGGGAGATGCAAGAGGGAAGAGCTATGGGGACATATGTATATGTATAACTGATTCACATTGTTATAAAGCAGAAACTAACACACCATTGTAAAGCAATTATACTCCAATAAAGATGTTTAAAAAAAAATGATCAGAAGACCTAAATAGACATTTCTTGAAAGAAGACATACAGATGGCCAAGAGGCACATGAAAAGATGCTCAATATCGCTAATTAGTAGAGAAATGCAAATCAAAACTACGAGATATCACCTCACACTAGTCAGAATGGCCACCATCAAAAAGTCTACAAAGAGCAAATGCTGGAGAGTGTGTGGAGAAAAGGGAAGGCTCCTACACTGTTGGTGGGAATGTAAATTGGTACAGCCGCAATGGAGGACAATATGGAGGTTCCTTAAAAAACTAAGAATAGAGCTACCATATGATCCAGTGATCCCACTCCTGGGCATATATCCAGAGAAAATCATCGTTTGAAAAGATACATACATCCCAATGTTCATTACAGTGCTATTTACAATAGCCAAGACATGGATGCAATTTAAATGTCCATCGACAGAGGAATGGATAAAGAAGAAGTGGTACATATATACAATGCAACATCACTCAGCCATTAAAAAGATTGAAATAGGGGCTTCCCTGGTGGCACAGTGGTTAAGAATCCACCTGCCAATGCAGGGGACACAGGTTCGAACCTTGGTCTGGGAAGATCCCACATGTCACAGAGCAATTAAGCCCGTGCGCCACAACTAGTGAGCCCACACACCTAGAGCCTGTGCTCCACAACAAGAGAAGCCACTGCAATGAGAAGCCTGTGCACCGCAATGAAGAGTAGCCCCCACTCGCCTCAACTAGAGAAAAGCCCGCGTGCAGCCAAAAATAAAATAAATAAATTTTAAAAAAGTAAAAGGATTAAAAAAAAAGAAAAAAGATTGAAATAATGCCATTTGCAGCAACATGGATGGACCAGAGATTATCATACTAAGTGAAATAAGTCAGACAGAGAAAGACAAATATCATTATCATATCGTTTATATGTGGAATATAATAAAATGGTACAAACAAACTTATAGGGACTTCCCTGGTGGCACAGTGGTTTAGAATCTGCCTGCCAATGCAGGGGACATGGGTTCGAGCCCTGGTCCAGGAAGACCCCACATGCCATGGAGCAACTAACCCATGTGCCACAACTACCGAGCCTGCGCTCTAGAGCCCGTGTGCCACAACTACTGAGCCCGTGTGCCACAACTACTGAAGCCCATGCCCCTAAAGCCCATGCTCCACAACAAGAGAAGCCACCTCAGTGAGAAGTCCATGCACTGCATGGAAGAATAGCCACTGCTCACCGCAACTAGAGAAAGCCCGCGTGCAGCAATGAAGACCCAATGCAGCCAAAAATTTAAAAAAAAAAGATTAGGAGACCACCTGAGACCCTGCACGACACACCCTAATCTTGTCAGCAATCCCACCCTTTAAAAAGAAAACTTATATACAAAACACAAACAGACTCAGAGACTTAGAGAACGAACTTCTGGTTACCAGGGTAGGGGGAGTATAGATTGGGAGTTTGGGATTGACCATACTGCTATATTTAAAATAGATAACTAACAAGGACCTACTGTATAGCACAAGCAACTCTGCTCAATATTCTGTAACAACCTAAATGGGAAAAGAATTTTAAAAAGAATAAATACATGTATATGCATAACTGAATTTGTTAATCAACTCTACTCCAATATAAAATAAAAAAATTTTTAAAGACTATAAAACATTTAAAAAATCACTTTTAGTGTCAAAATAAACAAATGGGACCTAATTAGACTTAAAAGCTTTTGCACAACAAAGGAAACCACTGACAAAACAAAAAACAATTTATTGAATGGGAGAAAATATTTGCAAATGATATGAAAGATAAGAGGTTAATATCCAAAATATATAAACAGCTCATACAACTCAATATAAAAAAAAGATTAAAAAGTGGACAGAAGACCTGAATAAACATATTTCCAAAGAAGACATATAGATTGTCAATGGGCACAAGAAAAGATGCTCAACATCATTAACCATCAGAGAAATGCAAATCAAAACCACATTGAGGGGGCTTCCCTGGTGGCGCAGGGGTTGAGACTCCGCCTGCCGATGCAGGGGACACGGGTTCGTGCCCCGGTCCGGGAGTATCCCACATGCCGCGGAGCGGCTGGGCCCATGAGCCATGGCCGCTGAGCCTACGCATCCGGAGCCTGTGCTCCGCAACGGGAGAGGCCACAACAGTGAGAGGCCCGCGTACCGCAAAAAAAAAAAAAAAAAAAACCACATTGAGATATCACCTCACACCTGTCAGAATGGCTATCATCAAAAAAGTCTACAAATAACAAATGTTGGCAAGGACGTAGAGAAAAGGGTACCCTCATGCCCTGGTGGTGAGAATGTAAATTGGTGCAGCCAGTATGAAAACAGTATGGATGTTCCTCAAAATACTAAAAACAGAACTACCTTAGGGTCCAGCAATTCCAATCCTGGGTACATATACAAAAACAAAACCAAAAACAAAACACTACTTTTAAAAGATACATGCTCCCCAGCGATAATAGCAGCATTATTTACAGTAGCCTATATATATATATATAAAACTTGGTCATAAAAAAGAATGAAATTTTGCCATTCGCAACAACATGGATGGACCTAGAGGGTATTATGTTTAGTGAAATAAATCAGACAGAGAAAGACAAATACTGTATGTTATCACTTATATGTGGTTTCTAAAAAATAAAACAGGGAATTCCCTGGCAGTGCAGTGGTTAGGATGCCACGCTTCCACTGCAGCAGGCACAGGTTCAATCACTGGTCAGGGAATTAAGATCCTGCATGCCATGCAGCATGGCCAAAAAAAAATAAATAAAAATAAATAAATAAGTAATCAAAAATAAAAATAAAACAAACAAATGAATATAACAAAACAGAAACAGACTCATAGGTATAGAGAACAAACTAGTGGTTACCAGTGGGGAGAGGGGAAGGGGGGGGCAAGATAGGGGTAGGGGATTAAGAGGTACAAACTACTATATATAAAATAAAAAAACAAGAAGAATATATTGTACAGTACAGGGAATTATAGCCATGATTTATAATAACTTTAAATCCAGTATAAAATAATCTATAAATATATTGAATCACTATGTGGCACACCTGAAACTAATATAATTTTGTAAATCAACTATACTTCCAAATAAATAAATAAATAAATAAAAGGTAGCAGTGAAACTGTGTAACTAGTGTGTCTGTTGGTTCCACCCATTATAACTTTATAAAAAGTTTCCTATTAGCTTATCACTTAGTGGATCCACTTCTTTAATGATGTTCTTTGATGAATGGAAGTATTCATTTTAATGTGGACTAATTTACCAATCTTGTTCTTTATATTCAGTTGTTTGTTTTCTTTTTCTTTCCCCATTTAAAAAATTTTGACATATAACATTGTATTAGTTTCAGGTGTACAACGTAAGGATTCAATATATGTATATATTGTGAAATGATATGTTAACCAAAATACCTTTAGTTAACATTTTTCATCACACATAATTTTCTGTGTGTGATGAGAATTTTTAAGATTAACTCTCTGAGTAACTTTCAAAAAATAATATAGTATTGTTGGGCTTCCCTGGTGGCACAGTGGTTGAGAATCCGCCTGCAAATGCAGGAGACACGGGTTTGAGCCCTGGTCCAGGAAGATCCCACATGCCATGGAGCAACTAAGCCTGCGCACCACAACTACTGAAGCCCATGTACCTAGAGCCCATGCTCCACAACTACTGAGCCCGTGTGCCACAACTACTGAAGCCCGCACACATAGAGCCCCTGCTCCGCAAGAAGAAAAGCCACCACAATGAAAAGCCCGTGCACCGCAACGAAGAGTAGGCCCTGCTCACTGCAACTAGAGAAAGCCTGCGTGCAGCAATGAAGACCCAACACAGCCAAAAATAAATTTATTTAAAAAATATATATATATATATATAGTATTGTTAACTATAGTCTAGTCACCATGCTCTACATTATACCCCAGGACATATCTTCTAACTGGAAGTTTGTGCCTTTTGACCAACTTCACCCATTTCACCTACCTCCCCTCCCCCAACCCCCACAACCATCAATCTGTTCTCTATGAGTTGTTTGCTTGTTTTTAGATTCCACATATAAATGATATCATACAGTATTTATCTTTCTCTTTCTAACTTCACTTAGCATATGCCCTAAAGGTCAATCCAGGTCTTCCCTGGTGGTCCAGTGATTAAGACTCCACACTTTTTGGAGGGTTGCAAGGGGTGCAGGTTCCATCCCTGGCTGGGAAGCTAAGATCCCACATGCCACATGATGCGGTCAAAAGAATATTAAAAAAAAAAAAAGCTAGTGACTAAAGGTCCATCCATGTTGTCAGAAACCACAAGATTTCTTTCTTTTTTTATGGCTGAATAACATATAAGATATATTACATTTTTCTTTATACATTCATCTGTTGATGGACGCAAGCTCTTTCCATGTCTTGGCTATTGGAAATAATGCTGCAATGAACATGGGGGTGCAGATATCTTTTCAAGATAGTGATTTTGTTTTTTTCAGATAAATACCCAGAAGTGGAATTGTTGGATGATATAGTAGTTATATTTTTAATTTTTTGAGGAATTTCTACACTATTTTCCATAATGGTTGCGTTCCCAATAACATTACACAGGTTCTCTTTTCTCTACATCCTCCCCAACACTTACCTCTTATCTTTTTGATGATGGCCATTCTGATAGGTGTAAGGTTTTGATTTGCCTTTTCCTGATCATTGGTGATTTTGAGCACCTTTTCATCTATCTCTCGTGGATTTGTATATCTTCTTTGGAAAAATGTCTATCAGATCCTCTGCCTATTGTTTAATCAGATTATTTTATTTTCTACTGAGTTGTAGGAGTTTTAGATAGATAGATAGATAGATAGATAGATAGATATAGATAGATAGATATTAACCCCTTATCAGATATATGATTTGCAAATATTTTCTCCCATTTGGTAGGTTGGTTTTTCATTTTATTGATGGTTTCCTTTGCTGTACAGAAGCTTTTTATTTATTTTTTAAAATTTTATTTATTTTTTTGGCCACACTGCACGGCTTGCAGGATCTTAGTTCCCTGACCAGGGACTAAACCCGAGCTCTGGCAGTGAAAGTGCTGAGTCCTAACCACTGGACTGCCAGGGAATTCCTTACAGAAGCTTTTTAGTTTGATGTAGTCCCACTTGTTTATTTTTGCTTTTGCTGCCTTTGCTTTTGGTGTCAAATCTAAAAAGTCACTGCCAAGACCAATGTCTGGGAGCTTAGCCCCTGTGTTTTCTTCTAGTAAGTTTATGTTTTCAGGTTTTACATTCAAGTCTAACGCATTTTGAGTTGATTTTTGTGTTTGGTGTAAGATAGTGGTCCAGTTTCATTCTTCTGCACATGGCTATCCAGTTTTCCCAACACCATTTACTGAGAACACTATCCTTTCCCCATTGTATATTCTTGGCTCCTTCGTTGTGTTTTCTAAGTTCTCTATATATTCTGGATCAAATTCCTTTCTTAGATATTTGATTTGCAATTATTTCTCCCAGTCTGCAACCTGTCTTTTTATTCTATTAACCAGCTCCTTTGCAGAGCAGAGGTTTTTAATATTGATAAAGATCAATTTATTCTTTTTCCTTTTATGAATTTTTCTGTTGGTATCATATCTATAAACTCTTTGCTTAACCCAATGTCCCAAATATTTTTTCTTTTTGGCCACCCTGTGCAGCTTGCAGGATCTTAGTTCCCTGACCAGGGATTGAATCCAGGCCCTCAGCAGTGAAAGTGTGGAGTCCTAACTACTGGACCACCAGGGAATTCCCTGGAAGTTTTATAGTTGCACACTTTACATTTAAGGCTATGCTTCATCTTGGGGTAGTTGTTTTGTTTGTTTGTTTGTTTGTTTGTTTCACGGTACGTGGGCCTCTCACTGTTGTGGCCTCTCCCGTTGTGGAGCACAGGCTCCGGACGCGCAGGCTCAGCGGCCATGGCTCACGGGCCCAGCCGCTCCGTGGCATGTGGGATCTTCCCGGACCGGGGCACGAACCCGTGTCCCCGGCATCGGCAGGCGGACTCTCAACCACTGTGCCACCAGGGAAGCCCTTGGGTTAGTTTTTGCATAAAGTATTTAAGTATGGGTCAAGGAACTTTTTGTTTTTGTTTTGTTATTTTTTTGCCTATGGATATCTACTTGTTCTATCACCATTTCTTGAAAATACTATCCCTTCTATGTTTAATTGCCTTTGTACCTTTGTCAAAAATCAATTGATCATATTTGCGTGGGTCTCTTTCTGGACTCTATTCTGTTCCATGGATGTACATCTCTACTCTTTCACCAGTACTACACTATCTTAATTGTGTAGCTTTATAGTAAATCTTGAATTCTGGTAATATGTCCTCCAACTTTGTTCTTCTCTTTCAAAATTGTTCGGGCTATTTTAATTCCTTTGACTTTCCATATAAAATTTTAGATTCAGGTTATCAGTACTATCGAAAAAATCTTGCTGGGATTTTGACTGGGATTACATTGAAACAATAAATCAATTTGGAGAGAATCGACATCATAACAATACTAAGTGTTCAAATATTCCAACAGAGCACACCTCCCTATTTCTTTAGATCTTTGATATAGTTCAACAGTATTTTGTAGCTTTCGGTATATAGATCCTGCATATATTTTATCAGATTTATACCCAAATATTTCATTTTTGGGTGGCTACTATAAATGGTAATTTAAAATTTTTTAGAATTCTAATTGTTCATTACCAGAATATAAAAATACAATCGATTTTTAAAATATCCTACTTAACTGTGACTTTGTTAAACTCATTTATTAGTTTTAGGAGCTTTTTAGTAGATTCTTTGATATTATCTACAAAAACAATCATGTTGTCTGAGAATAGAGACAGTTTTATTCTTTCTTTTCAAATCTGTATGTGTTTTCTTGTTCTTGCCTTACTGCACTGGTTATAATTTCCAATATGATGTTGAATGAGAATAATGAGAGTAGATATTCTTGCCTTCTTCAGATATTAGAAGGAAACATTCAGTCTTTCCTATTATGTATGATGTTAGCTGTAACTTTTTATAGATGTTCTTTCTCAGGAGATGAAAATTCTGTTTACCCCTAGTTTGCTGAGAGGTTTTTTTTTAAATCATAAACAGATGTTGAATTTTCTTTTCTTTCTTTCTTTTTTTGTTCCCAAAGATTTTTTTTAAATATTTATTTATTTATTTTTGGCTGTGCCGGGTCTCAGGTGCAGCACGTGGGATCTTTGTTGTGGTATGTGGGTTACTTTGTAGTTGCAGCATGCGGACTTCTTGGTTGTGGCATGTGAACTGTTAGTTGCGGCAAGCATGCGGGATCTAGTTCCCCGACCAGGGATCGAACTCAGTCCCCCTGCATTGGGAGTGTGGAGTCTTACCCACTGGACCACCAGGGAAGTCCCTGAATTTTCTTAAATGCTTTTTCTGCACCTATTGAGATGATCATATGGTTTTTCTTCCTTAGTCTCTTGAAACAGTGAGTTACACTGATTGATTTTTGAATATTGAGCCAGCCTTGCATTCCCAGGATAACTTCCACTGGATTCATTTTGCTAACATTTTGTAAAAGATTGCTGCATCTATGTTAGTGGTACTCATCTGTAGTTTTAATTTGTTCTAATAGCTTTCTCTGGTTTGGGACTCAGGGTAATGCAGACTTCCCAAAATGAGTTGGAAAGTGTTCTCGTCTCTTCTATTTTCTGGTATTATTTCTTCCTTAAATGTTGGTAGTCTGGAGTTTTCTTTGTTGGAGGATTTTTTTTTAACATATATATATATGTATATATATATTTATTTATTTATTTATTTATTTTTGGCTGCGTTGGGTCTTCATTGCTGCGTGCGGGCTTTCTTTTTAGTTACGGCAACCACAGGCCAGTAGTTGTGGCACATGGGCTTAGTTGCTCCATGGCATGTGGGATCTTCCCAGACCAGAGATCAAACCCATGTCCTCAGCATTGGCAGGCAGATTCTCAACCACTGTGCCACCAGGGAAGCCCTGTTGGAGGACTTTTAACTACAAATTCAGTTTCTTCAATAGGTCTAGAACTAAGAAGGTTATCTATTTCTTCTTGTGTGAGTTTTGGTACTTTTTAATCCTTCAAAGAATTGGTCCCTTTCTTCTAAGTAATTTAGTTAACGGGACTAGACTTATTTGGAGTACAGTGACACCTCGGATATATTTCGGCTTTGGTTCTAGACCACCATGATAAAGTGAAAAATGCAATAAAGTGAGTCACGTAAATTTTTTGGTTTCCCTGTGCATATAAAAGGTGTTATGTTTACACTATACTATAGCCTAGTAAGTGATGTCTGAAAAAAAATGATCTTACTTAAGAAATATTTATTGCTAAAAAATGCTAACCGGGACTTCTCTGGTGGCACAGTGGTTAAGATTCTGTACTCCCAATGCAGGGGGCCCGGGTTTGATCCCTGGCCAGAGAACAAGATCCCACATGCATGCCACAGCTAAGAGTTAGCATGCCACAACTGAGGAGGTGGTGAGCCACAACTAAGGAGCCAGTAAGCTGCAACTAAGGAGCCCGTGCGTGAGCTGCAACTAAGACCTGGCGCAACCAAATAAATAAATAAATAAAAATTTTAGAATAATTAAATAAATAAAATGTTAACCATCTTCTGAAAATGCAGGGTTGCCACAGATCTTCAATTTGTAAAAAACGCAAAGTCTGTGAAGTGAAATAAACTGAAGAGTGATAAAACGAGGCATGACTGTATTATTATTATTTTAATATATTTATTTATTAATTTTTGGCTGCATTTGGTCTTCGTTGCTGCACATAGGCTTTCTCTAGCTGTGGCGAGCAGGGGCTACTCTTTGTTGTGGTGCATGGGTTTCTCATTGCAGTGGCTTCTCTTGTTGTGGAGCATGGGCTCTAAGTGCACGGGCTTCAGTAGTTGTGGCATGTGGACTCAGTAGTTGTGGCACACAGGCTCAGTAGTTGTGGCTCGTAGGTTCTACAACACAGGCTCAGTAGTTGTGGTGCACGGGCTTAGTTACTCTGCTGCATGTGGGATCTTCCCAGACCAGGGCTCAAACCCATGTCCCCTGCATTGGCAGGCAGATTCTTAACAACTGCGCCACCAGGGAAGTCCCTGACTGTATTATTATTATCTTTTAGATGTCTGTAGGGTCTGCAGTAATACCTCCTCTTTCATTCCTAATATTGGTAATTTGTTCCTTTTAAAAATATTTATTTATTCATTTATTTTGGCTGTGTTGGGTCTTAGCTGTGGCATGCGGACTTCTTAGTTGGGGCATGTGAACTTCTTAGTTGCAGCACATGAACTCTTCGCTTCGGCATGCATGTGGGATCTAGTTCCCCAACCAGGCATGGAACCCAGGCCCCCTGCATTGGGAGCACAGAGACTTACCCACTGACCACCAGGGAAGTCCAGATATTGGTAATTTGTGTCTTGTCCTTTTTTTTTCTTGGTCATTCTGGCCAGAGGTTTATTACTTTCATTGATCAGAATTAGGGAATTTCCTTCTCCAGCTCTCTCCTCTCCAGATTTTCCCCACACTCTCTAGCTACCAGGGTCCCCTTTTCTCAGTTTTCTTTTTTTTTTTTTTTGCCACACCATGCAGCATGTGGGATCTTAGTTCCCTGACCAGAGATTGAACCTGAGCCCCCTGCAGTGGAAGCGCAGAATCTTAACCACTGGGCCACCAGAGAAGTCCCCTTTTCTCAGTTTTCTCACTAGAAAGATTAGTTTTTTTCTTGGAGTTTTAGTTGCCAGGCTGCCACAGAGTTCTGCATGATTGGGGCCAACTTTTGGGCAAAGCAGTGAAATAAAAGAGAGAAGAAATAATGCGGATTCCCCTGACACTATTCAGATCACAGGGTCCATTTATCTCAGTTCTTCTGGCCTAAAAGATAGGTTTCTTGTTGGGATTTTAAATTCCTATGCTACTGCCACCACAGTATAGCTCTGTGACTGGGGCTGTGCTTGTGGTAGGGCCAGAAGAGGAAAAAAAAAAGGATATTTCCTCCACATTCTCCTGCTTGTAGGAACTCCCTTTCATGGTCTTCTGACCAGAAATATAGCATTTCACTAGGAGTTTCTGAAGCCTGTGACAACTGTGCAGTTATATGCTGTGGCTATCTTTGGGTCAAAGCCAGGAGATAAAAGATTAAAAATATAGGAAACTCATTCCTGTATGTGTCCTTCTTCACCTTTGGGTCCCCTCCCCAATCTGCCTGCTACTATTTACTTTTATTTATTTACTTTTTAAAGCTATTTCCTTTTCTTTTTAAAAAATATTTATTCATTTATTTTGGCTGCACTGGGTCTCAGCTATAGCATGTGGGATTTTCATTGTGGCATGTTTTTAGTTGCAGCATGCGGGCTTCTTCTTAGTTGCAGCATGTGGACTCTTAGCTGCGGCATGCGTGAGGGATCTAGTTCCCTGACCAGGGATCAAACCCAGACCCCCTGCTTTGGGAGCATGAAGTCCCACTCATGGGACCGCCTGGGAAGTCCCTACTATTTACTTTTAAAGAGTCCTTTTGTATTTTTGTCCAGAGTTTTTAGTTCTAATCATTGGGAAAGATAGGGTGTAGTGGGCTTACTCCATCTAGGTCAGTACCAGAAGTCTTGTAAAGTCTTTTATGGATCACATATCATACTTCTGTACTATAAAAATATATATTTAAGTTGAAATTTAGTTTAAAAAATTCCCCTGAGTGTTAAAAACATTTCTTCTGGATTGAGTTACTATTACCATTATTATTATGCAACTTATCAAAACAACATTAATATGGTTCTGATAAATAATTATTAAGAAAAAAATTTGTTGGAAGAGCTATCCTAATGACATGAATAGGAGTTTTAAATTTTTTAAAAATTATTTTAATATATGTGAATGAATATTAGTTATTATTAGAATGGGACAGGTCCAGCATCAATAATCTCTGAAAAACCTTCTCCATCTATATAAGTAGATGTAAATGGAAGGAATTCTGTTATTGCTCTGTCACCCAATGCTTTGAACTTCTTCCTAGTTATATGCCAAAAAAATCACATAATTTTCTATTTTCAAAAGTTATTTTTAATGATTTAATAGCTGTCAATTTGATTAGTTTCTCCTTTGGTTTTTGGAAGAACTGGAAACTACCTGACTTTCAAAAGGATTTGTTACTTAGTGATTTGTCATTCATTTCTTCATTTTGCGAGAAGGTTAGCAAGACTTACTAACTACCAATTATACCCAGTTTTCTTCTATTAGAGGTACCTTGTTTAATCTAATAAAGGCTAGAATATTAAATATTGTTAAATTCAATACAACAAAACACTTTTGATCATAAAATTTACATTGCTTTACTTTTCAAATTTAAAATGAAAAATTTTCTGTTACCTTAGACACAGTTAAACAGCTCAATAGCCACATGTGGCTAGTGGTTACTCTACTGGGCAGTGTAGGTTTAGAAAATGTCCACCACATAATCTAAATAGTAAAGCTAGTCCTCATTATCAACCTAATCAGAAAAATCAAATTTACTTTCTGTCAGAAAAAGTCTTCATTTCTCAAGCAAAAATTATGTTAATGTGCAATGTAACTGTTATCAAAACACTTTATAAGCTATATAAACTATATAACACTTTTTAAACTACTATAAAAACATATGAAATAGATTACTAAAAGCAGCCAAATAAGATTTTAAAGGTGGTCAAAAGGTGCAAATTTCCAGTTACAAAATAAGTAAGTTCTGGAGATGTAATGTACAGCAATGGTGACTATAGCTAGTATCTGGGAGGAAGAGTTTTCCTCTACCCTTCTAAGTTCTTCAGGCTGGTCTAACAATTAAATTGACATGAGACAGATTAACAGGAGAAAAATCAAACAAAAGTTTTAGAACATGTGTACACAGGAAAGACCCAGGAGAACTGAGTAATGGTCTAAACCCTCACCTTAAATACCATCTTCACCTAAAGACAGAAGAGGGCATTGGGGTAGTGGTTTGGGACTTCAAAGGAGAGGAAGGCAATTTACATGGAGATGCATAAGCAGATATTAGGTAAACAAATGTTTGCTGGGTCATGCAGAGACAATGGGACACAGAGAGGAATTTTAACTAGGATTTTGCTAGGTTCCTCCCTATCTACCACACCTAGTTTGTATTGTAGTATCTCTGGTGATAGCTCCCTTCCTGGAACATTCTTTTAAGAGGTTAGGGGGAAGGTCAAAGTTTCTTCCTGCGGCTTTTGGGCCTTAAAAATAAAAGGCTAATATAATCTTCATGCCAAAGAGACACATTTTGGGGTGGCAAATTTTGCTCCCCTACATTAGTAATAGTGTATTCTATATTTAAGTGTTGCTAAGAGAGTAGATCTTAAAAGTTTTCATCACAAGAAAAAAAAATTGTAACTATGTGCGGTGATGGATGTTAACTAGACTTATTGTGGTGATGATTTTGCAATACAGTCAGCCCTTGAATGACTTGAGGGTTAGGGGCACTGACCTCCTGCAATTGAAAATCCACTTTACAGTTGGCCCTCCATTTCTGCAGTTCAGCATCTGCAGATTCAACCAACCTCAGATTGTATAGTACTGTAGTACATATTTACTAAAAAAATCCACACATAAATGGACCCATGCAATTCAAGCCTGTGTTGCTCAAGTGTCAACTGTATATACGTATATCAAATCATTATGTTGTACATCTGAAATTAATATGTTACATGTCAGTTATATCTCAATAAAAAATAAAATAAAAATGAATAAATAGAAAAAATATTTAATCACATTTTTGTAAGATCAACTTACATACTACGAAAACTTCTGTAAATAATATATTTAATGTATAATTAATAGAATTTTAAAAGTAAGTATTCGACAATGTCACAAAAACTTTAATGAATATAACCTCTTTTCCATTCTGTAAGGTCAGCGACCACCTATTTTTTTCACTTTTGGATTCAGATTTTCACCCAATGCCTAGCATATTGCTCTGGAGCTCAATAAATGTTTAGTTGTTGTTGTTGTTGTTTGTTTTATTCGGTAGGCGGGCCTCTCACTGCTGTGGCCTCTCCCGTTGCGGAGCACAGGCTCCGGATGCGCAGGCTCAGTGGCCAAGGCTCACGGGCCCAGCAGCTCCGCGGCATGTGGGATCTTCCCGGACCGGGGCACGAACCCGCGTCCCCTGCATCAGCAGGCGGACTCCCAAACACGGTGCCACAAGGGAAGCCCAATAAATGTTTTTTGAATGAATCATAAAGTTCGTAATCATTAATACTGTATAACTTCACATAGCCAATTAAGTTTTGGTACTAGTGCCTCGAAGGAAGAGTCAGAAACCCAACGGAGAAAACTAAGATGAGTAACATTTTCTTCAATGGCTTCCAATTCCTAATGATGGGAAGCCCCGTGAACAGTATTTTCTCTTTCGAAATATGTCTCCATACTTGAAAGATAATGGTATAAATCAGAATGATCTGCTGTAGTCTAACAATTTTTCCTAGACTTCATGTGGCAGAAATTTCTCTGTGGTTAAGTGGTAAATATAACAGGCTAACTTCAGATTAGTAAGTGAGGTTCCATGCTAATAGCACAGACCTTCTGAGGAAAAGTTGGTGCAGAAAAGCTTCCCTGGTGGCGCAGTGGTTGAGAGTCCTCCTGCTGATGCAGGAAACACGGGTTCGTGCCCCGGTCCGGGAAGATCCCACATGCCACGGAGCGGCTGGGCCCGTGAGCCATGGCCGCTGAGCCTGCGCGTCCGGAGCCTGTGCTCCGCCACGGGAGAGGCCCGCGTAAAGAGTAAATAAGCTGCAGATTAGCTAGCTTTCAGGGCAATATTAAGGGTTGGCTAAATAGAGCAATGCAAGAAATAAATGTTTTAAAATAAATAAATAAATAAATAAACACAGGGGTTAGGGATACCGACCCTCTGTGCAGTCAATGTATGTTCTTTGAGCTTGTAAGCTTACACCTATCTGGTATAAGCAGATAGGGTAGGAGGTCCCTAGAGAAAGAGAACTAGGCATGGCTTTCTTGACACAAGAGAAGCCATTTTTTGCCTCCTGGCCACAACGCTTGCCCTTTAACAGGTCTCAGTAATTAATGATCTTAAGACAAATGAGGGAGTGCAAGAACAAAGGAAAAGCAGTCAAGAAATAATACATGAGCAATAAATACAATGCTGGTTCCTCCTCAAGGGATATACATAACAATCTAATACAGAACTTCGAGTTCTGCAGGAACTATGGCCCCCACCCAGGTGGAGGATGCTGAGACCCCAAACTGGTCTGAATGTAAGGAATGACGATGTTCTTTTCTGACCCTTGTGACCTCAATCAATTAAACCTTGGACTCTGGCAACCTTTGCCCCAATTCTATGCTGAATTCTCTTCTGCTCAAGCCCCTTCATGAATATGCATACACCAGCCCAAACCCCTTCATGAATAAACAGGTACCCTTAGCTTAAAACTTCTGCTTTGGGGAAGATCCCCGGTGTTCTCCTTGCTTACTGCAAGTAATAAATCCTTCCTTCTCCTGCTCTTTGGCTTGGTTGTGTCTTTTGGCTCAACACCCACCAAGAAGCAAACCTAGTTTTCAGGTAACAGTGGTAACTTTTTTTTTTTTTTTTCCGGTCCGCGGGCCTCTCACTGTTGTGGCCTCTCCCGTTGCGGAGCACAGGCTCCGGACGCGCAGGCTCAGCGGCCATGGCTCACGGGCCCAGCCGCTCCGCGGCATGTGGGATCTTCCCGGACCCGGACACGAACCCGTGTCCCCTGCATCGGCAGGCGGACTCTCAACCACTGCACCACCAGGGAAGGCCCCCCAGTGGTTACTCTTTATGCAATATAGAAAACAGATGGTCTGTAGTAAGATAATAAATATTTTGGGTGTGACTTAATGAAACATGCTGTAATTATTATATTTAATACTCCACACAGAATCTAAATTACTTAAAATGTTTATCTATGGGTTTTAATCCAGTGTCAAAAACTTTTGAAAGATTTGGTACTCCACGGAAACCTTCTAGTTACATTTAAAAGAACTAGCCTTACTAACCTATACTGCTTCAGCTACCCAACTGTGTTTTCTTTCCCGCTAACGACACATCCTGAGGATTAGTGCTGTAATAGATGAGAATTTTTTAAACTTAAATTCATAATAAAAGCTATTTTAAGCCTTTCACTATTTCTTACTGAAGCGCTCTTTGCTTCCCCCAGACTTTCTTTTATGAGCAGTGCATTCTTGGACAATAGTTGGAGAATTAAAAAAAAGAGGTTGTTAAGTAAGAATCACCACCACTCCCATTGTCCACACTATTTTAGAACATTCCAAGGCTGAAACACCCCGTTTATAAATCAGTGATGCACCCTTAACAGAAATATGTTTAAGTCTGGGGAAGGCTGGAAGCTAAGGAGGATTTATGGCATCTTGATTAAACATTAGAGAGGACATTTCCAATCGTCGATTTGTACAGCATCTTAGAAGTTCTCACACTTGGGACATCGTTATACTGCAGTAATATTCAGGATGGACATGAGGAGTCTTTTTTCTTTAAGGTAGGAGAAATGCTGTTGTGAAGGGAAAAAGGGGACGGATAGCCTGAGTCATGCTATGGAAAGGTACAGTTGAGGGTCTGGGTACAGAATTTCTTAAAAATTCTACACAGCTACTTACCCCTGGACATTCTTCTAGTACTGCAGTTTGAACACCTTCGCCCTAGAATACGGGCTCCTCCCTGTATTTCTTCCAGTCCTCCCCTCCCTTAGCACTCACTGGGAGAGGCAGGTAATATAACAGTAGACAATGGCGTCCCAATGTCCTCCGAGACAGGAGACTTCTGTCCTAACTGGACAAGGCAGGATAACCACAGTCAGTTTCTTGCTTTGTAATTCTCCGTTACATATTTCCTGAAAGCCATTTTTTAACTTCATTATTTCAGAAAGGCACATTACCATGTGAAATGAACCATTCCCTCTAAGTCCCCAACAGAGTTTTGTTGAACACCTACCTCATGCAAAAATTCTGTTTCACTGGGGGAGGGGATGTTGAGATAAGAAGGTTCCTGAGTTTTAGGAACTGGCAGTCCAGATGGGGAAATAGACTCACGTTTAGAAAACTCAGACATAAGATCGTTTTGTTTTAAACAACATTTATCCTCCTGAAGATCTCCCATCAATTCAAATGTTTTTCAAGACTAATTTGACAAAAGTCTGTGGTGAAATGATTTTTGTTTAGCAGCTCAGGTAGCAACAATATCTGCAATGGCCTCAGTTCCCCAGCTTTGAAATCATATAATTCTTGGTGAATTTTTTAACTTGGAAAATGTTCATTTTCTCCATATTTACACATTCACTAGAACATGTATTAATATTCTTATACCACAGGATTTTACCATTTTATAATTCACATTCTCAAATAGTGCATCTGCTTTTCTGTCCGAGGAAGAAAAGTACTGTAACGCAATTGAATGTGTTTTGAGGAGAGCACTTTATTTTGTAAATTAAACATCGGGACTCAGGGATGTGTCACCTGGCACTTGGTAGGTGGGCAACAAACGTGTATTGAAACAACAAAAAAGAAAAATCAAACCAAAAAAAAAAAGGAAAGGAAAATAAACAGGAAAAACAAATGAATAATGCAGTTAACTCACTCTCAGGGTGCAGTGTACACATGTGGTGGAAATGAGACAGTTCCCAAAAATCCTGAACAACTTTTGGAAGACTTTTTGTGGGTGGAGGTTGGGGGGGGGGGCAAACAATATACCTGAAAAAAAAAGAAAAAACAATGGGACGGAAAGAGGCAGTTTTGCTCTGCCTGAAGCTCGAATGTAATCACTCAGTACTGCCCATCAAACTGGGGTTTGCACTTCCCCACTCTCCTGTTAAACCTGCAGGGCGAACAGCGGGGAGGGGGGAGGTTTGTTCTTCCCTCATACATTCCTTCCCTCTCAGACCAAAAGGAGCTGGATGTGGAGACACAAAAGTTTAACCACTGAGCTGGAAAAAGGTCAATCAGAAAACACACCCCAGAGCAAACCCAGGGCATTGCCAAGGGGAACCGGATACTGAACCATAGGAGGATTATATCCAGAGGGCAGACGTCCCAAAATCGGGGTGGGGAGGTGGAGGGCAGTAGATTCCAGGTCAGCACTAAGACCAGTGTGAGACCTGGGGACCGGGAAGGTACCGAAATCTAAATCTTAATGTAGCATCTTTTTTCTTTTTAAATTTTTTTTTTAACGTAGCATCTTAAAAGTTTACTTTAAATAATCCAATAGAAAGCAACGGCAGTTTCTAGGGCCCTTATTATGCAAAAACTGCTCAGTGAATCTTTGAAGGGAGTCATTTTAACGATAGAGGAATGGAATCCAGGTGGAACTGGGCAAGCACTGATTTTCAGCATTGGCTTCTCTCTAGGGAGCTCTTAAAAACCTGGATGCTGAGGCCGCACCCCAGGCTGATTATATCAGAATCTCTGGGAGTTGGACCCAGGCATCAAAATTTTTAAAGCTGCTCAGCTGATTCCAGTATACAATGAAGTCCTACTGAAAGACTCTTTTGGAGACAGCTGGGACACCAAGTTCTTAACCTTCCAGGCAGATGCTCATTGCATTTAAGTTAATACATTTCTAAGTCAAACTTTGATTTAGTCTGTGAGAAGAACTCAAAGGTAGATATATCGGGGCATAATTGATAATTAGAGCATATATTCCACAGAAGCTACTGTAGAAGGATCAAATTTCTTAGTTGGCTTCCTCCCTTCCTTTTTTCTTTTAGAGCCCAGAAGTTTTAAGCGAACTAAATAGTACTTTGAGGCCTGAGAGTCTCTACGTTAGTGTTTCTGGGTCTTCAGGGTTTTAAACAAATTTCTATAACCTCAATTTTATGTAGTTTGAACTTGAAACTGCTTCACAAAGTAACTGCAGTCGGAGTGAAGTGATCATCCTTTTTCTTTCTTTTTTTTTTTTGGCTGCACCCCAGAGGCTCGCAGGATCTTAGCTCCCTGACCAGGGAGTGAACCTGGCTCTGGCAGCAAAAGTGCCTAGTCCTAACCACTGCACTGCCAGGGAATTCCAGATCACTGTTTTTCTTTCTTTCTTTAAAAAATAAATTTATTTATTTATGGCTGCGTTGGGTCTTCGTTGCTTTGCGTGGGCTTTCTCTAGTTGCTACAGTGGAGGCTACTCTTTGTTGTGGTATGCAGGCTTCTTATTGCGGTGGCTTCTCTAGTTGCGGAGCACAGGTTCTAGGGGCACGGGCTTCAGTAGTTGTGGCACGTGGGCTCAGTAGTTGTGGCTCGAAGGCTCTAGAGCACAGGTTCAGTAGTTGTGGCGCACGGGCTTAGCTGCTCCACCACATGTGGGATCTTCCCAGACCAAGGATCGAACCCGTGTCCCCTGCATAGGCAGGCGGATTCTTAACCACTGCACCACCAGGGAAGTCCCTCGATCATTATTTTTCAATGAAGTTAAAATGTATATACAGATATGCACGAATATTAACTTACATTTTGATGAGTTTTAGTAAATGAAAACAACACCTGTGTAAGCACCACTCCAAGATGTGGAAAATTTCCATCACCCCAGGAAATTTCTTTATGCCCTTTACCCCTCTCCCCATAGCAACCACTCTTCCAATTTCCACCTTCCTAGATCAGTTTTGCCTGTTCTTGAACTTAATTGAATGGAATTACACATCAGGTACTCTTTTCACGGTGATCTCTTTAAAAACACAAAATTGGATCATGTAAATCCTCTGTTGAAAACCTTTAATGGCTCCCTACTACTCTTGGAATAAAATCCAGATTTCTCCTTGTGTCCAGAAAGGGCCTGTATCCCTCTTAATCCTCCAGCACTGCCTCCCAACTCTCTCCCGTGCTTACTATGATGGTGATCTAGCGAGCCTGGTTACCCTTCCTAGCTCCTTCCTACCTGGGGACGGGGACTTGGCTCAGCTGTATTCCCCTGTTAACTCCTACTCACTTTCAGGCATTGTCTTAAATATTACCTCCTCTCAGAGGCATTCCCTGGTGCCCCAATTCTAAATTAGGTTCTCCTTAGGTTTTCATTTCTGTCACTATCACAGTTAGTAATTATATATTTACACATACTTGTTTTAAAAAATTTTGTCTGTGCTGCATGGTATGCTGGATCTTGGTTACATGTATTTATTCTACTTTAAAACTGTCTATCTCCTTCACTTTACCCACAAGGGTAGGGGCCATGTCTGTTTTGTTCACCACTGTATTCCCAGCTCATAGCCCAGAGCCTGAAACATATTAGGTGTTCAATAAATATTTGATAAAATAAATGAATAAAATGGTTTAATTTGACTCTTGAACCTACTGAGTTGCAAAATGATAAAAAAAAAAAAAAAAAGAGAGATGGGGAAGAAAGGCAAGAAAGATGTGGGCAGGTAAGAGTGGGATTCCGAAGGAGAACTGCTCCTCTTTAATCTTGAACAGTGAGAGTGAGGAGTGTGTTATATACAACAATGGAAAGAACACTCGGGAAGAAGTCAGATCACCTAGTTTGCTGACTTCTCTGGACCTGTAACCCATCTCCTCATTTATAAAATGCAGGATCTGGACTAGAACATTTCATCAGTACTGCCTCTCCTCCACGTAGCACGTGGAAATATATGGGGGTATTTTCCACAGTTCCACAATAATTGGAGACCACTATCGGCAGTTATTAGCTCAGAGCACCAGGAATGTTAAATGTCTTGCGTTGTATGACACAGTCTCAACCCTGTATTATCCAAAGTATGTGTTGAGAAACACTATAATACAATTCTATGAATCTAGTAGGCATGGCCTGTGGTTCCTCATTTTGTGATACTTCATAGACTATCATACAGGTAAAAGCTTACTGCATTTAAATTACCTTACTTAGAAAATTATCTATTTATGTCAGACTGCTTGCTTTAGTCTGTGATAAAAACTTAATGGCATGGGACTTCCCTGGTGGCACAGTGGTTAAGAATCTGCCTGCCAATGCAGGGGACACGGGTTCGAGCCCTGGTCCAGGAAGATCCCACATGCTGCGGAGCAACTAAGCCTGTGCGCCGCAACTACTGAGCCTGCGCTCTAGAGCCCGCGAGCCACAACTACTGAAGCCCGCGCACCTAGAGCCCATGCTCCGCAGCAAAGAGAAGCCACTGCAATGAGAAGCCCGCGCACCGCAACGAAGAGTAGCCCCCGCTCGCCACAACTAGAGAAAGCCCTCGAGAAGAAACGAAGACCCAACGCAGCCAAAAACAAATAAATAAATAAATTTATTAAAAAAAAAACCTTAACGGTAGACATACTATCAGGGAATAATTGATATTTGAGGTATATATTCCACTGGAACTATGTAGAAGATATCATATTTATTAGTTTCTTCCCCTTCCTTTTTTTTCTTAAAGAGCACAGTAGTGGTAAGCATTTCTCCAAGAAATTAAAAGAGCTTGATGCTATTTCATTCTTCCTTAGTAGAAGTGTAGGTAGACGTCAATTTACATTTGGGAAACTGTTATGGACTGAATGTTTGTGTCCCCCCAAAATCATACAATGAAACCCTAACACTCAATGTGATGGTATTTGGAGGTGGGGCCTTTAGCGGGTAATTAGGTTTAGATGAGGTCATGACGGTGTAATCCCCATGATGGGATTAATGTCCTTATGGGAAGACTTCTTATTAGAGGAAGAGAGACCAGTGCTCCCACTTTCTGCCAGGTGAGGACAGTGAGAAGGTGGTCCTCTGCAAGAGAGAAGTCTCTTACCAGGGAATGAAATTGGCTGGCACCTTGATCTTAGACTTCCCAGCCTCTAGAACTGTGAGAAATAAATTCCTGTTGTTTAAACCACCCAGTGTATGGTATTTTGTTAAGGCAGCCTGAGCTAATACAGAAACGAAGGCTCAAAGAAGACAAATATTAAAATTACACAGAGAACCCTCCCGTGGTAAGGTTGATATTTTTAGTGATGTGCTTCCTAGGCTAATGTTTTACCCACCAGAACCGACTCTCAATTATAGTAATTAAGGAGACTATTTGTTAAGTGTAGTCTTATTGTCACAATTCTAGGGCCCTTGCCCACTCTAAAATTCTATGTTGTTAAAAAAATATATATATGGTGGAAACAACACAAATGTCCATCAAATGACAAATGGATTTAAAAATATTTATTCATACCATGGAATATTATTTGGCCATAAAAGGGAATGAAGTACCAAAGCATGATACAACACGGATGAATCTTAAAATCGTTAATACTAAGTGGAAGAAGCCTCTCACAAAAACCTACTCATTATATGATTCCATTTATATGCAATGTCCAGAAAACGCAAATCTATAGAGAAAGTAGATTTGTGGTTTCTTAGGTCTGGGGGTAATGGAGGGATGGGGACTGACATCTATAGGATATGGGTTTCTTTTTGAGGTGACACAAATGTTCTAAAATTGACTGTGGGGGGGTAGGGATAAATTAGGAGGTTGGGATTGCCATATACACACTACTATATGTAAAATAGATAACTAATATGAACCTACTGTATAGCACAGGGAACTCTACTCAGTACTCTGTAATGGGAATATGGGAATAGAATCTAAAAGAGTAGATATATGTGTATGTATAACTGATTCACTCTGCTGTACAGCAGAAACTAACACAACATTGTAAATCAACTATACTCCAATAAAAATTAATAAAAAAATAAAATTAACTGTGGTGATGGTTGCACCTCTGTGCAACTGTGTTGATGGTTGTGAATATACTAAAAACCATTCAACTGTATACTTTAAGTGGGTGAATTACACGGTTATGTGAACTTACATCGATAAAGCTATTTTAAAAATATGAAAAGGTATTCAACTTCATGCATACTTAGAGAAATGAAAATAAGAATAACAACCATTTTTCATCCATCAGCTTGGCAAACATTTTCAAGCCTATAATATTTAGGACTTGGCGAGGGTGTGGGGAAGTTGGTGCTCTTGTACACTGCTGGTGGGAGTAGAAACTGAGGCAGCCTTCTTGGAGGGAAATCTGGTAAGACGTTTCATGATTCTATATATATATGAACCTGTATCAGTAGGTGTATATATATACACATACACACACCTATTGATTTAGTCATTCCACTCCCAGGAATTTATGCCACTGTACAGTTATCAAGCATAAAAATGATTACCAAAACATTGATTACAATAACAAAAATTGAAAACAACCAAAAGTCAATCAACTGAGCAAAATAAATGATAGATCCTTATAAATTATGAATACCGTGCCGCTGTTAAAAAATGAAGGTGCAGAACAGTATATATATAATATGCTACTGTTTTGTGCAAAAAAGGGATGAAAATAAGAATAAAAAAATATATGTGGGCTTCCCTGGTGGCGCAGTGGTTGAGAGTCCGCCTGCCGTTGCAGGGGACACGGGTTCGTGCCCCGGTCCGGGAAGATCCCACATGCCGCGGAGCGGCTGGGCCCGTGAACCATGGCCGCTGAGCCTGCGCATCTGGAGCCTGTGCTCCGCAACGGGAGAGGCCACAACAGTGAGAGGCCCACGTACCGCAAAAAAAAAAAAAATAATAATACATAAATAAATAAAAAAAAATATATATTATGTGTGTGTTTGCATAAAGAAGGATACACAAAAACTAATATAATATAAATGGTTACCTGGTTGAGTAGGAACTAAGTAGCTATTAGGCAGAAATGGATGTCAGACTTTCCACTGAATACCTCTTACATTTTTTATTTTTGAGGCTTTTGAATACCTAACCAGAATAAATTAAATTTAAAAATTAAGGATATGACTGAAATAAAAGAATAAGCTTATCTACAGTAAGTAAAATACAACTTATATAAGATGCTTTTTTTTTTTTTACATCCCCTCTCTAGTTTTCTAGTTTTCATTTTTCCCATCTATTTCATTTTTGGGGACATGCTTCCATTTGTTCTGAATTCTCTATAAACCTTATCATCTCAAGATACTTTAAGTGAAATTAAAAAGTTACAGAATAGTAAGTACAGCACTCTTTCATGTACTTATTCAATTAACAAATACTTTTAGGTCCTTAATTTATGCTCTAGATACTAGTGATATGGAAGAAAATAAGGCAGCCAAGGTTCCTGCTATCATGGAGATTACATTTTAGTAATGAGTAGGTAGGCAAGCACATAAATAAACAAGGTAATTTCAAACAGTGATGGAAGAAATAAAACATGGTGGTGGGGAGTGACTTGGGTTGGGGAATAGTTACTTGATGGGTGTCATGAAGATCTCTCTGAGGAAATAACCTATGAACTAACCCCTGAGTGAGGATAACCTGGGAGAAGAGAGTGGTCCAGGAAGATAATGTAGCGAGTGCAAAGGTCTTGAGAATGGAACAAGTTGGCAAGTTTGAAGATCTAGAATATAGTCTGTAGAGCAGGCAGAGAGTGGTAGGAGATGAAGTCAGAATGGTAGTCAGGGGACAAATCATGGGTTTAAATAAAAGAATAATACGTATGTTTGTATATATATTGAAAATATCTGGAAGGACACACAAAACCTTATTAACATTATTAAGTGGCTATTTTATGGGGATAATGGTTAGTAGTACTCTAATTTCCTACACTCCAGCAGGATCTGGATTTTTAAAAGTATTTTAAAGTGCATAAAAGAAATATGCTTCAAAGGAAAAAAATGTTAATAGTGTTGAAGTAGGAATCTAGGAAAGTGAATTTTGTACCTAGAAGCTTGCTGATTCCTTTGGTCTTAGTCCCTCTAGTGGCGGCTGTGGGGCAGTGCTGGTGACAGTGTCTAAGCACAAGCATCCCATGGTGAGATGCTAAAGTTAATGAACTCTGAAATACTCAAAAGTTTGAATTCTTGAAATCGTGCAATCCTTGCCACATGGTGAGTGGGAAAAATCCAAAAATCGCTACTGTATACCATAAAGCACGGGCCAGCAAAGTCTTCAGATTTTAAAATCAAAACATGAGGAAAACGCTCCAGTGCAGTAGTCTCACAACTGTGTGGCTTAAACATCCAGGCCCTGGTCACACCATCTCTTCTGAGCCTTTCCTCAGGCCTATACTGCCCTGTCTTCTCTCCACCTGGACGAGCTACGTCTCCCACCCCTCTTGGTCAGCTCACCCCTTCTACATAGCTTCCCCCGACAACTTGCTTTCCCCCTCAACTCATCCCTTGGCATTTCCTGACAAGGATAAAAATAGCTGACATTTAGGGAGCTGTCACTGGGTACCAGACACCGTTAATTAATGTTACCTTGTTCAATCCTCAAATCAATCCTGTGAGGTGGTCCTGTTATTACCTGCCTTATACAGATGGAGAAGGTAGACCTGAGGCATCGGGGCATAAAGTAGGATCAGGGCTGCTAAGTGGTGGCTTGGAATTGAATCCCTGTCTGACTCTAGACCACAGGCATTTAGCCAGCAATCAACACTCGAATATAGTTTTTTATTTGGATAGGTAGTGACTATATAATCAGTGTAGATCACAGGGCATAAATTCAGATGTATATAGGGACCAGGATGTGAGTACAGAGAACCTGACATAATAGTCTTTTATATATATATATATATATATATAAAATTTATTTATTGGCTGCATTGGGCCTTCGTTGCTGCGTGTGGGCTTTCTCTAGTTGCGGCGAGCAGGGGCTACTCTTCGTTGTGGTGCATGGGCTTCTCATTGCAGTGTCTTCTCTTGTTGAAGAGCACAGGCTCTAGGTGAGCAGGCTTCAGTAGTTGTGGCACACGGGCTCAGTAGTTGTGGCACATGGGCTTAGTTGCTCCGCAGTATGTGGGATCTTCCCAGACCAGGGCTCGAACCCTTGTCCCCTGCATTGGCAGGCAGATTCTTAACCACTACACCAGCAGGGAAGGCCCATAATTGTCTTTATTTTCTCAAAGGGATATGTCCTCCCTTGTTTTTCTTGAAACATGTGGCTTTTGTGCTCTATTTTTTGTTCTACATTTGATAAAATAGGGATCAAAATTATTTCACTTTCCTCTTATAAAGATTTGTGATAATGCCTGGCAACTGACACTTGGCCTCAGTATCAGAGAGCAACAGAGTTAGGAGACTGTGACAAACTCAACAGCATGGGCCCCATCTAAAGGGGGTGTTCCCAGCTCAGCTCCAGACAAATGCTGCCGTTGGGAATGGTAATTGAATCCCAAATCATCAGATCTTTCAATTTTTCAAGAGAAGGTAGAAGTCTGGAATTTTATGCAAAACCTCCCAATTTAAAAACGTTGCACAGGGAGATCAGCTCGGTGCTTTGTGACCACCTAGAGGGGTGGGATAGGGAGAGTGGGAGGGAGATGCAAGAGGGAGGGGATATGGGGATATATGTATACATAGAGCTGATTCACTTTGTTATACCAGCAACTAACACAGTAATGTAAAGCAATTATACTCCAATAAAGATGCTAAAAAAAATGTTGGCAATGATTTCACAACATTTTAGGAACATGGTTTGGTAGGACCAAATTTTGATTTGATCAGTGGGTCACAAGTTCAATCTTGTCTCTTTAATTGCAATGCAAGTTCCTTGTGAGGAACTGCTAAAACAGATTTCATTTACATCTCTCACAGTGCTAGGCACAAACCAAGTACTCAGAGATTTTTTGCTCAGCCGTGAAGCTGCTCATGAGTATTATTCTATATTTAGATTTCAATTCCTTTTGGCAAACAGTTATCTAGCAAGTGTGGGCTTTTACAGAATCACAGTATCTGTGAACTTATCGCTGAATCAAATGGATTCTCTGAATTTACTAAAGAGAACAATGGGGCCTACGACACAGAAAGTATTCATTAAAAGTTTCTTGTTTTTTTAAATAAATTTATTTATTTTATTATTATCATAATTTTTCTGGCTGCATTGGGTCTTTGTTGCTGCAGGCGGGCTTTCTCTAGTTGCAGCGAGATGGGTCTAACTCTTCGTTGCAGTGTGCAGTCTTCTCATTGTGGCGGCTTCTCTTGTTGTGGAGCATGGGCTCTAGATGCACAGGCTTCAGTAGTTGTGGCACATGGGCTCTAGAGCGCAGGCTCAGTAGTTGTGGCACACGGGCTTAGTTGCTCCGTGGCATGTGGGATCTTCCTGGACCAGGGCTTGAACTCGTGTCCCCTGCATTGGCAGGCGGATTCTTAACCACTGCGCCACCAGGGAAGGCCAAGTTTCTTGTTTTTATTCCATTCATATTTCCTGAGTATCAGATTAATATCCTTGGTCTAGGTTATACCTTGATGCACATTATAATCACTGGCCATAGCTTAAAAAAAAAAAAAATCCATGCCCCGCCCCTAGAAACTCCATTTTAATTGAACTACAGAAGGGTCCTGGCACTGGTATGTGTGTATATATGTATATACATGTATGTGTATGTACATGTGTGTGTGTATATACGTATACGCACCAAGTGATTTTTTTTTGGCTGGGCCACCAGCTTGTGGGATCAAACCTGGGCCCCTTGCAGTGCAAGCCCGGAGTTCTAACCACTGGACTGCCAGGGAATTCCCCAGCAAGTGATTTTAATGTGTAGCCAGACTAGAGGATCACTGGTCTAGGTTCTGGGAATCAGAACTCATAGGACCAGATAATCTCAGATCTTACTGCCAGAAGTTATCTCATGAGTTATTTGGCCCAGTTTCATGCACTTAAGTCACTATTTTCCTAAAACTACCATCATATCTGATTTGACGACTATATTACCAATATACTCCACTGCAATTCTATTTGAGAAGAGAGGAAGAGAGCTGAAATGTCAGGGAGATATTCAAGTGCTTGTTTCCCAAACATAATCAAGTGACTGTTAAACTAATTTCTTTGTTTAAAAGAAATCTGTTACAGTAATAGTAGGTCCAAACTAATAACTCAGTGACTTCTGCCTCACTAACGAGTGGCATATTAACCACTTTTCCGTGATAATTAAAAATGAATTATTTTTTTAACGTTTTTATTGGAGTATAATTGCTTTACAATGGTGTGTTAGTTTCTGCTTTATAACAAAGTGAATCAGTTATACATATACATATATCTCCATCTCTTCCCTCTTGCATCTCCCTCCCTCCCACCCTCCCTATCCCACCCTTCTAGCTGGTCACAAAGCACCCAGCTGATCTCCCTGTGCTATGTGACTGCTTCCCACTAGCTATCTATTTTACGTTTGGTAGTGTATATATGTCCATGTCACTCTCTCACTTTGTCCCAGCTTACCCTTCCCCCTCCCAGTGTCCTCAAGTCCATTCTCTAGTAGGTCTGTGTCTTTATTCCCATCTTGCCCCAGGTTCTTCATGACCTTTTTTTTTAGATTCCATATATATGTGTTAGCATATGGTATTTTTCTCTTTCTGACTTACTTCACTCTGTATGACAGACTCTAGGTACATCCACCTCACTACAAATAACTCAATTTTGTTCCTTTTCACGGCTGAATAATATTCCATTGTATACGTGTGCTACATCTTCTTTATCCATTCATCTGTCCATGGACACTTAGGTTGCTTCTATGTCCTGGCTATTGTAAATAGAGCTGCAATGAACATTGTGGTACATGACTAAAAATACGGAACGCTTCACGAATTTGCGTGTCATCCTTGCACAGGGGTCATGGTAATCTTCTCTGTATCATTCCAATTTTAGTACATGTGCTGCCGAAGCGAGCACAAAAATGAATTATTTTTTAAAAAGAGAGAACACACACACACATAGTAAAAATGAGAAAGGTATAAAAGTACACAGTAAAGTTTACCTGCCATTCCTGTCCTTGAGCCATCAAGTCTGCCTCCCTGAAGGCAGCTACTCTTATGGGTTTCCTGGGTATCTTTCCAGAGACATTATAAAGTTACATTTTATTTTCATATTTTGGCTTCAGTTAGGAATCTTTACTTCTGTAACTCTTTTTTTTTTTTTTTTTTTGCGGTACGCGGGCCTCTCACCGTTGTGGCCTCTCCCATTGCGGAGCACAGGCTCCGGGTGCGCAGGCTCAGCGGCCATGGCTCACGGGCCCAGCTGCTCCGCGGCATGTGGGATCTTCCCGGACCGGGGCACGAACCCATGTCCCCTGCATCGGCAGGCGGACTCTCAACCACTGCGCCACCAGGGAAGCCCCTGTCACTCTCTTTTTTTGACTGATCCTTCAATATTTCCTTAAGAGCAAAGGTGCTAAGGTTAGAGGGGGGAAAGAACGATCCACTGTGAGAGTGTTAAAACTTGAAAGGATCTCAGAGATCATCCTGCCCTCTGCTATTCCAAGTGTGGCTCCTGGATTAACAGGGACTTCACCTGGGGGCTTGTCAGAAATGCAGAATCTCAGACCTCACCTAGACATCCTGAAGCAGATGTTTTATCTTCACCAAATCACCAGGTGATTCGTGTGCAGTTTTAAGTTTGAGAATCATTGCTCTGATCTGACATCCTCCTTCTCAAATCAAGGAAGTGTGGGTCAACAAGGAGCCAGTAGAGAGCTGATACGACAAATCAGGTCTCCTAACAGCCTTGTCAAGTGCATTTTCTGAAATGCCTAAATTCTGGCCAGATAATCTGGTGCAGTGTTTTAATGCATTTTATTCACTATGAGCTTTGGAGTCAGACACAGCACGGTTCAAATGCTAGCTTTACCAATGGAATAGAGTAGGAGCTCAATAATGGTGATTATACTTCCTGTTATTACCATTATCTTTAAAAAATAAAGAATTTTTCAGAGCAGTTTTAGGTTCACAGCCAAACTAAGCAGAGTTCCCATTTACTCCCGTCCCCCACTATCGCTATTCGCACACATTAACAAGTGAATTACTAGCATTTGTCATTGCACTTTGCACTTGATTAAAACCTCAAAGCAATGTTTCGACAGCCTTTAACGAATCATTTACAGATTCTATGTCTGACTTAACAGAAAGACTTTAAAAAAAATTTTTAATATATCCTGTTCTTGTCTCAGAATGCTGTTTTACTCTGGCAGTCAGGGAGGGATTTTATCAGGCAGCCTAATAAAATGCAGGGACTAAAACATAGGGAGGCTAAGGTCCTGGCAGGTTCCGTTTTCTTTCCACTGGATCTTATGTTGGAACAGAGCAGCAGGTTCTGAGGAAAAGACGTTGGGAGGTAGGAGCTAAATCGGAAACTAAGCCTTTTTATCAGAGAGCTCAGCTGGTGTCCAAAATCCCAGCCTGAGCCGGGAGCAGGGAAATCAGAACGAATGGTTGCAGGTACTTTCTGGAACTTGGGGTTTGGCGCCTTGGAAGCTCGGGTTCCGAAGAACCGCAAGGGAAAGGTGCCGATTTTGCCCTGCACAACAGAACTTAGCGTGAGACTGGAAGGAAAAGGGAGAAGCAGGAGGAGAGCTGCACATCTGAGAACGACTCTGGTAGCTGGCCGCGCAGAGCTCACCTATGGGCTGCCTAATTTCTGTCCTCGTTCGGAGCTTCTAGGGCTTGTAAACGCTTACCTTCCAGCCTTTCTCCTTTTCTTTTGAGCAGAGTTAGCTTTCTTCTTCCCACTTAAAGCCTACGACCTGTGACGTTAAAAAAAAAAAGCACTTCCGGAGGGACGTTTCCTAGAGACCGGAAGTAACTGGGCTGTCTCCTGTCGCTCCTTTATACGCACTTTTCGCGATGCCTTGTGGGAGTTGTAGGCCAGGGGCCGAGGAGACTGGGCGGTTTTTCTGGTCCTGAGGTTGGGGCCCTGACGCTGCGCGTCTTGAGGTGCAAAGAACTTCAGCGATGTTAAAAAGTTCTATGAGATTTCTATGCTATATTTTGTACTATGTATTTTTAAAGCGTTTTTTTTTAAAACCAGCATTTGTAAGTTAAATTATATTTGCTCTTTTAAAAAGCATACCAAAAAAGCATAAAGAAGAAAACAAAAGTGGTGAGATGACTATATCGACTTCGTACAAACAGTTCAGAAAGATGTTAGCTGAAGCTAAAAGCCTTTCTTCTGTACCTGCCCAGCTCCCTCTCTGAAAAGGGATTCACATATATGATTTTTAAAGAAAAAAATCAGGTGCAAATGTACATACAGTTGACCCTTGAACAAAACGGATTTGAAATGCAGGGGTCCACTTTTACAGGGATTTTTTTTTCAATAAATATATGAATTATGAAAAACTGCCCAGAAGAGATAATGCTATCATACTCTTCTCAACCTTCCTTTTTCATGTGATAATCCATCATAGAGATCTCTCCATACTGCACAAAAAGAGTATCTTACTCTTTTTTTAATGGCTTTATAGTAGTAGTTCATAACACAAATACTGTACTTTATTCATCCACTGATCTCTTCTTCTCCATCCCATTGAGGGACATTTTGGTTGTTTCCAATTTTTTTCTGTTGCAAAGAATTTTGCAATGGGCTCCTTGAACATATTTTGGTGTACATCACAGGGTAAATTTGTAGAGAAAAATTGTCCAGTCAACAAAATATAAGTTTTATAAAAGTTGATAAATACCACCAAATTGCTAAATTGTACCAATTTACACTCATATCCGACAATGTATGAAGGTGTTTACTTTCTCACTTCTGCTCTAGCACCGGGTATTATCAAACTTTAGACATTTTGCTTCTCTGAGAGGTGAACAATTTATCTTCCTCTGAGTGATTAGCAGTTTCATAATTATGACTGAGGTTGCACTTATAGTTATATGTTTATTGGTTATTTATGTTTCTGAAGGTAGTCATATTCTTGACCCAATTTTCTGTTGGGTTGTTAATATTATTTTTTAATAAATTTATTTATTTATTTTTGGCTGCATTGGGTCTTCGTTGCTGCACTCGGGCTTTCCCTAGCTGCGGCGAGTGGGGGCTACTCTTAGTTGTGGTGTGCGGCTTCTCATTGTGGTGGCTTCTACTGTTGCAGAGCACGAGCTCTAGGTGCACAGGCTTCAGTAGTTGTGGTACGTGGGCTCTAGAGAGCAGGTTCAGTCATTGTGGAACATGGGCTTAGTTGCTCCACGGTATGTGGGATCTTCCCGGACCAGGGCTCGAACCCGTGCCCCTGCATTGGCAGGTGGATTCTTAACCACTGTGCCACCAAGGAAGTCCTGTTAATCTTTTACTTACTGATTTGTTTGCACTTTTTTTAAACTGGGGAAGTCAGCCTTTTGTCTGTTACGGGAATTGTGAAATTTTTTTCCTTGTACATTGTTTATCTCCTGATTTTGCTTTTGTATTTTTATGCCACACACACGTGCTTAATGGTTTTTTTTAGAGAAAATCCTTTCTTTATTATTATTATTTTTAAATGTTTATTTATTTATTTGGCTGTGTCAGGTCTTAGTTGCGGCACACGGGATCTTTTGTTGCGGCGCACGGTCTCTCTGGTTGTGGCGCATGGGCTCTAGAGTGTGTGGTCTTAGTTGCTCCTTGGCATGTGGGATATTAATACGACCAGGGATCGAACCCACGTCCCCTGCATTGGAAGGGGGATTCTTAACCACTGGATCACCAGGGAAGTCCTTTTTCTCTTTCTTTTAAGGTAAGAAGTGGATTTATTTAGAGAGAAACACTCCACAGAGAGAGTGTAGGCCATCTCAGAAGGTGAGAGGCCCACATGTGCTTAATTTTTGCATAGTCATGTTTATTAATTTTTTTCTATGGCTTCTGAGTTATTTGGTTATGTATAATTTATTTTGATATAAGGAGGAATGGCTGTAGCTTTATCATTTATCATTTCTTCAAAATACTAGACAGTGGTCCCAACATGATTTTTATTACCTTTACCATTAGAGGGAAAAACCCAGGGAACATTAAAAATACACCCTATCATAAGGTGCTGCAAAAAGTTTAAATTTTTTAAATTAATTAATTAATTATTTATTTTTGGCTGCGTTGGGCCTTCGTTTCTGCACGTGGGCTTTCTCTAGTTGTGGGGAGCAGGGGCTTCTCTTGTTGCAGAGCACGGGCTCTAGGTGCGTGGGCTTCAGTAGTTGCAGCACGCGGGCTTCAGTAGTTGTGGCTCGTGGGCTCTAGAGCACAGGCTCAGTAGTCGTGGTGCATGGGCTTAGTTGCTCTGAAGCATGTGGTATCTTCCCGGACCAGGGATCGAACCCGTGTCCCCTGCATTGCCAGGCGTATTCTTAACCACTGCACCACCAGGGAAGTCCTGCAGCAAGTTTAAAGGTTAGTTTTGGGGAAAAGAGTAGAAATAAATAAGTGCACTCTACTTTTCTGAAAACACATGCTTACCTGTATTAAGTAATACTCCAAAAAGGTGCTAATATTTATTAAAATAAGTAATGAAGACTTTTCTAATCAATATACAACTTAAAAAAGAGAATAAATTGTGAAAATGATTTAAAAAATTAAAATGATTGAAGAATTCCCAAATTGAGGAAGTATTATGTATGTTCAATTATAAAGCAAAGTTTTTCCCCAGATCATCCTTTAGAAAAACATGTAGATGCCTCATACTTGTAACCTTACAAAGTTTCTCATACAATGGAAGAATAGCACTATTCTTAAATTAATACGGTTTTTCATAATATAGTATTTTAAATATGTTTAAGTAAATTTAAAAAGTTGAATATTACATGTCATTTGACCATTTTATATATAACTAAATAATGAAATTTAAGTATTACATGTAGGCATTTGACTATTTTATATATAATATATATACTATATTCATATGTAATATGTACAAATATGGCCCTAAACTCATTTTTCGTTTTTGTTTTTGCATTGTCTCATTGGTGAAACTTAGACTTGACTTTTATTCAGGCCTGGATGATGTATTCTTGCCATTTTGTTATTGTTTGATCAAGGCTTTAGTGCGGATACAGCGGTGCAATATATTAAACTTAAAAGAAGTTCTGAAGTAGAAACATCATTTAGAAAAATGGTGAAAAATACAAGAAGAAATAGCTACATGTTTTACCATATTTGCCTCTAGGCAGAGGGAGGTATGAGGCAAGTCTTCCACTTTTTTGTTAAAAACTTGGAATACTATGTCCTTTAAAAAACCCAAAACTCATGAGGATGTACAACACTGATGTAAATAAAAATTAATTTGAAAACAGAAATGTGAAGTTTGTGTTAGTTTTTATAATAAGAAAAACATGAGGATGTTTGGTTGGGCACTTCCTTTTAAGATTTTCTTTTTCTCTGATTATAAAATCACACTGTAAGCATTTTCATCAAGGGCTTATCAAATTCAACGTTTTATGTAAATATATATAAATATACATTTAAATATATATAATTAAGTTATATGTAACATACAATAATACATTAGTTTCAAGTGTACAACATAGTGATTCAATTTTTTTTTTTTTCCCGCACCGCATGGCTTGCGGCATCTCAGTTCCCCAACCAGGGATTGAACCTGGGCCAAGGCACTGAAAACACTGAATTCTAACTACTAGACCAGCAGGGAACTCCCATGATTCGATATACATATACATATTTTTAAACACCAGGTGCTACTATTTTATTTTTTTAATATTTATTTATTTATTTTTATTTGGTTGCACTGAGTCTTAGTTGCAGCACGTGTGTTCCTTAGTTGCGGCTTGGGGGCTCCTTAGTTGTGGCAGGCAAACTATTAGTTGCAGCATGCATGTGGGATCTAGTTCCTTGACCAGGGATCAAACCTAGGCTCCCTGCATTGGGAGAACGGAGTCCTACCTACTGCACCACCAGAGAAGTCCCTTGATATTTTTACACATTATAAAATAATCACCACAATAATTCCAGTTACCATCCATTACCATGCAAAGTTGTTACAATTTATATTTTTATTTGGGGGATGTGATCTTGTAAGTAAGCCAGTCACTACTATTATTAAAAAATAACAAAACCTCAAAGGCTTAAAACAAGTTGAGAAGGAGAGTTTTACTGAATTCTGATAGTGACAATAAATGTGGAGATATCAAAATGAGGAAAATAACCAGTAATGCTGTGTAAACCTGTAATATCACAATATAAAGGACACCTTCAACTGGGTGCTTATTGAATTGTGAGCTCCTTCTCTTTAATCCTTACCTGTATCCCAAGGGCTGCTGTGAATTGGGGACACTAAGGAGGGAGGAGCCATTCAGAGCCAAGGTGTCAGATATGTAAGCCACAGTTTAGTAAATAATATGATAGATAATACAATATGATGCAGGTGTAGTCTATTACTAGAATTGCCTAGTTCCAGATTTTTGAGGAAAGGAATGAAACCTTTAGTTGATTTTATTCTGTCACATATATTATGCCTACATGGAATAATAACTTTGGTAAAACTCAGTTACAAGATGTAGGGGGAGCAAAGGAAATTATCAGAATTCTTTATTTTTTTAAAGAAGCAAAAACTACAGGTACTTTGTGAGTATATATTCAACAGGCTCTCAGTAAATCCCTACTGACTTACACATGTTAAGTTTCTTTTCTAAAACATGTGCCAACATGAGTGAAAGACCATAAGAACAAGAGGATTCAGTGCAGTATTCTCTGTAAGAGCCGAAGATTGGAAGTGTCTGACACTAAGGAACTGACACACACACACACACACACACACACACACACACACATATATGTAAATATATTTGTAAATGCAATGACTGCAAAAATGAAACTCTGTTAGCAGTGGTTACCTCAGTTACCTTGGGAAGAAAACTGTGGGCTGGAAGACCAAGGGTGGAGGGACACTTACCTTTCATGCCTACCGTTTTGTACCCTTAAAATTTTGTTCTGACTACAGTCCTGAAGCCTGCGGAAAAAAATCCACATTCACAGAAATGTAGACAAGATGAAAAGGCAGAGGGCTATGTACCAGGTGAAGGAATGACATAAAACCTCAGAAAAACAACTAAATGAAGTGGAGATAAGCAGTCTTCCAGAAAAAGAATTCAGAATAATGATAGTGAAGATGATCCAGGACCTCGGAAAAAGAATGGAGGCAAAGACCGAGAAGATGCAAGAAATATTTAACAAAGACCTAGAAGAATTAAAGAACAAACAAACAGAGATGAACAATACAATAACTGAAATGAAAACTAAACTAGAAGGAATCAATAGAAGAAAAACTGAGGCAGAAGAACGGATAAGTGACCTGGAAGACAGAATGGTGGAATTCACTGCTGCAGAACAGACTAAAGAAAAAAGAATAAAAAGAAATGAAGACAGCCTAAGAGACCTCTGGGACAACATTAAACGCAACAACATTCGCATTATAGGGGTCCCAGGAGGAGAAGAGAGAAAGGACCAGAGAAAATATTTGAAGAGATTGTAGTCGAAAATTTCCCTAACATGGGAAAGGATATAGCCACCCAAGTCCAGGAAGCACAGCGAGACCCATACAGGAAAAATCCAAAGAGAAACATGCCGAGACACATAATAATCAAATTGGCAAAAATTAAAGACAAGGAAAAATTATTAAAAGCAGCAAGGGAAGGGCTTCCCTGGTGGCACAGTGGTTGGGGGTCTGCCCGGTTTGCAGGGCAGAAATAGAGACACAGATGTAGAGAACAAACGTATGGACACCAAGGGGGGAAGGCGGTGGGGTGGTGGGTATGGTGGTGTGATGAACTGGGAGATTGGGATTGACATGTATACACTGATGTGTATAAAATGGAAGACTAATAAGAACCTGCTGTATAAAAAAATAAATAAAATAAAATTCAAAAAAGAAAAAAGAGCGACAGTATAACATGGGAAGTCTATTCAACACTCTGTAATAACCTAAATGGGAAGAGGATCTGTAGATGAATAGGTATGTATATGTACAAATGAATCAGATTGTATATTCCTAGAACAAGCAATATTGTAATCAAATTACTCTGATAAAAAATTAAAAATAAAAAAAGCGAAAAATAAGTTATGAGACATAAAAAAAAAAAAAAAGAAAGAATTGCAGGTGTATTAGTCAGGGTTCTCCAGAGAAACCAAACCAATAAGATTTGTGTGTGGATAGAGACAGAGATAGAGAGAGAGAGAGAGAGAGAGAGAGAGAGAGAACAAAAAAAAAATTTTTGTTCTATGTGAATGTAGTGCCCATTAAAAAATAAAATTTAAAATTCAAATTCAGGGTTAAACCACATTTGTCATTGTTTTCCAGCTATTCCTTCCTTCAAATGCACACAGCCACCAGATTTAATCTTCATAAAATTTCACTTTTAACATGTCACATGCTTGAGAAACTACAGCAGTTCCCTGTTACCTCCACACTCGCTCAGTGTTCTTGGCCTGATCATCAAGGCTCTCAACATTCTGGCCCAGGGCTCATCTTCAACACTAGTCTTAAAGGCTTTTCAACACATTCTGCTGTAAAGTTGTTTTCCTCACCTTTCCCTGAACATGCTATGGACATTTTCATCTCTCTTCAACAGCTTTTGCATTTTGCCCCTTCCTCCTTTTTTCCATGTAATTTGTGAATGCGTCTATGAATTTCTTTTAAATTTTCCCTCAAAACCACACAATTTAGCATTTGATTATGTAATATGCTAAAGCTTAATTTGAGTTAATCTTGTGTTCTCAACGAAATTAATTTTCTGGTATGTGAGGTGTGGTGATTAAAGCATAGTCTTATTCAAGGAATAAGGAGCAGGGTTCAGCATTGTTTCCATTGCACTGTGATTCCTGTAAGCAAGGGATCACTCAGAGGAGACAACAATTGGACCTGCCAGTGGCCAAGACCCCTGTGAGAGGGGAAGCTCTGCGATGGCAGGATTCATTTCGTTCTTCTATGTTCAACCCACTGCACAGTGTTAGCTGCTTCGAAGGGTGAATAAATTGGCTTATTACATGCAGTAGAGCATGCAACAAACCAAACCAAACCAACTGAAGAACAAATTCTTGAATAGCGCCCTCTGAATTGTCATCTCTACTAAGTCAGTAAATAGCTATGTGATGTTTGGTGTTTTGTAGTTTTTATTGACTTATTTTTTTATATCTTTATTGGATTATAATTGCTTTACAGTGTTGTTAGTTTCTGCTGTACAACAAAGTGAATCAGCTCTATGTATACATATATCCCCATATCCCCTCCCTCTTGAGCCTCCCTCCCACCCTCCCTATCCCACCCCTCTAGGGGGTCACAAAGCATCAAGCTGATCTCCCTGTGCTATGCAGCAGCTTCCCACTAACCGTCCATTTTACATTTGGTAGTGTATACATGAACTGACTTGTTTTTTATTGCTTTTTTCTTATTACTCGAATATTATATGTTTATCTTAGCAAATGTAGATAAGCAAAAAGAATGAAATATATAAAAATAGGTGACCCTGTTACCTAGTGACAATTGGTCTATTTTGGTGTATATGCTTTTGCATATTTTATAAATATACATACCATATACAGATGGTCCCTGACTTACAATGGTTCAGTTTAGGATTTTTCAAGTTAACAATGGTGTAAAAGAGATACGCGTACAGTAGAAACCGTACTTTGAACTTTGAATTTGGATCTTTTCCCAGGCTAGCGACATGTGGTATGATACTCAATAAGTATTTAATAAGTTACATGAAATATTCAACACTTTATTATAAAATAGGCTTCTGTTAGGTGATTTTTCCCAACTGTAGGCTAATGTAAGTGTTTTGAGCACATTTAAGGTAGGCTAGGCTAAGTTATGGTGTTCAGCAATTTAGGTGGGTTAAAAGCATTTTTGACTTAGGATGGGTTTATCGTGTTGTAACCCCACGGTAAGGGGTCAAGGAAGATCTGTATATTTACAAAACAGGAATCATACCATACTTCTAAAACTTAACTTTTATATTTTTTTCTTTTTAAATTATACCCAATCATGTGCATAAGTCTCAATGCTCAGTGAATGTTTACAATAATGCATATTGTTTGTAACCTTTTTATTCATCTGACAATGTGTGAACGTTTCCCAGGCATTAAATATTTTTCTATATCATTTAAAATGACTACACGGTGTACTACTGTGCATCTTTATTTAAATGATTGTTGGACATTTAATTTTCCTAAAAAATTTTCATTATTGTAACTGTGTTTTGGTAAAGATAACCAGCTGTATCTTTGTACACATTCTTGATTATAATCTTTGCATAAATTCCTAGGTATGGAATTGCCTAGACAATATTATGTAAAATTCTGACTTTTGAAAGCCAATTCCATTTCAGAAAGGATGTACCAGTTTCTTCTGCTGCCAGTAGATTTTTCTTTTAAATATTCATTTATTTATTTGTCTGTGCCTGTTCTTAGTTGCAGCACGTGTGATCTTCGTTTTGGCATGCGGGATCTTAGTTGAGGAATGTGGGATCTAGCTCCCTGACCAGGGATCAGACCCAGGCTCCCTGCATTGGGAGTGCGGAGACTTAGTCACTGAACCACCAGGGAAGTCCCCTGTTGCCAGCAGATGTTGAATGTGTCTAGGACTCCTTACTAACTTTAATATGCAGAAGGTGAGAACAATATTGGTCTAGGAAAAGAGACTTCCATTGCATTTAATAAAACATGAGTGGCTGCTTTACCAAAATTCCTTTCTTAATCATCTTTTCTCTTTGTTCTTTAGAACAACATCAAAGCATTGTCCTGCCTGTTCTCAGGATAGAGAGTAATGGCAGCAAACTTTTTTTTCTGGGCAAGGTTGTCTAGTGTTCGAGGGATATAACTTTTCTTTTTGATTGTGGTAAAGTATATATAACAAAAAATTTACCATTTTAAGCGTACAGTTCAATGGCATTAAGAACATTCACACTGTTGTGCAACCATCATGCCCATCCAACTCCAGGACATTTTTCATCTTCCCAAACTGAAACTCCATACCCATTAAACAGTAACTCCCCATTTGTCCCTCCCCCCAGCCTCCTGGTAACCTCTCTTTTTCTTTCTGTTTCTATGAATTTGACTACTCTATGTATCTCATATAAGTGAAACCATACAGAATTTGTCTTTTGTGATTGGTTTATTTCACTTAGCATGTCTTCAAGGTTCATCCATGTAGCATGTGTCAGAATTTCCTTCCCTTTTAAGGCTGAATAATATCCCATTGTATGTATATACCACATTTTGTTCATTCTTCTGTTAATGGACACTTCGGTTGCTTCTACGTCTTGGCTATCGTGAATAGTGATGCTATGATTATGGGTGTACAAATATCTGTTTGAGTTCCTTTTTTCAATTCTTTTGGGTATACCAGAAGAATTGCTGGATCATATGGTAATTCTATGTTTAATTTGTTGAGGAATCACCACTGTTTTTCACAGCTGTAACTTCATATCCTTTTAAGGCCATTTGTTAGTTATTCTGGTCAGGATTTTGGGATGCCCAAATGGGCCTCCAAATACCTCAAGGGTTGTGAAATTTCCAAAACAAAATTTGTACTTCGTTTTAAAATTCCACACCAAACTTTCAGCAAGAAATGATATATAATGACGGATTAGTAAAAATGGGACTTCAGTGATTTCTCTTTAGAAATAAACCTTAAAAGATGTATATTGGTGAGCTCAATGAAAAAGTATTTCTTTAAGGCAATAGTTTATGGAGGCATTTAAAGGGTTAAGGCAGTTAAAATGTATCCCTGACCACTCACTTTCTTCTCTAAATCCTGCATTTCTTAGGGCCACAGTGAGCTGAAATACAGGCACCCTGGACCCACCCTAGGCCAGACACACTCCTGAGTGTGGAGAGAGCCAGCCCAGGAGAAATGGCACAGTGATCAGACCCCAGTCATCATACAGTTCTCCTTCTCACTGGCACATTTTATTTCCTTTGTGACACAAATCACTATTTTAAATAATCCTCTTTGTTTGCATGTGTCTTGTCTGCCTCCCTCTGTCAGAATGTAAGCTCCCTAAAAACAGAGACTTGTTTACCACACCTTTTTCTACAATTGTGCTGAATATAAAATAGGTCCTCAATAAATATTTATTGAATGAATAGATTGTCAAATGAATACAAACTTGCTTTCTTAGTCTATTTCTTTCTACTCTTAAACTATTTTAAAACTTATGAAATACTGTAAACACTCAGAAAAGCGCCTACTACTCATGTTTAACAAATCCTAAGATTTTACCATAATGCTTCAATTTTTTTTCTATCCCTTAAAAAAAATGGAAAAAGATAAAAATATATAGGAGATGAAGAGATGGCCAATTTGGGGAGTGTGTAAAAATGGACAGTCTTTGTCGACTCGTGAGAGAAATGGTTCATCTACGTCGCTTACATAAATTCAAACTACAGATCCCAGGCAGCACTGCAACAGTTCTGCTCGTGGGCTATTCTTTTCTCTTGTATAAACAGCCAATGAAAGGTAGAGTTTACAAAGGTCTAGGATGACATCTGGTGTGTTGACTGTGGCCAGACTTAAATCTAGTTATTGTCGTTTGGAACGCGCAGCTGTAAACCAGACCTCATAGGGCTTTTCCTGTTAATTCGCAGTTCATTGTGCCTCTTGTTTCAGAGGGAAGAAAAGCTGATTTAGTAATCTAAATGGACGCGATACTGAATTACAGGTTGGAAGATAGTGAAGATTACTACACGTTACTGGGATGTGATGAACTGTCTTCGGTAAGGCAGTGAATAATGCCGTTCTTTTTCACAACAGTATTTCAAGTTTTTATTTAAGGTTTTAATTTGGAACTTACGTTGCCTAAAAATCTGATCTTGTGTTATTTTAAAGCACTTTTGGCTCAGAGAAAGTTAAGGACTTAAATATGTGCTGGGTCTTTACTTGAATAATGTCCTTTTTCAGTTTTATGGAAGCTTCTGATTGAATATGTGTATTCTGTCACATGGCCATAGACTCTATTTCAAATATACTAAAAATACATATTTGAAATTTAATTGTAATTGCTATTGGCAGTGTTTCATAGTATACATAAGCTATTTCTTTATTATGGTAAGTTACACTGTAATTGAGATGAGATGTAATTTTCTAGCAATTAGTGATTTTAAAATGTTTTATTAAAATATGTACTTTTATGTGAGTAGTTAAATTATATAAACCAAGAAACATCGTTTTATGTTAATATTTCAAATTGTGTGAGAGGAATTACTTCTTTAAAGTCTGGCTTCTGAAACAAAATGTGTGAAAACTCTATAATTGTTCACTTGATCTACAATGGAACAATGTTTTTAAAGGTCCCCGTAGATAATTATAAAGGTTGTAAAAGTTTTTTAAATTATGGAAAGCTCATTTATAATTCTACCTCCCAAGGGTAACACTATTAATGTCTGGTATATTAATCACCAGTCTTTTTCCTATATATATATTTTTGAAGACAAGTTCGCTTTTTATCTGTTAACATTATAACAAGGATTTCTCCAGGCTACTAAAGATTCTTCATATATATGTTAATGATTGCATATTTCATTTTACTATTGTACCACAATTGGTTATTCTCTTATTGTTAAACATTTCATTTATTTACAGTTTTTTAATATTTTAAATATTGAGATGAATATGAAATATATTTCAATTATATTATTAAATATGTTCATATTATTTTATATTTATATAACAAGTATTAAAATATTTATTTTATTTTATTACTAAAATATAGCTATTAATATTAAAATATTTTAAAGCAAATTATTTTTCTATTCATCTTTGTTTCATAAGGCTGGAGTTAAGTAATAAAATGTACTTCATTTTGTTTGGAGAATAGAATAATATTGGACACAAGGGATTATCTCTAATTTTGTCACCCTGAGGAAGTTATCTTAGGTTCCTTGTAGTTAAACACACTTAGAGCAACTGAGAAAGCTTATTATGTGTTATTCATACTTTGGATTATACTCTTGCCAGATAATTTTTGAAGGAACTATCTGAATCAAAGGAACATAATTTAATTTGAAAAGTTTCACGATTTGGATTTATAAAAAATATTGTCATGCTAGGTTATAAAGTAAAGGTTGTAATAGCCCCTTAATAAATCTCTTGACCCTTTAGTCAGTCTTTTGTAGTTATGTTATTGTCTTTTCAATCTTTCCACAAAGAAAGATTAGTCTTGAATAGACTACGGTGTATACCGTAGCATATATTAAAAGGAGAATAAAAGCATTGTCTTGACATTCCTTCTTCTGGATGTATTTTACTAATTCTGTCAATGGCATAGCATGTGTAGGTAACAGTCATTTATTTAAAATGCAATGACCTGTCACAATTTTGTCGATTCTTTTTATATATATCTTCCCCCGTGCCCCACCTTTTTTTTTGTTTGTTTTGGCCACACCGGCTCGGCTTGCGGGATCTTAGTTCCCTGACCAGCGATCAAACCCGTGCCCCCTGCAGTGGAAGGGCGGAGTCCTGACCACTGGACTTCCAGGGAATTCCCCTCTCCCCTCTTTTTATATGTATCCTTCTCACTGAAAAATATTTTAATGTCTTTTTTTGAGTATTACTATGACATTTCCTTTACTTGTGTTGCATGGATTTTCTTTACTTCAAATATTCCTTGATCTGATGCTCTAAAAAAATTAACCAGAACTGTTCCTATCCAAGAGCAATTTAGCAGTTATAATTTCAAAGCAGCTTGATATTTTGATTCCACTTACAACAATTGAGTTAGATACACACATAATTCTTTGCTTTAGTATACAGTTCTTACACTGTAAAGCGTGTGTTGGAAATTAATTAAATGACATATATAAGGCCATGGGAGGATTTCCATGCTGCTGAGTAGGAAACAAATACCCCCTGTTCAAAAACATTTACTGAAATTTGAGCCCAAATCAGTTAGCTTTTTCTCCCTAAATCAGATTTTACATAGACGCATGCTATGAAATCTTCTGAAGTCCTTATTGATGCATATACCACACACTAGTGGTGTAAGGCAGCCTCTTGGGTGTGGATCTTAATTAATTTTTTAATATCTGGTCAACATTTCAGTAGTAATAAGACTTTCTCATTTCAAGATTTCATGGACTTGAAAACTGAGCATAAACTCAATAAATAGAAACACCTATTTTTTTTTCTAGTTCTCTTTCTTATTGACTTCAGACCACTTGGGTTTAAATCTTAACCATTTATTGGCTATGTGACCTTGGGAAAATTATTTCACTTTTCTATGGCTGGGTTTCCTAATCTGCAAATGGGGATAATAATAGTACTCACCTCATGGAGGTGTTGTTGGGATTAAATGAGACATGATACATAAGGTGCTTAGAATGGTGCCTGGCATATAGTAAGTTGTCGTGGTTGAGGGAGTTGTTTTGGCCTCACAGTAACACTGTACACTTGGAACTTCATAAATTCATTCTATTCTATTTTTTAAAAATCAATTAATTAATTTATTTTTGGCTGCGTTGGGTCTTCATTGCTGCGCATGGGCTCTCTCTAGCTGCTGCAGGAGCGGGCTACTGTTCCTTGTGGTGCACAAGCTGCTCATTGCAGTGGCTTCTCTTGTTGCAGAGCACGGGCTCTAGGTGTGCAGGCTTCAGTAGTTGTAGCTCGCGGGCTCTAGAGCACAGGCTCAGTAGTTGTGGTGCACGGGCTTAGTTGCTCTGTGGCATGTGGGATCTTCCAGGGCTCGAACCTGTGTCCCCTGCATTGGCAGGCGGATTCTTAACCACTGCACCACCAGGGAAGTCCCCATTCTATTCTATAATTCGCATTATTTTTAAAATATTTTATTTTGAAATGATTTTTAATAGAAGTTTTTGAAGAGCAATTTTAGGTTCATAGCAAAATGGAGGGCAAGATACAGAGATTTCCCATATACCTGCCCCCTCCACTGATGCATAGATTCTCCATTATCCATATTCCCATCAGAGTTACAACTGATGAACCTACATTGACACATCATCATCACCCAAAGTCTATAGTTTACATTATGGTTCACTCTTGGGTTTGTACTTTCTGTGGGTTTGGACAAGTGTATAATGACATTTATCCACCTTATCATAGTGTATCATAGAGAGTAGTTTCTCTGCTCCAAAAATCCTCTGTGCTCCATCTATATTGGAATAATTTTTGGCTTACAGAAAAGTTGCAAACATAATAGAGTTCTTGTATACACTTCACCCAGCTTCCTTAATGTTAACATCATATTTAATGGTAGTATCATTATCAAAATCAGAAAATTAACATTGGTACAATAGTATTAACTTAACCAGTGGTCATCAAGCATTTTTTGTAAAGGACCAGATAGACAGGGTCAGCACTAGGGTGAGGCAAGCAGAGTGCTTATGATGCAAAATTTAAGGAGGCACTAACTCTCAGGGTTTCTGCAAGTGCAGAGACCTGAGAGAGAGTGAGTACTTCCTTAAACCCAGGTGTCCTGCTTGTCTTTTTTTTTTTTTTTTTTTTTGCGTGTGTGGCAAGCGGGATCTTTGTTCCCTGACCAGGGATCGAACCCATGTCCCCTGCATTGGGAACGCAGAGTCTTAACTGCTGGACCGCCACGGAAGTCCCTGTGTGTGTCCTCTTGGTGCTGACCCTGAGATAGCAAATATTTTAGATTTTGCAGGATTTATGGTCTCTGCCACAACCACTCAATTCGGCCATTGTGAGAAAGTAGCTATAGATAACATGTAAATGAATGACCATGGCTGTCTTCCAATAAAACTTTATTTTAAAAACAGGTGGGTGCTTCCCTGGTGGCGCAGTGGTTGAGAGTCCGCCTGCCGATGCAGGGGATACGGGTTCGTGCCCCAGTCTGGGAACATCCTACATGCCACGGAGCCGCTAGGCCCGTGAGCCATGGCCGCTGAGCCTGCGCGTCCAGAGCCTGTGCTCCGCAACGGGAGAGGCCATAACAGTGAGAGGCCCGCGTACAGCAAAAACAAAAAAACAAAAACAAAACAAAACCCAAAAAAAACAACAAAGAAAAAACAACATGTGGTAGGCCAGACTTGGGCTGTGGGCCAGAGTTAGTCAACCCCTGACCTAAAGTATAGGGCTCCTTCCAATTTCATCAATTTTTCTACTGATGCCCTTTTTCTCTTCCAAGATCCAAGCCAGGATCCTTTATTGTACTTAGTTGTCTGGTTCCCTTATTTTCCTCCAAAATGACAATTTTTCATATCTTCCTTGTCTTTCAAGACCTGGACACTTTGAAGAGTAGTGGTGAGTTGTTTTGTAGAATGTCCCTCAATTTTGGTTTGCTTGATCTTTTCCCATGATTAGAGTGAGTTTATGTGTTTTTGGAAAGAACACCACAGAAGTGATGGTGTGCCTTTCCCAGTGCATCATTTCAGGGGTACCTGATATAATATGTCTTATTAACCTTGATCATTTGGTTAAGATGTGTCTGTCAGCTTTCTTCTGCCAGGTTTTTGCAGTGTAGGGTTATTATTTTCCCTTTTGTAATTAACGAATATATTGGTGACAGTTCTTTGAGACCACAGTGTTTCTCCTCAAACGTTCACCCACTGATTTTAGCATCCTTTAGGGAATCTTGCCTATAAGAGTTACTGTTATGGTGTTTGCCTAATGGTGACTTTCTATTTTCCTCATCCGTTTACATTTATTACTTGGAATTCTTCTGTAAAGAAAAGCTACCCCTTCTCCCATATTTACTTACTTATTCAGCTATTTTTGTCACTGTGGATTAATAGATAGTTATTGTATTTTATGGATTTTAACCCAGTATTACCATTGTATATTTTACGGCTCAAATCACTTCTATAGCTCATGTTAATTAATTATCATTTCATTAGAATGATGTAAGATGATCTCTCATGAAATCTACTTCAGGGATATTACTAATATCGGGCGTTTTGTGGGAAAAATCCAGTTTCAAACTAAGTAAATCGAAATGATGGATGTTAACCCACTTATTAAAATGGGTCTTGTCTTTTCTGCAACATATTCTGTAGCATATACATTTCCAGCACATGAATCAATGCATTCTTTTAATGAATAAATCACATTTTCAGAATGCTCCTATTACACTACAGTCATGTTATTTGAAGAATATCTGTCAGTCTATAATCAAGTATTCATTCAACACTTGGCATTGGTCCAGTACTAGACGTGATGGGGGGAGAACAAAACAAAAAAGTGAGACATGGTGCGAGTGTATAAGGAAATTGGCATCCAGTCGAAGAATCAAAGCTCATACACAGGAAACAATTCCAGGACAAATAAGTACTGTGCTGTGCGGTACTGTTTATAAGTGCAACAGGAATTAAGGAAAGAATATCTGAGAAGACTTCAGAGAAGAGATGGGGCATGAAACGATCTTACTTGGTTAAAATTTAAATGCATGGAGGGAGAGTCAGAGGGCATTTGTGTGGCCAGGGAAAAGCTGGAGAAGATCCATTCAAGTGGGAATCAAATTAGTCCTTATTGCACATGAGTATTTCCTGGCACAGAGCAAAATACTATGCTATTAGGATATGGAAAAGATAAGTTTTTAAGTTTTAAAATTTAATTTCTAAAATTAATATATGTTCAATAAAGAAATGAGGAGTATGAAGAGAGCACAGAGAAAAATGCTTAATGTTTGGGAGTATGACATAGGCATGCCAATTATGCATACATATATGCTGTATTTATGTATTATGTAATAAGTACATGTGTATATGTATAAATATATATATATAAATATATATATAAATATAAATATATATATATATATATATATATTTTTTTTTTTTTTTTTTTTTTTCCGGTACGCGGGCCTCCCACCGCCGCGGCCCCTCCCGCCGCAGAGCAACAGGCTCTGGACGCGCAGGCCCAGCGGTCATGGCTCACGGGCATAGCCGCTCTGCGGCATGTGGGATCCTCCCGGACCGGGGCACGAACCCATGTCCCCCGCATCGGCAGGCGGACTCTCAACCACTGCGCCACCAGGGAAGCCCTATATATATTTTTTTGTATGTGTTTGGAGTCAGACTGTCTGAGTTGAAATCCTGGCTTTGCCACTTAGTAGCTCTGTGACTTTGGAAAAATTACTTAACTTTCCTATGTCTTGGTTTCCTAATCTGCAAAATGGGAATAATAATAGTACCCACCTCATAGAATTGCTGTGGGAATTAAATGAGATGCTATATATAAAGTACTTAGAACAGTGCCTGGCACAGAGTAGGTCTCAATAAATCTTAGCTATTATTATCATTATCTTTATTTTACATATTCACATGTTATGTAATTCCTTTTGAGAAAACATTAAGGTTTTATACCGTACATAATACTTTGTAGCTTACCTTTTCTCATAGAACGCATTATATAAATTTCTCAGATTATTGTCTTCTACTAAAAGATGATTTTTTTAATGACTGCAAAATATCCCATCTTAAAGCTATATTACAATTAACGTTAACAAATATCCTATTACTAGGCACATAGGTTTTTGTTTAAAATGTATAACTTTTCAATTTAATTACTTAATGAATTTATTTTTGGCTGCATTGGGTCTTTGTTGCTGCATGTGGGTTTTCTCTAGTTGCGGCAAGCGGGGGCTACTCTTTGTTGCGGTGTGCAGGATTCTCATTGCGGTGGCTTCTCTTGTTGCAGAGCATGGGTTCTAGGTGCACAGGTTTCCGTATTTGTGGCACGTGGGCTCAGTAGTTGTGGCTCGCCGGCTCTAGAGTGCAGGCTCAGTAGTTGTGGCTCACGGGCCCAGCCGCTCCGCGGCATGTGGGATCTTCCCAGACTGGGGCATGAACCCGTGTCCCCTGCATCGGCAGGCGGACTCTCAACCAATGCGCCACCAGGGAAGCCCTGTCAGGTGGATTCTTAACCACTGCATCACCAGGGAAGCCCTAAAGTGTATAACTTTTAATTCATTGAACTTTCTTATAACTAAATCCATTTCCTACCTCTGATTATCCTCTTAGCCAAATTCCTAGAATTGAAATTGAACTGAAGAGTATGAAAAAAATTACAGGATTAAAAAAATTTTTTTAATTTATTTTCTTGGCCGTGCTACCTGTCTTGTGGGATCTTAGTTCCCCGACCAGGCATCGAACCTGGGCCCTTGGCAGTGAAAGCGTGGAGTCCTAACCACTGGACCGCCAGGGAATTCCCAAGGATTTTTATATATGTGTATATCCCAATTGATTTCCAGAAAATGTGAACCATTTACGTCCTCACCAGGAAAGCATGAGAGAGTTCATTTCTTTGCACCCTCAGTGACACTGGTCATGATCATCCCGTGGATGTTTTATTTAATTATGTGTAAAGTTGAACCTTTTTTGTATGTTTATTGGCCAATAGGGTAGGCAGCTTTCCAGACCATTGGACATTGGGTCTGGAAGGCAAGATTCAGAGGACCTTGACATGGAGAGCCTCACTTGTCCATGGGCCACACTTGGGGTGGTGATGCCAGGAGATAAATAGAACATGCCCAAGACAAACTAAGCCTCTTTACTGGTTAGTTTACCCAGAACCAGCCGTACATAGGAGATTTGTAATAAACTTTGTGACAATAAAACTATGAAAAGTAATGAAAGACAGATATGGATTATTCTTAATTTTTAAAGATGGGATAGGAATTAAAAAATAAAACAAAACCCCCAAACTTTCTACCTTTGATAGATAGGTATAATTTTATCCATTTGTATTATTAAATCCCCCCAAAATATATACATAAATATGTATATAAGTGTGTAAAAATGTGTCTTGAAGGATTCTGTTACCTTAGGGGAAAAGGAGTAAAGGTTTTTTTAAAAAAATTCTGTATTGATAGAAATTTTTTCAAACAGAGTTCGTGAGTATTCATAAATTACTTGTTAATTAAAAATGCTTACTACTAGGGCTTCCCTGGTGGCACAGTGGTTGACAGTCCGCCTGCCGATGCAGGGGACACGGGGTCGTGCACCGGTCCGGGAAGATCCCACATGCCGCGGAGCAGCTGGGCCCGTGAGCCATGGCCGCCGAGCCTGCGCGTCCGGAGCCTGTGCTCCGCAACAGGAGAGGCCACGACAGTGAGAGGTCCGCGTACCGCAAAAAAAAAAAAAAAAAAAAAAAAGCTTACTACTAGATTCTTTAAAATTTTTAAAATATAAAAACAAGCCCCAATCTCAATTTTCTTCATTCTATTAGCAGGTTATGGTGACTAAGGGGTAAAGGGAGCACCCAGGAAGAGGAAACATAATTAATTACAGCTCTTACTAGGAAATATATCTCTTCCTGTTATTCCAAGTGTTTCCCAGTACATGCTTAACATGGAAAAGAGTAGAGATATCAGTCTGGGCTTTAAACATATTCATATCTAATACAGCCTGTCTTTGATTGTAAAAGTGAAGATTTTTTTATGAGAATTGATTAAGGATGACGTGGAGCTGATAAAAATGTTTTTCCCATGAATCTTCTGACAATACTGAGCTGAACTGCTTGAGAATTCATTTCTCAAACAAGAGGCAATTTGCTTTCATTAATTCATGTATAGTAAATATAGTACTTGATAATAGGTCCCTAAGTCTGAAGAATTCGGCCACATAAAACAGTGGTTACGATTATTAGATTTGAATTCCATCTGCTTAGTTAACAAAAAACTCAGCTTCTGAGTAATAGTAATAAGCTAAATGAGTTCAAGTTACTTAACCACTGACATTTAATAATAGCTACTATTATTGAGTTCTTACTGTGATTGGGCTTTGTGTTAAGTGCTCGACTTATTCATGAAACGTAAAGATGAGGGAACCTAGGCACATAGAAATTACACAACTTGCCTAAAATCTCAGGGTAGAACTGGGATTTAAAACAAAGTAATCAGAATCCAAGAGCCACATAACCACTGTTGTATCCTGCTGTTGACATTGCAATTATAATTAATGAAGCCAAGGCTTGATAATTCATGATAATAAGGATTAGATGGGTGAGTGAAATCAAATAAAATCATAAATTGCCCTCAAATCTCATTTTAGTTTGGGTTGAAGTTTCTGTTTTCCCAATCAAAATCTCTAACCAAACTGTTTATTGGTAACAAAATTATCAGGTTTATCCTTTTTTTAAAAATTGTGAAAAATTTTTCCTTCCAATTTTATTGAGATATAATTGACATATAGCACTGTATAAGTTTGAAGTGTACAGCATAGTATTTGACTTACATACATCATGAAATGATTACCACAGTAAGTTTATTGAACATCCATCATCTACATAAATATGAAATTAAAGAAATAGAAATTTTTTTCCTTCTGATGAGAACTCTTAGGATTTACTTTCTTAACACCCTTCATATATAACATACAGTAGTGTTAATTATATTTATCATGTTGTACATTGCATCTCTAGTACTTATTTTATAACTGGAAGTTTGTACCTTTTGACTACATTTATCTAACCTCCTAATTCCCAACTGTGAAATTCTTAATAAAAAAGAAAAGGGCCAAAAGGCAGACAGAAAGAACTTTATAATGGGTAATTTATAAACTGGATAGTCTTTTTTTTTAATTGATTTTTTAAAATTTAATTAAATTTAATTTTTTTGGCCACACCACATGGCATGCAGGATCTTAGTTCCCCGACCAGGGATTGAACCCATGCCCCCTGCAAAGGAAGCTCAGAGTCTTAATCACTGGAATGCCAAGGAAGTCCCTGGATAGTCATCTTGAATAATGGTTGGTGGCTAAGCATCCTTAGAAGAACTCGGATGTGTAAACTCACCTTTCATATATTCTTAGGATAAACCTATCTGACCATTTTTGACATTTGAACTCATAGATGTCTTGGGCCATCATCTAAATACAGTAGCAAGTTTAATTGTCATCACAGACTACTATTTGAATAGGAACTTTTACTGGATACTTTCTGAATTTTGTTATTGAGAAAATAATTTCTTAAGAGTAAAAAGTCAAAATACAAATATAGGGATCAAAATAAAAAGTTGGGTGATCATGGCTTTTTTGGGAAAAACTGACACCCAACTTCTTCCTTCATTCCATTCAAATTGGATTCCTTATTTTATTTATTTATTTATTTTGCGGGACGCGGGCCTCTCACTGTTGTGGCTTCTCCCGTTGCGGAGCACAGGCTCCGGAAGCGCAGGCTCAGCGGCCGTGGCTCACGGGCCCAGCTGCTCCGCGGCATGTGGGATCTTCCTGGACCGGGGCACGAACCCGTGTCCCCTGCATTGGCAGGTGGACTCTCAACCACTGCGCCACCAGGGGAGCCCTGGATTCCTTATTTTAAACATTGATTTTTCTTTTAGGCTGAACAAATCCTGGCAGAATTTAAGGTCAGGGCCCTGGAATGTCACCCTGACAAGCATCCTGAAAACTCCAAAGCTGGTAAGTATTTAATAATGGCTGTTTCTCATGAAAATGTAGAGCATAGAGATCTACAATGGCTTTAATAGTAACTTCATTTTCTTTTATCTATTTACACTCAAAATTATTCTTTCATTCAATGCCAAAGAATATTTTTGCACTATCAGATGGAAGGTGAGGAGGGAATTGAGTAAGGTCTATCTTTCTAACAGTAGTCATTTGATATTCATTTATCTTTCTGCTATAATGTTCTGCTTCATGGTTTCAAATCTGCCCAGTTTATGCTTTATTTCACCAGTTCTCAAATGTTAACATGACTTAAATATGTTTGTAACCAGGTGGCTGTCTTGATGAGAACCTTGCTGTGTTTTCTTCATTTTGAAGACCTGGATAGGTCCATATATATTATATAATAATATATTCGCACATTTGTTTTTTCTTTATCATATTTTACATTTCATGATCATAAATCTATGCATAAATGCTTTTGTGTATCTCAGCTTGAAAAAATACAAGCAAACCAATAATCCTTCCTTAACCTGTTGCCCTCCTGCTCCTTCCCTATCTCTTGCCTTCCCTTTAGAGCCAAACTTCCTGAAAAAGAAGTCCACAGTTGGTATCTCTACTTCCCTTTTGCCCTTTTCAATTTATCCCAGTCTTCCTCCTCACCTTTCTAGGAAACAGTTTTTGTAATAGTCACTAAGGACTTCCTGGCTGCCAAATTCAATGGCCTACATTGCAGTCCTTACCTTCCCTGAGCTTGCATCAGAATTTGGCACTATTGACCATGATCACCTTTTTTTTTTTTTTTTTTTTTTTTTGCGGTACGCAGGCCTCTCACTGTTGTGGCCTCTCCCGTTGCGGAGCACAGGCTCCGGACGCGCAGGCTCAGCGGCCATGGCTCACGGGCCCAGCTGCTCCGTGGCATGTGGGATCTTCCTGGACCGGGGCACAAACCCGTGTCCCGTGCATCGGCAGGCGGACTCCCAACCACTGCGCCACTAGGGAAGCCCCATGCTCACCTTCCTGACACTCCTTTTTCTTAGCTACCAGGATACGTACGCCCTTATGCTTTTCCTCCTACTTCTTGGGCTGCTCTTTCTGTCTCCTTTGTGACTTCCTTCCCTTCTGTCCTAAGGTTCCCTTCTAAACTCTCTTCTGGGTTTACTCCCCATTTTTTCTCTGGAGTTTTGTCCAAGTCTGTGGTTTCAATCATCAGCTACTTGTTGATGGCTCTCCAATCTATCCTTAACTCAGTTCTCATTCCTCAGTTTCAGACTGTAGCTTCACCTGCTTCTTGGAAATCTCCTTTTGGAGACAATTCAAAGTCACTCTGTGAAAAACTGGACTTGTTATTCATCCTCCTCTCACCTCTTAAAATCATGCTCATTTTTCTATGTTTCCCCATCTCAATAAATGGCACCACCATTCATTCAGTTGGTCAGGCAAAAACCTGTCTCCTTCCTCTGCCTCACATCTACATCTGATTGACTACCAAATGCTGGTGATTTGCCTTCCGCATCTCTCTCCTGTAGGTCCTCTTCCCTCCATCCTCAGAGCCACTGCGGTAGGTAAGCCACTATCATTTCATGCCTGAATCCTTACAGGACTCTAATTGCTTCACACTGCAAATAGTGGTCTTTCTTTCTAGTTATGGAAAGAAATGAAAGATTTAATATGTATAAAACAGTACAAAGAATCCTATAACAAATGCCCGTGTGTGTATCACACAGCTTAAAACTTTACCAGTGCAGTTGAAATCTCTTGTGTATTCCTACCCTGATTTTACCCTCAGGGTAGGTAATACTATCTTAAATTTGATGACTGTGTTTACTATATGTGTATACTATAGGTATGTGTATAGTATGTGTATACATGTGATTTTTCTATAAGGAAAATATTATGATTAAGACCTGTCTACAACTCCATATTTCACAAATGGTAAGACCCAACCCCTCTTCATTAAAAAAATTTTTTACCTTATCGTAAATCTCTTAATTAATTTTCTATAGAAATCACTGATCCCTTTGATTTGTATAAACAAGTCATTTTCCAATGTATGAAGTCATCTTTTGTTAGATACTTAACCATTATTTCTGCTCATTTGACCCTCCTCCTTTTTCTTGGCCACGACACATGGCTTTCAGGATCTTAGTTCCCTGACCAGGGATTGAAGCCAGGCCCCCTGCAGTGGAAGCATGGAATCCTAATCACTGGGCCACCAGGGAAGTCCCTCCCCTTTTTCATTAAGGCAATGTGAACAAATCATAAGTGTAAACCTGATAAATTTTTGTCCACATATAACCAGTTTAACCACTGCCCAGATGAAGATGTAGAACATTTCCACCACCCCAGGGAAAGTCCCTTTTCATATCCTGTTCAATGTCAGCACCCTCTCCCATTTTTGGATCTTATCATCATTGATTAGTTTTGCCTAGTTTTGAATTTCATGTAAATGGAATCATACAGTATGTATTCTTTTGCATGTAGCTTCTTTCGCTTTACCTTACGTCTGTGATATTTGCCCGTATTGTACGTGTAGCGATAGCTCATTCTTTGCCATTGCTGGGCCTTTAGGTACAAGCCCCTTCATGTTGTGCTCCCCCCACTTATCTCTATCCTCATTTTCTCTCCACCACCATGCTTACAACCCCATGTTTCAGCCACTCACAACTACCTTGGTTCCTTGATGTGCCCTGCTCTCCACTCTTTAGACCTTTATGTCTATTGCTTTCTCTGCCTGGAACATCCCCGAGGCCTGCCCACCTCCCTGCCCTGCTTTTGATTGGTTGGGTCATGCTCCTGATTCAGGTCTCAGCCTAGCCATCACTTCCTCTGGGATTTATGTGTGCCCCAGCTACCCAGAGCACCCTGCGTATACGTCAGGTGGCCAACTGTGTATCATATTGTCCTCTTGTCGACAATTTGCTTATTAGTCGTACTGGAAGCTCAGTGAGCCTGGCTTCCTGCTTATCTCCTTCAAAGTGGTATGCCTTGCACCGAGCACAGCACCTGCAGTGGAGGACAGCTACTTTGTGCACATAATTTCTTGAATGAGTGAAAGAATGAACTTGTGAACATTTCTGTAGGAGACATATGAATTACCTCTCTAAACTAGAGTTAATATTAAGATAGATGTCGTAGCATAAAAGTATAAAAATTTGATAAACACTTAAAAAACCCACCACCACAGATTATTCTTTAACTGGGTTCCTCTCCAGTAAAGCACGGCTTTGAGTTGTTTTTCTGTCCCCAGCAAACAGTTTCTACTCAGGGCGCATGATGAATCATTGTGCGATCATTGCCATTCTAGTGGCCATAGTGTTGGGAGTTTTCATGTACGGGCTACCACAAGGCTTGTTCAGAGAAACACTGGACTGTGTAAATATTGTTTAAAATGAAAGGGTACACAGACATCAATATCTTCCCTTGTAAGGCTTGCAGTAGATAGATGATTCAACCTTTGGGTAGAAATTGCTTTGAAATCTGTTTAAGCATCCATTTCCTTAATTTGGATTAATATGGCTTTCTGAACGTTTAAGTGGTTCTTTACACACTTGGAGAAGGGTTAAGGTTACTGATAAAAATATTTTAAAATGTGAAACAAAAATTCACCCTGATGCTGATTTTAGCTTGACTGAAATCCAGAATATATTGGACAGATTTTGAAACATATTTCATTAAGGTGAAAGGCTAAGCCTTTAGAACAACTGCAGGTAGAAGAAATTAAACTTGTATATACACTTTTTTGGTTTGCTAAATGTAGTCTCAACCGCTGCCACTGAAATGACTGATTTGGTAGCATGACGGAGTAGTAGATATGAACACAGGTTTGTCTGTCTGGATTGCTCCTAGCTCCCACTTATGAGCTAGTTGATTTTGGGCAACCTCTTTGAGCCTCAACATACTTCTAGGTAGAATGGGTAGACTAATAGCATATTATTACTTCATGTGTTTGCTGTGAGGATTAAATGATGTATCTTGCATGTAGGAAGAACTCAATGAATGTTGGCAATTATGAGTCAGTGGACTTTCTTTCCTTGTTTTTATGCAGCATTCCAAGATAAAAATTTAACAAAATGGGATAGTTTTCTCTTTGTAAGTAAACATTAGATCGTTCTCACTCTCATTAAAAAAAAATCTAAATCTAAGGCTTTTAGAGATCTTTGCTCTGCAGTTGTGGGTGATGTAGGCAGGACTGGTTGTGCTATAGAAATTGTGTCACTGAGATCAAAAGCCTCTGGCTGGTACTCATGCCAGTCCTATGTGCACATAACAGTAATGGTTTCAGGCCAATGCTTTATTAACTTCTCTTTGAGCCTGAAGAAAGGGATTTCAAACTAAATTAAGGACCCGTGAAATGGTATTTTTGTTATTGATTTGCAGGCTTCAAAGACATTTGAATATTTGAAGAAGGGGAACTCTTTGTCTCTTACTCACTGAAATATTTCGATGTTTCAATGTTTTCGTACTTTAAAATCTCTTTATTGCTTTTTCCCCCTTGGAATAAAAATAACATACAGTGTTAAATAATGTTGAAAGTGAAAGTCTGCTCTTATCTCTTTTTGCTAGAGAACCACTATTAACAGTTGGTGTATTTTCCTCCAGATTGTTTTCAAAGCATGTCCTGATATCATATTATTATTATTATTTCTCAAGTAATTGTAAGTGGTCTACATTTAAATTGTGGCTATAATAATAATAATACAAATTATACTATGAAATATGAATTAAAAGAACCTCGTATTTTCAAAGTACACCTAGGAGTTAAATCAGAATGTCTCTTAAAGGTTCCATCATCATTTGCTTGTATAAGCTTATAAAATGAGATCTCTCTTCCCAGAACTGGTATATGTTTATCTTGTATGATTCATTTGATTAGTGGATATATTAAAGGACAAATATAAATCCAAACTCATTTTTATTAAATGTGGTGAAGGATATGGAACAAGGAAAAGGCCACCTAACAGGAAAGGTAAGGTCTCTTTTGCTTTCTGCTTATCAACTGCTGTTGAGGGATTGATATTAGAATAATTCTTTCATTCCGGAAACTCTGGAAAATGAGGCCAACAATAATGTGCAAACAGAAGGTAAATCATAGATAAAAATGTAAACCTTTACAGCCTCTGCTCTAGTAGTAACTGGCATGTGCATCCATGGTGATAATTTAATGAGCTTTTTATCCCGTTGGAAAAAGTGACACGTCATTTATACATCGGGACATTTATACTGTCGTCAGCAACAGGAAGGATTTTACTCACTGGAGCTAGCAGCTATTGCAAGATGTTTTTTATGTGTTTGTTTTCCTCAGCTTTTTTTTTTTTTTTTTTTTTGCGGTACGCAGGCCTCTCACTGCTGTGGCCTCTCCCGTTGCGGAGCACAGGCTCCGGACGCGCAGGCTCAGTGGCCATGGCTCACAGGCCCAGACGCTCCGCGGCATGTGGGATCTTCCCGGACCGGGGCACGAACCCGCGACACCTGAATCGGCAGGTGGACTGTCAACCACTGCGCCATCAGGGAAGCCCCTTCCTTAGCTTTTAATAACCCCATCTTTAGGGTCTTCCCTTTAATCTATTAATTGCTACTACCTCCAGCAGTGATATTAAATATTCAATGACCTATTACGTACCTGTGCTGCCCAGCTTTGGACAGGGTCCTGGAGGTGCCCTGCCATGGTTGGCAGTACCTCTGGCTGCTGGAGGAACACTTGAAGTGGTGGTGTTTGGGGGATTAAAGCTCAGGAACAGCAGCTCTGTACCAACTGAGGTACAGAAGTATTTCAGTAGTTTCACAATTGGTATGGTGGTACCATCAGTATTGACTGTACATTTGCCCTAACGTCTTCTGTACCAGAGGATATTGACTACTTCCCGTGAGGTATTTTTAAGCACCATCAGGATAATTTTAATTATTTTTCCCAGTTATACTATTAAAACGTGCCTAATTCACAAAATGTTTTAAGGGCATGTGTCATTTCTTTGGTGCTTAGAGCTCAGGGAATAGCATTATATGAATATCTTTATATTCACATCCAAATTGGAAGCATTCACTCATTCATTCATTGAACAAATACTTTTTGAGCACCTACGACACTGCTCTAGTACAAGGGATGCAGCAGAAACAAAACAAAGTCTCTGCCTTCATGGGGTTTGTATTCTCATGGAGGAGATAGATCATAAACAAATAACTATATATAATGTCAGGGGGTACTATGAAGAAAAGTAAAGCAGGGCAACGGAGATAAAGGAATGGGGCTGATGGAGTGGGCAGTTATTTTATGTAGCATGGTCAGAGAAAACTCCATCGACAAGACAACATCTGACCTGACATCTGGAGGAAGTAAGTCATGTGAGTGCTTGGGGTGAAAGCCTTCTCGGTAGAAAGGACAGCAAGTGCCAAGTCCTGGGGCTGGAGTGTGTCTGGTGTACTCAAGGAACATCAGGGAACCTACTATGGCTGTAGCAAGGGAGATGGGAAAAATAGGAGAAATAGGAGGGGACTTTCCTGGTGGTCCAGTGGTTAAGAATCTGCCTTCCAATGCAGGGCACGTGGGTTAGATCCCTGGTTGGGGAACTAAGATCCCACATGCTGTGGGGCAACTAAGCCCACGTGCCACAACCACTGAGCCCGTGCACCACAACTAGAGAGCCTGAGTGCCACAACTACTGAGCCCATGTCCCACAACTAGAGAGAAGCCTCAGCACTGCAAGGAAGAGCCCGTGTGCTGCAATGAAAGATCCCGCATGCCGCAACTAAGACCTGACACAGCCAAAAATAAATAAATAAATAAATATAAAAAAACTGAGGTCAGAGAAGGAAGAGAGGGGCAGAGGGCAGGCAGAGCATGTCAGACCTAGTAGCCACGGTAAGAATTTTCAATTTAATTCTAAGAGAAATTAAAAGTCAAAATGGAAGTAACTTTGAGCAGAGGAGTGACATTATGTGACTTTTTTTTTTCTTTTTTGGGCTGTGAGGCTTGTGGGATCAGCTTGTGGGATCTTAGTTCCCCGACTAGGGATTGAACCCGCACCCCCTGCAGTGAAAGTAGAGTCCTAACCACTGGACTGCCAGAGAATTCCCTATGTGACTTATTTTTAAAAAGATCACTCTGACTGCTGTGTAGAACACAGACTGAGGCAAAGGCAGGGAGATCAGTTGAGAAGCTAGTATAATAATCCAGCCAAGAGAGGATGGTGGCTTGGACCAGAGTGATGGCAGTGGAGGCGGGGACAAGAGGTCAGGACTTGGCTACATTTGAAAGTAGAGCCAACAGGATTTGCTAATGAATTAGAAATGAAATGTAAGAGAAAGAGAAGAGTCAAGGATGACTCCCAGTGTTTAGAAAACTAGTACAGTATGTCCTGACTCCCCATGCAGAACCAGTCTTGCTTCTATATTTCTCTTTATCACACTGTATTGAAATGATTTGCTTATATGTCTGCTTCCTTACTAGACTCTGAGTTTCTCAAGGGTACAACCTGGATCTTAGTGATGAACAAGGAAGATTTTTATTATCCCTGGAGATTAAGGAGAAAGTGGAGATTAGAGGGTCATATGTATTGCAGGAAAATGGAAGGGGCAGGAAGGTAGTCAAGTGTAGCCTTCCTAGCTGGGGAGCCTGGCAGGCTTGGGTTTGAATTGTGGCTCCATCACTTGTAGCTTAGGGACTTGGGGCAAGTTATATGAACCTCCTTCAGCCTTAGACTATGTAAAATGTGAATAATACTAATAATATCCACCTCATAAAGTTGTTGTGAACACAAAAGAAACTCTATATTCATTAGCAATCACTTCCCATTTCCCCCTGCCCAGCCCCTGGCAATCACAAATCTAATTACTGTATAGATTTGTCTATTCTGACTATTTCATATAAATGGCATCACACAGCAAGTGGTCTTTTGTGACTATCTATCTTCTTTCATTTAGCATAATGTTTTCAAGGTTCATCCATGTTGTAGCATATACCACATTTTGTTTATCCACCTGTTGGTTGACAGACATTTGAGTTGTTTCCACTTTTTAGCTAGTATGAATAAAGCTGCTATGGGCATTCATATACAAGTTTTTATATGTGTGGACATATGTTTTCAGTTCTCTTGAGTATATACTTAGGGTTGAAATTCTTGGGTCAAATGGTAATTCTATGTTTAACATTTTGAGGAACTACCAAACTGTAGTTCAAAGCAGGAACATTGTTTTACAATCCCACCTGTATGAGGCTTCCAATTTCTCCACATCCTCACCGACACTTGTTATTATCTATCTTTTTTTTTTTTTTTCATGCGGTACGCGGGCCTCTCACTGTTGTGGCCTCTCCCGTTGTGGAGCACAGGCTCCAGACGCGCAGGCTCAGCGGCCATGGCTCACGGGCCCAGCCGCTCCACGGCACATGGGATCTTCCCAGACCGAGGCACGAACCCGTGTCCCCTGCATCGGCAGGCAGACTCTCAACCACTGCGCCACCAGGGAAGCCCGTATTTTATTTTTTTGATGCTATTGTAAATGGAATTGTTTCCTTAATTTCATTTTCAGATTGTTCATTGCTAATGTATAGAAACACAATTGAGTTTTGTATATTGGTCTTGTATCCTGCTCTACAGAAAGTTTTAACTTCACTGAGGAGCAGAAGACATATTGGAAGTGTTTCCAACAGGTCTTCAAAAGTTTCTATTATATGCCATCTGGTCAAATAGATCAGTGACAAAGCTACCATTTATCAACCACCTACCATGTTATTTCCTGTGTTTAAAACCTCCCAGGAGCTTCCCATTGCTCTTACAAGAAAAAACAGACCAGAATCCTTAGCATAACCTCTAAGGTCCTGGGTGACCGGGCCCTTGTCTACTCTACAGGCCCACCCCTCATTGTTCTTCCCCTGACCCGTGTCTTCCTGCCAAACTGGCATCCTCTACTTCCTCTAAATAAACATGCTTTTTTTTTTTTTTTTTTTTTTGCCTTAGAGTCTTCATTTACACTGTTCCTCTAGCCTGCTCATTACCCTCTATCACACTACCACTAGAAAAGGTAGTTTTCTTCCTAGTAGACAAGATTGTAATTTTCCCAATGTTTATAAACGTCTGTCCTGTGAGGTAGATTATGTCTATTGTTCACATCTGTGTCATCAGCACCTGGGAGAGCACCTGGCACATCACTGGAGCTCAGTAAAGGGAGTGGATAAACAGTGAGCCAGGTACATTATGTACAAAATCTCACTTGTCCTTATGATGCACTTTACAAATGAGGAAACTAAAGCTTGATGAAGTGAACTGGCCCAAGGTTACACAGCTGGTAAATAACAGAGACATATTTCAGTGAGATCAGTTAGATTGTATGGGAGTTTAAAAATAACTCCTCCGGGAAAGTAGTGCTCATTTTAAAATTTGTTTTCTAGTGGAGACTTTTCAGAAACTGCAGAAGGCAAAGGAGATTTTGACTAATGGAGCAAGTCGAGCCCGCTATGACCACTGGAGAAGGAGCCAGATATCGATGCCATTCCAGCAGTGGGAAGCTTTGAGTGACTCGGTGAAAACGGTAGGTTTCTCTCTGGGATTAACTGAATTTATGAAGCTCAGGCTGCCCCTGGATTAGACTCACATAGTAGCTTAAAGAGTCAGCAGACAAGAGGAGAGAGAAGACCAAGAGGCTGGTAGTATCTAGATATAACACAGTGTCCACAAAATCCTGTGAAGGGAAAGTCAGTACATCAGGGCCAGAAGAGCCTCTGACTACATTTGTCAGTCTCTTTGGCTGTTTGATTCAGTATATGTATATGCTCCCCGTTATCATTTACTGTTTTATACATTCTGATAACTGCGCTTCTCAAGTTGCTCATATAATACTGCCGAACCTTGAACCATTGCAAATTCATATTCTCCATCTTTTTAGTTCATATGAGCCTGTTCTCTTCTCAAGGCTTAATAAATTCAATAAAAAATAGGACCTGGGCTTCCCTGGTGGTGCAGTGGTTGGGAGTCCGCCTGCCGATGCAGGGGACACAGGTTCGTGCCCCGGTCCGGGAAGATCCTACATGCCGTGGAGCGGCTGGGCCCGTGAGCCATGGCCGCTGAGCCTGCGCTCCGCAACAGGAGAGGCCCCGACAGTGAGAGGCCCGCGTACCGAAAAAAAAAAAAAAAAAAGGACCTAATTAATCAAAGAAATCTGTAAATTATTTGTAAATTATTCCCATTATTAATTCTGTTGAAAGAATTGTTGGATAGATGCAGAGAGACTTTTTAAACCATTGTGTTATTTTCCTTCATGGCATTAGAAAAGCTAAATACAAAATAACCTCTGTAATTACTGTGTTATGTATTTATTTTGTTCTTCCATGGACCTTTGTAGAGAAAATATAATTTTAAAGGTTTTTATATTCTTTTGTGTGTGTGTGTGTGGTACGCGGGCCTCTCAGTGTCGTGGCCTCTCCTACTGCGGAGCACAGACTCCAAACGCGCAGGCTCAGCAGCCATGGCGCACGGGCCTAGCCGCTCCGCAGCATGTGGGATCTTCCCGGACCGGGGCACGAACCCGCGCCCCCTGCATCGGAAGGCGGACTCTCAACCTCTGCGCCACCAGGGAAGCCCAGTTTTTACATTCTTAGACATGATTTATTTTCTGGCTTTTTTTTTACAGGGACATTTTTCAATAACATGAGACATAGAATGCATAAGTTACCTTATAAGGAAGTCTTAAGGGACATATTAGAATTAGTGTATAAAGTGATTCACATCTCTTGAATTATAGCTCTTCAAGGTTACATTTAGATTCCTTCTGGATAGTTTTTATTTTAAGGAGACTTGAGCAAATTGTTTTGTCACTGATAAAAAACCTGCAACAATGAGGGAGGGTCTTTGAAGTAATGGAGAAGAACAATGAAAAACTCTCAAGGAATGTAGTTAAAGCCACTCTACATAACATGTAAACTGTTTTCTTAATCTCATTTTGGAATGCAGTGTATATTCAAATGGTTTAAGGTGGGTTAAGTATTTATGAAGGACTAACCATAAGATGGTTGAATATATACACAAAATAACTAGAGAGAATCTCTAAAAAAATAGTGACAGCTTCACATACACAAAAATAAGATTTTTTTCCTTTACATTGTGTATATCCAAAATTCCTTGTTAACACTGACTAAATAAACATTGTTCTGCCACCTCTACATAACTATTTCTAGTCTCTTGAGTGCTACACACTGTAACTGATACTGAATTAGTGACCCTTGTTATTTTAATGCCTTTTGATTTATAGTTCATTTTGCTTGATGATCCACTGAACTCTATTACTTAACTTTAACTGCTAATATCAAGTTAGCTGAGGATTTTTCAAAAACTCTTCTCCAAGCCCCTGCTCTAATTTATATTGCAGACGTCTTTCCATTAAACACTAATGTCCTGTCTCCAAACACATCGTTTCTGCTTAGAATTTAGCTTAACTATGAACTCTTTGAGGTCTTACAATAATTACATATCAGATCTTACTGGCTGCATCACTAGTCTTGTCAGCAAACTTGAAATATTATGCTGGGCTAGCATTTGGCTCAGGATTTATTTTTATTAGTGGTACAAAAATGATGAGACGCATATCCTCCTATTTTAAATCAGCAGTGATATTTTTCCTTGCACAGTCTTCTTTGGGCTCAACCTTGTCGTTTCTGACTTACTTTTGTTCTATTCCTCAGTGAACTTTGAAATCCCTATACCAAATTTCATGTGTTTTGTACCTCATTCGATAGATTTTCTGAAACTTCCTTTCATTCCTTTCTGTTCTAATCCTCACAGTGACTTCTGCATGTGAAAACCTCACCTCTCTCTACAACATTTTAGTTGTTTTTTTGTGTGTGTGCATTTCATTTGTCCATCCTTTCACACTCACTAGAGAAATTAATAACAATTGCCATACCTAGTATTGCTCATCACCTATTAGATCACCATCTTTTTGTAGATAAACATCACCATTAGGGTGTTTGGATTAGGTATATTACATAGGTCATTCTGACAATAAAATGGTTATAATTTAGGATTATAGGTGAAATTTTAGGTGACGTTTATCTAAAACACATCTGCACGTTCTCTTGCCCTAAAAGTGCAGGACAAATCACAATGTACTTTTGCAGCGTCACACAGGTTCATAATACAGGAATCTCCTTGGGAGAATTCCTCAAATGAACCATAGCTTCAGGGTGGACACATTTCTATCATCCAAGAGTGATGAAACTCTAACTGGTATTTTTTTTTCCTCACACCAAGTCCCTGTCACTTCACTAGCTATTAAGTTTTGTTTTCCATTTTAGAAGTTCCTCCTGATAGTCTAATTGTAAAAATATTTTAAGAATTCATTCAGGTTAGTGAATATGCTGGAAATTTAAGTCTAGATATGTGATGTTGGTTTAAAAAAAGGGACTATGAAGTGAGGACTTCAGTAACTGTGGCCTTTGGGATCTTGGAATAACTTGAAAACAGACACCTTTCCAGCTCAAAGAATCTCAGAGAAATCATCGTTGTCTTGCTAAATGGTTTTACCCCAAGGGATCCAGGGTATGAATGGCTCTCCCTCTTGCTCCAAAATATATGGCTTTAGGATGGTTGTGGGAAAATGGTTGCAGTCAAAATAAAATTCTGAGAAAAAATTTTCATAAGTCGTTAAAAATGTCCCATGCTGTACCAATTGCTACAAATGCTTTCAAAGTGTTTACTATAGGTCAGTCATTAACCCTCACCACCCATCTAAGGCAGACTGTAGGCACTTTTATTCCAAAAGAAAAGTACTGAGGCAAGAGTTGAGGGCTTCCCTGGTGGTGCGGTGGTTGAGAGTTCGCCTGCCGATGCAGGGGACACGGGTTCGTGCCCCGGTCCGGGAAGATCCCACATGCCGCGAACCGGTTGCGCCCGTGAGCCATGGCCGCTGAGCCTGCGCGTCCGGAGCCTGTGCTCCGCAACGGGAGAGGCCACAACAGTGAGAGGCCCGCGTACCGCAAAAAAAAAAAAAAAAAAAAAAAAAAGTTGATACATTGTATACAGGCCACCTAGCTGACCTGTGATACATACATCTAACGTTTTCAGCTCTTGATACATTTTATACAGGCCACCTAGCTGACCTGTGATACACACATCTAACGTTTTCAGCTCTTTTCACTAACTTTCTCAGTATCTTTCCCCCTCCACAAACGAAGCCACTGGCCAGCCTCCTCTATTCCGCTCACATGTAAAAAACCCAAGAAACTAAACAAACAAAACAACAAACCAAACCAAGCAGATTATATTTTACACTAGCTGAGGCCATTGCCTCTTTTTAAAATTAACATTTTTATTTTGATATAAAACCTACAGAAAAAAATGCTCAAAACCTGCATTTACAGTTTAGCAAGTGGCTGTGAAGTGTACACTCTGTATACACCACCCCTCACCCCAACACACATATTACTGGCACCGAGAAGCTCCCTCCTTATATTGGTACATTTTGGCAACCACAACTCAATCTAATTTTTAAACTCTAGTTGTACATATGTATAATCTTGTCATAGAAAATTTAGAACACACCAAAAAATAAAAAGAAAGAAAAGAAATAATAACTTCACAATGCTGCCATGCAAAGATAACCTCATTTGTATTTTGGTACATTTCCTTCCAGTGTTTTCTGTCCTTCATTTGTTAGTGTGAGAACCGGTTACACTGAATGGTGGCAGTAACTGCTTTATGGGGTCTTTTTTTGGGGAAGAGGATTCAGGATGACGCTCCTTTGCAGTTGGGGAGAGATAGGTTGAATGTGGGAAGAAGTGAGTTTTCAGGTTGGATTAGGGCAGAAGGCTTGAATATACTTAAGGTTTTAGGCTGTGTACAGGCTATATTGCCCGCCAGTCTGTATATTTTATGTATATGTATCTATCTATATATTTATATATCTATATTTGAATATATCTTTCCAGCTTTTAATTTAGTTGAGATCATGCTATTTGTGATCATATTGGCTATTATTTATAAACACCATGTCATTAACATTTCCCAATTCTCTTAAAAAACGATGATGAACAGATTTGTTTAAAAGAGTCCAAGAAGGCATTTTACCCCTTTGTACTTTCTTTGTACCCCTTTCTTCATGGTGAGGTACTTCTCCTGGCTCCTGCCTGTGTGCACAGTGTTAAGGCTCCTGAGACAGGTGGTAAGAAATTGTGGTATCTCTCTAAGCTCTTTAAGGTGCTAGTGATCTCTGCCCCTTCCCCGCCACCTCCCACTTCCCACCTCCCTCCACCCCACGTAGCGAACTTGGCCAAATACACACATAATGGGCCACCGCCTGCCTACATTGATTTGTTTAAACTAGCAAATAAAGTGGTGCTCTGGGGAGAAGCTGGCAACCGCAGTATTTTGAGATAGTTCAGACCTCAGTGCGCTAAAGATGAAAAGCCCGATGCCCCTTGCAACATGGGGCACGTGTGTAGCAGAGGCAGTGGCCCCTGCCATGGTTTGTGGCACAGTTTTTTTTTTTTGTGGCACAGTTTTTAAATGTCACAACTTCTGAGCTTATTCGCTAAGCCTTGGACTTTAGAAAAATCAATGTTTTATTTGGTTTGGTTTCTTTGCTTTGTTTTTATTCTGTTTTTTTTTTTTGCAGCACAGGAAAAGAATATCCTGGATATTAGGAGGATAATATATTCTGGGTTTTAAAGTTGCCCAAATATGTGGCTTATGGGTTTTTCTTGGGTTTCTGAGCAACAGAGGTAGTATGCTACAGTTCAGCAGTGCTTCAGAAATAGCATCCCACAATATCCAGATGAGGTTTCAAGAAACAGTTATGTTTATTATTTTGGTTGATGTCAGGGCTAATTATTCTACTTGAAATATTCTTGACACAGCAAACTCTCACTCTTTCTTACTCTGTATTCATCTATTTGTCTTTTCATTTATCTACCCATCCATCCAATTTTAAACATTTTAATAGGAAACACAGGGAGTTTCCTGACAGTCCAGTGGTTACGAGTGGTGCTTTCACTGTTGTGGCCCAGGTTCAATCCCTGGTCAGGGAACTAAGATTCTGCAAGCCGCACAGTGCAGCCAAAAAAAAAAAAAAAAAAAAGACAAAGGAAATACATATACAGGACACACGTGAAAAAGGTACAAAAGGATGTATGGGGAAAAGTAATTGTCTTGTGCTTTTGTTCCATTTTGAAGATCCATTTTTCATTTTTTCCTCACTCCTGACACTACCATCAGAAGCCAGAGCTAGGCTGGAAAAATTACACCATTAAGTTACTTGACAAAGGACCACCACCCAAGTATATTGGACGCAGTTCTAGGATGTCAGGTTTCTGGGGGGTGTTTTCAAGTGTTTTGGATATTGTGTTTGTCTAAAAATATAAAAGTTTTACCAGAAGTTAGTGGGCAATGCCCAACACTTGATTTATGGTCCCTGATTTTTTAAAATTGTAAATTAAAAAAATATAATAAAACAACACTTTTGTTAAAAAAAATCAAAATAGTACAATAGGATATGTAATAAAAAGTGAGTCCATCCTTATTCCAGACTCCAGTTCTACTCCCCTCTCTCAGAAAGCCACCATTGCAGCTTTTTGTGTTTCCTTCCAGAAACCTTCCATACAGTATACACATACACATTCATATTATTATTAAAAAATGGAAAGATATTTAGAAAGTTCTCATTATTTTGATGATAACTGGACTTTAAGTGAATCCACTTAAAATTAGGACAAATATTTCACAGTAAATATTGATTGACTTTCTGCTTTGTGCCATGAGTTTTCTTAAAGAGACGATGTATAACCCAGAATTCTAATATTTGCCAACTCTTCATTGATCATGGCTGGATGGAAGGTCACAATAGTAGAGTGGGGATAGTAGTTACAACAGTAGTTAGGTTTAATCTCTGGCATGGCTCAAGGTACACAGCCCAATTGTCTGTTTTTTGATAGTAAAATACACAGAAAACTTACCATTTTAACCATTTTAAAGTGTACATTTCAGTGGCATTCAGTACCTTCCCAATGCTGTTTACCCATCATCACTATCTAGTTCCAGAACTTTTTCATCACCCCAAAAGGAAACCCTGTACCTGTTAGCATCACTCCCTATTCCCCTCTCTCCAGCTTCTGGTAATCACTAATCTGCTTTCTATCTGTATGGATTTGTCTATTCTGCAATTATACAATATGTGCATTTTATTTCTGGCTTCTTTTACTAAGCATAGTGTTTTCAAGGTTTATCCACTTTGTAGTACTTTCCTCCTTTTTTATGGCCAAATAATATTCCATTGTATGAATATGCCACATTTTTGTTTATTCATTCACGAATTGATGGACATTTGGATTGTTTCCACCTTTTGGCTCTTGTGACTAGTGCTGCTATGAACACTTGAGTTTAAGTTTTTCTTTGAACACTTGTTTTCAATTCTTTTGTGTCTAGGAATTGAATTACTGGGTCATATGGTAATTTTATGCCTAACTTTCTAAGAAAACATCTCATTCTTGGAATCTCTCTGATGCTGGTCCCTTTGCTTTCTACCAGGATATGGATTTCTCCTTATATCATTAGTTTTCCAAATCAGTGAGGATTAATTGATTAACATCTGAATTAATTAATATCTGGCTAATAGTCAAGTCTAACATTTTGTTAATCAGCACTATACTAGTAGGTGAGGTGTTACCACATATTGAACTTTAAATATAGAAACTATATAATATTGATTTTATATTATACATCTGCTTTCAATTAATGTAGTCAATGCACTGGGCTACCAGAGGTAAAAAAGATCTGATGTTGGAAGAATCTGACCAGACTCATACCGATAAAATTGAAAATGAGGAACTGAATGAGCAAAAAGAGATAAAGAATGAGGAGTTCGGTCCAACCACAGAGAAAATGGAGCAAAAAGATTCCAAATCCATGGAGAAGTCATTCTCCTCACAAAATCCAGATTCTCCAGGTAAGTCATGTCATGTAGCTTTGCAGAACAGAGAAGGTGTGAAATTAAAAGGCTCATTTTATATTGTATTTATTCTCAACCTTTCCAGCTACATAGCAGTGCCAAATATAAGGGCTGGTTTAGCACCTTAAAAGATACTTACCTAGCATTGACACAGAAACTAGAAGATATATTCCTTAATACATTCCTTGCAAGGGAAAACTTGAGACATTTCTGGGATCGTCATCGCTTTACTAAAACAGTACTAGCTAACATGTGTTGGGAATTTACTATGTGTAGTTCTTTACATATATTACTTTACATCTATTATCTTGTTTAATATTAATTTTACATATATTAATTTATTTAATCCTCATTACAAGTTTGTGAAGTTGGTACCAATATTATAAATTTACTTACTTGTTTTTATTTTTGGCTGTGTTGGGCCTTCGTTACTGTGCGCGGGCCCTCTCCAGTTGCGGCCAGTGGTGGCCACTCTTCGTTGTGGTGAGCGGGCCCCTCACTGCGGTGGCCTCTCTTGTTGCGGAGCACGGGCTCCAGGCGTGCGGGCCTCAGCAGTTGTGGCACGCAGGTTCTAGGGCGCAGGCTCAGTAGCCATAGCGCACGGGCCCAGTTGCTCCATGGCATGTGGGATTTTCCCGGGCCAGGGATCAAACCCATGTCCCCTGCATTGGCAGGCAGACTCCCAACCACTGCACCAGCAGGGAAGCCCAGGTTGGTACCAATATTATTCTCATTGTATAGATGAGAAAACTGAAGCCTAGAGAGGTTGAATAATTTTCTCAAGGTTATCCAGCTTGTATGTGGCAGGGGAGAGGTCTGAACTGAGGCAGTTTGGTTGCAGAGTCTGCATTCTAAGGCATTGCACTATCCTGAGAAGATACCTTACCTGTAAGTAGATTTATAGACATCTGACCCATGTATATATCCATTGAAGCAGGGTATTACAGAGGTTAAACTCTTGGCTCCCCAGCTATACTACCTGGGTTCATATCCTAGCTCTACCATTTATTATCTGTATTACTGGGTAAAAGTTACTTAACTTCTCTACACTTCAGTTTTCTCATCTACAAAATAGAGATCAGAATGGTACCTTCTCATAAAGTTACCATGAGGATTAAATGAGACGATCCATGCAAAATGCTTAGCACAGTGATTTGCCTACGGCAGGCCCTGGATAATTGTTAGCTGTTGTTATCATTTCTTTGTCTATCTGGCCATCCCACTGTATTTATCTTGTACAGGTGTGTTATGTACACACACGTTAACTGTCCTCCAAATTCTTGATTCTCATGGTTGTGATACAACACCCCACTAGAATTTAGCCTTTAAGTAAAAGGTTCCTGAATGTTCTCGAACACTTCTTGCAAAAAAGAAGATAATTCGATAGTTTGTGGTGAACTATAGTCTTTCTAGAGACAGTCACTTCAAAACTCTCTCTGGGGAGAACTTTTACATGCTCACTACTTGTTGGGAATAAAGATTCTTAGAGCTTCCTTCAGGTGCCTCTGCTGGTTACCCAAGAGATCCTTTCATAGAGTCTGCAGTTGACTGCATCAGCCGCATAACTGGCAGTGGTTATAATATAACAAACCAATCAAAGCAGAAGCTCGAATGTCCTAAAAACAGTGTTTTAGGCAAACATACACATACAAACACCCACCCACAGGCATTCACAGGCAAACACGTGAATGTTTCTCCATTTAGCCTTGGAATGTTCAGATCTGGGCTTCCGGAACGCTTCGGGCCTCCCTGTGACTATATGTTTCAGATTCAGACCTATTCTGAGTTCACCAGAGTTGAGGGGGTTGATCACGTCAGATTCTCACACTGAGGCCCCACTTAAATCCCTTTCATAAGATTCTATAAAATTCTCTTTCTGTTCAAAAACAGTTATTTAGATATTTAAAAACCCCAAAGTAATATGAGCTTATCATTAAAAATTCAAAGAATCACATATAGACAACAATTTAGTGTCTACCCTAGTCTCATCCTTCTCTGCTTCTACTTCCTGAAGTAACCAATGCAGATGCCCAGGTGTGTCTCCTTCCATAGCCTTTGTTTGTCTATGCTAACAAAGGCATGTATAAGCATATGTTCGTTTGTGAGGGCTTTACAAATAAAGAATGGGGTTATACTGTGCACATTCCTCTCTGTTGTACAGTAGCTAAGAGCACAGACTCTGGAACCAGAGCCTAGCTTTTCCCACTGATGAGTTGTGTGACCTTGGGCAAGTGAGATAACCTCTCTGTATTTGCATTTTCTTATCTCTATATATTAGTTAAAATGTTTGTGTCTACCTCTACCTTGTAAAGTCTTTTTTTTTTTTTTTTTTGGCTGTGCTGGATCTTTGTTGCTGCGTGTGGGCTTTCTCTGGTTGCGGTGCGGGGGCTTCTCATTGCGGTGTCTTCTCTTGTTGTAGAGCACGGCCTCTAGGCATGCTGGCTTCAGTAGTTGTGGTGTGCGGGCTTCAGTAGTTGTGGCTCACGGGCTCTAGAGCGCAGGCTCAGTAGTTGTGGCGCATGGGATTAGTTGCTTGGCGGCATGTGGGGTCTTCCTGGACCAGGAATTGAACCCGTGTGCCCTGCATTGGCAGGTAGATTCTTAACCACTGCGCCACCAGGGAAGCCTTTTTTTTTTTTTTTGTAAGGTCTTTCTGAGAAGTAAATAACATATGTAAAATATTTAGACCTGGTACATGGCCATTGCTTTTTTTTTTTTTTTTTTTTTGCGGTATGTAGGCCTTTCACTGCTGTGGCCTCTCCCGTTGTGGAGCACAGGCTCCGAACGCGCAGGCTCAGCAGCCATGGCTCACGGGCCCAGCCTCTCCGTGGCACGTGGGATCTTCTCAGACCGGGGCACGAACCCGTGTCCCCTGCATCGGCAGGCGGACTCTCAACCACTGTGCCACCAGGGAAGCCTGGCCATTGCTTTTTTAACGTTAGCTTTTATTACTATGGGACTCCTCCTTAGACCCTTATATTTAGAATGAACTCATTAGAATGAACAGCTGATAAATATTCCACAGTGTAGATATATTGTAATTTACTCACAACAAATTGTGATGCCAGTTTTGATACCCTCACATTGTGAAATGTATTCTCTTACTGTGGTTGAGGAATGAAGCAGAGGGGGTGAGAGGAGGGAGGATCACTGTTTTGAAAGCTGTTGTTGGAGAATAAGAATTACGCAATTTTGCTGAAAGCTGCATTTACCAGTATTTTCTTAATGTTGTTTAAGAGATTATTGGCTGTTCTGAGTAGTGCCTTAAAGTTAGGGTTTCATATGCCAAAGCACAGTTGCCTGATTATTTATAATTTCATTTGACTGCACTGTAAATTTTTATAACATCAGCATTTAAGAAATATTATTCATGTCAGCTTTACCAAGCCCTGAGTGGCTTCCCACATAACTTTTCAGCATTTTTGTTAATTTCCTCAAGCAGTGCTTGATATTTACTTTGAAGTTTGCCTTTTGATGCCTCTTCTGTGATGAGCTTCTATTAAATAGTCCCCATGATTTTCTGATTCTTCATTGCAACCAGGAAAATAAGGAGCATGGCATCTGAAAACCCATGTGCGAGACAATCTTACTTTTACTTTCTTTTCATTTAAATATGCAATAAATGTGCCTTCTGATGAATACAATTCTAGAATCAAACATCCTGGAGTAAAATAAAAACAAATGTAGCAGATGCTGTTGATGTGCTAACATATCCTCTGGGCATTGCCAACCCTACGGCTCCCACCAGAGTGCTTTCTCCGGCAGTGAGTCCGGCTTGGCAGCAGTGAGCGGGCAGTTAAGTACCAGGGAGTAAACACGCTCTGGGTGTAGCCATCGGATGATAATGAATGGGAGTGGGAGGCTAAATTCCCCAGCGCCTTCACCCCTCAAGTGGAATAACTCTCAGGGGTCTTTACAAACTTGGTTCCTTTCCCTACCAGGGTCTCCTGGGATCAACTAACTCCCCAAGTTAGCCACTTGAATTCAAGTTCTTGTCTGGGGTCTACTTCTAGGTGGACCCAAACTCGAAAACATCTTTTCAAACTACAGAAATAACATGTATTTAGTGTAGAAATGTGAGAAAATATGGTCAAGCAAAAGGAAGAAAATACAATAACTTGTAGTCTTACCACTTAGGGAAATATGTATTATTGTTATTTTGGTATATTTTAAGATATGTTAGTATACCTAAAATGAAAAGGATATTACTGTACATATTTTGTGTGTGTGTTTCAATTACAGGTTGTCAGAAACAATTTCCTTTTTGCTTTTTCCCCAAATGGCAATTCTTTAGATTTTTTTCTCTGATAGTTCTAAAGAAAGTGCAGATCCTATTTTCCTGGGATAATCACTGTCAACTATTCTGTGTATATTTTTCCTACTACATATTTAGATAATATTTCAAATATCGATGGAGGCATATTTAATATATTATTCTGTAACCTGCTTTTACATCAGCAATATTATAAAAGTAAAAAATGATACAAGGCATACTTGTTCATCGCAGAAAAATAGGAAAATACAGATAAACAAAAAAAGAGTATAAAAAGTGAAAATCATATCTATTCCAACTCTTCAGGAATAGTTACTGTTAACATTTAGGGGTAATTACTTAGAGACTTAAAAAAATTTTATATAAATACCCATGTAAATATGAATTTATGAATGAGATCATGCTGTCTAAACTGTTTCGTAACTACCAGTTACTTAGCAATATGTTACGAACATTTTTCTATGATGATAAATATTAAAACATTGTTAATGATTATATCAAAGCCTTTTAACCAATTTTCTATTACTGAAGATTTAGACTATTTCTTTATTTTTTAAACATTTACAAATGGTATCATAATAAACATCCTTAGAGTTAAGTCCTTGAGCACATCATGATTATTTCATTAGGATACATTTCTAGAAGTAGAATTATTGGCTTAAAGGTTTATATATTTTAATGAGTTTGATAAATATTGCCAAATTGCCTGCTAGAAGTTTTGCCAGTTTACACTTCCTCCAGTAGAGAATGAAAATGACCTTTCCTCTAATTTTCCACAAAGTTGTTTATTAGAATTAAAAAAAAAATCTTACTACTGTGGAATAAATTATTTGTATTTCCAGGGATCCTTTCCATTGACCTGCTACTTTTGACAGCTGTTTGAAAGTAGTTTCTAATTTGCTTGCAGATGAATTGTCAAAATTCCCACCACTGGAAGTATCTATAAATATCTTTTTATTAATAAGCATTTAAACACGTAAGGCCCTCTCATCCATATAAACCAATTCCTGTTCATAAGGATTCAATAGTCTGCTTATCCATTTCTGTAAGATATTACTAATTCATACCAAAGACTTACCCTTACATTTCACTTACTGCAATGAAATCTAATCAACAAGCTGTTTTACTATTATAAATAAGCTTGACTTTTCCTACCTCTGATTTTAAAATATTCTCTTCTCTCTTCTACAGGTTTTTCAGATGTGAACTGTTGGCACCTTCGTTTCCGCTGGTCTGGGGATGCTCCTTCAGAACTCCTGAGGAAATTCAGAAACTATGAAATATGAAATGTCCCTGCTCCACAGGGGGGAGAGGGAGAAGGAGGGAGGGAGAGAGACAAAGAGAGAGAGAGAGAGATCATTCCCTGCGCTGCCAACATACAGCCTTTGTTCAAATCTTAAAAATGTCATGTTTGTGAATTGCTGAGTACAAATTAATTCCTCCACCCTTGATCCTGTTCTCTCAATATGTTTTCTAAACAAGAAAATTTTCAGACTAGTTTCTTTCAATATTTGAGTAAATTACGGCTCTTAGATCCAGAGTAGATTGTATTATGTGCGTTTTCCTGTTAATGTTATTTATAGAAATCCATTAAAAATCGATCTCTATATTTAAGTATTTCATTGATATACCATGATCTTTATGAGTGCTAGATGTACAAGAAATGTTTTCTGACTCTGGATTTAAAATGAAATGTGAAATTACTTGTCTAAACTCCATTGAATAAAATAAATAATTTTCCCAAACTTCATAATGAATTTATAATTCAACTGTATTTTGAAAATAATTTGAATAAGTATTTCTACTTCAATCTTAATAATTATAAATTTAAAAGGTTATTATTCATTTGAGAAAATGTTTTTACAAGATTTATTATATAGCAGGTGATAAACTTATAAACTATGTTCTAACTATGAAAATGGGCCTGTTACATAACACATCCTTTTTAGGTTGGAATTACTAGGTTTGCCATGTGTAGTCTATGGTTATTTTTTGTTTGGAAACAAGTGAATGAAAAATTAAGAAGAAAGATGATTTTAGAGCAGGGGTTCCTTGGTCAAAACAGAGTTTTCACTGGCCTATAGCAAAATGAAAAAAATACAAATATAGGAAGTTTTTTTTTTTTAAATAAATCTATTTATTTATTTATTTATTGGCTGCGTTGGGTCTTCGTTGCTGTGCGTGGGCTTTCTCTAGTTGCGGCGAGCGTGGGCTACTCTGTTGTGGTGTGCGGGCTTCTCATTGCGGTGGCTTCTTTTGTTGCAGAGCACGGGCTTTAGGAGTGCAGGCGTCAGTAGCTGTGGCGTATGGGCTTAGTTGCTCCACGGCATGTGGGATCTTCCCGGACCAGGGCTCGAACTCGTGTCCCCTGCACTGGCAGGCGGATTCTCAACCACTGCGCCACCAGTGAAGTCCCAGGAAGTTTCTTTAAAAAGCAAAATTATTCAAAAATTATGTCCTTCCTACCTTTGTGGTTTAAAATGTGCTTTTTTAAAAAAATTATTTATTTATTTATTTTTGGCTGTGTTGGGTCTTTGTTGCTGTGCATGGGCTTTCTTTAGTTGCAGTGAGCGGTGGCTACTCTTTGTTGTGGTGCACAGGCTTCTCATTGCGGTGGCCTCTCTTGTTGCGGAGCACGGGCTCTAGGCACGTGGGCTTCAGTAGTTGTGGCTTGTGGGCTCAGTAGTTGTGGCTCATGGGCTCTAGAGCATAGGCTCAGTACTTGTGGCACACGGGCTTAGTTGCTCCGCGGCATGTGGGATCTTCCCGGACCAGGGCTCGAACTCGTGTCCCCTGCATTAGCAGGCAGATTCTTAACCTCTGCACCACCAGGGAAGTCCCTTTTTTTAAAAAAAAAACTATTTATTTATTTATTTTTGGCTTTGTCGGGTCTTCATTGCTGCGTGTGGGCTTTCTCTAGTTGCAGCGAGCAGGGGCTACTCTTCATCGCAGTGCATGTGCTTCTCATTGCGGTGGCTTCTCTTGTTGCAGAGCACACGCTCTAGGTGCGCGGGCTTCAGTAGTTGTGGCACATGGGCTCAGTAGTTGTGGCGCACGAGCTTAGTTGCCCCGCGGCATGTGGGATCTTCCTGGACCAGGGCTCGAACTTGTGTTCCCTGCACTGGCAGGCAGATTCTTAACCACTTCGCCACCAGGGAAGTCCCCCAAAATGTGCTTCCTTTTATGAAATAGTATCATAGTAGATTGTATTGGTTTGTTGGGCTGCCATAACAAAATACCACAGACTGGGTGCCTTAAACAATACTTCTCATAGTTCTGGAGGCTAGAAGTCCAAGATCAAGGTGTGTGCATATTTGGTTTCTTTTGAGGCCTCTCTCCTTGCTTTGCAGATGGCCACTTTTTCCTCATAAAGTCCTTTCTTCTTATAAGGACAGCAGTCACATTGGATTAGGCCCCCACCCTAAAAGGCTCCTTTAACTTCATCTCTTTAAAGACCTTATCTCCAAATAAGGTTACATTCTGAGGTACTGGGAGTTGGGACTTCAATAAATGAATTTTGGGGGAACACAATTCAGTCCATAAAATAGATGAAACCATTTTTTTTTTTTTAACAAATACAACCCTGTATTGGTTCCCTTAATATTATTATTATTATTATTATTTTTGCGGTATGCGGGCTTCTCACTGTTGTGGCCTCTCCCGTTGCGGAGCACAGGCTCCGGACGCGCAGGCTCAGCGGCCATGGCTCATGGGCCTAGCCGCTCCGCGGCATGTGGGATCTTCCCAGACCAGGACACAAACTCGTGTCCCCTGCATTGGCAGGCGGACTCTCAACCACTGCACCACCAGGGAAGGCCCCCTTAATATTATTTGAAGTTCTGCTGTTTTGTCAAATCCAAAAGTCAGGGCCAGACATTTAGAGAATTTTTCTACCACCATTTTACTACTTCAGTAAAATGGGATTTGTTACTATATCTGCAAATTTTATTTCAAAGATAGAAAGTAAATGCAAAAGAGATAGCACATTAAATGAATCAAATGAGCTTTAGGACTACAGTTGCCTGTCATAATGCCTGCCTGACCCAAGCGGGCACTCAAATAAATGCCAGATCGAATAAGTGAATTTTTCAATCTAAGAATCAAGGTTGTAATTTTTTTCTCTTTTTTTCCCCAGTCTGTCTGATTTACAGCACTGGTGACTTCTAATGACTTGTCAAGGGGAAAAACACTCCCACTCCCATGATCTGCTCTGCTTTTGTCGCAGACATATTTCCCAATTGTTGACAAGACTGAGCGCTTGCTCTTGTTTACTTTCCTCTCCCATGATGTTTGAAGCCTCCACATAAGAAATGAGAAATAGTGTCACTTGAATAGGGGTTTCTGATGGGTCAGGCTTGTGCTAAGCACTTTATTTGCTTGATCCCGTCTAACTTAGTAGACCTTTCATTCTTAAATACTCTCCTGAACTCAAAGTTTAAAAAGGGAGGGGACTGTGCTTTGATAAATAGTGTTTCTCTTTGAATGAAAAGAAAGAAGAAAACTGGACTTTTCTTAAGTAATTTGTTTGAATGCCCCAGTGTGTCCAGCACAACCACAATTGTATATATGTGTAATAGCACATTTTCAAAGCCATTTATTTTTGGATTATGGCTTGACTTCATGGCATAGCAAACTGATTATGAAAAGACAATTTTATATAAAGGTGATGAAGCTCTTGAGTCAGCTCTAAATGGTAAAGATAATTAGTTTCTCTCATATTTGATATTGAATGAATGAATGAAGCATATATTTCTTGAGAACATTATTATGTGATATATATCGTACCAGTGTTTGTGTAGGATATAAAAAATGCTTAAGTCAAGTTTATGCTCTCAAGTAGTTGATAATTTAGTTTAATAAGACAGGTATCTGAATATCTTATAGTTTAAAAGGAGCACTTTGCATTAGTTTAAGTACGTAATGTGCTTAGAACATGCTGGGCACATAGTAAGCACTACGTGTACTAGTTACTATTCTTATGTGTTAAACCTTGTGATAATCAATTAACAGAATTGTGGCCTCCCTCCCTCCTCAATCCCTTTCCTCCAGTTCTCCATCTCAGAGGCACTGTTTCTTGCCTATCCTTCCATAGATATCCTGTGCTTTACACACCGTACATGTGTTTCTGTTCTTTTCTTTACCCAAATGGGAACAGTACCCTGCTGCGCATCGCCCATTTATTCAGTTACTATGTACTGGAGATTTTTCCATTTTTAATATGGAAGTGCTACCTTGTTCTTTTTATCTGCTACATGGCTTTCCATTGTGTGGATGAACCATAATTTACTTAATTTGTCTTCTATTGAAGCCTTTCCAGGTTATTTACAGGCATTTTTTTTTTCAAACACAAATAGCAATGTAGTGAATAGCTTTACACACAGTATTCTTATATATGAAGTATACCTGTAAGATAAATACCTCTTACTGGAATGAATCAAAGAGCATGTATGTACATTTAGAATTTGATTGCCATATTCTTAAGCAAACAACAGATGCAATTTGGCAAGTTTCAGAGATCTTAGGGCCACTGAATTGGAAAACCCAGAAAACAGTGTGCGTTCATTGGGATTCTTGTCTTTAGTCTTTTTCACTCTAGGATAGACTCCGTTGAGTGGCTCAGTTTGAAGCACTATGCTTATGGAAAAATTTACCCAGCTGCCCCCCCACTGCCGTCTTCCCAGGGAGTGCCCAAGATATAAAGCAGTAATAAAATCAGAGTATACTTTTCTTCTGGTACCTTCCACAGAGACAGGACGAGATCAGGGTGTTTTTTCAGTGTTATGGCTTCTTGTCTTCTGGGTGTCCCGCAATGTTGAAACACAATTCTAAAACATTTTTTGCTCTTTTAAGGGCAACTCAGTAGAGCAACTCTGGAAAACCCAGGCAGAATTCACAATTTCCTATGATCCCAAACAGTTTCCAGTCTCCCATGGACATATACCAGCCTGTCAAAAACATGTCCTTTGACGAGCAAATTAGAAATGCAAAAAAGACTTTGCAGATATTTCTTGTAAAGAGAGGGCTGCATCAGGGGAAGATAAGGTTGTTTTCCCGCTTGTGAATTTTCATATCCTTTCCGTGCCCAGATCTGATGGTAGTTACAAGATCAATCACAGCGGCAAGTGTCAATGACTAATGCAGTTATTGAGAGGGGTCTTTAATTTCCTGGAGGCAAACACCATCACCCGCCACATCCACATCACAGATGAGAAGATGCCAGGGCTACTGGGGAGTCAGTGATGGAAGAAATTACAAAACTGATGCAATTACTGAGAAAATGATGAAATGTCTCACAAAGAAAGGCTTCAATTTCCTTCAATTTCAGGTTGTGTGATATGCATCAGTGTGGCTGTGTCTCTAGTATTATTCTCAGCTCCCTGTGTCTTCTTACCCTCATGGTGGGAGAACATTTTGTAACAGGAAGATCATCCTCACCCTTTCTCCTCCCACCCTGGCTCTTTCATTTCTTCCAATGTTTTTTGCTATGATGATTTCTTTTATTAATTAGCAGCCAAGAGTAAATGTTTTCACAGTGGAATCTAGGTTAGGTTTATGGAGAACTAGATCTTTTTCTGTTTTTTTTTTTTTTTCTTTTTTTTAGTTATAACTGATGGTGGGATTTAGGGCAAATCACTTGAATTCTCTGATTCACTTTCTTGTACCTGTGGTTGAAATTAAGAATCTTCTCTTCATAGAACATAGGCTCTTGGCTCAGGACCAGGTCCAGAGTTGGCCTGTTTAGGGCCTTGGGTGGGAGCCAGGAGAGCATGGAAACTGATAAGGAGTATGTAGTCCAGAAGTAGAAGTCAAGGGTTAGTGACGACAGAGAAGGCAGAGAAAGCAGACGTGTATTTTCCCATCATTCTTTCTAATAACTCTTCCTTTCTTACTGTTCTTTTAAGTAAAAGGGCTGAGATAGAAAACGACAGATTACAATTAAGTGTGTATACCTAGATGCACAGCCTTAAACACCTCAATTATCTTTTTTACATTCAGCTGAGTTCGATATCATTCTTGATAGCATCCCGCCTCTGACGACAATGGCGATTTGTTTTCGGAGTATAGTACAATATTTAAATACTTTCCAGCTTGTTAGACTATCAGAGGAGGCTCTAAAACAGGGATAATAAATAATAACAACAACAACTCCTACCTTTACCAGTTTCCAAAGGATTTTCTCATGTATCTTGTTGTCTTGTTGTCACAACTAACTCCATTTTCTTGAGGAATTTGTACCTTTTGCTACATCCTAAAACCCACAATAGAATGGAAAACAGATTTTAAAATTTAATTAAAAAAACCCACTTTTTTTAAACCAGTGTTCTCAATCTTGGAATCCACCTGGGGAACATGAAACCCCTGTTACCTGGGTCCCAAACCCAGAGGTTCTGATTTAATTGGCCTCTGTGTCAATCCCAAGGGCGTTGGGTTTTCACAGCTCCAGGTAACACTAAAGTGCCATGTGGTTGAGGACCACGTGGCTTAAACAAATAGGTTATACGTGAAACGGTTAACGTCTTGATGTCTCTACCTGTATACAGGAGACCAGAGCTCTCCTTTCCGTGCCACCAATTATTTCAGGGGCTCCCCACGGCCCCAGAAGAACTTCATTTGGGCTCCCAAACAGGTCTATGAGTGGCAGCTACCGCCTAGCCTTCGCCAGGGTTCTCTCTGGCTCTCATCTCCAGCCCACGAGGCCGCTTGGAGCGCCCCCTGCTGCCGCTGACGGGCGCTGAGCGTCTGTCGGCGGGAAGAAAGGCCTCCTCCGGGTCCTGTTTCTGAGGCTGGTTCTCACGGTTTTCAACAGTTCCCCAGCGGCTAGGACTCGCCCCCTAACCTACTGGTCAAAGATCTTGACTTCCCGGCTTGACTGGGAGCACCGACCTACCTCTCTCCTCCCGTCCACCTCCTCTCTCACTTTGGCCTCACCCCAATGCCTTTCTTCTGCCAACTGGGGGCGGGTTGGAGGGGCGGGGCTGCGGAGGAACGCATGGACTGATGACGCACAGGATTCTGGGGGTTGAGTGTGTGGAGGGGGGTGATGTGTCTCCAGCAGTAGCGACTAGCTAAAAGTGCTCAGTTTTAGGAATTCCATCTGTGTGAAAGCAATAGAAATGTGGTATAGAGACGTTTAGAAATAGAAGCCCAGCAGTGGGCTCTGAGGTCCCGCGGATGTGTCGCTTGCTTCAACAGTGTTTGGACTGAACCGACCCGGTGACGCCCCTTGCTCCAGGCCCCAACCACCCTCTAAACTTTTTTCCAGTTGCAACCTTCAGAATCAGCCCTCAGCTATCCTCGGCCACCGGGATTGGCCAACACCATTTTTTGAGCTTAACTCTTTATTATTGATCAACCATGAGCGCCCATATTCTTCAGAATTATTCCGCGGAGGTAGAGGCTGTCGTCAACCGCCTGGTCAACATGCATCTGCGTGACTCCTACACCTACCTCTCTCTGGGCTTCTATTTCCACCTCCACCATGTGGCTCTGGAGGGCGTGGGACACCTTTTACAGGAATTGGCTGAGGAGAAGAGCGAGGTGTCAAGCCTCTCTTGGAAATACAAAACTAGTGCGGCTGCCGCAAGCCCTTCCAGGATGTGTAGAAGCCATCTCAAGATGAATGGGGTAAAACCCAGGACGCAATGGAAGCCACCATACTCATGGTCTGCCCGCGCAGACTTCCACCTCTGTGACTTCCTGGAGAGCTGCCTCCTAGATGGGCAAGTGAAACTCATCAAGAAGATGGCAGCCACCTGACCAGCCTCTGCAGGGTGGCTGGTCCCCAGGCGGGGCTAGGCGAGTATCTCTTCCAAAGACTCACCCTCAAGCACCACTAGGAGCCTCCGAAGCCCAGCGGCCTTTGAGGAGTCCCTCTGGTGTCAGGGCTGTCAGGGCTCTGAAGCCCCTCTCTGCAACCACTAGACAGCTTTTTAAACACCCTGCAGCCCTCTCCCAAGCCTTCGACCAAATGGAAACAATAAAGCTTTTGGGGGGGGAGGGGAAGAAGCCCACGTGAAGGTCGTTTACCAGATAATACTTAAAGTGAAATGATTAGCTATGTGGCCTCAGGCAAGTCCTTTACTTCTACTTCTCAGAACCCATTTCCTGCCTTGTAAAATGAGGAGATGTGAAACAAAAGCAGGAAAATTGGGACTCAAAAGCAGACTGCTCTGGATTTGATTCTTCTGGTTTAAATTCAAGGAATTAGGGAGTCTTTGCATCAAGGCAAGGACAGTACACTGGCAGACATCCATGGTGACATCTTCCATGGTGTGAAGTGTGTGGTTAAGAAGGTGGCTCTGGAGACAGCAATTACCATCAGGGTAACCTTAGGTAAGTTCATTAATCTCCCTGTGCCTCAGTTTCCTCATCAGTAAAATGGGATAGTAACTACCTTTATTAAAGGACACAAATATTAACTATTAATAGTAACTATTGGGAAAGAAAATCAGAGGGTGAATAAAAAGATTTTTTTCCAACAGCATCCCATTCTCTAAAATGGTACTCCAGCATCACCCAGGTGCTCATTACAAATTATTGGACCCCACCCCAAACCTACTCAATCAGAAACTATGAGGGGCAAGGCCCAGGAATCTGTTTTGGAATCTTTCTGGAATCTCTAGGGGATTCTTATGCATGCTAAAGTTTGAGCAGCACCGTTCTAGAATCTTCCTCCCCAAAGTGTGGTCCAAACCCCAGAATCATCAGCATCTCCTGGGAATTTGTTAGACATTCAGAATCTTGGGCCTCACTCTGGATGTGCTAAATTGTAATCTGTGTTTTCACAAGATCCCCAGGTATTTCTATATACATTAAATCTTGAGAAGCACTGCCCTAGAACTGCATCTTTAATTTAGTAGCCTCTAGCCATGTGTGGCTATTAAAATTAAAACTAAATTAATTAAAATGAAATAACATTAGAAAATCAGTTCTTCAGTCACACTAGCCGTATTTCAAGAGCTCAAGAGTCACATGTGGCTAGTGGTTACAGTATTGGACACTGCAGATTACAGAACATTTCTACCATCTCAGCAGGTTCTATTGGACAGTACAGCTCTAGAATAATTATTACTATAATTATTTTTTTGTGACCACAGAGCATCTAGATGAAGCAGATTACGTGGGACAAGGTTGATAGACTCTAATGTTTAAATGAGCCAAGCAGGCGAAGTAAGTGAATGAAGTAGACCAGTTATAAGAGAATCAAAAGCACGAGGGCAATGGTAAGTGGCCAGTGATACTCCATATCCATGCTGGGACGACAACTGGGAGTGCTGGTGACTGTGGTAATCTGACAAAAGCATGTTTAGATACAGCCAATGTTACCATGGAGGAGGCTAAGCCCAGCCTAGGATAGATTGTTCTATTTTTGTTTAAGAAGCTAGACATCTGGATTTTTATGTGATTCTTAAATTTTGATTACTAAGTCAAAATTTAAAAAATGCTGTGCTAGCCAAGGAAACACTCAGGAAAGCCTCGTTTGGCCTTGATGTTGTGACCTTGAAATCAAGCTGTCTAGTTCTGCCTTGCAAGGTCAGTTGTTTGCCTTGTGTATGTCCTCCTTTCTTGCCTCTGTTTCTTCTTTCTTCTCTTCTTTTGATCTTTTCTTTGCTTTCCCTTCCCTTTTTTCTTTTCTCTCTCCTCCTTTAATTTTTTTTTCATTCAGTAAGCATTTATTGAATGCTGTCTTTGTGCCAGGCATGGTGCTAGAGACTCAGGATACAAAGATGAATCAACATTGCCAGTCCACTCAAAGAGCCCACAGTTTCGTGGGAGACTCAGCTATGAGCATAGATAATGAGAGTGCAATTTGAGGAGTGTTGTAGTAGAGGTATGTCCAAAGCCTTATGGAGTGGTAAATAATGGAGTAAGCCAACTTTGAGGGGGAGGGATCAGAGAGGTCTTCACACACGTGGGATATCTGAGCTGAGTGTTGAAGGATGTGCAGGAGTTTTCCAGGTTGAAGGGCTGGGATAGAAGTGGGAGAGGGTATTTTTAGTGGAAGAAACAGCTTGGAGGCTTGACAGTACTTTGTGTGTTTAGCAAGAAAATTTCTGGGTGGCTGATGTGTAAAGTATTATATATAAAGTGATTTACTAGACCTCCTTGTTCTTAAAAGTTTGTCTGCTAGCCACTCTCTGCCACTATTTGAGCCACTTCCTCCTACCCCCCGGGCTCCTTTCACCCCAGCCTTGTACCCCTGAATCTACAACCTGCTTCTAGAACCTCACCCTCCACCTTTCCCCTCCCCTGCTGTCTTTCTACTCCCTTCTCCCTCCTGCCAACATCTTTCTCCATCCACTTAAAATTCAGAGTGCCCTTTACATATTCAAAACCATCTGGTGCTCAACCAACCAGAGGGAGAATAAAGATGCTGAGATTGTTAATCCATTTAAATGTCAATGACTCTGAGGTTTTTATTTGGATCCTGATTAAACGAAGTGTTAGAAACCTAAGACATTTTTTTTGAAGTATAGTTGATTTACAATGTTGAGTTAATTTCTGCTGTATAGAAAATTGACTCAATTATACACATATATATATATGTTCTTTTTTATATTCTTTTCCATTATGGCTTATCTCAGGATATTGAATATAGTTCTCTGTGCTGTACAGTAGGACCTTGTTGCTTATCCAACCTGAGACAATTTATGAGATGATTGGAAATTTGAACACTGACTGGATATTAATGATTGACATTTTTAGGTGTAATAATGGTATTGTGGTCATGTTAAAATGAAAGTCTTAATCTTTAGAGATGCATCGGATATTTATAGATGAATTGATATGAAGTCTGGGATTTGCTTCAAAATTACATAGGAGTGAGGGGAATTGAGGTACAGATGAAACAAGATTGTCTATGAATTGGTTATTGTTGAACCTGGGTGATAGGTACATAAGGGTTCATTATATTAGACTCTCTAATTCTCTGTATGCTTGCATATATATAATATTCAAAATACTCCATGCTATTTGTTGAATTGTGTCTTTCAAAAAGATATGCTGAAGTCCTAACTCCTGGTACCTCTGAATGTGACCTTATTTGGAAATAGGGTCTTTTCAAATGTAATCAAGTTAAGATGAGGTTATTAGGGTGGGCCCTAATCCAGTATGACTGGTGTTTTTATAAGAAGGGGGAAATTTAAACAGTCAACTAATATTTGACAAGGGAACCAAGAATACTCAACAGGGAAAGGATAGTCTTATCTATTGAAATAAATCATGTTGGGAAAACTAGCTAACCACATGCAGAATACAGTTGGACCTGTATTTTATACTGCTTAAACGATTAATTTAAAATGGATTAAAGACTAAAACATAAGACCTGAAACCATAAAACTCCTAGGAGAAAACATAGGTGGTAAGCTCCTTGACATTGGTCTTGGCAATAATTTTTTGAATATGACACCAAAAGAACAAGCAACAAAAGCAAATATTAGTAAGTGGGACAACAACAAACTTAAAAGCTTATGCACAGCAAAAGAAACAATCAACAAGATTAAAAGGCAACCTATGGAGTGGGTGAAAAATATTTGTAAATAATATACCTGATAAGGGGTTAATATCCAAAATATATAAAAAATTCATACAACTCAACAGCAGAAAACCAAATAATTCCATTAAAAAATGGTCAGATGACCAGAATAGACATTTTTCCAAAGAAGACATAAAGATGGCCAACCGGTACATGAAAAGATGCTCAGCATCCCTAATCATCAGGGAAATGCAAATCAAAACCACAACGAGATACCACCTTACACCTCTTAGAATGAGTATCATCAAAAAACAAACAAAACCCCGAGATAACAAGTGTTGGTGAAGATGCAGAGAAAAGGGAACGCTTGTGCACTGTAAATGGAATGCAAATTTGTGCAGCCACTATGGAAAACAGTATGGGGTTCCTCAAAAAATTAAAAATAGAACTGCTATATAATCTAGCAAGCTCACTTCTGGGTATATATCCAAAGGAAACGAAAACAGGATCTTGAAGAGATATCTGCACTCCCATGTTCATTACCTATTTATTCATAATAGCCAAGATGTGGAAACAATCTAAGTGTCTGTCAACAGATGAATGGATAAAGTACATGTGGTATATATACACAGTGGAATACTACTCAGCCACGAGAAAGAAGGAACTCCTGTCATTTGTGTCAACATGGATGCATCTTGAGGGCATTATGCTAAGCGAAATAAATCAGCGGAAGACAAATGCTGTATGGTATCACTTTTACATGGAACCCCCAAAAGCCAAAAATCATAGAACAGAGAATAGAACAGTGGTTTACCAGGATAGGGGAAATAGGGAAATGTTGGTCAAAGGGTACAAACTTCCAGCTATACGACAAATAAGTTCTGAGGACCCAAGGTATAGCGTGGTGATTATAGTTAATAATACTGTATTATATACTTGAAAGTATACAAAAGTAGATCTCAAATGTTCTCACCACAGAAAAGAAATGGCAAGTATGTGAGGCAATGGAGGTATCAATGTTAGCTAATGGTGTGGTGGTAATCATTTTGCAGCATATAAGTGTATCAAATCAACATGTTGTACACCTTAAACTTTCATAGTGTTATATGTCAGTTGTATATCACTGAAGGTGGAATAAAACAGGAAAGGGGGAGTTTGGACAGAGACACACAGGGGAAGTTCCATGTGACTGGCGGAGGCAGAGACTAGAGTGGTTAGATGCCAAGAAACCCAAGGATTGATGGCTACCGCCAGACTAGTAAGAGGCGAGGAAGGATTCTCCTCTTGAGTCTTCACAGGGAGCATGATCCTAACAAGACCTTGATTTCTGGCCTCCGGAACTGTGGGGCAATAAATGTTTGTTGGTCAAGTTACCCAGTTTGTGGTTCTTCGTTTTAGCAGCCCTAGGAAACTAATGTACTCCATAATAAAAAGTTAAAATAGTAACTACATAACTTAAACTCTTCTTTTCTTCTTTGCTTCCTCTTCTGCCACATCATAATCTAAACATCTTCAGATAGGTCCATCTTGGACATGATATTCTGTTACTTTGAATAAGGACAATGACAGAGAACTGAAAATCTAAATAAGAGGGAGAGGTTGAGGTAGAAGTAAGGAAGGTGGGATTAGAAGAAAACTAGACAAATGCATAAACCACCGCACAAAACTACACAGCCCCACAAGACCCCTAGAATTTCCTGAATAAGCCAAGGTCCTCTGGGCCTCTGTTAGTTCCTTCCTGGGGTCACAGACTTGGCTTTTGATCTTGGATCTGCCGTTTTCTAACTCAGAGACATTGGGCAAGCCATTCAATACAAAAGATTTACTTTCTCCTCAGTAAAGTGAGGGGGTTGGGTTACACCAGGAAGCCTTCCTTGCTTGCCCTACGTTGGCTCAGGTGCTCCTACATCATCTGAACCAATCTGTGCCTACTGTAGCGTGCATCACCTGCTTGTTATTGGTTACTGTCTATCGCTACTACAAGATTGTGAACTTCTTGAAACAGGACCTGTCTTGTTCACCACTGGATCCCCTCACTGAGTCCCTGACCTCATGCACAGTAGACCAGCAAAAGTAGCTTGGTACAACGACACTGTATTTGTGATAATCTTATACAAATCTATGATAAAAATTCTCTTTCAGAGAGCTAGAGAAAAAGCCATTTGTTTGCATGTAACCTTTAACTCTTTACTCTGAGTTCTGCTAGGGACTGATCTTCTATTTGGCAGTCAGTCTCTGAGAGCCTCCCTCCCCACCGGGGCTTCCAACTCACTGAGCTCTGACATTGCTTGTGCATTTGGTACAATGCCCAAAACTGTGCTGAGGACAACTAAAGTGCTTGCCCAGGGTAGATTTTTTTTTTTTTAATTTTTGGTTATGCTGGGTGTTGCTACATGCAGGATTTCTCTAGTTGCGGCGAGCAGGGGCTACTCTTCGTTGCAGTGCGCGGGCTTCTCATTGCGGTGGCTTCTTTTGTTGCGGAGCACGGGCTCTAGGCGCGCAGGCTCAGTAGTTGTGGTACACGGGCTTAGTTGTTCCGTGGCATGTTGGATCTTCCCGGACCAGGGATCGAACCCGCGTCCCCTGCATTGGCAGGCAGATTCTTAACCACTGCGCCACCAGGGTAGATATCTTTTGGGTTGAAGTTTTGTGCTTTTCAATGATGAGAGTTAAGCCTTACAACTAGTTTCAGAGAGGAAACAAGAAAGTGACACAGTACTGTAGGTGTTTAACAAGGGCTTGGAAAGAAGGACGTTTGTTTGCTTAAGGGAAGACATCAGAACTGCAGATATGCACGTATTGTTGAAGCCCTGAAGAAAAATGAGTCAGGGAGAGCACTTCAAACACAGGCAGGTTGGTTTCTGCAATGAGTATCAAATGAGATCTTTCTTTAGGAGTGGTTTCATTTCAGGATAAAGGGGAATTTCACAGTGCACAGTTACTGTGTGAAAAATGTGTAATCTGGTTTCTAGCAATTTTGGCAGAGTGGTAGATACGTCAAGACTTTGGCATTTTGGTGAACTAGTTTTACAAAAAGTGTGGCTATTTCTTTATAAGGTGATTTCTAAGATCTTTTCTATTCTAAATTTCTGTGCGTCTCTGAGTAGAATTTTTTTCTATTCTATTTTCAAAATTATCCAAAGTAAGTTCTATCTAAGCTAAAAATTGATGGAAGGTATGACAAGAAAGTGTTAAGACTTTTCTTCCATCAATATATTCACATGGTTCCCTTAAAAAAAGTTCTTAAAATCTGCAAGCTTGTGTCACCATTCCTCAGATGGCCACAAGATGGCAGCCTTGGGCTAGTAGTAGGAGAAGGGTTCCCCCCCCCAACCCCCCAAAAAAAGCACTTGTTAGTTGCTGTGATGTTGCAAAAAGAATCCAGATCTGGTTGTTTCTTTGCCTCTGCACCTCTACAGTGTGGTCGGCTGGTATCCTTGTCCACCACAGACATTTCATGAATAAAACCTAGAAGAAATCTTAAGCAATCCAGCAATTGTGAAAGTTGCTCAGGCCAGTATGCTGATGTCAATGCTGTGTGGAAGAGAAACACTTTGTTCACAAAGGGAGAGTGTGTGTGTGTGTGTGTGTGTGTGTGTGTGTGCGCGTGTGCGCACGCCAAGGACCACTGGTTATCTGAAACTTTGTGGTCATAGGTAGGATTGATGCAGAAGCTTAGAGATACATTTTAGCATGTTAGGAAATAGGGTGTAGGGAGGAGTAATACTGAAAATATAATTAAATATCACCAAATGATGTTAATAATGAATTAAGTGTCACTGTGTGGTAACCTTCAACAGGATAGGGACAGGTTGTTTTGTTGACCACTGAATCCCTTGAATATAAAAAAGTTGCCACACTTTGACTACCTTCTCCACCCAATTCTGGTCTTATTTGAACTGTTTCCTCCACAATGACACTTTTGGAGAATGGACCCAGAAGGACCTCTTACTGGACTACATTCCCCCTCCTCCCCATTTCCAGACTCTTTTCTGCCTCTATCTTGACTATTTTCAGTACAGATACACTTCCTATCCCAAGGATCTGTACCAGTGTTTTATTTACAGAGTGTGGTCTTTAGACACCCCTGCATCTCAATCATTTAAAAAAGTGTAGATTCCTGGGCTCACCTCATATTTATTGAATCTGAATCTCCAACATTGAGGTGCAGGGATTGTGTTTTTACTGATTTGTCATAGGTGATTCTTCTAATGTTTGAGAATCTCTGACATAAAAAGAACCCCTCACTGCCCTGGATTTTGGTGGGTCAAGGAAGATACTTCCTCAAATAGCCTGTAAAGTAAGGAAAGAGAGAAGATGATGATGATTGATTATGATGATGGTCTATACCATAATAGACCCACATGTATCTCAGAATCAGTCAGTCAAGGCCAGCTATCCCCCAATATCTCCCAGGAGAGATGCTGGATCATCATATTGCCAATAAAACCAGAAAGTAACATGATTAATTACTGCAGTCATTCAGGCTGAATTTAGTTTTGCAAAAAAAGTTCTTTTAAACGGTGGAACACAGGGCAAGGAGGATACTAGGGCAGGGATGGATAAATCTTATAATCTAATAGAGTTACCCCAAAGGTAGATGTTAAGACGATAACCCTTAGCTTGAAATTCATTAGCCTCTATCCTTTGAAATTGCTGTCTTTTCACCATGACGCTCGACTGTTTTCAGTAGGGATTCCCCTAAGGGTCAATTTCAGCAGCAGTTTTAGGGACCAGTAGCTGATTCACTAGAAAGCCAGAAATTGGGCAGCAAGTACAACTAGTAAACAAATGTATGGTAAAACATAGAAACTGTAATAGTAATCAAAGAAAAACAGATCAAATAAAAATGAGGAGTGTGCTTACCTGTTAAATTAGCAAAATAAAAGTTGCAAGTGAAAATATTCAATGTATATAAGGGTTTTGTGATTCCAGCTCTCTTATGCATTATTGGTGGCACTATACATTGGCACAGCTCTTTAGCAATGCAGTTTAGGAATATGTATTTAGAGACACAAAAATGTTCATATTCTTTGCCTCAATATTCTCATTCTTGGAGATGTAGATCCTAAAGAAATAACATAAAACATGGAAAAAAGCTTATATCTCAGAGATGTACATCACATCATTACTTAACATTATTGTTTAGCAAAAACAGAAAAGAAAGCAGCCTCAGTGTGCGACAATTGCTTCGTGAAATTTGATGTAGTTACTGTTTAGTTTGTTAGAGAGACATTAAAAATCATGATTATGAAGACAAGAGCAAAAACCTTATGAAATAATTTTAATGAAAAATATGAAATATACTATATATGATTGTTAAAAAAAGAGGCAACAGGTCACAAATTGAGTCACCTGTGCTAAGCCTACATCATCAAACTGAAACTTAATACCTAACCTAGTTGCAGATTCAATCTCCCCCCAGAATGTAGTTTTAACTAGTCAGTTCGGAATTCTCTGGTCAGGAAGAATGAGGTAATCTGCCACATAACCCTTTTCCATCCCCCAAAGGAAGATGAGGTCATCTACTCTCTTCTCATCCCTTCCCCCTTTGCCTATAAAAACCTTCCATTTTGTACAGCTCCTCAGAGCTCCTTTCTACTTGCTAGATGAGGTGCTGCCCAATTCATGAATTGTGCAATAAAGCCAATTAAATCTTTAAAATCTACTCAGTTGAATTTTGTTTTTTAATACTGTATTATTTCCTATGTATCTGTCTGTGTTTGAAATAGTGATTTAATTTTAAATGCAACTATGTATTAAACTATATACGCATAGAACAGGAAAGAAATAGATAAAGTGATAAAGTTGGTGTGTTAAGGTGCTCAGTTATGAATAATTATTTTTATTTTCTGTTTTCCAAGTTTTATGTAAGGCAGGGTCCTGGCTATCTCCATTTCCCCCTTCAGACCCACTCTCTGTCCTGTTTTCAGCTGCAGAGACTGATCAGTGGCGTTTGGCCAATGGGGAGGCGCAGTCAGAGAGTAGAGGGAGGGAGAAGAGTGAGCAGGTCCAGCCCTCTCCCTGCAGGATCACCGTGCACGACTCCTCTGGAGCAGCCCTCTCCCCAGAACGCTCTTCTGGGTTCCGGTGGCCACTCCGCCTCCTTATAAAAGGCACAACGTGAGAACTGTGAGTTTCAGTTTTACTTGGGGACTTACTGAGGACTACAGCCTGGGGGACAACCTCTCAGAGAGCTCTGAGGAACTGCTCTGAAGAGGTAAGGGGAGAGGCCAGTATATATGTGATTTTGGCTAAGGAGTAGGGACAACTCAGCACACATCTCAGTAGAAGGTTGCTGCTAGTCATGGGGAACAGATATCTCAGTTAATTATTTTTGTGCTTTTCTAAGTATGGGAAGATGCAAGAATCCGGGTTCATAAAATTTTTTCCTGAAATATAACTATCTAAGGGCCTGTTTTGCCTGTTTTCCCAAAGCACAGAGTGCCTCATCCTGTCCTGAGTCCTGAATTCCTTTCAGGGTGTCCTTGTAGGTCAGTGACTGCAGTGGCTACTGACTTAATTCTTGTAGAACGGGATGGCAAGGGACATTCTTTATTTGCACCACTTTGCTGTCCCTTGTGGGTTTTCTATACCCTCTCCATACCTTTGAAAATAGTCTTTTTTACTAAACCCATATAGAATTGCCATAAATTGAGTGTGCCTTCTGTTTCTCGCTGAGATACTTACTGATACTCTATTAAGCGTGCCCTTTTATTTTCTGTATTTCTGAGGCTTTGACATCTAGGGCCTTACTAACCCTGGAGAGACTGTCCCTCCCAGGCTAGCCAATTCCTGGAGACAGTAAGCATCTCACCTGCAGGCATGCCTCTCACCTGCAGTTCATGCAAATGAACCAACCCTCAGCCCACACCCCTACCACCTCAGGGCCACTATTCCCAGGTCTTCATCACTCCAGGGCCAGATACCAGGCAACTAGGAACAACCCTTATACACCCAGGAGCCTGCTGAAATGATTCAAACTAGCCAATCCTAAACCTATTTACCCTGCCTCACCAGCTCCTTCTCACAGAAATCAAAGTAGAGACTAGCCCACATTTCCCCCTTGCTTCCTCTACTCTGGACAGACCCAGAGCTTCCCAGCATTGCCCCACCCCCATCCCCAATGGCTTGGTATGACTCCTCCCTTTGGTAACTGTTGCCAACTAAAAATCATCACTTGCCATCTGCCTTTCCAAGGATTAGGTCATAAGCCACTGCAGTTGCTGAGCTTCAACATACCCTGAAAGGAGTTCAGGAATGAGGCACTCTGTGCTCTGGGAAAAACTGGCAGAACAGGCATTCAGATAGTTAGATATTTTCAGATTTTATGAGCCCAATTTCTTGCATCTTCTCATATCTAGAAAAGCACTAAAATCATTAATGGAGACATTTGCTCCTCATAACTAGCAGCAACCTTCTGCTTAGATGTGTGCTTGACTACACGTATCTCCCTTCACTAAACTCATATATAATATTGATCTTCCCCTTGCCCTCTTTGGAGCCGTACCTCAGAGCTCTCTGAGAGGCTGTCTCCCAGGCCAGAGTCCTCATTTGGCCCCCAATAAAACAATTCACAACTCTCACCTTGTGCATTTCTTTTCAGTCAACACTGCAAATAACAAATTATCTTTTCAGTGGTAATCTCTGGATCTGTTGTCCTCACCATACCTGAATAATTAAACCTACATTTTAGAACAGATATAAGCATTTTGATACTTTCATCATTTTTTTCAAATATAATACCCGCCGGAACCTGTGACATTGCAGAAGAGTCATAACTGGGAAATGTTATAGCTATGTGGTGGGCTTTAGCAGAAAAGATGTGTTAAAAAAAAGAGGCCCCTTGGGCTTCCCTGATGGCGCAGTGGTTGAGAGTCCGCCTGCCGATGCAGGGGACATGGGTTCGTGCCCCGGTCCGGGAAGATCCCACGTGCCGCGGAGCGGTTGGGCCCATGAGCCATGGCCGCTGAGCCTGCGTGTCCGGAGCCTGTGCTCCGCAACGGGAGAGGCCACAACAGTGAGAGGCCCGTGTACCGCAAAAAAAAAAAAAAAAAAAAAAAGGCTCCAAATGAAGTCATTTGTCCCTGAAACAGCAAGACTTAATTGCAGTTTCAACTCCTCCCAGAAATGTGTCCTTTTGAACAGTCAATCTGAAATTTCCTCATCAGCCCTACTGAGGTAACCTGTGTGACAAAGACTCCTACCGTTCCCTTCCCCCCAAAGAAGTCAGCCTGGACTGAAACAATCTTTTCTTTTGCTATTACCTTTTTGTCCCACCCCATTCTGCCTGTAAAAACCTTCCATTTTTGTACAACGTCTCAGAACCTTTCTATTTACTAGATGGGATGTTGCCTGATTCAAGAATTGTTGAAGAAAGCCACTTAGATCTTCAAATTTACACAGTTGAATTTTTTTTTTTTTTTTTTTTTTTTTTGGCGGTCCGCGGGCCTCTCACTGCTGCGGCCCCTCCCGTTGCGGAGCACAGGCTTCAGACGCGCAGGCTCAGTGGCCATGGCTCACGGGCCCAGCCGCTCTTCGGCACGTGGGATCTTCGCGGACCGGGGCATGAGCCCGTGTCCCCTGCACTGGCAGGCGGACCCTCAACCACTGCGCCACCAGGGAAGCCCGAATTTTGGTTTTTGACAGATGAAAACCTCTCCTTATTTCCTCAGTAGCCAAATATTCCCCTCAATGAGAATGCTATAGTAATAGTAACAGATAATAAAAAAGAGCAACTAAAAAATTGAAATATGAAGATATAGCCTAGTCAGTGGCAGGTTGGGTGTTTTATAGAGACAATCTTGAGAAAAATGGTTAGAGGTTTATTTTTTTAACGAAGCTTAAAAAGCACTGGGGATAAAAACAAAGAATAATTTAGAAAGATGTACTACTCGAAGGTGGTGCTGATGTATTAATACATGTTAGAAACGAGTGGCCGGGAAGCATCAATCTGCCTGAGCTGTGGTCATTTTTCAAGCCTGGATGAACGAGAAGCAAAATCAAATTGTCACAAGTAGATTTGAACGATATACTGGCAAATTTTCATGGCCAAAGCAAGACCAGGAAAAGCAATAGATAAGAGTGTCTCTGAACCTCTTTGCCATCATTTGAGAAATAAATTTGTTTCTACAGTGAATCCACCCTCAAGTCAGTCTTGCAAAGTAGTTGGGACTGTGCCATGATATTAATGTAGGTACTGAAAAAAATTCCTCAAGTCATCCATCTTACCCCTGAAAGTTTCTACAAGTAGAAACAGGAGCTGAGAGTGGGTCTGGTGGACCTCTCATCACTCCCTTGCCTTACAAATAACCATGGTCATTCTGCAGGGAAGGTTCAGACCTGCATTCTTTGTAACTCCAGACTTTGTTGTCCTTTTTATGAGCCAGAGGCAGTGAGCACTGTCCCCAGAGAGCACTGAGTTAGCAGAGACTGTGGTCACAGAAATTACTCTTGGAGCATCTTGAATTGTTAATAAAAATTCCAGGAAGCCCAGTAATTACTGGGGACAATATGGAGCTAAGCAGAGGAGAGGGGAGACAGAAGGGGGAAGGGAAGGGAAAATTTCCAAGAATTGACTCATTTGAGATGTCAGAAGATAAATGAGTACTTTTACTTCTAGCCCTTCCTTTCCCCTGGAAATGGAATAGATTAGCAGAGTGGAGGCTTCCCCTTTCTTTCTAGGGTATTTGCGTAGACTATACCTTTTTTTTAAAATTTATTTTTCAGCTTTATTGAGGTTAGACTATGTTTTTAGAACTGTTTGATTTCTTGAAGCCAGTTCCTGTTACTTGCACAAAGGGCTGATCGCTTTCTCTCAATTGTACATGAAAATGGATAACTGGGATTAAGATCCCTCCTTTAGAAAATGTCATATATACAAGATTTTCTTCGAAGCACTTTTTTCTTTTTTTCTTTGGTAAAATCAAAAGATTGGAAACAACTTTAATGGTCATCAATAAGGATTTGGCACAGATGTAAAAAACAAACTTATGGTTACCAGAGGGGAAAGGGCAGGGGAGAGGGATAAACTGGGAGACTGGGATTGACATGTAACACTACTATATAAAAAATAGAAAACGAAAAAGGACCTACTGTATAGCACAGGGAACTCTACTCAATACTCTATAATGACCTATATAGAAAAAGAATCTAAAGAAGAGTGGATATATGTATATGTATAACTGATTCACTTTGCTGTGAAGGTTCTGGGTCATTCTGATGTATTGAGAGGAAATGATCTTAGAAAGCATTCACTCCCACTTTTGTCTCATGCATATATTACTGATGTCCTTTCTTGATATCTTTATGTTAATGGAAATTGTAAGATATCATAGATACGTATAAACTGGAAAGAACGAGTAAAATGTTAACCAGCCTCTTAACAATGTCCCAAATAATTGTATCTTAACAATTATAACTTGGAAAAACTTTTTTTTTTATTATACTGGGAAGAGTCCTGTAGAACAGGGATTGGTGAACTACAGCCTGTGGGCCAAATCCAGCCTTCTGCCTGCTTGTGTAAATAAAGTTTTGTTGGAACTTGGCCACACTCATTTGTTTATGGCTTCTTTCATGTTACAAAGGCAAAGTTGAGTAGTTGCAACAGAAACCACATGACCTGCAAAGCCTGAAATATCTACTAGCTGACCTTTCATAGAAAATGTTTGCTGATCTCTGTAGTAGAGGTGTGTACCAAAAAGTGTGGCATTTCTGTGCTCCAACATCCTAATACATGTTATTTTAAAACACTGACAGTCTTTCTCCACTGATGTATGTATCTTAACATCTGGAAGATAAATACTTTTTGGATGGACACTGTGTATACTTATCTTATGTGGTGTCAGGTGAAATATGTCTAAAAGTCCCTTGCTGGACAAATACTCTGAGAATCTTGTCTCAAATGAATATGTTTGGGAGGGAAACATATCCCCCAAAAGTGTTTGGGAATAAATGTGATATGAAAGAACAAAGGGCTCTGAGATCCCTGGAATGGGACCTGGGATTGATGAACTGACCAGGCGGGGGCTGTGCCCTACCTCAGTACCTCAGTGAGAATCTTACCAATCCCTGACTCTTCTCCTTCCCTGACCTCAGGCAGCAGAAAGCTTCAAGAGCATGAAGCCCATGGGCCATGTTCTCTGTCACTGGAGTCTTCGGAATGGCCTAGAGATACCAATGGAGACCTGGCCTTGCTCACTCATGCCTCCCCTGGCAGCCCAGTACCAGGCAAAGCAACTAAGGTAAATCTAAGTCCATCCCATCCACTCTTTTAGGCCTCAGAATCCAGTCCATGAAAGAGTGTCCCCAGACCTAGGACTAATGAGTAGAAGTGGGAGAGAGTGGGAAGGAAAAACAAATAACTAATTTCCTGTGACATCCAGTTTACTAGCTTGGGTGAGCTTGTCTGATTACCTTCATGTAGGCTGGGAAGAAAAGTAGTCATTAGAACAAGAGCTGAAAGTTCTAAGTTTTCTCCATCAGTGCTTCAGACAGAAAAAAGTCATCTGTTTTGTCTGAAAATTCCAGTGTCAGAGGTTCTGTCACTCTAACCCCTGCAGGAGCTAAGA